>NC_135352.1:13230987-13872105 GCF_023851605.1 Tamandua tetradactyla
TTTATTCTGAGTGTGTACCCGTGCATTCTTTTCCCCCCTCAAAGGCTGAAAACCTTTCAGGATTGTGTCACGAGACCATGCCACCAAGTAAACAGACCCATATAAAGGCTTAACTCCTGCTGGCCTCCAAGTCCTCTGGATACTGGGTGTCTCCAGCAGCCTTCTCGGTGTGGTCTATGCTAGCAGACCAAGGCGCAGCTGGCAGGAGCACCTGCAGATTCCACAGCAACAAGTTTCCGGAAGCCCACACAATGGCACTGGCAGGGCACCCAGACAGGGCACCCAGGGCAGCGGCCACCTGCCTTTCAGAAAACACACCCTAAACACGACTGGTTTCTTTAATCAGCACTTATGCACAACTTGTCGGGGAACTGCCTAGAACAGGAAGGGGCCAGACTCTTCATGGAGACCCCTTACCTGAGTCCTCAACCTTCAGAACTAAACTATGCTTCCTTCCACCTTCTCTGGGCTGGTTCCCTTAGTACAGCAAGTTGTTCTGTCTTCCAGAACTCAAAGAGCAAAAATATTTACTAAAATGATACTCGTAAATGCCTCAAAACATGGCAGACAAGATGCCCACAAGACAAAATACAAGCATCTCTACTCAATTACAGTTTAATTATAATTTATTATATCACAAGGCATACTGTCTTTTGGGATAGTCTTATATGCAAGTTTTCCATCAGTTGGAATAAAGACTATAACCGGTTTCAGACATTGCCAAAAGGGCCACATACGTAAAAGTAAAATCACATGAGATGAGGAAACTCAAGATTTTGATCTATTCTTGGCTTTGTCATGTAGCATGCAGTGGCGCCCAATTTAACGTCTCTATTAATGACAGGGATGGGTTAAGATGAGCCCCACACCACCAGACATTTTGAGCATTTTAATGGAACAAAGTCTTAATAGTTTGCACATCTGATCCTAATTCTAAGGAAGCTCTCTTCAGAGGGCTAATTAAATTGACAAATTCCTCCCTGCTAGATTGAGCACTCATATTCCCTCCATTTGATTTCCTGCCCAAAGAGGTTTCATTACGTCCTATCACCACAAAAGGAACCCCCCAAAGATGACATCATTCATACTTACATTCAAAGCATTCTTTGCAGCTTCTGCTTCTGAACGACTGTCAAAACTGACAAAACCTACGGGCTGAAGAAATAAAGAGAAATATGAAGGAAAAGATCAGGGACGTCTGTTTTTCTGGGTGAAGCCAAATTTAAGAGTTCAGATAAAAACTCTAGGCAATGGGTAGGGCATGAGAGAACCAGCCCAGAAGAATCACGACTCAGTGGCTTAGCCAGATTTCTAACATGCATCAAAGGGATCATGAGGGTGGTTCTTCAAGGGCACAGCTGGGGATTTAGAGTCATAAAAATAAAATCTAGAAGGCTTGGGAAGATGAGCAGCAGTGAATAAGGAAATAGAGGAAAACCCAGGTCAGGGAGGCTCTACTTTTCTAAACCAATTTCACTGTACCTCAATTTCTTTCATCTTCTAAAATGGGAAAAGAACCAAATCACCTTTTGGTACACTGTAAGTGCAATGAATCCAATGACACAAGGATAGAAGCCCAGGACTCTCCCTGCATTGCAAAATGAATGGGGGCCACCTCAAATCCCAAGGGAGGCCTGAGAAACTACTGAGTGTAATTAGGCATTTGGCCACACTGTTACAGGTAAATAGACAGGTGACCATTCTTTTGGGATCAATATCTCTAATCCAGAGGGTACTTTTTTGCAAGGTAGTTTATTCCTGATGAGCCAAAGAATACCTTATTGGGAAATGAAAAGTGATTAAGCAGTGAGATGCTGAGTGCTCAGCTTTTTTATAAAAAGCATATGCTAAAAGTCTCAAGGAAGTTGGCAGGAACTATCAGGGCCCCTGGTCACCACCTCCCTGCCACACCCTCAGCATTCCATTCTAGACCTGGGACTCTGCTCACAGTTATCAGAGGTTAGCAGAGCATGATTTCACCATCCGACACTCATACTATTATTAAAGATCGTCTCTTTAAAAAAAGAAACAAGAATAATAGAGAGGAAACGCAAATTTGGATAATTAATTCATCATTTCCTTTGAATTTACAAAGCAATACTAAGTAAAACTATGAGTTTTCAATCTGGTTGAGAGCTAAATGCACTGTGTTTGACTTCTTTGGGGACAATTCCAGACTTCTAGTTGGAGACTATGGAGCTATGAATCATTTCCCTATACCAATTACTAACCAATCGCACCCTTAATTTTAAAGTAACAAAAAATCAAATCCTAAGGGGAATAAAAAAGAATGTTGAGTCCCAGTGACATTCCTGAAGAAAGTTGATATAAACCGAGTGTAGAAGTAATAATCATTTATACACAGTCTAAAATTCTTACCTGCTTAGATGTGAGCTTTATAAGAGAACCCTCATAGCCCTGAAAATAAAGAAGAATAATTTTAGCCAAAAAAAGCGCAACTGTAATAGCATCTTGTGCAAGTAAAGTCCTTTTATGGACACCTTCTCACAAATGTCTCTTAGGGAAAGCAAGGATATGTGTGCATATTTGGGGCTTGAAAAAAAACTAAGCTCTGAAATTCATGCGTTTATGCTTCTTTTTTTCCCATGAAATTATGCAATGGTTGGAAAACAAGGAGTGTCTCTGTCATCTGCAGATTCTTTGTTGTTTTCTTAGTCTCGTTAAAAACAAGGGGAAGGGAGTATATTTAATAAGGATGGGAGGGTCAGGAATGGTTACATGTTTGCTGTAAAATAACAGCAATGAAACATTAAGAATGTGCTGGGTAGAACTTATTGATCAAAACCTGAGAACTGCACGGGGTGTATTCAGAAGGTGTAACTGTTAATTCTAAGTCCTGAGATACTGAGCTGTGTGTATAGAATATGGTCTTTCCCAGAAATTTCAGGTATCTATGTGACACCTGAGACTCAGAGTTAGAGCCCTGAAGCTATGAAAATCAGCAGTACCCCATATAGAAACCATTCAAAAAGTTGAAAAAGTGATCAGACTTCACGTAGAGAGAGATATGAATGAAGGTGATCTGGATAGGACTAAGGTACATCAGAAGACTGGGTAAAGGATGATATCTTCCATATTTTAAAACTTCAATTTCTGCATGAGACAAAAGGGGGAGCATTTTGGGTACTCCATTTCCTAATTTAACTTGTATGGTCAGTTTAGTTGAACACCGTAAGTACACAGAATCATGAATACGACATGAGATTTTTGTTGGTTTGTCCAGATTTTCCGATAAATCCCAGAGTGATTTGGACAGTGAATAAAGAAGTATTTGCTTGGAAGGAAAAGACTGAGATGGTATAATCTAGGAATGCCTAGAGTGTATAATGATAATAACTAAATGTACAAATTTAAAAATGTTTTTTTGCCTGAGGAAGAACAAAGGAATGTTGATACTGCAGGGGTGTTGAAAATAGATGGTAATTAATATTTTAAAATTTTAACTTATGTGTGACCTAAAGCAAAAAAATGTTTATTTGGTACAAAATTTATATTTTGACTATTACATTTCCTAATACTACTTATATGGACAGCTTAACTGAACACCATAGTACTTGGAACCTTGAGTAGGGCATGAGATTGTGTAGGTTTGTCTAGAGTGATGCCCTGATAAATCCCAGGAGGATTTGAACAGTGAATAAAAAAGTATATGCAAAGTTTCCTTGGGAGAATGGTGGGAAAGGGGTAAAATTCAATTTCCCCAAGAGGAGAATTTTTGATATTCTCACAAGCAGTGGGGACAACAAAAGCAATAGGCTGAGCCCCCAATCTCTCTCTCTCAGGCAACACAACATGGAAACTCACTGCCCTTCCCCTCTCTACAATGGTACATCACTCCCAGGGGTGTAAACCTTCCTGGGAATGTGGGACAGAAATCCTAGAATGAGCTGGAACTCAGCATCAAGGAATTGAGAAACCCTTCTTGACCAAAAGGGGGGAAAGCGAAATGAGACAAAATAAGGCGTCAATGGGTGAGAGATTCCAAACAGAGTCGAGAGGTTATTCTTATGCATTAAATAGATATCACCTGGTTAGTTAAAGTGTAATGGAGAGGCTGGCAGGAACTGCCTGAAAATGTAGAGCTGTGCTCCTGTAGCCATGTTTCTTGAAGATGACTGTATAATGACATAGCTTTTTGCAATGTGACTGTGTGATGGTGAAAATCTTGTGTCTGATGCTCCTTTTATCTATGGTATGGACAGATGAGTAAAGCATATGAATTAAAAATAAATAAATAAGTGGGGGAACAAATGTTAAATTTAGTAGATTGAAATGCTAGTGATCAAAGGGGTAAGGGATATGGCATGTATGAATTTTTTTCTGTTTTCTTTTTATTTCTTTTTCTGAATTGATGAAAGGTTCTACGAAATGATCATGATGATGAATATACAACTATGTGATGATATTGTGAGCCATTGATTATATAACAAGAATGGAATGACCATATGGTAAGAATGTTTGTTTGTATGTGGTTGTTTCATAAATAAATTTTAAAAAAAAGAAGAAGTATTTGCAATGTCCCCTTGAGAGAATGGGGAGAAAAGGGGAGATATTCAACTTCCCCATTTGGAGAATTTGTTACTCTCACAAGCAGTGGGGACAACCAAATCAATAGGCAGAGCCCTCAATCTAGAGGTTTGCCCCAATGAAACATATTCCTGCAAAGAAAGGCTAACCCTACTTAAAATTAGGCCTACGAGTCATCCCCAGAGAATCTCTTTGTTACTCAGATGTGGACTCTCTCTCTCAGCCAACGTGGCAAGTGAACTCATTGACCTCCCCCTAATATGTGGGACATGACTCCCAGGAGTGTAAACCTCACTGGCAATCTCCCTCCCCAGGACAGAAATCCTGGGATAAGCCAGGATTAGTGGTCAATGAGAGGGAGGGGTAAGGGGCATAGTATGAATGAGTTCTTTCTTTTTTTTTTTAATTTCTTTTTATGGAGTGATGCATATGTTCTTAAAAAATGATCATGGTGATGTATACCCAACTATGTGAAGATATTGAGTCACTGATAGTACACCATGCGTGGAATGTTTGTATGTTAAGAATGCATATTAAGTTTTATCAACAAAAATATTAAAAAAAAAACAACTGCATGGGGAATGTAGGTAGGTAATGGATTTTGAATTTTGGGAGTTATTTTGTTTACTTATTGAAGCAGATCTGCTTTTCATGCTGGTCTTCTGACTGGGACATGCAAAAATCCCCTGCTGGACTAGAGTAACTTTCTAGAAACTTACAACCTCCAGATGGGTCCCTCGTCCAGATAAGTCCTGAAACCTAGCCCAGCCTCTCCAGTACATTAGATAGTTCCACCTCCCCACTCCATATTAGTGACAGACCCTTCCAAATATGAAAAATTTAGAATGGCCATAGCCTAAACACCCCTAAAGAGAAGGATGGAAAGATCAAAGGTGATGGTGGAGTTATACAGAGAAGATAGGATTTAACAAATGAACATGCTTGCTGAATCATTAAATTGATATCTCTTTTAGTCTCTAGTATATTAGAGCAGCTAGAAGTAAAAATCTAAAATTGTGGAATTGTAAGCCATGTCAAACTCTGAAATATGTTCTACAACTAATTGTGGTGCTGTGCTTTGAAATTAATTGCTTGTTTCTATATATGTTATTTTTCAGAAGAAAAAGAAGGAAAAAAGTTGATTGTGATGATAAAAAAAGAAACTTAAGCCCTCTAGCCTCCTATATTCTGGAGCAGCTAGAAGGAAAAATATGAGAGGATCGTATGGTAGCCCGTACGTATGGTAGTTTGGGATCTGTCCTGTAATTACTTGGTGAAGAGTGCTTTGAAAACTATTGCTTTTTTATTCCTTTGCTTTGTATATGTGTTATACAATACAATTTAAAAAATTAAAAAATTAAAAATCCCCTGCTGGCTTTTTACTCCCAGCTTATCCTCAAGAAAGAATTCCTTTCACTCCCTCCCTTTACCTCTCTTGGCTCCTCAGAGTAAGGATAACAAAGTGTGTTTATTCTGAAAGTAATCAATGGCCGGTGGCTTGCACTGATGGATGTCCAGAGGGGAAAACACCACTTGACATGAGTGACCACTGCACATATCAGCAGAGACAGATTTGCAGACTAGGGTCAGCCTCCAGGGACTTTAATTAAAAGAGGGTTATTAGGAATGTATGAGGGTCCTGACTTGGGCATTGGGGTTTCTTGCCAGGATGTTGGAATTGATTCATCTTCATTCTTCCCAGCAGAGAACTATGCTTCCAATAAGCTACTGTAAACAGTTTACCTCGAAGGCCTTGGCTCATGAATCACAGCCTGCCTCTTTCCCTCTCTGAAAAGCCCGGAGGTTTAAATGGCCTGAAGGCCTCACAAGCAAAGGACAAATGGATATTTCACTCAAGAAAAACACCACAGACTAGGAACAGTGGGACTATATTGGTTCACAAGCCACAAATAGAGAAGCATTACAGCATAATAGTTCAGAACAGGGATGGCAGAGTCAAATGGCCTGGGTTTAAATTCTGCATGTAAACTTGAGCAGACTGTATCAACTGCTTCAAGTTTCATTTTCCTCATCTGAAGGAATGGGACTAAACTATTTTAAAAGCTCAAGACGAGAATTAAATGAGACAATTTGTATGAAAGGCTTACTAGCTGAACCTCTTTCTCTCTGTACCTACAGAAGCATAGCAGTATTTACCCTGCTAGGAAGTCATCATCTGCAAAAGGAATGGCTAGTAAAAATTGCTACCCTGCAGAAAAAGTTCAGGGAATTCTGTAAAGTTGGCCCTCTCATCATAACACCTTGTCTTTCTTTCACACTTCCTCTTGTCTAATCTGATGTCCAAATTTTCTTTTTCCCTTAGTGCTGGCATCAGCACTAATTATTGTTACATTAAGGGGGTGGCTCTCAGAGAGGAGTGACATATACCATTACATGGTGTCTTCTTGGCACATAGGCTAACTGGCTGCCCCTTCAACCCCTCCTCACCAACCCAGGTGCTTTGAGCTGTCATCTCCTACTCCTCTCCCTAGGGAGCTGGATCAGGTCCCTCACCTTCTCCTGCCTCTGGCTGGGATGCAGCCTCGATCAGCATGGATCTTTAAGCAGATATCAAGATGGCCCACCAACTAATCCTAAGTGTGGCAAGTGTAGCCCCTGACAGGCAGTGCTGCTGATGAGTCCATGTCAACCAGCTCAGGCCTCCTAGACACAGGAACTGAGGTCCCCATGCCTGCTAGGTCCTCTTCCCAGGAAATGAGGGTTCTAGCCCACAGTGCGTCTAGTCTCAGCTTTCTGCAATTCTCCAAAGGTTAACAAAGGTTTCTTCTTGGTGGCATGGTTATTTCAGCTTACTCCAATTTCCTGTTAAACTTTCAATCCCAACAATGTGAAGTATCTCTAAAGTGATTTTTCCCCCATAGTCACAATGGACAAGCAGTTGCATTAAATATTTCACTAAACACCAAGACTTCAACTCATGCCATGCTACCCCCTAAAAGTTTGTTTGTACTTTCATTAATAACTAAGACACCTTTTCCCATGAAAAAAATAATGGTGAATGGCCATTTCATGAAAATCTATTTATCATTTCTCCAAAGAATAGTGTTAACATTATTTCAACTCATAAGGAAGACTCCTAGGTACAGGGATTGATTTACACAAAAGCATTTGACATATACATATGTAATCAATAATTTATAATAGTTTTGGTGATCTATACTCAGAAGCACATCCCCAGTTGGAGTAGTACGTACCAGGAGGATACTAAGGATCTTCTAAATGGAACAGAAGTAATTGGGCCAAGGGGTTAAAAGGACTAAATAAAGGCAGTTTCAGTCTTCCCTACGTGCGGTTGAGCATTAAAACTGAGTTGCTGAAATCTCCTTTACTCACTAACTTTTTAAAAACACCACTTTACTTCACAAGGTGTTTTTGTCAGACATCTCATTTCTTCCTCCAAAAAATACCCCATTAAAGCATGCAGTATACAGATTTTTTTTCTCATTTTACAATTTCTGAAAGTAAAGTTACCTTAAATGGTCTGAAAAGCAGGTAGAGCTCCCGAGGTTTGATATCCAGAGGGAGACCACTGACAAATAGGGTCCGAACCTGCAAAAATAAATTATGGAGATGTGGTTAAGGGAGATACAATCCGAAGGCTAACTCTTACCTGAAATTTCCTTTCTCCAAATATTCCATAACTCCTACCCAATTCATGCTCTTTCAATAACACAATTACCACTCCAATGTTAAGGTGTCATTAAACCAATTCTTGAGTATCTTTATATGGATTCTTCAGAATGAATTACTCCTAGCTAATTTAAATTCATGCACTGACTCCCCCCTTTCCAAGTAGCCATTGCCCAGTCAAAAAGTGTGGTGGGAGGGACATTTTTAAGTTAATTTAAATATGAGCTAAGAAAAAATGCAATTAAGACAGTTAATCTGCCACCTTACCCTCAACATAAGACCGTAAAACATGCTTCAAAAATGAAATGAAACTATTTTTTGTTTTCTCCTGCCTCTTGCTGGCATTAATGTTACAATGGTTTTCAACAAATGTAAAAGTTCAACTTTTTGAACAAAAGAATCTAAATGTGCAAATGTTCCAAGAAATGATCATGATGATGACTATGCAACTATGTGATGATATTGTGAATTACTGATTATATATGTAGAACGGAATGATCAAAATAGGAATGTTTGCATTTAAGTGTTTTTTTGGTATTTAAAAAAATAAAATAAATTAAAAAAAAAAAGAATCTAAATGGTAGATAAAAGGCATACCTCTGAATCTACAGAAATCTACAGACTGACACTCCCACTGTGTTCTACTACAGGCCAGCCACCTGCGTGCCTACTATGTGCAAGGTGGTGGCCAGATACTACTGTAAAAAGTCATTCAAGACACATACATACATATTCATAGTCCAAGGTGCAGGACACAAACCATGTGCTTAACATCTACTAAAATACAGACAAAAGATGGCATACTTCTGGCTATGAGGCTCTGAGAAAGCATGCCAGCACCTGAGTAACTTAAAGGATCGGGTGATAGAAGATAAAGGTGATGTAGAGTGGGTAACAGTCATAGGAGGAGAAAAGCATACACCACGGCAGTGAATGGGACAGCACAGTGCCTTCTGGAGGAACATGGAACCAGGTAACTGGCTGGAAGAGGGGGGAACTCCTGCAGAGCAGCCAGGGAGGGGAGAAACATGAACCCAAACTATACAGGCGGCTCAGGAATTTGCTCTTCGTCCCAAAGGCAAGAACTAACCATTGAATTGTCATGTCCACACTTTCTAGTCCCCCTCTTCTCTATCAGGCTAGTACAAGCTGAAATCTAATGATTTCCTTGTTGGAAACCATGCTGTTACTTTTAAAGAAAATGTCAGTGTTTCATTGTTAACCATGTCTAACTACGGAAGTTTCTTTCATGGGAAATAAGGAGAAGTTTCCCTAAAACTTTCCACGGATTCTGATTGTACAAAAGCACATATCACCAACTAAGATACTTTTAATGACCCAGCAAAGTACATGATAAAGTTTCATGCAATTTGCATATTAGATATTTAATAAACACTATGAGGTTGTAAACAGTCCCAGAATTCTGAATATCTTATTTGTTTACTTATATATTTTTAACAGCTTTACTAAGGCATAACATATTTTGAAAGTGAAAAGTTTGGTAAGTTTTATCAAATACATAACATATATGATGATCGCCACAACGAAGAGAATGAACACATCCATCATGTCCCAGAACATATCCATCATTGTCCCAGTTAATCTGTCTGTCCACTCCATCCCCAAACTTTCTGTCACTGTAGACTAGTTTGCATGATCTAAAGTTTCATACAAATGGAATCTTAAGAGTATGTGTACTTTCTTCTTTGTCTTCTTTCAATTAATGAGCATAAATATTTTGAAATTTATCCATGTTTTTCCATATATTAAGAGGCCATTTCTTTTTATTTCTGAGTCATATGCTGTTGGATGCACATACCAGTTTATTTATCCATTCACCTGTGGGGGGGCAGTAGGGTTATTTTAGTTTGGGGCTTTTATAAATAAAACAGCTATGAGCATTTATGTATGAGCTTTGTATGGATACATGCTTTCTTTTTTCTTGGATAAATACCCAGCTGTAGAATGACTGGATAATATGCTAGATCAGATGCTTTGTTTAGCTTTTTAGGAAACTGCCAAACTTTTTCAAAGTGGCTGTACCAATTTACATGCCCACTATCAGTATATACATGGAGTTTCAGTTCTCCTGCAACACCAAATTCAGTGCTCCAGAGGTAAGAGTTCTAGTCCACAAAACCCAGGGAGAGATTAACAATAAAACACTTCAGCTTGTGATGGAGGTGAGGACTGCCTCTCTGAACCTAGGCATGTGGAAGGGAAGGTAAGATGACCAGGAGGCCAGGGCACTTCCACACCCTGGGTGTTGGCAATCAGTGGCTGGGTGAGCAGTGGTCCCCATGAAAGAATTACCGAGTGCCAGTGATGTGCCTGCTTGAGTAAGAAGAGCAAGCTGCACTTGTGCTGTCCCAGCTTGGCCACCATTGCACCAGGCAGTCCATATTTCTTCCAAGATTTGAAGTTCTGGGGCATGGTTGGGGTAGCAAAATCAACTAGGCACCCCTCTGCAAAACCTGAAGAAGGTCTCTAGCCTCTAATGATGGTAGTTTAGGATATTCTGGGTCTCTTTGGGTCCTTGGCACAAATTTTGGGACAACTGGAGAGTTCCACTCAACATGCTGTTATGCTCTACAGTCATATACATGGCAAACATTTTGTCATGTTCCTATTACTTTAGTTTGCAATTTCTCCTTAGTTCAGAAACTAGATTTTTTTTTTTAATGGATCATGTCTTCCTACTTGTGGTCTCCTCTCTCTCTTTCATGTCCAGAAAGCCTACCCCATACCCACTTACAGGGATGCTCACCAGGCTCTTGCCACCTGGGCGTTGGCCTCTGACCTCTATCTCCAGGGTGAGAGTCTCTGGATCAGAATTTGAAGCCCTGAGCCAGGTCTTTGCCATACTTTTAATACTCTCTTCCTCATTCATCAGCAGCTCCCCCATGGCACCAGGTGGTGGTGTGTCTGGTGACAACACCTGCTTCCAAAGCCAGAGCCCAGAACTCCATCCACAAGGGCCAGGGCTCAGGGAGACCCCCACACTGATGAGATGTGGGGGGAGGCTCCTCTTTCAGTCAGGAGGACACCTGTATACTGGCTGCCACAGCAGGTAGCATGCTGTGTAACTCAGACCTCCTTCCTCCCTCCCAGCGACAGTGTGGATAGTGTGGAGATTTTGTGGACAAAAGACCCAAACCAGCCCTTACCTGGAGGGTGACCTTGAAAAAGTCTTGGTCAGAGAGGGAAGGAGTGTTCACTCTTCCCAAGTGTCAAGACAAAGTCTTGGTGTCATCCTTCCCACCTCTTCCTTTTAAAGGAAAATTACAAACTAAAAGGCAGTCATCTCCTAAAATGTGGTCTCCCCAGCAGCACCAAACCTGGTGCCATAAATGTGCTTTTCCACCAGAACTGGAGGCTCTTACCCAAATTCCCTGGTCTTCTCATCTTGCTCCTACTGTCCATACAGAACGAAAGCATTTGTGCATATAAGCTTCAGCCATTTTACACAAATACTGAGGACAACAATCTCAGTTTGTAAGTTCCCTTTAATCAGCTTTTTATTTCCCTCCTGGAAATATTTTTCATGCAGGCTTGGTAAAAATACTTGTGTGCCAAGGTGAATGAGGACACTAAAAAATAAAGGGTTTGAGAATTGCTATTCCTTGCTACCATGCAGTTACTTTGTTACAACAGATTCTAAAACTGGGCAACCTGTTATTTATTGGTTTCAAATAAGCTACCTCACCTTTGATTTCCCACTGCAACTTGGTTTCAACTTACAGTTCGGTAATCAAGTTAGGAGCATATAATCACCAAATCACCAAGAGGTTTTTTTTGTTAAAAGCTGCTTCTGGTGTCAAGTTCCAGTTAAGCTGCTCTGTAAAACCATTCAAACTCCAACCTCTCTGTCCTCTTACTCTATTGTTTTTTTGTAAGAATTTTTAAGATTTTTGTCTGTGTACCTTTCTCTCTCTGTAAAGTCTTCAGATATTCATTTACTTTTTATTAGGGAAGTTATAAGTTTACAGAAAAATCAAGCAAGCATTTGAGTTAATTTTCATATGTGGTTTTAGGAATGAATCCAAGTTTAAAAACTTTTTTCTTTTTTTGCATATGAATTGTTCCATTCTATTTGTTCCATCACTGTCACTGTTGAGTCAATCCTTTCTGCATGGAATTGTTTTTGTTACAAATCGATTGTCAACATGTATGAGGATCTTTCTGGATTCTCTATTCTGTTTCATTGATCTATTTGTCTACGTAATGCACACCAATACCACTCTGTTGTTACTGTAGCTTTATTAAATGTATAGAAATCAGATATGAGTTGTTGAATTCGTTATGATTTTTTTCCATTTTCTCTTTATTTTTCTGAATTGATGCAATTATTCTAAGAAATGATTATGATGATGAATATACAACTATGTGATGATATTGGGAATTACTGATTATATATGTAGAATGGAATGATCATATGGTAAGAATGTGTTTGTATGTTGGTATGTTTAATAAATAAAATAATTTTTTTAAAAAAGAAATCAGATAGTGTAAGACCTCCAATTTTATTTTTCCTTTTCAAAGGTCTTTTGGCAACTCTAGATCCTCTGAATTTCCACATGAAGTTCAGAATCAGCTTGTCAGTTTCTACAAAAACCCTGTGGGGATTTTGGTTGGGATTGTATTGAATCTATGAGTCAATTTAAGGAAGAACTAAGATTTTAACAATATTGAATATTCTGAGCCATGATCAAGGTATATCCCTCCATTTCTCTAGGTCTTTAATTTCTGTTACCAATATTTCAGTCCTCAGTGTACAGATCTTGTACAACTTTTTTCAGAGTTAGCCCTAAGTTGTTCATATTTTGATGCTAAAGAAAAATGGTAGTTTTCTTTAATTTCAATTTCTAATTATGTTATTATATGGAAATAAAGTTGATTTCTGTATATTTGATTTTATATCCTACAAACATGCTAAATTTGTTAGTTCTAACCCTTTTTGGTAGATTCCATCAGATTTTCTACCTAGATGATCATGTTGCCTGCTTTATTCCTCTCAAATATGTATTTCATTTATTTTTCTCATCTGATTACACTGGTAAGGACCCAAAGAACAATGCTGAATAGAATTTCTGAGAGTGGATCTCTTTGCCTTCTTCCCAGTCTTAATAGGGAAAACAAAACTTTCAGTCTTTCACCATCAAGGATGTGGTAAATAGGTTCTGCAGGGTTGATGCTTACCAGGTTAAGGAACTTCCCTTCACTTCCTAGTTTGCTTAGTTTTATCAGAAATGGGTATTGGATTTGGAGAATTCCTGACATTCTCTCAAGCAGTAGGAACAACCAAATCAATGGGCTGAAACTTTGAGCTTGGGATTTGCCTGTATGAAACTTATTCCTCAAAGGACAAGTTAAGCCTACTTATAATTAGGCCTAAGAGTCACTTCCAGAGAACCTCTTTTGTTGCTCAGATGTGGCCTCTCTCTAAGCCAACTCAGCAGGTGAACTCACTGCCCTTCCCTGCCTCCCCCCAACACACACAAAGGACATGACTCTAAAGGGTGTAAATCTCCCTGGCAACATGGGACAGAAATCCTGGGATTCACTGGGACCTGGCATCATGGGATCAAGAAGGCCTTCTTGATCAAAAGGGGGCAGAGAGATATAAGACAAAAAGTTTCATTTATCTAGGATAGGGACAGATGAGTAAAAAATATGGATAAAAAATAAACAAATAATAGGGGGAACAAAGGTTAAATAACCTTTGTAATTTATATATAACAAATATAATAAGTTATAAGCAAATTTATAACTTAAATAAGTTGAGTAGATTGAAATATTAGTGGTCAATGAGAGGGATGGGTCAGGGATATTTAAATTTTTTTAAATTTCTTTTGCTGGAGAGATGCAAACGTTCAAAAAAATGACCATGGTGTCAGTAGATATAGAGCTCTTCAGGTTACCTGTGAGCTTTGGTAGTTTGTGTTTTTAAGGGAATTTGTCCATTTCATCTAAGCTGTCAATTCACTGGCATAAAATTGTTCATAATTTAATTTGTCTTCTTTCTGTTTTCCTGGTTAGCCTGGCTAATGGTTTAAAAACTTTATTAACTTTTGCAAAGAAATAGTTTTTGGTTTTAGCAGTTTTTTTCTGTTTCCTACTTTACTGATCTCTACTCATATCTTCATTATTTTCTTTCTTCTTCTGCTCACTTTGTGTTAGTTTTTTTTTTCTTTTTTTCTAAGTAAGAAGCTGAGGTCACTGAAAAAGACCATTCTTTTTCTCTAATACAGTTGTGCCAGTTTGAAGCTCTTAGGTACCCCAGAAAAGCCGTGTCCTTTAATCCCCACTCAATATTGCTGGGTGGAATCTTTTTGACTGTTTCCATGGAGATGTGACCCACCTAATGGTGGGTGGTCATTTTGGATTAGATGGTTTCCATGGAGATGTGTCTCCACCCATTGAAGGTGGGGTTGCTAGTGGAGCCCTTTAAGAGGGAACCATTTTGGAAAAAGCTTCAGAGCCCTGAGGGCCACATGAGACACCAGAACCAAAAGAGCCAACAGAATGGACAGAGTCCCAGGGAAGTCTTTGAGGAGAAAGCTAGCAGATCTTGTCATGTGAGAGAAACTTCTGAATGTCATTGGCCTTCTTGAACCAACGTATCACTCCCTGGATGCCTTACACATTCTAATAGACTTGCTTCAATTTGGACATTTTCATGGCCTTAGAACTGTAAGTTTGCAACTTAAGAAAAGCTTTAGAAGCCGTTCCATTTCTGGTATATCACATTCTGGCAGCTTGCAAACCAGAGCAAGTATCACCTTTAGTGACATTCCACAAAACTTTAGAATGTTTTGTTTTCATTTCTATTCAGTTCAAAACACTTCACAATTTCCTTTGTGATTTCTTCTTTGATCTGTGGGTTATTTAGAAGTGTGTTACTTAGTTTCTAAGTATTTGGGGGATTTTCTAGGTATTTCTATGTTACTGATATTTTTTGGGAGGGGTGGTGCATGGTCTGGGAATTGAACCCGGGTCTCCCACATGCAAGGCGAGCACTCTACCACTGAACCACCCCGTGTACCCTAATTTTGAATTTAACTTCATTGTAGTCAGAGAACATACTTTGTAGAACTTGAATACTTTTATGGTAATTGAGACTTGTTTTAGTTCAAGTCTTCTATGTCTTATCTGATTTTAGACCTAACCCTTTTTTAATTATTGAGGGAGGGGTTTTGAAATCTTACTATAACGACATATTTGTCTAATTCTCTTCACAGTTTTGCCTCAGGTATTTTAAAGCTCTATGTTTAGGTTCATGAACATCTGGACGGTTATGTCCTCTGAATGCCTAATTTATTAGTCCCCCTTTACTAGAAGAGCTCCATTCCCACTTTCAGAGCACTATGTTATTTTTCTTGTAAGTCTATTTTGCCACTGATAAAGAGGCTTTCCCAGAAACTTTCTTTATTAAATCAAGGTTGCTAAGGCTGAATTCCTGACAACTGCCAAAAACACAGGCCACGTGGGAATCCTGCTACCCAGTGTGCCTTCCCAGCCACCTACAACCTTTTTCCCACTGCCTAAGGAGTGGACTAACACCTTCTATTCCACTCTGGCTACTCTAGCCAGGACAACCAGGGCAGGGAAGAAATTGCAGCTCCCATTTATTCTGCTTTTGCTGACTGCACATTATTTGCCTGATCCCGGGCCAGGTGCTAACTAGATCATAGAGATTTCCTTGGAAGAAATATGATAAGCACAGCCCATGCTTTAAATATTGAGGTACCATTTGTCCAGCAATGCAGTTTAGCAATGGAGTAAGTATCAACTAGGATTTGGGGAATTAACCTAGGAAATTGTTGTGGATTAGAAGTATATATAGTCCACAAAAACAGTCCTTAAACTTAATGCATTCCTGTGGGAGTGATCCCATTGTAAGTAGGACTTTCTGATGAGGTTACTTCATTTAAGGTGTGTTCCATAATTCTATTAGTGGAGTACTTTATAAGCAGAATGAAATTCAGACAGACAGATAGAGAAAGCCATGGCAAGCAAGAAGCTGAAATTCCATGGAACCCAAAAGAGAAGGGAGAGGCTAGGAGAGGCACCCATGTTCACTGCCACATGACAGAAGAAGCAAGAACCAAGGATTACCGGCACGCAGTTTTAGAAAATTTGTTTTTGGGAAGAAAGCATAGCCTCGATGATGCTTTGACTTGGATTTTCTCTTAGCCTCAAAACTATGAGCTAACAAATCCCCAATCTTTGAAACTCAGTTCCCATTGTTGAAGTATTTGCTCGAGCAGCCAAGAAAATTAAAACAAGAACAAACTACCATTTATAGTATTGTTCTAAGGAAAAGGGCTTTACAAACTTGCGATCAAACAATCTGCCAATGAAACTAACTAAAATCTGGATATTACCAACAAAAGATTACTTAATATAAATTAGGGTCATCCACATACCTGTAAGAGAATACTATGCAGACAATAAAAATGATGTTCAAGGAAAATAGACATATAAATCTGTTACATTCTATAAAGTAAACAGCCAACACACATCTGTAATTGCAGAACAAAAATAAATAAAAGCCTGTTAAATCAGTCACCAAAATGTTTATATTTAAATGGTTTTCTTTTATTAGTTTATTCGTATTTTCCCTCATTCTCTAATGAGTATGTACTCTATACTGTAAGTTTGTTGTCTTCTGTTTAAGTTGAGAACTGCCTGCATTCAAAATATTACCGAGCTTTCCTTAGGAAACTAGAAGTAATTTGTAATTATTTATACCAATAAAAAATTATAAAGTTCATGGCATAAATTCTCATGTTAGTAATTCAGAATGAGAAGTAAGAGACTCTTATTTTAGTGTTTCACTAAGAAACTTAATAATGAAGAAAACATGAGTTCCTCGTAGGCCCAAGTTTGCCACTAACTCATAATGCCAAGAGGCTCAAAGCAACTCTATCAAAATTAGAAGCAATTAAGATGTTTGGCATTTCAGTTACAGATGAACAAGACTTACATGTCTTAGGATCTATTAAGCCCGCTGTTGTCTTAGAAAATTGCCAGGATAGGTCATTTCTCACTGTCTACCCTAAAAGAACAGATAGACTGACAAAGGGGAATAATTCTTAAATACTAAGATTACATTACTTTGTCCCAGGGCATAATGTGCATAGAATCCTTTCTAGATCCTGAGACTAGGAAACTTCATTAAGAAAGCTAAAAAAAAAAAAAAAGAAAGAAAAAAATCATGCCCAGCCTCGATCAAGCTGGTGAAGTGAGGCATTTCAGGGCTCTGTCTCCCACCCCGTCCTTCACAGGAGCTTTGAGAAACCACCAAGAACTAGCGGAAACATCTTTCTCAAAGCTCCAGCAAACATTTAAAGGGCTGCAGTGACAGGGTGAGTGTCAAATCAAGAAAAAGGCTACTTGAAAGTGGTAGGATTTTGTGGTGCCCTGGATGACACATCCCCATCCCCACTAGCTTGGTGCACAGCCCCAGATGGTCACAGGTCCTTCCTTGGTCCTGGTTCTGGAGGAAAGCAGAGTAAACCTTGGGTACACACTGGGGCCAGGTATGCCTGGCCTGAGGGACTAACGCAGGAACCTACTGCAGACTCGCCATCCTAGAACTTGCCTGTGTATAGATGGCAGTTCACAAAGCGCTCCCTCAGAACACTGTGGGAGAACAGTCAAGTCATGGCTCCTTGCATGCAGGATAAAGAATGCAGTATCTGGGACTGTGAGGGAACTGTTCCCTAAGGAAGATGAGGCATGTGTACCCATGTGAACAGAGGACTTTTTAAGGCTACATGCATATGCCCAAAACAAGATGCATGCACAGAAGAAATCAGGGAACCCCTACACTTCTGGCATTGACCTATTCTCTAAACTCATTTTACAGAAATGTCTGAAGGAGAGCACTTGCATATGTCAATCTACAAAAGACTGAGAAGGTGGTCCTCCCTATCTTTTTTCCCCCCAGTCATAATATTAGCTTAATACAAGTTTAAGGAACAGATGCCTCAGAGTCTAAATTCCAATGATAATACATTAAAATATCAAAATGTCTAGGTTTCAACAAAATGTTATAAAATATACAAAGAAACAAGAACCAATGGCTCAGCATGAAGGAACTGAGAAAGTTTTCTTGACCAAAAGGAGGAATAGAGAAATGAGGCAAAATAAAGTTTCAGTGGCTGAGAGATTTCAAATAGAGTCAAGAGGTTATCCGGGAGGTTATTCTTATGCATTATATAGATATACTTTTTTAGTTTATTGTGTATAGGAGCAGCAAGAAGGAAGTACCCGAAATTGCTGAGCTGTGTTCCAGTAGCCTTGATTCTTGAAGATGATGTACAACTGTATAGCTTTTACCATGTGACCATGTGATTGTGAAAACCTTGTGTCTAATGCTCCTCTTATCCAGGGTATGGACATATGAGTAAAAAAATAAGTATAAAAAATAAATAAATAACAGAGGGAGATAAAGGGTAAAAACTGGATAGATTTCAATACTAGGGGTCAATGAGAGGAAGGGGTAAGGGATGAATGAGTTTTTTCTTTTTATTTCATTTTCTGGAGTGATGCAAATGTTCTAAAAATGATCATGGTGATGAATACACAACTATGTAATGATACTGTGAGCCACTGATCATATACTATGGATGGATTGTATGGTGTGAAGATTTACCAATAAAAATAAAATTAAAAAAAAAAAAGAAGCAATGGTTCAAGTAAAGGAGGAGAATAAAACCTTAGAAACCATCAATGAGGAGGACCAGACCTGAAACTTTAAAAATGATCCTACAGATGCTCAAAGAGCTAAAGAAAAAAATGGACAAAGAACTAAAGGAAGTCAGGAAAACACAGAAGAACACAAAGAAATGATCAATAGAGAGATGGGAATTATGAAAAGGAACCAGAGCTGAAGAGCACAGTAAGAGAAATTAAAAATTCCTAGAGGGTTGAACCTTAGAGGGTTCAAGAGCAGACTGTAGTTGGCAGAAGAATCACTTAACTTGAAATAAGACAAGTGAATATATCTTGTCTGAGGAGTAGAAAGAATCAAGTGAACAGAGTCTGAACCTGCAGGACACCATCAAGAGTACCAATAGACACATTACGAGAGTTCCAGAAGGAGAGAAAAAGGGTAGAGAGAATATTCAAATAAATAATGGCTAAAAACTTCCCAGAGTTAATGAAAGACGTGAATATATGCATCCAAGTTGCTAACCAAACTTCAAACAGGATAAACCCAAATAGACTCATGTCACAGCATATTATAATCAAACTGCTGAACGCCAAAGATAGAAAATTCTGAAAGCTGTGCGAGAAGCAACATGCCACATACAAGGGGTCCTCAATATGACTCACTGCTGATTTCTTACAGGAAGTGATGGAGGCAAGAAGGCAGTGGATGTCATATTTAAAGTGCTGACAGCCAAAAATTGCCACCCCAAAATTCTATACCTGGTGAAACTTTCAAAAATGAGGGAAAGACTAAAATCTCCAAGATAAACATAAGCTGAGGGAGTCCATCACCACTAGACCAGCCATAAAAGAGATGCCATAGGAAAGGACACTAGCAAATAGATTGAAACCACACAAAGGAAAGAAGATCTCCAAAAAGGGTAATGAAAAGGGTAAATACAAAGGCCAATAATGTGTATTTTTTGTTTGTAATTCTACTTTTTACATCCTCCACAATCTGAAAGAAGATCCATAAAATGTAATGATAAATCAGTGGTTTTGGACTCAGTGTATAAATACACAATTTGTGAAGAAAAAAAGGACAAAATAGTGGGGGGTGAAGGGGTACAGTAACATAGCTTGTGCATACTACTGAAATTCAGTTGGTATCAAAGCAAATGAGATTGTTACAGATTTAAGATTGTTAATTTGAATCTTATGGTGACTACAAAGAATATGAAAGTTCACAGAGACAGAAATTAAGAGGACAAGTAGCCAGGAGCAGGAGTCAGGGGAAAACGGAGAGTTAACATAACGGGTGAAGATTTCTGTTTGGGGGAGATTGGAAAGTTTTATTAATTGAAGGTGGTGAGGGTACTGCAACATTGTGACTGAGCAACCTGATGGGAGGAAGGAAGAAAGGAAGGCAGGCAGGCAGAAATGGAAGGGAAGGGTAGGGAAGGGAAAGGAGGAAAGGAGGGAGGGAAGGAGGAAGGAAGGAAGGAAGAGCTAGAGCTATTAAAGAGATAATGATAACTAAATGCAATATGTGATCCTGGGCAGGATCTAAGAAGGCAGAAGGAAAGTCTCAAAAGGATATTACAGGAACATGTGAAAAACTGGGATATAGACTGTAAGCTTTATAGCAATTTTAAATTTCTTGAATTTGAAACCTGCACTTAAGATTTATCCTGGTCCTTAGGTAATGTGCATGGCAGTATTAAATGTTCAAATAGAATGATGCATATACAATCTATATTCAAGTGGCTCAGAAAATGGGTTGACAGACAAACAGGTAGACGGATTGAAAGTTTTATCGACAGTTGGAGAAAATGATATGGTAAATCTGGCATAATGCTAAAATTGGTGGATATAGATGTCTGGGGGGATAGGGGTATTTTGTAGGAGTTTGCATAATTCTTTAACGAACTTCTGCGAGTTTGAAAGCATTTCAAAAGAAGAAGTTTTTTAAAAATCATGGATAATGTATGGAAAAAAACAACTCTTCCTCAATATTCAATTCACAGGAACTTGAACAAAATGGATATTTAAAAACATTTTAGTTTCTCTACTCCACACTACCCCCTCTATCTGAACCATTAAACAGCAAAGACCTTCTAGGTTTCATCTGCCTTGGCTTTGCTAAAGTTATGGAAATCACAAAGACAAGACTTGCAGGGAGCTTATTGTCAGTGAAGGAAACACAATATGCAAACAATCTACTGTGATAACAGAAAGCTTAACTCATTCGTGAAATAATCAATTTGAACCCAAACAGTGTGGTGAAAGTTAAAGATGTATGCAAATCTATAATCAAATACTCATGAAAAACTGTCCCTCCAAAAGAACAAATGAATGACGACACAGCAAGTACTCAACAGGTCAAACCATTATCCAGATCGGCCCTTCGTGAACCAGCAGTATCTATGAAGACAGATGTGCCTGGCCCTGTGCCGTTAGCATCCACAGATGTTTACTTTATCAGACACATGGGGAAACACATTTCTCTGTCAAGGACACGACATGCTTCATAGAAGTCCAAGAGATGAAGCTGCTGACAGCCCCATCCCAGGGGGACGCTAATGGATTCTCTGGTTGTACCTCCAACCTCCAACGTCATTTTTGCCCCAATAAATGCTAGCAGAAGTCATCCTGCCCTGGACAGGACAAGCAAAAGCCTTCTTGGCTCAACCATTATCTAACATTCCTGCAGAGGCCACATGTTCTTAAATGGCATTGCCAGCTTCAGCCAGGAAAAGCAAGTCACACTTCAGCGGCTGATTTTTGAGTCCACAAGCTCCAATTTAGTAAGAAAAGTGACTGTGCCAGTTAGCCTTGAGCCTCCCTGGACAGAACAGTTTAAAACAGTCCTATCTTTAATAAAGAACACACCTTTTACTTTGTAAGCATGAAAAGAGAAACCAAGAGACAAATGACAATTTCAATACATAGTAGAGAATAATCACACACACTTTTCAGCCAGCGGCTCTATCTGATAAAAAACAGAGTCCAACGGCCGTGGGCATTTTCTGTGTCTTCTCTAGCTGTTTATTAAAGAACTTAAGAATCATGACTAGTTGCTGAGATGACTTTTGAGGTTCCTCTTAAATGCACGGGAATGGGAAGGGCAATTTCTCATTTTTAAATGACTCATGAGTAACTGTGAATAATCACTCATTTGAGACATTCTGATGGGCACAACCCTTTGCAAGCTCTCTCTCATCCACCCACAGTTTTAAGCGTACAAGTGTAGATTCCAAAAGAAACTCTCAAATGTGCTTTGCATAGCACATGCTTCCAGAGGAGCCCTTCTCTGGAACACACACGTGGACTCACAGATAAGAGCTTTCAAAAGATTCAAAGGCTCTTTATTATCCTGCATAACACAGTCCTAAGTGGAGTGTACCCTCGATAAACATCTGTTGATTGATTTTAGAAATCTACAGAGTAACACCGTATATTGATGGGAGGGAAAGTGCACTTTGCTGACCACATGACAAACAAAATGGGGCAAACACAATTTCCTAATCATATTAATATAGTAACAAGTGACAGACACTCATATATGGCAAAAAGACACACTAGACTAGCTTTTTTTTTTTTTTTTTTTTTACATGGGCAGGCACCAGGAATCAAACCTGGGTCTCCGGCATGGCAGGTGAGAATTCTGCTGACTGAGTCACCATTGCACCAGCCTAGGCTAGCATTTTAAAAGACAAATTTAGAGAAGGGAGGAAATAGAAATGAGTAAAAAACAAAAACAAAAGCACATTCAGAATCAAGGGAGAAAAATGGAAAAAGAAAAACAACAGCTAGAGCAAAAATGACAAATAGAAAACATTACAAAAAAATTTAGTACTAATGACCCACTAACAGAGACAAAATGATCAATATATATGTAAATATGGTTACTGGTAAAATCATTTACATTTAAACTCATGCTAACTTACACATGCTTATGTATAGGTCCACTTTCAACAAATGTAAAAGTGATTCATGAAAACACACTAAAATTCACTAATAACTTGCACATTCAAAATGATAAGTGAGGTACTGATCCATACCTACTGACATAGAACAAGGTTCATGATTTTTTAAGTGAAAAAGCAAACACCAGGAATTTCCCATGATCCCAGTTTATTTCTTTTAATGTTTTTATAAGTTAGTTCATGCTCAGAAAAAAGAAACTATGGAAGGAATATAGACCAAATTACAACATGTTAATAGTAGGGAGTTCTTTTCTTTCTTCTTTTTATTTCTTTTCTCTGGAGTGATGCAAGTGTTCTAAAAAATGATCATGGTAATGAATATACTACTATGTGATGATACTGTGAGTCATTGATTGTACACCATACATGGAATATTTGCATGTTAAGAATGCTCATGTTTATACGTTGTTTTGGTTTGATTATACAAAATAAATTAAATTTAAAAAATAGTGGGGAAGGAAATGACATAGTGAACTTTCATTTATATATTTATGATTTTGGTATTTAAATATTTATAAGCATAAACTACTTCTTGGAGAGAGAATGCACATACATGTGCACGTGCAAGAACATAAGTCAACTATATCTCCTTCCTTTGGAAATATAAACCTTGGAAATATTCTCATTTTCCTGCCTGTGCTTACTCCACAGGGACAAGTTTGACCTGGCAGAAATATATATTCATGTAACTTGCTTCACATTCCAATTCTGATCAAGACTTACTGTTTTCCTCTAAAAAAAAAAAAATCTAACCAAAAAGGGGCACGGGTGATTAAAAGGCCTTAGGAACAAGTCAATCTGCTTTTAGATAAAAGCATGCTCTTGCTTTGTGGCCACCTACTTCCCACAAAGAGAACAGAGGGATAACTGAATCTCCAACAAGTAAGGAACTGTCATCTCTCTTCGGAGAGACCATGCAATCTACACTTGGTTCCAAGGGCAGATCAGTTAAAAAGAGCTCCACATATCTGTGCAACACAAATCCCATAGAGCTGTGTTGTTTTAACATACGACACAGAGGAGGCAGAGCCCTGCTTGTAAGTTGTATACACTTATTAAACTATCTTACTCTTTTTAAATAAATGATAAATGGATTCAGTTTTTTTTCTTATTCTCTGCATGAGATGAAATTCAAAATGGCAAGACTGAGCCCTGTCAAGGACGGCTGGTCATTAAAGTTCCAAAGTCAGGCTTTGTTAGCCCACTAAGGTTTCCATTCATGGTCTGCCACCATGAAAAAGCATTACCCCACAATCATTAAAATGGTCCCATTTCCAGGCATTCATTCTGGTTGCACCTAAGTAGAAAATGACAGGTTCTTGTTGGCATTTGCTTTAAGATGGATCACGTGACCAAGTTCTTCCTCCCTGACAATGCCCTCCTATTTGACTTCAAAGGTTTGTTGCCCTGGGAAGGTCTGTTTTGGTTCAGAAGACCAGGTTACTACAAACTAAGGACTGACTAACCATAAGCCAGAAACTGTCGCCATGCTGCTGTTAGGGGCTCCTAGCTTTGTTTTAGTTTCAAATGGCTAACTACTCTTTCCTTTCTAAAGGAAAAAGCCATATAATTCCCACAGTGTATGTCTCCCGACTTTTTGAGGGATCCACTAGTGTTTTACCTTAATGATATTAAATTGATTGACCCTATCTGTAAAATAACCAAAAAATTACTCTGATTTAGAGACTCTAAGTTGAAAGCAGGGTCTTTTTCCCAAGGGGATAAGAAAGTTTCTGGGAAAGGAAGACTCATGAGAGCACATGTGAATAACAAGGAACAGCCTGTTCCATCAACTTATATAGGCGGTCCTGTTCATTGCCCAGAACATGCTCAGAGAACAGGGACAGGAAGTTAACAACAGGTACAATCACGCAACTATGTTCATCCTTTGTGGAGCCTGTCTCGTCCTAATTCAATGTTGACTTATATTCAGATGGTCTCATGATTCCCCACTGTGATGGGACTTTTTGAGACCCAAGTCCAATCCAGGCCATCCCTCATGCCTATTTATACATCTAAAAGGATGAGACAAATTAAGAATTTCTAGAGCTTGGAATTGTCTAGGAATAGGCAGATGTGTATGTGTAAATATGAGCATTTTACGTCATTAAGAAGTTCCTCTAGTGCTGTCAGACACAAAGAGAGGTGTGTAACAGAAGCAAGTCAGGAATTTTTTAGGGTATGAATTCACCTGTGCATGACCTCATTAATAGGAAATTCACCAAATGCCATCAGACACAGATACCATTGTTAATTCCTTAGAATTCAATATAAGTTCCTTATGAAGGCGGTATGCCTTCATAAGCCAGGACCCTTAACTCTGATCCTATTCTCACCTGACCCTGGCTTCCTTCAGTTCCTCTGGCCACTTACTGTGTTTCAACCCATGTTAGCTGATGGAACGTTCTTCACTCAAATACACTGCCTACAATGTTAAAACATGAAGATTTTTAAAACATACATATTAATCCAACCTATTATTAAGAAAAGTTTGCATTCTAATGCCCTAATGTGCTCTTGTACTTTCAGTTTTAATCTTGCAGATACTCTGAAGT
Source organism: Tamandua tetradactyla (assembly GCF_023851605.1). Classification (NCBI taxonomy): domain Eukaryota; kingdom Metazoa; phylum Chordata; class Mammalia; order Pilosa; family Myrmecophagidae; genus Tamandua; species Tamandua tetradactyla. The sequence continues at coordinate 13,256,393 of NC_135352.1, forward strand.
TGAATGTCAGAAATATCACAACGGGCTATCCATAATACAAACTCCTGCATGGATTGATGAAATCAAATAAAAGATATTATCAAAATTCCAAGACCTCGCCTCTTTTCTCCTTCTGCATAATTTGTATAATTTGTATGTCTGCTATTTTAAGGAGCAGATATGTTTAAAGAAAAAAATAATTCCACCCCTCTCAAATCACACAGAAAAAAAAACAAAACAAAAAAAAAAACCAAAAAACCAAGCAGTACAGAGTTCTCCATGGTCACTAAAGTCTCTGAAAAAAAATAAACCAGTAGATTATGGTCCCAACACAGCCCAGTGCTCTTAAAGCATTTATTACTTTTGATAAGTTCATCAACTCCATCTGATGAACTTGTTCCCACTGCCAACTCCAGTTTGCAATGTATTCTTAATAAACATCTGTAACATACCATATATAGTTCCAACAATGAGGGAAGATGTGAGAATTGGGAAACCAGAAAACTGTGGGAAAAGATTCATTCCCAATATTTTGTTGTGGGAAAATACCCAATACATAGCTTAAAATTCTTTATACCCAATTAGCACACATTTCAAACTGCAAGTTCTTCCCTATATGACCACTCTACATAGAATGAAAGGGGGAAAGAAAGTAAAAATAAGCTTGCACAGTAAGAGCATAACATGCGTTTAAGCTAAAATACAAACATTTTTCATATTATGAACCCCAACAGCATGACTCAAAGTCACCTCCCCACCATCTCTCCTTCTACTTTCTTAGAAGACCATGTACAAATCCCACTCTGGCCAGCATCCCATCTCCTGCTAGTTAGAAATCCTCTAAAATGCCTTTTCTCCTTTCTCACTTTGTTGTCCAACTTTTGTCCAGTCACATCAGGAAAATCTTTTCCTCCCTCTTCTCACTCCACTTCTGAGACTTTAAAAAACTATCAAGGCTGATAGGGTTAAGCATCCCTGTCAAGGAAAAGGAAAGTGATAAAGTTTAAAGTGACATTAGGCAAGTCACCAACCTCTAAAATCTCTGCTGTTGGGTATAATTAACAACTGCCCTCATCCTACCTATTTTTTCCAAAGGAAAATTAAAAGTATTAATTACTTTTTGATTATCAGCATTTAAGGTACATTAAAAGGCATATTTTTTTCAATTTTATAATTTTCCTGATTTGTTTAACCACTATTTTTTACTGGAATATACGATATTTGGGCTACACAATACTTCAATTAACGTCTATAACTCATTAAATTATCCACTGGATTAACCTTCATCCCTGATTTTATATCTTACACAATATAAAAATAATGCTAAGCCCAAAAGCTGGAGAGGATGCAGAGAAATTGAATCACCTGAATATATCTGAACACATAGCTGGTGGGAATGCAAAAAGGTACTTATCAAAGTAAACATGTAATTACCATATAACCCAGCAGTTGAGCCCTGAGGTCCCTATCCCAGAGAAATGTAAACATATGTTCACACATTCACCTGCACAAAGTATGGCATACTGCCCAGCAATAAAAACTACTGATACAGATTGTGAAAACCCTGTGTCTAATGCTCCTTTTATCTACCTTATCAACAGACAAGTAAAACATATGGAATAAAAATAAATAATGGGAACAAATGTTAAAATAAATTTAGATTGAAATGCTAGTGATCAATGAAAGGGAGGAGTAAGGGGTATGGTATGCATGAATTGTTTTCTGTTGTCTTTTTTATTTCTTTTTCTGAACTGATGCAAATGTTCTAAGAAATGATCATGATGATGAATATGCAACTATGTGATGGTACTGTGAATTACTGATTATATGTGTAGAATGGAATGATCATAAGTAAAAAAAAAAGAAAAAAAAAGAGCAAGCCTTTAAAAAAATGCCAAAAAAACCAATAAACTACTGACACAAACAAACTGGATAAAGCTCAAGAGAATTAGGCTGAACAAAAAAAAGCAGTCTCTAAAGGTTACATACTGTATGATTCCATTTATATAACATTTGTGAAATGACAAGATGAGGAACAGATTAGTAGTTTGCAGGGGTTAGGGACAAGACGGGGTAGGAATAAAGAGAGGTATGGTTAGAGGAGAGCAAAGAACTGTTCTCTGGTGGTGGATACACGAACCAGTGCACAACACAAATGCAAAGAACAAAATACACACACAAACACATATAAAACTGGGGACATTTTTGAAAGATTCATGGATTGTATCAAAGTTAAATTCCTGGCTGTGATATAGTTTTACAAGACATTGCCATTGGGGAAAGCAAGTAAGTATTACTTCTTAAAACTGTATAGGACTCTACAATGATCTCAAAATTATAAGTATCACTAAAAAACATTTAAATGCGCATTTTAAAAATATTAAAAGAAAACTTTTGTCCTCCAAAAGTTATCAATTTCACTTTTGTTAGAGCCCATAATTTAGGTTTAAACTATAAAAATCATTAACTTCTGATGGCACAATAATGTCAGGACAGTAATAATTACATAAGTATTAATGAAGAGATTTACATCAATTGGTTAAGCAAGGTAGTGAAGCTATATAGTTATGGATTCATATGCATTTCTGTCTGAAAGCCCTACCTGAAGACTGTGCTTTCTTTCTTCTATTATTTATTTATTTTTTTAACATGGGCAGGCACTGGGAATTGAACTCGGGTCTCCAGCATTGCAGGTGAAGAATTCCGCCACTGAGCCACTGTCTGTCACACTGCCCTCTTCTATTAATTTTTAATTATCAGATTGCATATCAGATTCAATATAATAAAAGGCATTTGACTTTTTAAAAAAGTATATTTTATTCAACTTTAATTTTTCTAATTTGTTACATCACCACTTTTTATTATAGTATATATTTTAGCTATATTATACCAAGATTAATTTTATACCTCATTCCAGATACATTTCACAATAGAAAGAAAATAAAATAGCAAGATATAAATTTTAAGTATTTTGAACAATACCAGGGAAAAGACTAAGCCCAAGGAAGTCCAGAGAACACAGGTGTAGAGGCAACACTGCATTTACAGGGCTTTTGTGTACTCGCTACAGTTCTAAGAACTATTGTAATTAGTAAAAACTAATGTGTTTACTAATCTAAACCTGTTTCTATAGGAAAATTGATTCAGCCAATTACTTATTTGCATTTAAAATACCATGTGATTGAAAAATAAATTTTTAGAACACAACTTATTTTGACTTGGTTACTTTCTCAAATTCACAAATTGATTAGGTTGCTTTAAATACTGTAAGGCTCAGTGGTTACAGTGAAGACTTTCAGTATAAGAGTAACTTTCATTCTTAAGTATAGATCACCTCCTGGCTTTTCTAATCGTAGGCACTTCCAATTTCAAAATACATTCACTATATTTGGGCTACAACTAATATCCTACCACCCTATTAGGAGAACTACCTTTCCACTGAAAACATATTTGTTCCATCTGATAGCCACCTACATTTACGTGGTCATGCAAGTATGCAAGTCCTTATCAAGTTCATGCATTATTTATGTAAATGTGTAATTATGGGGAAACACAAATCTTAGAAGACTTGGCATGACTTATAAGTGGGAATGTATGTGTCTGCTGGGAGAACTGAAAGACATAACTGAAATGGAAGGGGGGAAAAAGGTGAGGTTTGAGATCAAGAAGTCACTTAAATTAACAAGTTATGTGCTTGAAATGGATCTAAAATAAGGTAAAATGCTAAAGTTTGTTAGAAATTTAATCTGGGTTCTCATAACACTGTTTTACTTTTCAATGACTATAACTGAAGGAAGAGTTCACTAAATTCAGTCTGTTGGCTTAAATTCTGTTTCTAATTTAAAACTAGTTGTTGAAGGCTTTGGCACTGACCTCTCCAAGCCTCAGTTTCCACATTTATAAAATGAAGGTGTAGAATTATTCATCTCCAAGTTTCATTTTACATGTAAATGTACATTAAAAAGGAATGACTTCCCAGAGCCTGCCATGCCAAAAAATGGAAAGGCTTTTGTTACCAACTGTTTTAGTCTGCCAAAGCTGCCAGAATGCAACATACCAGAGATAGACTGATTTTTAATAAAAGGGAATTTATTTAGTTAAAAACGCATAGTTCTTCAGAGGAAAGGCAGCTAGCTAACTTTCAGCTGAGGTTCTTTCTTACGTGGGAAGGCACAGGACGATCTCTACTGGCCTTCTCTCCAGGCCTCAGGGTGATCTCTACTGGCCTTCTCTACAGGCCACTGGGTTCCAACAACTTTCCCTGGGGTGATTTCTTTCTGCAACTCTAAAGGCCTGGGCTGAGCTGCGCAAGCTAAGATGAGGTATGCTGAACTGCTTGGGCTGTGCTACGTTGCACTCTCTCATTTAAGCACCAGCCAATTGAATCAAACATCATTCATCGCAGTAGGCACGCCTCCTAGTCGACTGCAGATGTAATCAGCGAAAGATGAGCTTCACATGCCATTGGTTCATGTCCACAGCAATAGAACTAGCCACCTTCACCTGGCCTAGGTGACACCTGAACCTAACTACCACACCAGCCATAGTGGGGTCATGGGGCTGCCAGTAAAAAATATCTGGTTCTTGCCACTGAGAACCTCTTGATAGAGTTTCACTTTACATTACATATTTTTACAAGTATATTTATTTATGGTTCATGTAATAATTTACAAAAGGAGGTAGCATCTTAGGTCATGAACTGCACAATATAGCAGAAATTTGTTTGTGCAATACAAGGTGACCGGGCTCTGGAGTTACTGATATGCAGCCAATTCATCACAAACACTAACCTTAAGAACATGACTAAAGCTATTTGCATTGGGTTTTATTTACTTGTCAGAAAGAATTATTTAGCAGAGCATAGTGTTTAAGCATACAAACGCTGGAGCCAGGTGGCCTGGATTTAAATCCCAAATCCAACACCTATTAGCTGAGTGACTTTGAACAAATTATTAACTTTTCTAGGCCCAAATTCCCTCATCTGTAGAATGGGAGAAATAATAAAACCCACCTCTCTTGGTTGTTAAGAAGATTCAAGAAGCAAAAATGCTTTTGTAAAGCATTTAGAAAAGTGCTGTGCATTTTCGTTGTTGTTAAATCAAAAATATAAACCTCAAAAAATAAACAAATAAATATAAACCTCAATGGCTGAAAGCAGGGGGTAAATATGAATGCTAAAAGAAAGAAATTACTCAAATTCTAAAACTTAGGATTTTACAGACTCAGCCAAAGATACTTTGAAAAGTTACCCATAATAAAACAGTTCTTCAAAAACAGCTATAAAAGGGAAAAGAACATGACCACTGAACACAGAGTTCATATCACTTCTGACATAAATATTTCGTTAGTAATACTGAATTTCCAGTGTGAAATGCTATTTATTACTCAACCACCATCACCACCACCCTTTCAGGAAACTGGAATTCCTTTTCAAAGTTTAACAAGTGAGTAGGTATATTAACAAATAAAACGTATTTTTTTAATGCATTTTCTAGAACCAAGTGATATGTTCCATTTTGTGCATTTCAAACAGCTCAGGCAGATTTCCAAAACTGCTCTTCTCCAACTGAGAAAGACTTTTCTCAAAACTGTCAGAACCTGGGGCTTATGCAGGCTCCTTCCAAATGGATACGACTTGGCCTGTCAATGATCTACCTGGAATCTGGTGTGCCAGCCCAGGTCTGGCCAGGACACAGGACAAGATGTGTGCAGCCAAAAAGGTTCTCGCAATGCCAGAGAGTCTGTGTTCTAATACGACCAAATAAAGATGCAACCAACTCCCCAGAAATGCAGTTGTGTTGTGTCAAAGCTTCCAAATGACCACATCTAAGGTCTTAATTAATATGTAATTTATTCAGAGCCTAGAGTAAGAATTTCCAAATGTTCTAAAAATACTTGTATATAAAGCCTCATCAAAAATCTAAAAGACAGTATATAGATGTATTGAACTATAAAAGACCCATGATTTTTGTTTTTTGTATCTTTTAGTGTGGTTAACTCCAGGTACCGCAAGCAATGTTCCTTTTGGCTAAGTGAAATTCTGTCAAAGGTACTATGGATTCAGGGAAGGCGAAAATGGATTCTTTGCCTTAAATTCCCCACCCCTTCAACTCTGTACAAGTGTGACCAGGACTTGGACAATTGGCCCGAAAGCCTCAACAACCCTCAAAGGGTAGTACCAGCATCATTTTTCTCCAAGTGTCTTAATCTGTGTTGGACAGGACAGCATTCATTAAAAAATTTACATTTGCAATGTCACGTTATGGCTCAAAGTTTTGAGGAAAAAAAAACAAAAACAGAATAGATAACACACACACATCTGGTTTTGCAGATGCATTTTTTTAAAAACCACAACAAAACCATTGCTTTTCTAACCTCACAATCAGCACTGCTAACATGCTTCAGTGAGTTCTAAGACAGTGCCCAAAAGTATTTAATAATTCATCTTTTTGTCTTGATCCCCAAGAGATAAGGATTACGCTAATCCTAAATTTTGTTTCTAAGAACTAGCTTCCATCTACAAAGATCTAAAAGGATAGCAAATGAACTATTTTAATTACAAAGAAAAGGAAGCATAATTCATTTCTCTTAATAATAATAATAATAATAATGCCTATCTCTGTAGTTAAAACCCTTTCAAGAGTTGAATCAGAAGAAAAGGAATTCAGGCCTAAGAGATGGCAAATCACATATTTAACACCACCTCCCCCCTTCATTCCACCACTCCTTATACACCAGCACGCACGCGCACACACACACACACACACACACACACACACACCCTCTCATGGGAGGGCATTCCCCCGCTGTTTCATCATTTCACTATCTTATCTTAGATCTTGTCTTCTTCATGTGTAGAACGGACATCATAACACTTGCCATCTTTGCAACATTTTCAAAGGGATAGAAGTATTAATCATTGATCAAGTGCTTGTGAGTCCCTGACAAACACTTTAATGCAGCAGTTATGTATGTCCAGTACATTTCTGATTTTCAATACAAAACCTGCAGTTCTGAACCACCTCTCTTCTGCTTCAAGAAAACAAAAGGGATAACATTATGAGCTCCAAAAATCATAATCAGAAACACAATCTCCCTTGGGAAAGCTCACATAATTCAGTATTTCTCAAACATGTTTGATTACAAGAATCTCCAGGGTGCCTGCTCAAAAAATAGACTGCTGATACACTCTCCCAGTAATTATGATTCAGATGGTGTGGGGATGAAGCTTAGGAGTCTGAATTTTTAACATACAGCACAGATGATTTTCCTAACCAGGCAATTTGGGAAACACTGATAAAAACATATTACCAAATGTAGAGGAAAGTTTTCTAGCTTTAAAAAGAGCATACAAACAGCATTCAATTATACCTACTGCCAAAGAGGTAAGGTTGAGGCTCTTGGAAGCTCCTCAATGCCAAAAGAGCCATGGGGTCTTCTGTGAAGACTTTTCTTGATCTCAAAGGAACTGAGACCTCTGAGTCAGGCAGAGTGAATCTCACAAAAGCAGAGAATAATTAGATATTTCTGTGAGAAACAGATTTGCAATTATATTTTATAGGGCACTTGTGCATTTATTTAGGAGGAAATCATTAAATCTGTGCTAAAACTAATGACAGCATGAATGGCCACCTATTGTTCTTCACTGAAAATAATGTAATAAGAGGACAATTCTTCTGAGACATTTCTTAAATTTCTTAGAAGCAAAGAGTTTGTGGCCTTTTTGTTTTGTTTTAGAAAAGGAGAATATCTGAAAAACAGATCAATTAACCAACAGGCAATTATTAATTAATAAGAGTTGACTACTTTACCTGGGAGGAGGTCTAAGGCTCAAACATGAGTATGCACATTATCATACAGGATCTTGTTAAAACGTAGGTTTTTATTCAATGGGTTTGGTGTACCACCTGGGATTCTGCATTTTTAACCAATGGCCAGGTCCACAGACTATACAAAAGCAAGATTTTAAAGTAATGGGTTGGTCAAACTTAATGCACATAAAGATCATGTGCAAGATATGATGGCTATTTTAAATAAAGATTTTTGGTTTTCATTTCTGAATATTCTAATTAAGTAAACCAGGCCCCTGGAATATGAACTTTTAACAAGTTAAATGACACTGATGTAGGCAGCCCACAGAACACACACCAAGAACCACTGTTTGTTGAGGCTACAAAAATTAATAAAGTTTGGTATTCTTTTCTGAGGGATTTACAGGGTAGGGGAGAGAAGATGGATGTGTCAAGTAACCATACTTCAAGGCAATATATGAGATAGCTGTTAAGAATAGCAGTTAAAATTATTCTGAAAGTTGGAAGACTGACATCTGTGATGGTCAGTCTTAAGTGCCGACTTGGTTAGGCCACAGTTCCAAGTTATTCAATCAAATACTAATCTGTGTTGCTGGGAAGGAATTCTGATTTGTGAGTGGCCTCATCCAATCAGCTGAAGGCCTTAATGGGCAAAAGCTAAGGTTTCCTGGAGAAGAAATTCTGCCTCAAGACTACAGCGTAAAAATTCTTCCTGCACTTCCAGCCTGCCCTACAGATTTTGCATTTGCCACCCTACAATCGTGTGAGCCAAATCCTTAAAATAATCACACACAAACACACACACACACACACATACACACATCCTCTCGTTCTGTTTCTCTGAAGAACTCCAACTGACTCCACATCTTAGGAAGGAAAAGTCTAAAGAAAAGATGTTGAACAGTTTTGACTAGTCAACAATAACTGTTAAGCATGAATGGACATTTCCAGACAAATAAGCATGAGTATACCTCAAATGACATAAACACATACAAATGCCAGCAGTCAGCCTTCCACATTCTCTGATATAATTAATGGTTTGATTTACTTATTCAAACTAGCTGCCCATTATCTGCTCTTTGGCAAAGACGACAAACATCTCAATGATGCAGGAATTTGAGGCACAAGGATCAGTTGATACACTTTTCCACCCAAGGCGTCATCACAGAGGTCAAAGATGAGAGAATTACAGAAGCTAAACCATCAGAAATGAAAGAAGAATCATACTTATGCACTAACAGAAAAAATATATATATATAAATTCTTTTGGGAAGTGGGGGTGAGGGCACCAATAAATCTAGCTACAATGATTATGTTCATATAGTGTCTGGATAAGACACCAATGCTGAATACCTAACTCTTAGCTGATGATTCTCCACCTCTCCTCCCCATGACACCTTGCATTTTGTTTTTTACAGTCTGGATGCCATCTCTGCATTTAGTAATAACCAGTAGAACCTATTCTGCCATCAGACATGATTTATTCATTTCTCTTACTCCCTTTAGGCTGGACTTGGCAGACCCTGATTTCTGGCGACCTCTGAATAGAGATGAACTGTCTTCGGTAATGTCCATATTTTTCTTGGTAACTAAGCACCCACGACCATTAAATACATTTCCAATTACCCCCTTCCCTTAATATTTAAGTTCCACCTATACTGAGTCTCTAGATCCAATGACCACTTGGAAACACGGATACAATCTCGTGGACCCATATCTCAAAGGAGGAAGGCAGAGTGGAAAGGAGGAGAAAGAAAAAACACATGAAAGGGAATTATGAGTCCTGTCTTTCAGTACTAATGACCTTTTGACTACTGCTAAAAGTTGCCATCTATGGATATGACATCTTCCCCTGGGAATGCTTGAAATCATACTTTGATTAAAATAATGACGGAAAAGAAACACAGAGCCAACCATTATTTAGTGCTTCCAGACGAATGACAATTCCTGAAATAATGTATCAAGCTGCTGCCTGTTTTGCATTCCCTAGAAGATGAGAAAGACATTTACAATTAATGACTTAAAAATACACACACAAAACAAACGGGAGAAATGTCTCCATAAATAAAGTTAGTCCCCAAAGCTTGTGCAGAGATCTCCAGTTTCTCACTTGTTCTCCATTCTGAGCAGTATATCCATCACCAACAGACTGTTTCCTGCTGGGAAACATCAGTAAAATGGCAGTTTCCCTGAGAAAGCCACTGGCCCAATTCACTCTTCTGGAGAGTCTGAAATAATGTGAGCTATTTCCAAAGAGAAAACTGTTGAAAGAGGGGAAAAGGTAACAATTCATATTTATCAAAACCTCAACTCAGTTTCTGAACAAAAAATTCTTGCTTTGCTTGACAGACACCTTCACAGGACTCATATCCAAACACCAACTAAAAGACGTCTCAGTTTTCTCTAATGAGAGAGCCCCATATGAATAAGACCCCGTATCAATAGCTGAAGCAATACCTGATACATATGACTTCATACATGAACAGTCAATGACAGGACATGTTCCAGAGATATTAGCTTGGGGAGATATGATAAAGAAACCTTTCGATTTTTTTTTTTTACATGGGCAGGCACCGGGAATTGAACCGAGTCCTCTGGCATGGCAGGCAAGAATTCTTGCCTGCTGAGCCACCGTGGCTCGCCCTCTTTCGATCTTTAAGGCACTGGGAATGGCAGGTGTGAGTCTAAAGATCTCAGGAAATGTATTGTGGTCTGCCTATTTCTGCTACAGAGGCAGTTAATAAAAAGAAAAAAAAATGCTATATTGTGGTGCTCAGGAGCTGTGCAAGAGCTGGGATGAGAACATTTCTTTTGGTATTTATGAAGTTTTCTACTTATTTTAATATATGGAACAGGATTTCTGCCTATTTGCCCCTGCCTTTCATCAGCTAATGTCATAAAAGATGAAATAATTTTATTCCAAAACTTCTCTATTTTTTAAATGAAAGTCTTTCCTTTCATTAAAAACAAAAAACAAAAAACATTGCTTTCAAGCAATGAGAAACAAAATAACCCCAAAAAGCAACAAATAACTAATTGTTACATTAACCTGTGTTGTTACAGAAAACTGTGCTGGCTTTTGGAACTTCAATTATGTTTTAATAATTCATACAGACCTAGAAATTTTATATAGCATTTCGTGTGATGATGCTGCCCATTCAAGTGTCATGGCTTCCAGGTCAGAAATTGGGAACTGAAGGCTTGAACTAGTTGGAAGAATACTAGCTAATGTCGCCATTTGCTTTACAGAAATGGGCATGGGGTTCTGTTCATACCTTCCATTTCCTACCTGAAGTGACCCCACCCACCCACCCATTGTACTTGTCCCACCTTCCTCCTCAAAAGTCCAGCCCTGGGTACAAGAAGCAAAAACAGAGATCAGGTTGAAACCATCCAGAGTTTCTACCAGACTGAAACTAAGTCTACCTAGTAGAGAATGTCAAACCCAAAGTAGTCCATCTATAAGTTCATTTCATGCTGAGCTGTTTAATTATTAATTCTTAGGAAATGGCATGCAAGTGATTAAATATTCTACCTCCAGGGCTTCTAAAGCAGCCTACTTTTAAACAAGTATTAAAATGCTGGCTAGTTACCATGCTTCTTGACCTTAAAGTCACCAGATGGAGCTAACTAAAATTTTGTGATTGTAATCCAGTCTCCTATCCCCCTCATTATAAGAGGAAAGTTTCTTGGGATAAGAAAACCATGCATTGAATTATTTTGATGTGGCAACCTGCCTTCCATCTGTGTCCCCTGTAATACCTCCATTTGTTTAAAAGAAAGATAAACTGTTCTTTAAGGAGGTTTGGAACCCTGCTTCTAAACAGGACGTCCTGCTTGACTTAGGGTATAACTAAAAGTAAATTGTAATTTTTCATGATTTTCTGTTGAAACCAAATTCTGCCATAAAATTAGAGACTCTGGAGCTCTTTCTACAACAATGGAAAAATACTCTGAAAGACGAAATGCTTGAGAGACTAACAGAGAAGCAGAAAACCCTAGAATGTGGCCTCAAGTTTCAGATAAGCAATGATGTTCAACTATCAAAGCACCAGGGGCCCAGTTTCTCCACAATTGGAGAAATAAGGACAGACCCCCAAGACCTACCAAGAACCAAGAGGTGGGGCTGGGGGAGGAACACTATTCGTGGTGCTTCAGGATATCAGAGTATAGTACTAAACCAGACAAAGTTATGTACCTATTATTTTAATTAAAAATCCAAGTTTAAAAATTCTATAAAGTTTGTTTAAAATTTCTCCCATCTCTTATTTTATTTGTTTTCTTTCATCCTTAATCAGGCTAAGCTGATAAAGCATTTAAACAGAACATGCCAGAATGGTGATCTGTTCAAAAGTCTGTGAATGTAGAATTAGTATTGCTCTAACCACTATTTACTCGTGCAGAAGTTACCTGTCATTCTTCCCCAGCATTCTTAGTTGAGTGAATAACATAAAATGTAAGGTGCCAAAACTCCAAATTTTAAACCTGATTTCAAGTCCAGGCGTTGGACAGGCCAGTCAGGATGAAGTGTAAGAAAAATTAAAGACAGAAAAACTCCCCCAATGGGTATGGTTTCATAAAGCTTTCAAAATCAGATGTGCCCCACCTGCTCTGCTGGAGACCCTGGTTTGATTTCCAGCGCCTGCCCATGTTAAAAAAACAAAAAACCAATGTGGAGGCAAAAATGAAGGTTATGTAAAGCTGCCTAATGCTTGTGAAACATACTGCTAATCGTTTTTACTGTATGCATCACTTATTTAATCTCAACTCCAGCTATATAAACTAGGTTCTATTTCTGTCTGCATTTTATAGCTGGGAAACCCAGGCTCAGGAAACTAGAAAGTGACAAAGCCAAGACTTGAATCTGTTTAACTCTGAGACCACTGCACCCATTTCTACCTACTTCTTTGCACAGTGCTGCTTTCATTTCGAACACTTCTATTCTTTAAAGAAAAGGGTAACTTGCCTTGAATTTGGCAGAAAACATAGTTAAGAGGGGAAGGAATGGGAAGGGAACTAGAGAACAGTACTGAAAACAAGTGGGAGAGCAGACCTTAAAGCCAAAGGCAGAAAGAATATCAAAATCCCTAGATTAAAAAAAATTTTTTTTAATTAAAAATTTTTTAAAAATCCCTAGATTTTGGCACAAAGGCCAAACAAATCCTGGGAACATATCATCTTGGCGATTTCCACACTAGTTAAGCTGTACTTTCAAAAAAGGTTCACAGGGGAACTTCACACGTGCTTAATTTTATTAGGGCATATGAAAAATACCAAATATGGTCACTCTTCCAATACTTTACATGCATCCAGCTAATGTATTAGACTATTAATTAGCAGAAAAGAATCACGCAAACTTTTCCTAGAACTAGAAACCAGCTCCAATTTATCCTTGGTTTCATCAGAATTTAAGTGATACAGGGTTGCAAACCATCTCTCTTTTTTTTTTTTTTTTTTAATGCCAGAGCCTGCTTACTTTGACAGCATATGTAGCTTCAGAGAAAATTTAGGGATTCTTCATGAGACAAGAAGACAAAATGGATTGAGAAGCTTTCGAAATTTCCTGTTTATACCAGGGAGTTATCCATAATCCATCATCTAACAAGAAATGTAATCACAAGTGTGACAGTTATATTAACAGCAGTGTTTAAAATTTTCCTAAATAAATACTATATAGAATTTTTTTAATGAAGTAGATCTATATCACTGATACAGAAAGATGCCTAAGTTACATTGCTACATGAAGACAAAACAAAATATGATGCAGACAAAACTTCTGTACACTGACAAAGTAAAGTTTTAAAAGTATTTATTTATTAGAATGAAAGTTGGGTAAGAAGACTTTTATGTTCTACCCTTCTTTACTGATCAGTTTTTAGGCTTCTTCTTTATTATGTTTCACTTTCATAATAATGTCTCCTTATAAAGTCCTAAATTAATGTGGTCCTAAATCTTAAATTAAGAATTCGGATGTTCTTTCCTCCAGTTGACACTGGAAGGGAATGATGTTTTTTGGGATGTCATACTTGATTATAGAGCCCAATGGCTATATAATAGAGGTAAATCCTTTTTTTCTTTTGTCAAATATTGATAGTGAAAAATATCACAGGTAATGAAACATAGCACCGATATTACACGTTAGTAGCAACTGCCCATTTTCTCCAGTATCTATTCTTCCCTTTTTACACAGCAACACATTTTTCCTGGGCACAGTTTCCCAAACTCTCTAGTAGTTTTTTTACTTTATAACTAAGTTCTGTCCTATGAGGTAGGGAGAAGTAATATCTGCACCTTCTAATTTGTGCCCTTAAAACGATCATATCCCCCCCCCCCTTCCAACTTTTCTTGTCTACAGGCAGATGTGATAGCAGGAACTGGAGAAGCCATCTTAGAAAACAAGATAAAAGCTACCGGTGGAAGATAGTAGAGCAGCAGGAGAGAAAATCTCTTGCCAAATGTGGAGCTACCATATCATCCCATGAACCACTTTTCAGACTTTATGTGAAAGAGAAATGAATTCCTATTATGTTTAAGCCATATTATTTGAGGTCTCAGTTGCTGCAGCCAAATAATACACAGACACACAACACACACGGCACGTACACAGAGCAAGTTATTCTAATGCTCTAATTAAAACCCATTTTCATTCTAAAGCCTAAGTTTATTATTAATTTTTTTTTTGGAGGGGGGGTAGTTGCATGGTCCAGGAATCAAACACGGGTCTTCCACACGGAAGTGAGCATTCTACCACTGAACCACCCATAAGTCTACTATTAATGATGACTGAAAAATTAATCTGCCTACATTAAGTCTTAAAAATTGCTAACAGGGAAGAACAGAAGAACCAAAGATTATCTTAGTTTCTTCTTTAAACTCCTTGGCTTTTAAGTAACAGGTTTGAAACAGAACAGCCTCAATCTTATTGATTGCTGGCCTTCTTACTTATCAAGAGTAAAGTATAAGATTTCAAATATTGTGAGTGTTGAAAATAAAATGTGGTTAACATCTTAATCTACTTCACAGATTAACTACAATAAAGGAAAAAGTGAACTAGAAGGAATCATTAACCATAGTAAGCTATAAAATAATCTTTAAAACTAATATCCCACATCACTATAATAAGAAACAGCAACAGAAATAGATTTATATAAGGAAACAAGGCTTACTTCAAGGAGGCCATCTTGGGAGCAATTTTCACCTAACTTTCCAAGTTAGATTATCATATTGGTATGTCTCAATTGATTTCATTGTCTCTTTCTTTACCAAAGTCTTCAAATAAATGTACTTATAAACAGATGAAAGTTAAATGGTAAACTCTTTTATCAGCTTTCCTTCTGCAGAAAATCAATTATTTCTAAGAACTAGTAGACTACTCACTTATAAGCAAATGTGGAATTTATAGTTCTTCAAAGAATAGACATAAGCCAATAAAATGTTCTAAAAGATGTTATTCTTAAGTGTCTCAATGGCCACATATATAGTTACTTTTGTTAGTTTATCTATTTCTTACAGACATAAGGATAGGAAGATTTTCTTTAAAATTTACCATGCTTTTCAGAGGGAATATACGTTCTGCTTCCACTATGTAGTTTATCCTTTTAAACATATACATCATAATTTCAGACAACCCCACATTTTCCTTTTGATTAGGCTATGACCAGGCAATATATTAGGTGGAATGAGAAAATGAAAACTATTAAATTTAATTATTTTCTTCTATAAGGTCTAAAATAAATTTTCAATGGATTTTAATGAATCAGAGTAAGAACAAATGTGTCAGATAGCTAGACTTTCAGGCAATCATAATATCGCCATGAGATCATATGAAATCTCTACTCTACAGTCCTAAGGTCAGGAAGCTCCTCCCTTTGGTGAAGAAAATCTAAAATCTTTGCAGCAGTTTAAGGTGCTTAAAATTTAATTTTCTACACCATCATATGTTCCAGAAATGATCCGCTGGCAGCAAAGCAGATGAAAAGACCAAGGTCCACAGGGTGACTTTTTGTTGTTAACCTGTGCTTAAAAACAGAGTCCTGTCAGGGCAGAAGTCACAAGCCATGGCTAAAGAAAGCATTTCACAAATTATTTGATATCATTGGAAAAGATGTCATCTTATAAAAAACTGTTCTTTCAGGAATCAACTTGTAGGCTAGGAAAGATGGAATTAAGAGGAACATGGAATCTTCTGCTTCACCTTTTCCCCCTTTCTTCAATGCTTATTGTTTCACAACTGAAAAAGGGGGTAGACGTGAAGCGCAAGTGAACAGTAACATGAAAAATACATATAGGTATGTGGCCTTCACCACATTCACTTCCAAGCACGAAAATTTAACCATTCTAATTAACAGCAAGCCAAACGTCATAAAGTAGCAAAAGAATTAAAGTTATGTACTTAACTTTACTTGGTGGTTACTACATGCTAGGCACTTTCCTAATATTTATACAGGTCCACAACCCCTTATTCACACAATTCCAAAATTTTTGTATGGGAAATGGGCAGGAAGTGGGGGTGAAAGCAGACTCACTGGGTTGCAAAACCTGACTTGAAGTGATGTGAAGCTATTTGTAGTTTTAATTTATACCACTTAGTGTGACTTTGTTTCACTGCAGACGTAATATGTATAATGACTAGGTGCTCTAGTAATTAGGGTCATGCGATGTTCGCATTTACCGTTAAAGTCTGAAAGATTTTGAAGCACATCTGGCTACCCCTGAGGATTTCAGATAGAGAATTATGGATCTGTATCGACTCACTGCTTCTTACCACAACCCTATGAGGTAGGAGCTATTTTGCAAATGAGGAAACTGAGGGTAATGGTAAACAGCCGGGGTTAGAGCTGGAATTTGAGCAGTTCAGAGCCTCCCTGGACTCTTAACCATTACACTCTACAGCCTCTTCTTTTTACAGAGTAACAAATCAATAAGGTGGTTGATTTTTTAGCCGTAAATACCAAAACTAATGCTGGTTACCTTTGTTAAAAAAAATCTTTCTGAAACCGTACTTAATACGTTTCAGAGAAACAGTATTATATTGTTAAGGAAAATCATACTTTTGGCAAGCTCATCTCAATGCGTCATAAACATGCAACATCCAAACGGCACAGTCGCTACCTAAGGGTTTTGGAGAAACTGCAAAGCGTAAGGTTCCGTGTTTGCAAAATTCTGTCAAAACTGTTCTCAGTGTTGAGGAGCCACTGCCACCCGGCGCGTGTATATGCGAGTGTGCGTACAAAGTTGCCCAATTACTATCTATTTGTACTATTTGTACTATCGCACAAATGCCACAAGCGGATGCTTCAGGGGAGATATTAATACCATTAAAGAGTTATGGGAGGAGGGCAGGTAATGATAAGCATCATTGCACCAGTAGGGAAAGCTAATCGCCAAATCCTTCCATACCCTCCCCTCGAAACCCAAGTTCAGTCACTAATGGTAGCAGCTAACTCCCACTCTCCGAACCAACCGCCTTTAGCCATGTTGAACTGCTCGGTTCCCCGAGTCTCCGCTCTCCGTGCCTCCCCCCGGCTAACCGCTAGCTCAGGCCCAATCGGCGCCCTGACCCCTCTACAGCTATGGCGGCCGGCAGGGGCCGCGCGGCCGGAAGTGAGGCTGCGCCCTGACCCGGCTTCCGCTCACCGACGGCTCCGCAGCCGCGAGCTGGGAACGTCCGGGGGGAAAGACGGACACCGAGAGGAGAACTTAAGGAAAACAGACCGCATGGCTAGCAGAGCCGGAAACATTCCGAGAACCCTGCGGGGGCGAGGGAATGTAATGAAAACGGAAAGGGCTGTGAACGTTTGCAGAAACAGAATAGGAAGCGCCACAAAACGCACCCTCTGGGGCTGTGCGTGAGAGGAAAGAGCGGGACAGGCTGAGGAGCACTGGAGGGGGAGTGCGAGGGCTGCCAAACGAAGACCCAGCGAGGTAGGGAAAGAGGAAATGGAGCATAAAGAAGGATCGAAAACGTTTTACTCCATAGGTTGGCTTAATTTTGCCTATGTCAGCGGGGTGGGGGTGGGGGACATCGGTCATATTAAAAGTCCAAAAATATATAGTTTAAAAATGTTATTCGGCCACTATGCGCTCTTAGGTCGGAAATTTCCATGTTCTATCCGAGCTTATCTGATCCTATGACTAATATATGTCGTCTGTAGGAGGCAGATTATAAAATTATTTCTGATGCAGTATTAAGATAATACAGGAATTTTAAAAATACTACTGATGCAGATAAATCAAAATCTTAGATTTTATTTTTTAATTCTGAAGGTTTTTTTTTTAGATTTTACAGCAAGGTAACAGATTTTAATAATACCTACATCAGTTACAGAGAAAAAAATAGAAGGCAAAATGAGGGAAAAAGTGAATCACTGGAAAGAGCTGATGGGATCCACAACCTTATCCATCTTCCTTGACTGGGCAGTCTGGAGAGTTCCCATTAATGGGCAAGAAGCAGCGCAGTGCATGAACTATGCACACCTGTTATTTGTAAACTCGGATGACATGAATAATTGTTTTCCCTACAATATGTTCTATTGAACTTTACACTTATTTCTCTATTAGCATAATAGTTCTGCCAAGTTTGAGAGATTTTTAGCTACGATAGTGTCCTACTGCTTTTTCTACTTAGGTTAAAAATTCCCATCCAGGACAGATGAGTAAAACATATAGATTAAACATAAATAAACAATAGGGGTAACAAATGTTAAAATAAATTTAGTAGATTGAAATGCTAGTGATCAATGAAAGGGAGTATAGAAAAAAATAGGGGAAACAAAGGCTAAAATACATTGGGTAGATGGAAATACTAGCGGTCAATGAGAGGGAGGGAGGGGTAAGCGGTAGGGCATGTATGAGTGTTTTTCTTTCTTTTTCTGAATTGATGCAAATGTTCTAAGAAACGATCATGGTGATCATGGTGATGAATATACAACTATGTGTTGATACTGTGAGTTATTGATTATATACCAAGAATGGAATGATCATATCGTAAGAATGTTCGTGGTTGTAATGTTTAAAAAAAAAATTTTTTTTTAATTTCTATACAGACTTTGCAGAAAATCCGGAAGAAATGACAATATTTGCACCAGATGTATTACATAAAAAGCCCCCCAAACAGTGATTAAAAGCAAGTGAAAAATAAAAAAAATTAAAGCAAGTGAAAAAACAAAAACTTAAAACTCCAACTTTCTAGATTGCACACATCTCCCATTTGTGTATGCTCCGAGGGCACTCAAAAATTATTTGATCATCATAGATAGTGCTGACAGTTAGCAAGAGAGTAGCTAATGGGAGACTAACTCTACGAAATTTTTTCTCCTCTTTTTCTCCAACATACCTTCAGAATGTCAAAAGATTTTCTCACCACAACATTCCTTTTTAGAAATGTTCACTGTAAAGTCAGCCTATTTAAGGTTCTTTTAGGTGTGATAAGGCTCCCAGTAAGTCATGAATCAGTGTTTCCATGTCATGCTACCCTGAGAAAGCACTCTCAAAGGAAAAGATTTTTCTTATGACTATCAAAATTATTTTTTACTTCTTGTAAGTTGCCCATTTATGACTTCTCCAACTCAGCTATAAGATGTGCCAAGAAACATGGAAGAGTGCACATCCTTTCCTTCTGGCTTTGATTCAAGAAGCTTGCCTTAAAATAATGCTAAGAAATGAATGGAGAAAAGTTTATTACTTCTTGAGCATAGTGACTGATTACAACTCCCATTAACTTCATCTGAAATAAGAAAGGACATGACAACCACTAGTACATCCGTATCAGAGTATTTTTAACACTTTAAAGTAAATTCAGATACTTCCCTCTGCACACAAAATTTCTGTTTAAAATATGTCCACATCCTCTTACTTCTAGATCTGGATTTATCACAAACTTGATGACATAAACCATGGCACTTTCAGCTTCCTTCGCTCTACAGGGAGGACAAAAGTTAACAAATCCCCTTAGTTATATTCTTTACTTGACAAAGATTATAATAACTATGCTAAACCTTGTAAAGAAAATGGACAAGTAGCTTTACAAATTATATTATTTAGAGATCTCTGTTGATTAACTGCTATTTGACCAAAAACCACCAATGCTGTTTATAGCAAAACAAAAGAAAGAATGGGGAATGAATATACAAATAATATCTACAATTGTGCTTTAAGAAAAACTTGGATAGTAACAACATTTCCTAAGTGAAAACTTTTTTTTAACGAAGTTTTCAAATAAAGAGTTCAGTATAAAAGTCTTCTCAAGTCACTTGTTTTTCCAAATGGCAGAGTCTGATGAAATCAATTTTAATATTTTGACCTATAATACAACTGTAGGTTGCATTGCTACACATATGACAAAGGAGTATAAACATTGACAGGTTCATCACTTATTCATTTGCATTCAGAAAACATTAACTAACTGCCCATGAACAAGGACCTCTGCTGGCACAAAATCCAATCCTATGAATTCCTCAACACAATGAATTCATCTTTCTTTTGAAGTGTCCACTACTACAAAAACACAAGCAAACCACAATTGCATAAAAGAACTCAAGGGCACCAGCAAGCTATGGCAAACTATCTGCCCCAGCGTTGGAGAAGTAAGGAAACAGTGTGCCGTGTTGAGAAAACTAATGTGGTCCTAAACCATAGTAGCATTAGATAAAAGAACATGATAATACCAACCTGTTCTGCACAGAGGGCCTGTGCTCAGATTACGAAATCACCTGTAAAGACTGGCAAGGACAAGCTGGAGACCGAGAGAAGAGCAATCAGGTCAGTGAAAGACCTGGAAACTAGGACATAAAACCTGAAGAAAGTAGACATGTTAAACTGTAGGAAAAAAAAAAAGCAAGGCTCGGGAAATTTGACAGCATGTTTAAAACTGAAGAGCAGCCCTCTAGAAGGAATAGATTAATTATATAATCATCCAACAAGGCAGTAATAGTAGCAAGCATGGTAGTCAAGGTAGGGGGGTATAACCAACCAAATTATCCATAGTAAAATGGGCTATTTCGGAGAAGAGAAGACCCAGAACACCAGAAAATGTTTATAAGTTGGGAAAAAATTAAAGAAGGCCTGATTTGAGAGGGGGCCTGATTTGAGAGGGGGCCTGTTGTAGTTACTCTAAGGTTAGTTTTGTGTTTTTTTGAAAGAAAAAGGACATGATTATAAGTAACTAAAAGTCCAAACAAAGATTAAAGGGAATGTCAGAAAAATTGTTGTTTCCTTCTGAATTTACCCATATTCCAAATATAATCTCTGAACAACATATTGCTGATTCAAAAATCTAGCAAAAGGCAGGTTTTTTTCTCTCAATCACTGATTTATCTTTAAAAGCTCTTCAATATTATTTTCCCCAAACTCATCTCCCCTCCACACACACAGTGTGCACACACCCCCTCTGGCTCCTGTCTCTCCTTCTAAGCTTTCATAGTTATCTATATCTATCACCATCACAGCACCCATTGCCCCATGAGGATGAGTGATTTTAAATGGAATTCTAAATTACAGCAAAGGGCTTCAAACTTACAGCAGATCCTATACATACAATATCTTATGTAGTAATCATCCCAGTGGCCCTGCCAAGGAAGGTGTAACAATCTCCGTTTTACCAGTGAGACAACTGGGGCTCATTTCGCCAAAGACAAAGCCCCTAACTTCCAAGTCTAGATTTAAACCTAGGTTCCTGTGACTTCACAGCCTGTGGTCTCTCTGCTGTGCCACTTGAAGCAATGTCATATGATTCCTCCAAACTCTTCCAGTTCTCTAGTATCACACTCACAAATGTTGGAACAAGGCATAAAGTAATGAGAGAGATGGTATGGACCACTGCAATGAGCAAGAGCTTCTACAACCCGCCCAGCCAAGTTGAGAGCTCTAGGGCTGTCACTTATAGGTGGTGAACAGAGAGGTATTATGGGATGCCCCACAGGCCATTTTTAAGAAATGAAGTCTTACGGAATTATGGGTATTTGTAAATCCTAGCCCTTAAAATTCACAGTAAATAAAACATAATCTTCAGGTGGAACTTAATCAAATTATGTATGGTAACCGTAGAAGAAAAGATATTTTAAAATCCAATCACAAAGAACTCTATATTTTACCTCCCTTGTGGGTGTTTATTTTGTTTCACAATTAAGTGGCCACTGGAAGAGTAAGTTTTTTTTTTCAAAGTTCTGGAAAGTCATCTTAAATTAGGCCCCGGAAAGAAATTAAATCTCTTTTAGTAATGATTCTTGTTTTCTTTGAAAGTTCATGTTTGGGTCAGCCAAGTTTTAAACAGTAAAATTATATTGCTGAGCTGTTAGTCAAGTTTGGGTGTAGGCTGGGGGTAGGTCGCTGACTATTTGGATCACTGGAGGACAGTTTATCTGATTTTTATACTGAAAAAAGGGTCTATTTCTAAGCAAAAGACTTCATCATTTTTAGAGAGAAGGTTGCATTGGATTTCTATTGAATGTTACACATGGGAAGACTTGAAAGAAGTCTTACTTTCCAAATGAATGTTTTCAGGACTTGTATGACTTTCTTGGACAATGGAATATTTAAGCTAAAAGGGTTTTTCTTTTGTTTTATGTTGCAATTTAAGCAGAGAGAAAATAACTTGTGTAATGATTTTTTTCCATCTGTTTATTTATTTATTCCTTGCCTTGTTCTAACAAGAATAAACCAACACATAATAAATGTAAACTATTGCTAAGTTATGAACGAGCCAGAGCAGCACTTCATTTTTTACAATAGCTGTGACCCTGACCTTAAATTATTAGCCATTAAAATCTGCCCACCACACTGTATTAATGAAACCTAGGTGACTTTAACATCACCATCCAGTTACTTCATGGAGGTAGTTGTTGCACAAATACAGAAACCAAGGAAGTGGTTAAGTTGACAGGAAGGCAAAACAGGTTAATGCTTCCAGTTGGGACAATAATTCCCAAGGGATCAAACCTTCCACTTCAGAAGGATTTAAACAGCTCTTTGCACCAACAGGCTCTGTGGTCCGAGCCCCTCTGTGGTCAGTTTGGTATCAAAGGACCTCGTGGAGGTTTCTTCCTTAAGAGTAAAAATACAGTGGAAATGAGATTCAGGGCTAACTTCTCTGCTGCCTTCCATCTAGCCAAAAACAGAGCATCTCATCAGACAATATGAAAAATAGTTACCTTTTGACTGGAGAGTCAGCTTATACAAAATTACTTCAAAATATGTTACCAAATAAGAGACTGGTACAAAAGAGAAGTGGTCTTTGGAAAGTAAAAGCAAAAAAAAAGCAAAACTCTAACTCGACAAAACACAACTGTACAATCAGTAGTAAGTATACTGATAGAAGTGCCATAATTGAAAGAGAAGAGATGAGAGAGTGGGAGCAGGCATTGGCCCTAACATAGAGGGTCTCTAGATACGACATTCTTAAATCAGCCAGTCCTATGAAATTTGAGGTGTCTCCTTGCTAAGTGATAACCCTGTGCCAAACAGATCAAGGGCTAACGTGTCAACGTTTATCTACCTGGATACTCTATGCCAGTTATACCATGTACTCCCCCAAGTGTATCCAGAATAATGCACAGTTCCCAGTAAACTGATTCGAGGAAATGCAAGCATTTGAGACTATTCAAGTGTTCATTATAAAACCACTTTAATTTATATATTGAAAGTAAATCATACCCACAAATAATTGCTTATACTACTGCATTATAATCATCTGTTTCACTTTTCATCACCCCCAGTAGACAAGAAGAGAGCCTAGTTTTATTTGTTTTGAAATTTTCAGAAGCTTGCACAGTGGCAAGCATATAATAGACACTTAATCCTTCTTTTTGGAATAAATAAGCTTAAAGAGATAGGTATTCTTTAAATTCATCTTTATCTGAAAAATGAGGGTGAGGCAGAAGCTATAATTTTCACCTTTGAGAAAAACAACTAGATAAAGTATTAGTACACGTTCCTCAAAGTAATATAAACTCAAAACATGTTTAAAATAATTGCCACATGATTACTCCACCATACCCAAAACTGAGATAACTACCAGGAACTCAAATTCTACCCTCTTGAATCACACAGCATTTTAAATATCAGAAAAATTTTAAATGCTGTCATTATTGCATTTTTGTTCCTTAATACCATATACTTTGTAATTTACTTTGGAGAATGGGGCAAAAGTTATTAATAAATAACTCACAGAAAGGCTGGTCTTCTTTATAAGAACCGAAAAATATAAATGTGCATGATGAAAACTGTGCTTTGAGCATTCAAATACCTTGTTTCACATTACAGAATAAAGTCAAGACATGCAACTTGTTTCTTTTCTTACAAAGACAATACAGAGATATAGTAAAAAGTATGACGTATCGTTCTCTCCTATATTGCCAACGGAGGCAAAGGGGCTATGTGATTTGAAATTTTTTTAATTTGCCAATTTTACACACAGATTCTTTAATTGTACAGCTAAAACCTAAAGTATTTCTCTATAAATGACACTTACCACAGCCTGGGCATTTAATTTTCTAATTACTATTACTTAAGTTCTTATAATGCACCTTTACTCTTTTACTTTAAAAAATTTAATAATCACAAATTGATCTACATTTTGAAAAAGGAGACAAAAGTAAATGTAAACTATGTTCAAAACATGGAAAACGTGATATTTGTACAAGTTATTGGACTGCTGAGTTAAGAAACTATGCAGACACAAAGAAGGGAAAGCATGAAAGGAAATGGTACAAGGAAGTTGATGAAAGGGATCTTACTGAGTGACTTGACGATCCAGTTGCTAAGGATGCATTTGAGACCTATTATAATTGTTTGAACTTTGATTACAAGATAAAATTACAGGGAACTATAACCCATACCAGACTCGGAAATCTCTGAAAACTCTGAAATCATGTTACAATGTACTGCAATGTATTGCTTTTTTTGTATATATGTTGTATTTCACAATAAAAAATGTTAAAAAAAAAACAAAACGACAACAGCAACAAGATTAAAGGCCACTTTTAAATTTCATGACAAAAAATTTGAGACGTGTATTTCAATCACTAGACGGGGTCATTGAGACGTCCAACACTTTCTGTGGTGTAATTGTTCTGATTCTGTAAAAGGGACAATTAAATGCTCTTCCAGGAAGCCTAGATTTCACCACTTTTAATTTAGGCAAAATTTAGTAATGAAAATGCAAAGGAGATATTGTCTTGGCCGTCCAAGGCTTTCTAGAAGCAAGCTGGGGACTCGAAGACAGCCAGGGACTCCATCCAGCACAGAGTGGGGAAGCAAGGGCAGTCCAGGACCCCAGGCCTGCGTCCATATCTACCATGCAATGTTATACAGCAAATCACTCAACCTACTTGGAACTCAGTTTCCTCCTTTGTAAGAGAAGAAAAGGCCAGACTAGTGAAGATTCTTTCATATCTAAAATATTATTACATTTATATGACTTTAGAGCAACATCTCTATCCTGCCTGCAAATAAAAAACACTAAGGAAAGAGCTCCTTCACTGACATTCTTTGTATTTTATTTTAGTGTTTCTTAAAGATTTCTATAAGGTTGTATTATGTTGTTAGTGGGGCTAAAGTTGGTGGTGAACCATTAAACTCCCCAATGCTTGCTGGGATTGCTTTGAAAAGTGATTTGAAAAACACAAGATTTTTTTTTTAACTTTTTTTAATTGTAAAATATAAATATACAAGGCAAAGAAAGAGGCAATATTTTTCAAAGCACACTTCAATAAGTAGTTACAGAACAGATTTCAGAGTTTGTCAGAGGCTACCATTACACCTTATCAGAATTTTTCTTCTAGTTGCTCCAAAACACTGGAAGCTAGAAAGAATATTATTACAGTGATTCAGCAGCTGTACCCATTTGTTAAATCCCATTTTCTCTGTTATACCTCCTGCTTTACTCCTTTGACCCTTCTTTCAGTCTACAGGGATCTTTGGGCAATGCCTGAAACATGAAAATGTTGAGAAGAGGTACCCACACTAAAGAACAGGGGACGTAATTAATTGAAAATGTTGGAAAGGCTGGTCCCTCTGAGTTTCAGGATTTAGCTGACCTAGGAATCCTCAGGGAATTATATGTTCCAGGAAGGCAAACTAGTGGATGAAACCTTTACAGAGTCTCAAAACCAATATTTTTTAACACATTTAAATCATAACATTAAAATAGTGTACACTCTATTCCCTACCCCATTTAAAAAGGAAAAAAAAGCATTATATTCCCACAGCCCCTACCTGTAAATGACTTAAAGCCCTCAAACAGATGCAGTTAATAATTACACAAATAAAATGGATGGTAGATTGTAGAAAGAATGGCCTACCAAAGCCTCTGTGGGTGCCCTAGCTTTATTCATTTGATCTGTACTGGGATTTAAAACTTGGAGATACAGAATCAGCTAAATGTCTGTAAATCTAAATAATGCTTAAGAGAGCAATTTTCCCAAAGCTAGAATACAGGGCAAAGTCCAAATGTGAATCCTGGTAGTCTTACCCTATAGCCCTCTTGTTTAAACTCTGCATGGAAAACATATCTAGCACCTAACACTGTGTTAAGTGATCAAAGATGATTAAGGCAAGCACTTGGTTTACAGGTGGTAGAGTCAGCCAAACATGAAAAACAATTACAACATGATATTGTGTGCTGTAACAGAGGCCTTTGAAAATTGCTATGGAAACACAGAGGAGGAGTGAGAGGCTGCCAGGGAGCTGTGCACTGAAAGATGAGCAGGCATTCCTGGGGCGGAGGGAGAATGCACAGGCATTCCAGAGAGCAGCACGTGCCAAGGTACACAAAGGTGAGTGAGTGCAGGGAATTCTGTGGAGCAGGAGGGGAGGAGGAGATAGGGCAAAGGCAATCTAGCTCACTGAGGTCCTTTTGCACCAATTCTTGTTTGGCTAGCAGCGCTAGAAAGCAGGGTCTGCCTCCTAAAGTGATAATAATAATATCTGATGGGAATTTGAGGGAATGTTTATCCTTCGCTTCTGAGGTTCCCTTCCCCAGAGTCAGGAAGACTTGGGAGCTGATAGAGAGGGGAGCGAGAATATAAAATTAGCTGAATTTTAGAGCCCAGGCATCTAGGATGGGACACAGAAGGGGGAGAAGGGGCAGATCCATGATGATCTGCCATACACTCTAAAACCTATGTTAGTGAGCCTTAGCAGGTTGTGAGGAAAACATGGTGCGTGTGTGTATGTTTTCTAGGGAGAGTAGGTTTCATCAGATCAAAGGGATCAATGACTCCTAAAAACATTAACAATTACTGCTTCACCATGCAACTTATAACACATGGACACAGTAAGTGAAAAATCACTGCCAGCAAAATGAGAAAGTCCTCTCTCATTCTCCCTCTTAGGCATTACCTGAAACTGTGACAAACACTTTAGCCTTAGACTGTTCAAAAGGCCTTTATGATCTGAGATAGCAATGTTTGTCTAACTTTATTCAAGTCATATTATGCAAGCCTGGACCTGTTCAGGACCCCGAATGTTCATGATTTATGGATAAGGCAGAAACCTTCCAATTTGTAATCTAATTCTCCAAAGGAGAGCCTTCCCTCTAAATGGTGAAAAAAAGGGAGAAATAAAAGACGCAGATCCATAGGCCAGGTACTTAATTAACTTCTCTAAACTAATATTTAAAAGAAAACTTAAAATAAGCCACACTTCACAGAAACTCACTTTAATTTTCTACCACAAGATTAAAAGGATGACTGCCCCCTGAGGAAAAAGAATCTCCAAGGAGTCTAAATATAAGGAAGCTTACTTATAGGTAGGCAGTTTTGGCTACTGGTGGACATGAAAATATGTCACCATCATTGCGTCCCTGGCATGTGAACATAACATTATTCTTCTGTTGCTGGATTTCGCTCTACCACTGCTTAGCTTCAGGCTGGTCATCTTTTAAGTAGTTCAAGAGTCAAGAACATATAAGTCGAGGATGGTCCAAAATGGCAGCTTAGTGAGGTGTGGGATTTAGTTCATCCTCTAGAGCAGCTAATAAATAGCCAGGAACAGTAAAGAACAACTGTTGGGGCCACATCAGTGACCAGACACACAGCATACACCAGTCTGGACAAGCTGGACTGGTTGTGATCCCACCCAGAACCGTAAGTCCCCCAAGCCATGCAGCCAGCACCCCTCCCCCACAGGCTGCTTCCCAGTGGGGGAAGGAAAGGGACTTTACTAGCAGCAAGGGGCTGAGAGCAACCAAGCTCCAATTGTGGAATTAATTAACAAATTCTGACTACTAAAAATGGCCCTAGCTCAGCTGAACCTCAAGTAAAAGCTGAGGTTGCTGGTTTGTCCCGGTGCAGAGGGGACAGGGCTGACAGAAAAAAAAAAAAAGAGTTTTTTTTGGATCAGACAGCACAAAATACTTGAAGGAAAGGAGGGGGCACATAGGACCTGGAGATACACAGAGCAACATACCAACTTAAGCTCTTGATTGGCAAACCCAAGGAATGGGGGTCCTGCTCTGAAAAGGACTTTTTTTCTTTTCTTTTTTGTGGCTGGGTATCTATGGCTTGACTGCTCTTTGGATACAACTGCAGGACTTCTCGGGCTCCAACTGCCCCAGGCAAGAGTGGAATTGAGCTTGTCTAAGAGCTTGTCTGGAGGCTGTGCCTCCCCCAGGAGAGGGGTGGGGCCCAGCTCAGGTGGAATCCCTCCCTCAAGAAATTCAGATCCCAGGCTCTGGAAAAATGAAGCAATTAAAACCAGCCTACAACCTCTCTTCTTTGTCTCCACCACGCCCCAGCAGGAAGAATCTGCTGAAGTTCAAGGTATTGTATCACTTTATGCTGGTGGGACCCGCAAGCAGACAAGTGCCACATACTGGGCAGGATAGGAAAAACAGAGTCCAGAGGCTTCATAGGAAAGTCTTTCAACCTGCTTGTTCTCACCCTCAGGGAAACGGACACAGGTGACTCTTTCCTCCTGAGAGAAGGCCAGTTTGGGTCTGGGAAAATCTGACTGGGGCCTATAATACCTAAGTACACCCTCCTTAATGGGGGGGAGGTGGGGGAAGGCACCATACAGGTAGAGCAAGAACAAGAAAACAAAAACTCAAAAATTCTGATCTGTTAAACAAAACCTAAGCTAGAGGTCTAGAATAAGCTAAACTGAACATCAAAGAACAGATAGAAAACAAAGTCATCCAGCAAGAAAATTCTAGGTAAAAGTGAAAACAATCTCCAGAATAAATTAATTAAGGAAATTAAATGTGTGGACATCAGCAAAAAATAATAAATCATACTAGGAAAACTGAAGATATAACCCAGTCAAAAGAACAAACCAACAATTCAAATGAAATACAGGAGCTGAAACAATTAATTAAGGATGCTTGAAAGACATGGAAAACCTCAAAAAAATCAAATCAATGAACTGAGGGAGGATATAAAGAAGGCAAGAGATGAGCAAAAAGAAGAAATTGAAAGTCTGAAAAAACCAATCATAGAACTTATGGGAATGAAAGTCACAGTAGGAGAGATGAAAAAAACAATGGAAACCTACAATGTTAGATTCCAAGAGGCAGAAGATAGGATTAGTGACTGGAGGATGGGACATTTGAAATCCAGCAAGCATAAAAAAATATAGGGAAAAGAATGGAAAAATATGAGCAGAGACTCATAGAATTGAATGACAACATGAAGAGCAGGAATATATGTGTTGTGAGTATCCCAGAAGGAGAAGAGAAGGAAAAACACTAATGGAGGAAATTATCCCTGAAAATTTCCCAACTCTTATGAAAGACTTAAAATTACAGATTCAAGAAGTGCAAACAGAATAGATCCAAACAGACATACTCCAAGACACGTACTAATCAGAATATCAGATGTCAAGGAGAAAGAATTTTGGAAGCAGCAAGAGAAAAGCAATCCATCACATACAAGGGAAGCCCAATAAGATTATGTGTAGATTTCTCAGCAGACACCATGGAGGTGAGAAGACAGTGGTATGAGATATTTAAGATACTAAAAGAGAAAAACTGCCAACCAAGAATTCTATATCCAGCAAAGTTGTCCTTCAAAAATGAGGGGGAAATTAAAACATTTTCAGACAAAAAATCACTGAGAGAATTTGTGACCAGAGACTGGCTCTGCATAAAATACTAAAGGGAGCACTAGAGACAGATAGGAAAAGACAGGAGAGAGAGGTGTGGAGAAAAGTGTAGAAATGAAGACTATCAGTCAAGGTAAAAAGAAGAAAAATTAGATATGACAATATAAAATCCAAAAGGCAAAATGGTAAAAGAAAGTACTGCCCTTACAGTAATAACACTAAATGTTAATGGATTAAACTCCCCAATCAAAAGACACAGAATGACAATGGATTAAAAAACAGGATCCATCTATATGCTGTCTACAGGAGACGCATCTTAGACCCAAAGATAAACATAGGTTGAAAGTGAAAGGGTGAGAAAAGAGAATTGATGCAAACAAAAATCAGAAAAGAGCAGGAGTAGCTATACTAATATCCAACAAATTAGACTTCAAATGTAAAACAGTTAAAAGAGACAAAGAAGGACACTTGTGTTAATAAAAGGAACAATTCAACAAGAAGACATAACAATCATAAATATCTATGCACCGAGCCAGAGTGCTCCAAAATACATGAGGCAAACACTGAAAAGAGAAATACATCTACCATAATAGTTGGAGACTTCAATTCCCTGCTCTTATTGATGGACAGAACATCTAGACAGAGGATCAATAAAGAAACAGAGAATTTGAATAATACAATAAATGAGCTAGACTTAACAAACATTTATAGAATATTACATCCCACAACAGCAGGATACACCTTTTTCTCAAGTGCTCATGAGTCATTCTCAAAGATAGACCATATGCTGGGTCACAAAGCAAGTCTCAATAAATTTAAAAAGATTGAAATCATAAAAAACACTTTCTCAGATCATAAAGGAGTGAAGTTGGAAATTAATAATAGGCAGAGGGCCAGAAAATTCACAAATATATGGAGGCTCAATAACAAACTCTTAAACAACCAGCGGGGCAAGGAAGAAATTACAAGAGAAATCAGGAAATATCTCGAGGCAAATGAAAACACAACATATCAAAATTTATGGGATGCAGCAAAGGCAGTGCTAACAGAAATTTATTGCCCTAAATGCCTATATCAAAAAAGAAGACAGAGCAAAAACCAAGGAATTAACTGTTCACTTGGAAGAACTAGAGAAAGAACAGCAAACTAACCTGAAAGCAAGCAAAAAGTAAGAAATAATGCAGATCAGAGCAGAAACAAATGAAATTGAGAACATGAAAACAATCGAGAAAAATCAACAAAAGCAGAAGTTGGTTCTATGAGAAAATCAGTAAGACTGATGGACCCTTAGCAAGGTTGGCAAAAAGAAGAGAGGATGCAAATAAAATCAGAAATGGAAAAGGAGACCTAACCATTGACCCCACAAAAATAAAGGAGGTAATAAGAGGATATTATGAACAACTTTATGCTAATAAACTAGACAACATTGATAAAATGGACAATTTCCTGGAAAAGCATGAACAACCAACACTGACTCAAGGAGAAATAGATGACCTCAACAAGCCAAACACAAGTAAAGAAATTTAATTAGTCATTAAGAAGCTCCCAAAAGAAAAGTCTAGGACCAGATAGATGGCTTCACATGTGAATTCTATGAAACATTCCAGAAAAAATTTGTACCAATCCTGCTCAAACTCTTCAAAAAAATTGAAGAGGAGGGAAGGTGACCTAACTCATTCTATGAAACCAACATCACCCTCATACCAAAGCCAGACAAAGATACTACAAGAAAAAATAATAATAATAACAGACCAATCTCTATAATGAATATAGATGCAAAAATCCTCAGGAATATTCTTGCAAATCAAATCCAGCAGCAAATTAGAAGAATTATACACCATGACCAAGAAGGATTCATCCCAGGTATGCAAGGATAATTCAACATAAGAAAATCTAACTAATGCAGTACACCATATCAACAAATCAAAGCAGAAAAACCACATGATCATCTCAATTGATGCAGAAAAGGCATTTGACAAAATTCAACATCATTTTTATTGAAAACACTTCAAAGGCTAGGAATAGAAGGGAATTTCCTCAACATGATAAAGGGAATATATGAAAATCCCACAGCAAACATCATTCTCAATGGGAAAAGACTGAAAACTTTCCCCCTTAGATCAGGAACAAGACAAGGATGTCCACTATCACCATGTTATTCAACATTGTGTTGCAAGTTCGAGCCAGAGCAATTAGACAAGAAAAAGAAATACAAGGCATCAAAATTGGAAAGGAAGTAAAACTCTCACTGTTTGCAGATGACATGATACATTATGTCGAAAACCCCGAAAAATCCACAGCAAAACTACTAGAGCTAATAAATGAGTACAGCAAAGTGGCAGGTGACAACAGTAACATTCAAAAATATGTTGTGTTTCTATATACCAGTAATGAGCAATCTGAGGGGGAAATCAAGAAAAAAAAAATTCATTTACAATTGCAACCAAAAGAATAAAATATTTAGGAATAAATTTAACTAAGGATACAAAAAACCTATACAAAGAAAACTACAAGAAATTGCTAAAAGAAATCACAGAAGACCTACTAAATAAATGGAGGGGCATATCATGTTCAGGACTGGAATGGAAGACTAAATATAGTTAGGATATCAATTCTACCTAAATTGATCTATAGATTCAATGCAATACCAATGAAAATCCCAAAAAGTTACTTTTCAGAAATAGAAAACCAATAACCAAATTTATCTTGAAGGGCAGAGTGCCCTGAATAGCTAACAATATCCTGAGAAATAAAATGAAGTCGGAGGTCTCACACTATCTGACTTTAAGGTGTATTATGAAGCTACAGTGGTCAAAACAGCATGGTACTGGCATAAAGATAGATATACTGACCAATGGAATTGAATAGTGTTCAGATATAGACCCTCTCATCTATGGACAATTGATCTTTGATAAGGCAGTCAAGCCAACTCACCTGGGACAGAACAGTCTCTTCAATAAATGGTGCCTAGAGAACTGGATATCCACATGCAAAAGAATGAAAGAGGATCCATATCTCACATCCTATACAAAAATTAACTCAAAATGGATCAAAGACCATTAGCTCTAAGACCATAAAACTTTTGGAAGAAAATATAGGAAATATCTTAGCAATCTATAATAGCAGGCAGTTTCCTAGATCTTACACCCGAAGCACAAGCATTGAAGAAAGAAATAGATATATGGGAACTCCTCAAAATTAAACACTTTTGTGCATCAAAGAACTTTGTCAAGAGACAAAAAAGACAGCCTACACAATGGGAGACAATATTTGGAAACATATATCAGATAAGAATCTAGTATCCAGAATATATAAAGAGATTGTTCTACTCAACAACAAAAAGACAAACAACCCAATTACAAAATGGGTAAAAGCCTTGAACGGACATTTCTCAGAAGTGGAAATACAAATGGCCAAAACGCACATGAAAAGATGCTCAACTTCTCTGGCTACTAGGGAAATGCAAATCAAACCACAATGAGATATCACCTCACACCCAGCAGAATGGCTATTATCAATAAAACAGATAACGACAAGTGCTGCAGAGGATGTGGAGAAGGAGGCACACTCATCCACTGTTGGTGGGAATGTCAAATGGCGCAACTGCTATGGAAGGCAGTTTGGCGGTTCCTCAAAAAGCTGAATATAGAATTGCCATATGACCCAGCAGTACCATTGTTAGGTATCTTCTCAGAGGACATGGAGGGAAAGGACACAAATGGACATTTGCACACCAATGTTTATAGCAGCGTTACTTACACTTGCCAAGAGATGAAAACAGCCCAAATGTCCATCAACAGACAAGTGGCTAAACAAGCTGTGGTATATACATGCAATGGAATATTATGCAGCTGTAAGACAGAATAAAGTTATGAAGTATGTAACAACAGGATGGACCTTGAGGACATCATGCTGAGTGAGATTAGCCAGAAACCAGAGGACAAATACTGTATGGTCTCACTGATATGAAGTAACATTAATGAATAAACTAGGAAAATTCCAGCTAAGAACAGAGACCATCAGGAGATAGAAATAGAGGAGATATTGGGTAATTGGAGCTGAAGGGAGACAGATTATGCAATAGGACTGATTGTAAAAATTCAGAAATGGATAGTACAATACTACTTAACTGTAGTACAATAGTGTTAGTACACTGAATGAAGCTGAATGTGAGAATGATAAAGGGAGGAGGCCTAGGGGCGCAAATGAAATCAGAAGGAAAGAAAGACAATAAAGACTGAGAAGTATAATCTAGGAATGCCTAGAGTGTATGATGATAGTGACTAAATGTACAAATTAAAAAATGTTTTTGCATGAGGAAAAACAAAGGAATGTCAATATTGCAGGGTGATGAAAATTGACGGTAATTCGTATTTTAAAACTTTAACTTATGGGTAAGACTAAAGCAAAAAAATGTTTATATGGTACAAAATTTATATTTTGACTCATGCATCCCCTAATATAATTTATATAGACAGTTTAATTGAACACCATAAGTACATGGAACCTTGAGTAGGGCATGAGATGTTTGTCCAGAGTGATGCCCTAGTTAATGCCAGAGTGATTTGAACAGTGAATAAAAATGTATTTGCAAAGTCCCATTGGGGGAATGGTGAGAAAGGGGGAAAATTCAACTTTCCCCCACTTGGAGAAGGCCTGATATTCTCGCAAGCAGTGAGGACCACAAAATCAACAGGCCGAATCCTCAGTCTTGAGGTTTGTTCATATGAAACTTATCCCCACAAAGGACAGGCTAAGCCTACTTAAAATTAGGCCTAAGAGTCACCACCAGAGAACCTCTTTTGTTGCTCAGATGTGGCCTATCTGTCAACCAACATGGCATACAAACTCACTGCCCTCCCCTCTTCTGTGTGGGACATGACTCCCAGGGGTGTAAACCTCTCTGACAATGTGGGACAGAAATCCTAAAATGAGCTGGGAGTCAGCAACAAGGGATTGAGAAAACCTTCTTGACTGAAAGGGGAAGAGAGGAATGAGACAAAATAAAGTGTCAGTGGCTGAGAGGTTTCGAACAGAGTCAAGAGGTTATCCTGGAGGTTATTCTTACACATTATATAGATATCCCCTTTTTAGTTTAAGGTGTTTTAGAGAGGCTAAAGGGAAGTGCCTGAAACTGTAGAGCTGTGTTCCAGTAGCCATGTTTCTTTAAGATGATCGTATAATGATACAGCTTTTACAAAGTGACTGTGTGATTGTGAAAACCTTGTTCTGATGCTCTTTTTATCTATGGTATAGACAGATGAGTAAAAACATATGTATTAAAAATAAATAAATAATGGGGGGACAAATATTAAAATAAATTGGGTAGAGGAAAACACTAGTAGTCAATGAGATGGAGGGCTAAGGGGTATGGTATGTATGAGTTTTTTCTTTTTATTTCTTTTTCTGGAGTGATGTAAATGTTCTGAGAAATGATCATGATGATGAATATACAACTATGTGATGACATTGTGAGCCAGTGATTGCACACCAACTATGGAATATTCATACATTAAGAATGTCCACATTTGTATGTTGATTGGTTTTATTAATAAAATTTTTTAAAAAAAGGAATATGTACATCCCTTTTCTTGAGACAGTAAGAAAAGCCTTCGGGTACGTGGCATGCTCCAGGCAGCAAGAAGTAGAGCGATTAAGAACACCAATGCTGCAGTTAGCCTCTGTCTGGGTTCAAATATTGCCTCTATCACACGGAAGCTGTGAGCTCAGGCACCCTATTCAGCCTCTCTCTGGCTATGGTTCTTCATCTGTTCAATGGGGAGAAGGCTTGTACTTCCTTATAAGAGTGTTATGAGGACTCGATAAGTTAATGCTTGAAAAATGTACAGATTGGGCAGGACACAGTGGCTCAGCAGGCAAGAACACTTGCCTGCCATGCCAGAGGACCCAGGTTCGATTTCCGGTGCCTGCCCATGTATAAAAAAAAAAAAAAGAAAGAAAAATGTACAAATTCTTACTAAAATTCCTTGGTTAAGGAAAGTAGCTATTTCAACAAAACTGGGATAGAAAGAAAAAACATGTTCAGTGTCAGGCTAATATCCAGAGTTAACCTGTCAAAACACCAAAAAGAAAAGGAAAAAGAAAAAAAATTACTATAGTGCAAACAGTTTCATTGTCAATGTAAGGAAAAATATAAAAGATAGAGAAAATGTTCTAATTTTCTCTAGATCATCATCATCTAGATCCAAATGTTCTAATGGATCGTGATGATGAATGCACAACTATGTGATGATGCTGTGATGATTGTATACGTTGGATGCATTGTATGGTATGTGAGGATAGCTCCATAAAATTGAATAAAAAAAAAGATCGGGAAATCAAATAAGTGTGAAGAACTATTTATGGAGTGCCTACCACATATTAATTACTCTGCTAGATGTAAGAAATAAAGAAAGTAAACTTTAACATTATTCTACATATAAAATACACATTTAAATCATAACTGCAAAGAATAGTAACAGAACAGGGCTCAGGCTTATATATACTGAGGAACTTGATCTTAACTTTTGAAAGAAGATAGAAATGTCTACAAAAGTAATAATGAAGTAAAGAGTTAATGTTTAAAAATGGGCTAACACCAATGTCTGTGTGTGCATGTGGATATGTATCTTCTGGAAAAATATACTGCAAGAATGTAAAAAATTTTGGAAATAGAAAATCCATGTTTCGAAGGACATATAGTACAGTAAAATAATTGTTACTGCTAGCATTTCAGGCTCTTTTATTAGCCATGAACTGTGCTTTGAAGTTTACTATGAAGTAAAAGTAATAGTTACTGTTAGAACCCAAATGCTATACCAGACACTGTGCCACATATTGTTTTACATACAATATCTTTTAATCCTCACAAAAATGCCGTGATATAGTCATGATTATTATCACTCTCTTATGGCTATGAGACTAGTTATAAATCCAAAAGAACCACACACGTTAAGTAACCAGTTTATAAGTGAATTTTCATCCTTACGAAGCTGGCCTTATTGACCGATCATTCGATAGTCTGTCCTCATTACATTTCTCAATGGTATCCTTTTTCTAACAGTAATAACGACAACTTTCTACTTGTGCACGCTATTTAACTTCTATTGGGGCATTAGATCTACAATCATGGCTACGGTCCACATCACTCCCCTACTTTGTAGATTTTCTTATTCCCTACTTACACAGGAAGAACTGGTTTCAGAGAAATTAAGTAACTTGCCCAAGATAATACAGCTAATAAGTGGCAAAGAAAGTCTAGGCAATCAGGATTCAAAACAAATATGGCTGGCTGCAAAGCCCATGCACTTAGGCATGAAGAAATAAAAAGTTCATCCACTCGGATCTGCTGAGTGCAGATCCAGCTTAAAATGCCTTCACCATCAGGCTTTTCTTCCCAAGAGGAGGAGCCTGCCCTCTTCTCAACTGACCCATGTGGCTTATCTCGGACAAACTTTATACTAAGATTTACTCTTTCCAGGATGTCTCCTAGCCCCTGGCCAATCTATACCACATTCTTTGGTCCAGATGAGCATGAGTGGACCTGGGGCAGTCTTTGCACTGGGAGACCTGAGATATAAGCAGAAATGAAGGATTAAAGGAGGAAAGAAAAGGGGAAGGAGAGAGTAAAGAAGAAATAGAAGGGAAACGGTTGATTGTCCAACAGTAGGTTTTCCCTAAGCCCCTTGAAGCCACACACACTTTGGAGAATAAGCACAGGCCTAATCCAAGATTTCTCCCAGGCTTCCCATTCCAAACCAATCCTTACCCAGTGCCCCTAGGCTGCAGCCAGGCAACCAGGCCCCACACACACAAAGAGGAAAGAGGTGCCAAGCCCTGCCAGACAGGTCTTCAAATGAAAGCGGAACTGATGACCTATAAATATCCACAAGGTGACGGGACACATGAACAAAGAGATAAGGGCCAAATATTACAGATGTTTGAGAGTCTGGCTTTCCTGTCTGAGGATGAATAAAAAAGGAGCCCTGGTAAGACTGTTGGACAGGGAGGCTAGGCTGGGAAACCAGATGATAAAGCCCAAGAGGATTCAGCACCCACGGTAACAGGCTCTAAGCCCCGGCCAAGCAGCTCTTCTTTGCTATTCCCACGGCAGCAGACGGCCAGGGCACAGACGTGGTACCTTTCAGGACCTGGTTCTCAACCCTGCTTTGCAAAGGTGAAGTTCAAAGACAGATGGTCTCGACAAAATGAAAGATGACTGCAAATAAGGAAGTTTCTATACTAACTAAGATAAACTGAGCGTCCCAGCTCACAAACAGAAGGCATAACAAACTTTATTGAAAACTCAATTGTGCTTCAGTAAAACAGACCAATTCAATGTCAATCATTAAGAAACTGTGCTATTTCTCTCCTTTTGAAAAAGGTACATTTAAAAATTTCTTTTTAATTGTAGTAAAATACTCATAACATAAAAACCATTTTAGCCACTATAACTGAACAATTCTTTGACATCAAGTATACTGATAATACTGTGCAACCTTCATCACCTCTATTTCCAGACTATTTTCATGATCCCAAACCAAAACTTGTACTCATTTAGTAAGAACTCCCCCATTGCCTGCTCCCACCACCCCTGGTAACAGCCATTCTGCTTTCTGTCTCTGTGAATTTGCTCATTCTAAGTATATCATAGAAGAGAAATCATACAATGTTGGTCCTTTTGTGCCCAGCTTATTTCACTCCACATAATGCCTTCAAGGTTCTTCCATATTGTCTCATGACCAGCATCGCACTTCTTTGACTACATTTTTACCATGACGGCCTGAGTGGGATTAGGTCCTGCTAACATAAGGAACAAATGAAGACAATGAGCCCATCTGGAAGGCTTTCTGAAATCTTACCTTCAGACAATTTTTAAACATTTGTTCAGAAATAAACATTTGGGTTTCTCTTACTCATTGTTAAATTCCTATGAAGGAAGTGCCATGGAACACTCTCGTGCCTAAACAAAGGCCAGATACGTGTAATTTAAAATAACAGTAGATGATCCCATAAACTTCTGTGTCTAAAAACCTTCCCTCAATTCCCTTCCCAGTTTTCACTTCATTCTGATCTGTCATGGCATTAACCTTTTCTAACCTTGTGTTTAATCTTTCCATGTGCTGGGCACATAGTAGGTAACTTGTCGGCTTAAAAAAAGATAATTTGTTAGTTGTGCTTTCAAATATAATAATTCTAAATACAGTATTTGGCTATAACATCTATACTTTAAGGAGATCGTAATGTGAAACGCACAAATAACACACAAAGCAACAAAACACCAAGTCCATGAAAACATCACCAGAGAGTAGTCAAACAATTCCTTCCTTTTCTTTAAGACATTTACTGGAAAAAAATTTATTGTTGCAAATTTGCCCATCTAAAACGAAAGTTAAATTAGCCTGGGAGCTTCTGCGTGGTAATGATTGTCTTTGAGCAGGAAGCTGGTGAGTCTGTGATTAAACGTGTTTCCCCCTTCGCTCCACCCCAGATGCTATCAAATGTGCTACAGGAGTCTCTGCAGCTGACCAAGCTCCCACCACGCTCAAAAAAAAAAAAAAAAAACCCTAAGGAAAACAAAAACAAATTTCCACGCAAATAACTACACACAAATTCTAAACCCCCTCTGATCCCTGCACTCTGCACTCTTCACTCCTCTTCACAATTCAGCACAAATTTAAAGCATGGGAGAAAAATAATTCAAAAGTCACCATTTTCATGACTTAAATCAGAGAAACATTTTGAACTTTTAACTCTCAATGACAATTCATGCCAAATTTCAAAATCATAACCTTTCTAATGAGTGTCCCCCCAGGAGGACACTCTGCCCTGCACCTCCAAAATCTTCTGCTACAGGAAAACACACAGAGGTTTACTTGTCAGATTTGCCTAGTATTTTCCTTTTAAGTCCTGGGAACGTCCAGGAAGTTAATTCCATGCATACATAATTTTCCAAAATATATTAATGCAATTTCGCATTATCTATCAAAAAATTAAATACATAAATTAGTCTCCAATCTTGCTCATACGTAATCAGTCCAGGAACAGTAACGGGTTTACTACACCAATACTAAGGAGTCAATAATGGGGTGGGGTGGGGGATAAAGAATATGGGGTGTTTTGGGTTTTCTTTTTTTTGTATCTGCTTTTTTCTTTTTGGAGCAATGAAAATAGTCTAAAATTGAGTGTGATAATGACTGTACAACTAAGTGATGATACTGTGAGACAGTGATTGTATACTTTGCATGGAGTATATGGTATGTGGATATATCTCAACAAAGTCTGCAGATGCAAAAAAAAACCTTCATTTATTCAGGTCTTTGGTGCCCTTCAGAATTACTGCTGCTAAGAATGGTATTTTTATCATTATGTTTTCAACTGGTACTGATTTCCTATACTAGTGTGTACATATACAGTATTCATATATTTATAAATAAAAATTGTGTATATAAACTATACAGTATACATATACTATAAAATAGATTATATATACACATAAACACACTCTAATGTAGATATACAGGCCTTTGAGTTTTACATGCTTATTTTGTATGACTACCTTATTGACGTTTGTTATTAGTTCAAAGTTTTCTCAACTAACATTCTTGTGCTTTTTAGACAAAATCACATTGACAACTTATAATGACAGCTTGGGCCAATCCTTAAAAAACAAGCAAAAGACTGGGAAAAATATTTCCAAAATATATTAAAGACAAAACTATCAATATCTGCAAAATACAAAGAATGCCTAGAAATCAGTAAAAAGACAACCTAACAGAAAAATAGGCAAAGAATATAAATAAGCAAGTCATTCAAAACTAAAAATAAGCCATAAACACATGAAAAGTTTAAACTGTTAATAATAAAAATGCAAATTAAAATTATGAAATACCTTCTTCCAGCAATTATTGCAGAGTAAGAAAAATAATAGCTAATATTAGAAAGGGTATGAAGAATTGGACAGCCTAATACCTCATTGATAGGACTGTAAACTGATGTCATTTTAGAGGGCAATTTTGTGTTATCTATCCAAAAAATTAAATACATATAATCCTTTTATCAAGAAATTCTACTTACATTAGACTTAAGTTCTATAGTTAAAGAGTAAATTGTAAGAAGGGTTATGGTAAAAATTATCTTCAAAGATTTCTTAAATTTCCCAACTCTGTGATTTATTCATTCAAATCCATATGGTTATACACACACACACACACAAAACACACACACACATTTTATTTACTGATGTACATCTATCATTAGCAACACCTATGCAAAATAAAATTTTACATTTTTAATTACATAAGAACATATATAGTTGATTTATAATTAGTTGAATCAATAAAATGGAGCTCTACTATAGTATTAGAAATAGCAGCACATGTGCCAAAGGATGCCTACTGCCATAGCATTTATTACAGCAAAACTATTAAATAACCCAGTCCTACAGCAGGAAAGGGTTAAATATATCGTGGTGCAGCCATACAATGAAATACTACATGACTGTTAAAAAGAAGCTACAGCTCTGCTGTATATACTGACATGAAAGATCTAAGATTTATTGTCAAGTTAAAAATAAAAAAAGGGAGCAAATCACTTGCATAGTATGTACAAAAAACACTTATCTACACGTAAGTATTTAAATGCACAGAAAAAATAAAAAATAAATAGATACATAGAAAATAGTCTGAAGGACTGCATTGTAAGCCATTAACTGGTTACATGTCTGGGACAGGGATTAGGATGAGAATAGGAGGTTTGAGGGGAAATTTTAATTGTTTGTTCTATTACTTCTGTATTGTTTATTTTTAGTCACAAGTACTTATTTCTTTGTAATTAAAGAAATTTAATTTTCTGGAGTGATACAAATGTTCAAAAATGATCATGCTGATGAATACATGACTATGTGATGACATTGTGAGCCACTGATTGGACACCATGTATGGAATGTTTGTATGTCAAGAATGTTTGTATGTTGGAAGTTTTTACAATAAAAATATTAAAAAGCAGACAAAAAAAATTAGGGGAGATGATCTCTCTATGGTTCTTTGCAACTCTCTAAAGTTTTTGAGACAAGTTTTGTGAGAAGGTTGCACATTGATTTCAGCCACTGATAATATCAGTTATCTGGTACTAACCAAGGAAAATTCATTGTGAGGTAGAGACTGTGAAGAAAAAAAGCAGAGATGGTGTCCAACAGCACCAAGTACTCAGATAAAAGCTTACCCAGTCATTGTGAAATATTTTGTTCTGTTTTATATAGAAGTAAAATATCTGAACTTTGCAGGGATCACAGACATAATAGATTTTACTGTATTCTTAAATTAAGTGAAAAGAACAAGCTTCCCTGACCAAAAGAAAAACAAATGAAAAACACAAACGTCATGAGGATAATCAGGGCAAAAGAGCATATGTGTAAGAGTCCAGAGCAAAGAGCATTCTATTTTCTATGGATTAACATCTTCACAAACATTAACTCCACTAATGGAAGGCCTTTTCTGCCCTTTATCATTTTGTTTAGTTTATTTCTCCAGGATGATGCAAAACAAATCCAAACGAAGCAGGGAATGTGGCCACTGTATATGCAGCTCTTCCAGCCTACATATCACCAGGATATCTTGAAACAATGTTCTCTATCAGCCTGGCTCACAGGGATTTCCCAATTTTGAAAATCCCACATTGCTATATAACATGACTTGGAGTGTTACAAAAGGGACTCATTGTGTTACATTAATGCAGCCTTATACACAGTAACCGTAAGTGTAGAGCTAATATTAAAACCAAATGCACAAACCTTAGTAACGTTTATTTTAGATGAAGCAATCAGATGTCCTCCCCTCTGGGCAATGTGGCTTCCTGCACAGTTCTCCCAAGGAGTTGTCTTTCACTCTTCAAGGTCCAGTGGAAAAGCAACCCCAAACACTTGCGGCAGGACTTCCCGGTACCAGGCACTGGACCAGGCACACCATGCAACCACTCTGCCTTGCAACACCCCAAGCAGTTAACTACACGTCCCTGCCCCAGGTTTTTCCACACACCCAGTCATTACACCCTTCCAGGAGCCAGGTCCATTCCCTATCTAGACCCTGTGTTCCCTGAATCCCATTCCCAGAACCAAGTGTCTGGCATGGTAGAAAATCAATATAAATGGTTACTGAATAAATGAAAAAAGAGGCTGGCACATTATTTGAGAAGTGAGTGAAGCTCAGTATGACCAGAGCATAAAGTCTGCAGGAGAAAGTGTTGCAGGCTGTCTGGGAAAGGGGCACACTCAAGGGTTTTCAGCAGAAGAATAAGAAAACACATTTTCACTTTTTTTGGAAGGTTACCCCGGAAGTACTGAAGGGAGGCAAGGATGAAGACAGGAAGGTAGCTGAGAGGCTGGTATGGCTTTGCTGGTGGCCTGATCTAGGTCAGCAGGAGAGAAGGTGGAGAGAAGTCAACAGATGTGAGAAATGGGGGGGCAGAATTGTTGGATTTGGCTATGGATTAGAGTACTTAGAGAAGGGAAGGGAAGAAGGCAAGAGTTGAGACCTGGGGAAGGGGACTCCTACAGTTGGAGAGCACAGCGGTGGAGTAAAGATTTGGTGGTAAGGACACTGAAATTAGTTCCTGGATGCTTAGCTTGAGGCACATGGGAAGCATTCCACTGGAGATGGTGAAGAAATCGGAAGTCTAAGCCAAAGGATGCCACCCTATAGGAGGCTGGAAGAGAATGAGAAATGAAGACCCAGGACACTCCTATTTAGACCAAGCCAAGGTGAAAAGGAGAGTGGAGAGGTGGAGTCACAGAGGAAGAGGAAAGTCCAGTGAGTATGGTACCCTGGAAGCCAAGGGGGGAACATCTCAAAAATAGAACAATCCAAAATGTAACCCATAAGTAGTGAGACGACAAAAGATTTTTGTTCCCTTCTTTATACTTTTTTGTCCTCTTCTAAGAGCTTCAATAAACATGCATTTTGTTATTGATCAGGGAAAAATTTCTTTTTTTTTTTTTAAAGAAAACTTTGCAAATATTTGTTAGGGTATCCCTGTAAATTAAAGTGCCACAAATAGGCTACCTATTTTGAGTTCTTTTTTCCGGGTCTGTTGATGGATTTGCACTGACCTATCTATGTACTCCAGCTTCGTGACCAACGACACACACACTGACCAGCCTGGAGGCTGAGCTACCCAAAGCAGAGCTGGCTGGTTGGCCCAGTGACCCTGGGTTCATTAGCAGGCTGCTCTGATCAAATGAGCTAACCAGCATCAGGCCCCGCCTGCTCTGTCCCATTTCCCACCACCACAAAAAGGCCAAAGTTCCTTAACTTTGCACCATTTCCTATAAACAAGAGATTGCCTATCAACCCTCACACATATGCAGGAAAGCAAAGGCTCACCAAAAATATTTGTTCATTGCCTCAAAATAGGAATTTTGTTTACTTACAAGCGTACCTGTCCTGGCAAACACAGGTATATCATTAATGAAAACGATGGTAACCCACTAAGCTGGCATGGATGGTTACAAATGACTCAATCCCTGTCGTTCTGAGGACTCTTAAAAAAAAAGAGGGAAGTATTATCAAAATACTTCCAAAGATCAACAAGAATATAAGAAATAATATTTTTACCTTCTACCCCTAAGTGCCAATTTGAAAAGATTTGTGTACCCTAGAAAAGCCATGTTTTAAATCCTAATCAATCTTGTGAGAGCAAGGGTTTATTCTAATCTCT
Source organism: Tamandua tetradactyla (assembly GCF_023851605.1). Taxonomy (NCBI): domain Eukaryota; kingdom Metazoa; phylum Chordata; class Mammalia; order Pilosa; family Myrmecophagidae; genus Tamandua; species Tamandua tetradactyla. Next base: position 13,300,930 of record NC_135352.1, read on the forward strand.
ATTCAGCACTATAGGTTGGACATTTGATTAGGTTATCTCCACAGAGATGTGACTCAATCAATTGTGGGTATTAAACTTGATTAGATGGAGACGTGTCTCCACCCATTCTATGTGGATCTTGACTCGTTTACTAGGATCCTATAAAAGAGACATTTTGGAGACAGTCCCTTTTGAGAGCGAAGAGAGTGTCATGGAACCATGACAGAATGATGAGAGAACCAGAGCCCACCAGCCAGCGATCTTTGGAAATAAAGGAGAACACCACCAGGGAGCTTCATGAAGCAAGAAGCCTGGAGGAGAAGCTAGTAGATGTCACCATGTTCACCACATGCCTTTGCAATGGAAAGAGAAACCCTGAACTTCATGGGCCTTCTTGAACCCAGGTATCTTTACCCTGGGTGCCTTAATTTGGACATTTTTATAGACTTGCTTTCATTGGGACATTTTCTCGGCCTTAGAACTGTAAACTAGCAACACGTTAAATTCCCCTTTTTAAAAGCCATTCTGTTTCTGGTATATTGCATTCCAGCAGCTAGCAAACTAGAGCACCCTATCTTAATGCAAAGAAACATTTTGGTACACTTTTACAGCAATCACTGTTAATGGGATCTTCTTGGAGCAGGATGTGAATGGCTAGCATTCTCTTCACTTTACAAATTAAAAACTTCAAAATATAGGATTAGTTTTACTTGATATTAGGGGATCCAGAAATAGATGATAGCTCTCCTTCCAGAGAGACAATAGGGATCAATTAGAGCAAGAGTGATTAGAAGAGTGCAGTCTGCTTTTAAAAAGGAACTGGCTCCAGACCCAACCTTGGGCTGCTCAAGAAACGGCAGTGGACAAAAGCATTTCATTGATGCCTTCAGAAGTCTGCAACTGCATAAATCTATATATCACTACCCTGACAACCAAGGTAGGAGGGAAAATCTCTAAGACTGGTTTTCAAACATGTAAATTTCTTTTCCGTTTGGAAAGAAATGCCCATTTCATGCAAGGAAAGCAAACAAACTTTTGTAAAAGTCTACACCTCACCATTTAATTCGCTGATTTTGGAGCACTGTTGGACTGCTATGTCTGCTACTATTATTTTTAAATACAGCATAAAACAGAGTGAATGTACTTCAAAGTAATTCTTAGGGTAAATAGCTTATCTTTCCAAAAACAAAAAAGGTAACTTTGATGTGAATATTTCTATAATTGGTTCTGAGAGGGTAAGGATCATGGAAAAGGGGTGCTAAAAATAGATGCAGTAAAGCTGGGGCAGGGGAGGGCTTATGAGGTTGGCACTAACAATTAGGAAGAAAAAAGTGGTATCTCCAGTATTAAAATAGGAAATCTGAGCCCATTCCGGGAACTGTCGTGGACTGCCACAGTCGTGTAGTCTCACTTGCTGGCCCAGCTTCCCACAGGCGTCTCTCAGCCCCAGTGGACGGCCTTATAAGGCAACTGTGCTCAGAGAGAAGATAAGAACACTGAGCACTTAACATTTCCAAAGGCCTCTGCAAATATTAAGTCATTAACTCTTACGTTATTCTGGGAGAGCCACTCTACCATCATTTTCAAAAAAGACTGGGGAAGAAACGGATACCTGATTAATTACAATCATTAATGGCAAGGTGGGTAAGCAGCTGGCAGTCACCCCTCAGACGCCTGTTTCGGGGCCAGGCATGCCTCAGTTTTGTCAGGAAAAAACGTTCCTAATAAATGAACAGGAAGGAGGGAGAGTTCCTCAACTTTGACAGTAAGTGAGGAACAGACTCCATCCTCGCCTCCCATGGGCTTTCTCTGCAAGATTCCAGTCTATGAAATAAAACTGAAACTTCTACTTAGCAGCCCAGGAAAGGAGCAAGAGGCAGGCAAAGGTCTGGAGTATAGACACATATAGGAGGATGTCAGATGTGCATTCCCCGAGTTTGCCCCTATTATCCAATGGGAAAGCATGTTCCTTTGTCTTTGGGAATACACTTAGCAACTGTGATTGCAGGAGCAGTGAGAAATATGATAGAAACCTATACAGTTCAGAGATTTAGTGGCCTCATTAGAGTGTAAAAATACTATTAAGAAACTTTCAATGGCATGGTCATCAAGTGTTTACTAAGGATCTATGCTGTATGATAGCCGTGACCAGGTACTGGAGATATAAAAGACCAGAACTTAATTATTATTTTTTAAAGCCCTTTAGAATGTAAGTTCCACAATGACAGGATCTTAGCTTTTTGCACAGATTTATTCCAACTGCCCACTATGTGCCTTGCACATAGATAAGTGTTCAATATATATTTGTTTAATGAACTGTCTTTTTAAAAAATGAGCTCAAGGTTTAAACACACATAAAGTTACACATGTAGAAATATACAAAAGAGTAAGTAAAATAGTAGGTACCCTATTCACGTGCTCAGTCAATAGCTGACATAATAGGTGGCAAGCCACATTGGCTAGGGTTAAGCCTGGAAGGAAAATGAAATGTAAACACATGGAGAGGATGGAAAAAAAACACTCCAAGCACCAGAAATTTAGGCCTTGGAGGTGGACCACTTTTGCAAGAACAGAGCAACCAAAAAAAGTGGAAACAATCCAAGTGCCCATCAACAGATGAATGGATAAACAAAATTTACATACATTCAATGAATATCATTCAGCCATAAAAAGGAACAAAGTATGGAACTTGTCGCTATAACATGGGTGAACCTTGAAAACATTAAAGTGAAGGAAGCCAGACACAAGAGGCTACACATTATATTATTACATTGATATGAAATGTCCAAAAAAGGCAAACCCATAGATTATAAATTAGCAGTTGCAGTGGCTAGGCGGAACATGAAATGGGGAGTGGCCACCAATAGATATGGGATTTCTTTTAGGGGTGATGAAAATGTTCTAATATTAAACAGTGGTGATGGTTACACACCTCTGAATACACTCAAAGCTGATGAGCTGTATACTTTAAAAGGGTGGATTCTATGGTATGTGAAGTATATCTAAAAACTACTATTTAAAAAAAGGACAGGGCATTATCACTATACTAGCTGCTGGGTGGAGGTTAAGGACTACTGGTAGATAGTGGGCACTAAGTTTGGAAATGCAGGTGAGGTCCTGACCATGCAAAGCTTTGGATGTGAACCAAGAAATAGCTACTATAACAATAAATGTGGTGGTGTATACATTTGTACAGTGTTTTATAGTCTGCAAAGCATTTTTTATATGCCAGATCCTTCGACTGAGGAGCCTCTGAATATTTTCAGGTTATGGAAAGTAGTGCCTTCAGGAGAAGACAAAGTATTCACTTCTACAGGTTTCTGAGGAAGCATGGCCCTGCTGACATCCTGACTGCGGACTCTAGTTTCCAGAACTGTCACAGAATAAATTCCTGATGTGTTAAACCACGTAGTTTGCAGTTCTTTGTTACAGCACTCCTAAGAAGTTAAGGAATGAACTAAAAGGGGGAGAGTTTATTGGGCCTCACATTTTTGTTTTAGAGTTCAGATCAGTGGGATAGGAGAGGTGGAAATGACTAGATCATGGTGAGTGGAAGTCAAAGAGCAGGCAGATTTTCTGAACTAGAGATGCTATGACTGCATGACTCACCTCCTTGACAAGAGGGTGCCTTGTTCCTTGAGGGTTTGGGCAAGTCCCATGTCTCGAATTCCTCTCTGTATAGAAGCAGGATCCTAAGGGGTACCAGGCTTTATAGATCTCTTGATGCCCTTGAAATAATCTCCAAACAGAGCGCTTCAGACTGTTGTAGAGATCCAGCCTAATAGGACAGATTCTACATCGAGTGCTTGCACTCAAGTCCAGGCTCTGCTATTTACTAGTGGTGACTGAGAAGAAGTTATTTAACTCTCTGGGCCTCAGGTTATTCACTTGTAAATCAGGGAGAATAAAGGTTCCTACATTGCAACTCATTAGGCTGTAGTGAAGATTAAATGAATCAGCATAGGGAAAGGAATATGAGCAGAGCCCGGACAAGGCAAAGCAGGTCCCCTGGTCACCCATCAACTACGGCTCTCACCCCAACTATACTTTTCCTCCATAGCACTTATCGCAGTTTGTAATTCTATATTTACCTGTGCTTATGGTTGCATAATATACCCTTCCCACTACCCTTTAAGTTCCAGGAAGGTCAAGGGCCATGCCTGCCTGTTTGCTACCCATTGTATGACCACGGCCTAATACAGTCAAGTTGGAATCTAATAAATATCTATGGAATGTCTGTATCCCTTACATGTTATCTTTTCAGTTTCCAAAACTCGGAGCCATGAAAACTGATAAACAAACAAAAAACATGCTATTCTGAATAAGCAGAATTAAGAAGCAAAGAAACACGTGCAGCTGTGGAGTATGCAACTTCATCAAGGGAGGTAAGGGAGAATAGTCACAGATAAAAATGCTGGCTAGTCTTAAAGTCCTAGTACCCAAAATGAGCGTAGAAAAAAAAAAAGAAAAAGGTTTGGTATATATTAGCAATGGGTTCTGCAGGCATCTAACTTTCTACCTAGACATACATCTATCACTTAGGGAACAGGACTGGTTGAGGAACCAATGACACTAACAAATGAAAATTCTCTAAAATAACCCCAAAACTCTATTATTCATTTACACATCCATTCATTCATTCAAAATTAACAACCAGATAAGGCTTCTCACTGCCCTATCCATATGCCACATCCATTCCTACTTCCAAATTTTTATATGATGGTAAAACTCTCCTATCCCAGTATCCATTTCTCTCTCTGATCTATTTAAATCATACCATTTCCTCAAGACCCATCTCTTTCTTCCACAAAGCCTGTTTTACTCTGGCCCACACTGTTCTCTCACTGAATTTCTAAGCTCCGTCTATATTACAGAATATTGACAATTTGTAGATCTTCTATTATTTGCCCTATGCTTCCTATAGATACATAAGACAGGAAATTGATCACTGCCTGGAATGACCACTGCCCAGAAGGTACAAGGCACCCCCAGCTTCACTGGTACTTCAAAAAGTACCAATGACTGCACCCCAGGGAAGTCAGACTTCTGCACCACTAATCAGTGTTCTCTCTGCCAATTCCTTCACCATCTGTCAGCCAGAATCAAGGAAAGGAGGCATGCTTTCATTTCAAAAAGAGTTTCCATTTCCTTTGAAAAAGGTGCTACTGTGCATATAAATTCAGCATTCCATGACCTCAATGGGAATATGCCCTAAAAATGCTGTTAAACACTAAAGGACATACAAATTCCTCAGATACATAACAATCAAGATGAGGCAAGACTGAGGTTTCCATTACATCTGCTCATTTCCTAGAGTCACACTCAAACAACATGTGTGTAGGCTTTGGGGAGGGCGCTGGGCTCCACGGGAATGTTCTGTTAACAATTAAGGAGGCTTGTGGGCTGGGGTTAATCACGACTGCCCTGCCCACATGGGGAGACCTGAGATCCACTCCTCAGACAGTACTGAGCTCTTGGTATGTTGTGGGCATCTGCAGTGAACACAGCCCTCCAGAAGGAAGAAAACGTCCTAATCGTCTGTCCTTCAGGCTAAGGAATACTCATGGCAGGTTCTACACTGGCGCTCCAGGACCCCCTCCTCAACTTGTAGGGGAGAAAAGGAATGTCCAACAGGTAGATGCACACCATATCCTATAACTGTATTTATAGGATAAATAAATTCCCTCTGAGCATGTCCTTGGCTTGCCATCCACCAAAACTTATGTCAAGGTAACTGAAGGGTCCAAGAGTATCTCTGGCCAACCATGGACAAGAAAAGCAGAGATGTGAAGATATACCCATCAGTTCTGACAAATGTTTCCACACTGCAACATCTCAGACATCAGGATGCATCTGACAATACAGTTTAATTGGCAGTGGTATTGCTTCACTTTACAAATGTTGGAACCGATTCAGTGAAATTCCATAGATGCACACCGAACAAGAAAGTATAGGCCTCATCTTCATACTTCAGATATTAAGTTAATGGGCAGCAAAATACATCAAGCACCTAATACCTAAGATCACAAAATCAGTACTCTTCATTGTGTTCAATGAACTCAAGGATGACATCTTTGGCAATTATCTGATAAGTATTCTAGTGTCTACAGCAGTATCAGAAACAATTCGGAGAGATAACTTGAAATGTAGGTCAAAAAAAAAGTCAATATGTAACATCCAGGTGCTGCAGAAATGAGACCAGAATATTCATTATGAATCACAGATAAAACGCACTTGTGGAAAAACTCCAAGGGAAGTTGCAACCTTTGAAATGTCTTTGAACTGTAGTGGCCAAGGATGCAGGAAGATGGAAACTGGGCCTGCTCACACTCCTGGTGGGAGTATAACTTAGTATAGTGTTTCAGAGGAGACTTGGCGATAAACATCAAATTGTCTTTTTAAAAAAGTATGCCTTTTGACCCAGAAACTCTGCTTTTGAGAGCTTAAGTAAAGGAAATCATTAAGGGTGTACACACAAATTGAGCATGGAGGAGGGACAGTTCAGTTTATGTCAGAGGCTGGAAACAAGCTCCATGCCCAATAAAAACGAACGGATGGAATACATTAAGGCACACTCATACTCTGGCATAGGATACAGAATTAAAAATGATGCTGCAGAAATTTATTCATTTCTGAATGAATGCATGCCAAAGGTATGCAAACATGCTTACAACATAATGTGAAATTTAAAAAAACACTAAAATAATATGATGTCATATTTGTTAAAACATGAGATTTATATTTTATGTCTGTGTGTAGGTACGGAGAAAAGGACATAAAAAAAGACACTAAGGTGTGAACACTGGTTGTGGGGGAGGGGTTGTAGACTGTTAATTTCCCTTTTTTTTCTTTTTGCTTACCTGTATTTTCTGGTTTTGTTTTGTTTGGGGATAATGTGCATAATGGGGTTTAACAAATGCAAAAATATCCCGGAGAAAATCTCTGCCCCACAAAGACGCTACCTCCTGCAGGAGGAGTGCCTATTATGAATTTCCAGTACAACAAAAGAATTGCATGAATATCCTAGAGATTTCCATAAAGGGAATACATCTCAGGGCTTTACAATAAGCCATGTGCTTATTCTTCATCCTATTCCTATCTGAGAACTCTGCTAACTCACAGATCTGCAAATTAATCCACTAGGGGTGGAGAGGGAGGTGAGGTATGTGTGGGGAACATTTCAAAGAACAGGATTGCAGTACCAACTTGGAAAACAGAATGGTTTCAGTACATTATTCCCCCTTTGTTTCATGGAGAGACTTCAGAGAGCAATGAATGTGTGGGAGGGTCACAGTCAAGGCCATGTCATCATCTTCTGCACTGAGCAGCACCCAAGCTTCACCTGGTCTGACTTCCTCACTGAAGAAGGGAACACAACACCTTTTCCATTGACTTCATGGTAATCTCACACCAAAAGGATTTAATCACGACAACCACAACAAGAGCAATTTTCACATAGGTTAAAGGCCTGTGGCTTTTTTTTTTTTTTTGGAAGGGAGATGAGAGGATAGTTAATGGTTAAAACTTTTAGGATGTATATTTGCCGAACTCACAATATTCCAAAGCCTGACAGCACTGAGAGTCCTTGTTTCCTCCCCACTGACTTTTTGTTTTTGTTTTTAAGATACCGAGTGAGCAGGCTGCGTGCACTATGACCAAATGGCAACAGATGCTGGTCTTGCAAAGGGCACGAAGTTTCCCTTTGATCAACTAAGAACATGGAGAGAATGGACTAACATTCCTGATCGGAACATTTCACTCGGATTCAAGCCTTCACCAGTAGTTAGGTGAATGTGAAGAGCTCTAGAAAAAAGGAGCTCCTGCACCCAATAAATAAATCAGACATACTACATTCCTGAGTCCATCTAGATGAGCAAGCAAACCTACATAAAGGGTCCCAGTTGTGAATATTTACTCCTCTTCACCATGCTTGGAAGGCTGGAACAGAAACACTTATCAGTGCAAAGAATGTCAGTGCTCTAAGTGTCACTATGTATGGATACTGCTTAGTAGTAAAGAGCTTAAATTTAGAGAGATAATCACTGGTGTTTGAAAATAACCGATACTTTAAAAATGAAAAAGATGCCAAATGTACACCATAGATTATATCCTCCAAATGAGCGTTAAGTCAGTATATATCTCCATATTTGTAAGTTACTAACTACTCCATCAACTTTTCTCAAATTAGAAGTGTTTAAAGATGTATTAACAAAATGAAAACCTACTAACACTTCAGACATTGGAATTTTCAATGAAAATAATCTTTCCCTAAAAATTTAGGAATTTACAATGATCACATCTCTTTTGAATAACGTGCCCGTCTTTTCATATTTAAGATGTAATTGTCCAGCACATTTAATATTCAAACAAAATCCTTTCATAATGGGATGGGAGAGGCAGCTCTAATCTTATCTCTGTCCGTTCTGATAAGTACCTAGAGCTCTGGAGTAAGTAAATCACCACCCACCCCAGCACAGGACTCATCAAACACATCAGTCTTTTAAAAGAAAAAAAAAAAAAAAGAGTGACAATATAAAGCCTAAAAATAAATAGTGGTGTACAAACAATGTTCTTTCTTTGAAAAGATGTTTGTCATTTTTAAGTGTTCTGAAAATTAAGTTAACCGCAAAACCATTTTCAACAAAATGTGTGTTTCTAATTATTGGTGAGAAAATTTATACTCCTGAAAAAACTGGTGTGCCTCAAAAAGCAGAAGTTCGTTGCTGGAAGTGGGCAAGAATATGTAAAGACAAACTAATTTTGATAAGGTATAACTACTTTTCTAGCAATATCAATTAGGAATCCTGCCGTACAACACCGATACAAGATATGATCACTTCGAATTGAAGGCAAGGAGCATTCCAAAACAGGACCTTCCTTCCCACAGGGTCACTGTCCAATACAGCAATGATTACAGCCCCCACCATTTGTCAAGAGACAGAAGTCCCCTCTGTTTTGGGGTTTAGATTAGTTTAAATTTAGAAAAATGAAGGCAGTAGTTAATGCAGTAATTCAAATCTTCAATTTATTTACAGGGAATTTAGTAGAAAATCATAGCACCAGAATTTTTACTTAAGGTTAAAAATCATGGAAAACCCCTTTCTCCTGCTTTTCTCATTCTGTACTTATTTCCGCCTATTACCGGGAACGGCCTTTTTAAAGTAAAAGCTGAAAGCCCGGGTTGGACCTCAATGCCACCCTGGGTATAATTCTGTCCAACCTGGTCGGATCCCTGTTATAGGGTGAACCCTTCAGCCCTTCTTTAAAATGTCTTTGGCTCATATAGTGGATACAGCCTGCCCAGGTAACCACTTGGGAGGGCACGTACCAAAGGAATCTTCTCCTTTCAACCCTCCCCCATAAGGGGTGAAGCAGAGATTGATTTCCCAACTCTGGTTTTCTGCATTAACCCCTCCTCAAAATACAAAGACTCAGGATGAGCCTTAGGAGTCCTTTTGTTTAGAGAGGGTCATTTCCTGCCTTCCGCTTATACCCAGAAACTCCCACCCATTTCTCAACCAGAGGAATTCTTAGTTAAGAAAGCAACAAGCTTCAGATATGAAAACCAGGGCTTAAGTATTTTCAAATACAGAAGGGTTTCCAAAGTTAAGTGCACCATTAATTTTTCCTCGTTATGCTAAAATACTAACCTAACAAACTAAACAAGCAAGGTCAGGTATTTTCAGTTAAAAGCCAATTCCCCAAACAGCCTGTCCCTTCGACCCTGACATATCTTGACTTGCAAGTGCAGAAGCCTATGTAACAACGGGGAAATGGAAAGTGGAATGGAAGTGGGAAAATATTACCATTCTTATAACACACAACGGGTATTGTCTGTCCAATCTCTACATTTTAGTTGAGGACCCAGGGGCTTAAATGAGTTGTCATAGCAAAACTGCTTAAGATACTTGTCTAAGGTCCTGGGGATAGCAAGGGGGAAAAAAAGTACTGACAATTTGGTCAAGAATCGGACTTATATAAGTATTTAAATACAAAAGGTTCTAAGACTGCCAGACTAAGGATAATTTTTTAAAGTTTGTTCAGGATCAAGTATTATGGCATAAATGCCATACATGAGGATAATTCTTTGGCCTGCATTTCCATTCATACATTGGTCAGCCCAATTAACAGACAGCTCGCAAGTCTAATGCCCAAAGTAATGGTGACTTACATTTCTTCCGACCTGAAATGCCATCCTGCACTGCTTTACAATGAATGAAACCAGTTCCTGAATCTGTGAAACTGAGAAGCAGGCACACACCGCGGCCGCGGGTGGTTCCGTAAGGGTCACAAAGCACAGATTAGGTATTTCCCCACCGCTGCACGCACAGGTGAGTAAAGGCTGATTCAGCCGACCAAAGCCGGTGTCATCCTGAGCTACATACCTTTTCACTTCACTGGCAAAGCAGAGTGAGCTTGAGGCTAGACTAAATAAAAGACTGGGAGTGCTAAGTCTACCTCAAACAACCTAATAGTCACACCTGCAAAACAGGAATCAAATTCGTACTATAAAGTTTATCATCTGGCCCAACTTTTAACTTGGGTTCATCACTCCAGACTAAGCCCCTTTTATTCCTGGCTCTCTGGAATTATGTACTAGGTTTCTATTCCAATCGGATAAAGGGGAGGATTCTTTTTATATGCGAAAAACTGCTGGGTACCCCCACACAAGGCATCTACCCCTACTGTCCAAACAAAACTTCTGAATTAAAATGTGTAGGATAATCATTGTCATTTCTGGTGTAATTAAATAATTAAGTGGGAATGGTGGAGGGGAGCGGTGGGGATCCAGAAATGATCATCCTGCAGAAAGCCATAACTAAAATTTAATCAGACTGCTCAAAGAGGTTTATGAAGACATGGTGTATTGTACAGCCTTCGGAGTTGAACAGGCCGGTTTGCATTCCAAGCATTTAATAAATGACAAATTTACTAAGCAGTCCTGGGCATTGTTCTTTGCGCTGGAGGTTACACTAAACAAGACAGACTCCTGCTGCTGAGGAGTCACATTCCAAAGGTACAAGATAAATTACCAAGTAAGGTAACCAAGAAGTCCTACCTGACTACTGCTTTAAATTTGGAGATCAAGGCCTTTCTGGGGTGACATTTAAACTGAGATCTGAATGAATGTCTGCCTTGTAGACACCTGGGTGTGGGGTTTTTCCAGGCAGAGGAACTAGCAAGCATAAAGGCCCTGAGGCAGGAACAAGTTTGGCAAGTTTGGTCCCTAAATAAGGACCAAGCTGCTGAAGAAGCCTAAGGAATGAGGCTACAGTCAGTAGCAGCTGAGATCAGTAAGAGGGGCTGGGCCCAGATCACGTGACCCTCGGGCACTACAGAGAATTTTAAGCTGTAAAACCTCAGACAAATTACTTAATCTCTCAGAGCCTCACATTTCGCTTCCATAGAACTGTGACGATAACATTTCATTTAGCTTATTAAAGAGCCATGCTAAAAAAAGTACAGAGTAGATTTTCGCTCCGAAAATAATGAAAGAAATTAATAGGCAAACTTGATAAATGCTTTTATAAATGTGATGTTTGAATTTGCACCTGATCTTCAACTCCCCCTCCAATTTTTAAATACATACTAAGAAAGAAATGACGAAAAGGGACATTTTTGTAATACAAACAGTCTCAAGCGTCAGCTCTCACAATTCTTTTGCTCATTTCTGGGAAAACACTTGGAAAGTCCTGGAAAGGGGAGAATCAGGCTTGGAAGGGCTCAGAGGTGAGAAGGCAGAATCAACACTGGGCGACGCGATCTAGAAGCAGTTGATGGAATTCCAGCACTCAGCTGTTTTTCTCCTTTCTTCTACTCTGATAAGCAAGACCCTAAGGAGCAGCGATTACCAAAGGTTTCAGGGTCCAGTCTGCCAGCATTCCCCGAGGGCAGGCAAGGGAGGGAAGAATCTGCCCCCTAAACTCAACACATCCTGCAGGCTTGGGAGTACTGTACTTAAAAACAGATGCCTCTTTGGAAACTCACACATTTTAAGTCCTGTAAATCATACATGCCGGGTAAAATAATTACACTTTTGTAGCACTTCCCCTCTGAGCACAAAGGAAATTCTGGTACTTCTATAATAAGAGAGCACTTTCAATGCTGCGCCTTCCCCCCCAAGGACTTAACCATTCAGCTTATAGGTGGGCATAAGAATTTTCACAGAACAGGTTCTGGGGATTCAGGAAGGATTTTTTCTTCAACCTCTAGGATTTATTTTAGGATAATGTTGGCTACCTGCCTGCATATCTAACTGGTGATATAAGAATTCGAGTAATCGAAAATGACACTAAAATCAACTCATGAGGAAAAAAAAGATAACTTAAAAGTAAAAGTTGGCCTCTGGCTTATTTCCAAGGGTTGGCGAGACGCACCTTTGCAAAACGCTAGGGGCTGCTGGGCTGCCTGGGCATTCTCTTTGCATTTTAGATTTGTGTAACAATGCTGTATTACAGCCTGGAATTTGGAACTATCCTCCTGGGGTGGCATTTATTACCACCATTTCCTTTTTTTCTTTCGTATTCTACATAATGCGCATCATAATGGTTGCAATAAGAGTGAAAACCTAGGAGAAACACAAATGCAAGGTGTTGTGTTTTTTTCTTTTTAAATTCCCTGGCTGCTTTGCTTTCTCTGCAACCTGACACTTAACTCTGGAAGGAAAAGGTAGCAAACCTTAAGAAAGTATGAATTAATACATTTAAAAGATGACCCACACAAACATGATTAGGGCTGCTGGCCATAGGCTTAGCCTGCTTTTTTTTTTCCTTAACCCAATAAAATCACAAAAGAACAAAGCAACGTGGAGAAAATTGTTTTTCTTATACACTTAAAGATATGATCCAGCTTTACTTCCCAAATCCACCTACAGAATTTAGTGGCTGAACCTTCCCTTTTAGGCACAGGGTTGAGAAAAGAAAAGGTGAAATGCGAAAGCCAGGGAATTCATCACAAATTTTAGAGAAAAACAATTTCCTGAGACTTCTTATGAAAGAAAAAAAGTGTATGTGGAGAAATACGACATATAACTAAGATTTTTCCTACCCCACCCCCTCAGGCTTTCAAATGCACAAGTATACCAAATACTATTATGTTATAATTAGGCGGATTATATGTAACACCTTTTTATGTTCTAAATTTAAAAGTGCTTTAAAAAAAGTTGTTCCTATTTTTCCTGAGCATTTCCGATTCTTCCCCTCCTCCTAAACTTTAAGTAAATTTTGTATCTTCTTCCTTGCCTACCCTCACAGGCGTCCTAGCAACTAAGGGTCCTACGTCTCTCTCCAGTTTCTTGGGGGGTCTCTTTCATGCACATCACCCACATTTCCCATTTCCAGCTATATAATCCCGAATGGTTTTCAAGAACGTATTCCAAGATCAGACCTCTCCTTTGCACCTCAAAAACTCGACATTTTCACCTCCTAGCTGCCCTATTCCCCTTTCAACCTATTTCACCTCCTAGCTGCCCTATGCCCCTTTCAACCTATTTCACCTCCTAGCTGCCCTATGCCCCTTTCAACCTCTCTGTCTTCCCTTTCTACTAATCCCATCACTGTTTAGTCATACCCAAAGAGGAAACCCCGAGAGTCTTCATGGAGTCCTCTCCACCACACATCTAAGTTAGTAAGGCCCCAAATGCTTTGTACACCAGTTGCCACCTTTTTTTTTTATGCATGGGCAGGCACCAGGAATCGAACCTGGGTCTCCGGCATGGCAGGCGAGAACTCTGCCTGATGAGCTACCGTGGCCCACCCTACCAGCTGCCACCTTAATTTGAGACCAGGAAACTCTTGCATTCCTGGTCTCACTGATCTTTGTCATCAACTCTTCCAAAACACGCGGCACCCCTTTTCCATTGGAACAGCCTAGAATGTCAACTCCCTGCTCCCCAACACAGCACAGTCAAGAGTTTCTAGTGTGGAATGCAAAAGCTCCTCCATTCACTCCCAGGCCCCAGTTTCATCCCTACTTCCCCTTTCTCTTCGGCCGTTCCTCACTTGTTTCTCCCCAAAAGGATTCTTTAAGCCTCCATATGTTCATATAGAATTGATCCCTTGGCCTGGACCATCTTTTCCCCACCGTCTCAATCCTTTCCTCATCTGGAAAATCCTTAATTGAGACTTTGCCCAAATATCCCTTCTTCAAAGCTTTCATCACCTGAACTGTCCAAGTTCTCAAAAACTTCCAACCCTAAAAAACTACAGAAATTATCATAAATCTTATTCTGTTCATTCTATACAACTGGGACCAGGTAAGTGTTTCGGCATCATTGGTTCAGAATAAGCATTAGAGGCTCTCATATAGGGCTAAAATATACAGGATGATAAATGGAACTCACTTAAAAAATATTTTAAAAACATATAATAGAGTAGAAATCCTAAACCACCCTAATGATAAATAAACTATGTTAATGATGATCGGACTCACTTTTCTATAACAGTTCAGAAAACACATTTTTCCTCATGTTATTGTATATACGCATTGTACATGTGTGCGCTGTTTAAAGCCAAAGCTTTAAACATGTTTGGGGAGGAATTGCTGATTTGCTGGGCAGGCAGAAAAGGGTCCAGTGCCGTGGTTTTATACAATGTTGAGCACATGAGTGGGACTCACCGAAAATCATATTTATTTTACTTTGCGGTTTTCAGGGTTAGAAAAAAAAGAGGTTAGGAGTTGTCCAAAAACAAAACATAAACCCAAACCAGGGAACTGATGCCAAATTACCTGGATCTTCTGGACCAATCTCTTTTCTTTTCCTGAATTGCTAACACTATACAGACCCTCTCTTCACAGTGTTATCTGTTAGGTGACACCCACCTCTCGGTCAAGTTGGATTCTGAAATTTTCTTAACAGTCCTCCTGTTTTTTAAAAAATAACGAGTATTTTTCTTAAAAACTAAAACAAAAACACTGGCATTTTCTAGAGCCACATACACATCACATACAGCTTCATCACCCTCTCCATCTTGCAAAGTTGGCTGTGTGCCCAAAGCAAACGACTCCCCTAACCTGAACACCATGCTTTAACATCTCTTTTCATCTACACGGGTCATCACCATTAAACTGGGAGCCACAGAATAAAGGAACTGCCCCTCAGTGATCTTGACACCCCCGGGTACAGGCGCATACGGGTACAAGGTACAGGCACATACGTGAAGACCCTGCCACTTAGCCTCCTGGCATCTAATTATAATAACAATACTTACATAGGCTTGTTAGGAGATTGAAATGTAATAAATATCTGTAAAGGGCTTGGCCAGGACTTGGCACATGGTAAACACTCGGTACAAATCAGTGATGATTATTTATTGAGTGGATATTTAAGATTTCTGAAAATTTTGTAGGCTCAAGTATTTCAACACTTTCCTTTTACCGCTATCAGCAAAATTAAGAAACTAGGCTGCTTTACTCAGATAAACTCAAACGTGTACTCTTTCCTTGAGTATTCGGTCAGTTTCAAGTTCTAGGTTATATCAGCACTTCTTCCCCACCCCCACCCCCCAAACACACACGTGCATTTGGGCATGCACACACAATGCATTGAAATTGTTTACATTTTCCACTTTAAAAATAGGTATGTGAGTGCACGAAATTATACCCATTATTCCCAACAGGGTCATGAAAGCGTCATATTGCTGTAAGCATCAATGTGATACCTGGTTCCAGGTAGCCCCAGGCCACTAAGCCACTTCTGCCACAGCTTTATGGTTCATCCTCTTCATTCCTGCCTAAGTTTTTTTCTTTGACCAAGGCGAGCACTGTTGGAACATTTGCATTCCCTTTCCCTTACCCCTAGGCAGACACTAAGGTGCCAAGTGAAACTGAACACAAACATTCCAGAGTGGCTGTCACACAGAGCAGGCTTGTTTGGGAATGCGGGGAACCTGGTGCTCTTCCACGGAACCAAGGCTTCTGGAAGCCCACGCCACAGAGGTCAAATCGAGTTCTATGGCAGAAACCAGACTCTAATGGTGGAAACCCAACTGCCCCTCGGAATGAGCATTCCCCACCGTGACAGTGGCTACCAGACGATAGGAGGAGAGAATGTTTCCAGCTGGTCCATCCAAGACTTTTCTAAATCCCCAAGGGGCCTTCGATAGCAACAAGTGACTGCTAACTTAGGCAGAGCCACAATCACCAACGTCATCCGTACGGATATCTTATTTGTTTCTAAATTTATTTATGTATAAAGAATTACATGTGTGTATATGTACACATATAAAATACCAACTTACCTGGTGGTGAGGGTCTTTATTTGGTTAGGTGCTGAGTAAATGAGAATACTGTTTTGAGATGACAGATATGTTTTAAACATAGTACATGAAAAAAGGTAACGATCCAAGAGTTAAATAGAGATACAGAAAGTAACTTCTGGGATTTGGAGGAAACCTCACCCCTTTGGGATAAGGTGTTCTGGTGAGAGATGCTGCAAAATGTAGGCTGACACTTGCATCCTACATCAAAAGCAGCTCAGACTAGAGGAAGCTAACAGGAGAGGAAGAAAGTGGCTGAAAGCTATGGAGTCCCTGTCTGGTGACACAAATCATTCGCAGAGGCTAGAAGTACAAAAGGAGTTCGGGCATGAGACAACCCAGCAGGTTGGTATGAGGAAGGACTGAGAAAGGACATTACAACTGGGAGGGCAGATAAAGCTCGCGGAAATGACCCTAGGTAAAAAAAAGAATGAGATTTAAGTATCATGAGGAAAGGCAATGAGAAACAGAATAGGCCTGATTCCTGCAATAAGGCAAGAGCGAATGAGACCAACCCAATAGCTTTGTGACACCTACGAATACTACAAAGAAATTCAGTGAAATTCTCAAAGCAAAAAGACATTTAATTCTTTTTCTTCACATGTTCATGTTAGAAAATTTAGGAAGGTATCCGAAAGTAAACTATCTGCAACCCATCAATCAGATAATTTGTTAATATTGGGTTTTATGAGTATACATTTATCTTAAAGAATTAAAATCAAACAGTATAAACCTTTTAAATCTATTCTTCTCATTTAGTGTTATAACATGAGAAGTATATCCTCCATTAAAATATGGTCTTCAAATACATAGCTCCTAATGGACACACGATATTCTCTCTCAGAAATGATACCACTATTTTTTTTTCCTATATTGGACATAGAGAGTTTTTATGGTTTTTTTACTATTATAAGGTACTCCTTAATAATTTTTCTATAAATAGATCTTTGTGCATGCTTATTTTCTCAAGGTAAATTCCTAAAAATTACTGAATCAAAGGGTGTAAACATGTTTTAATAGTGTAGTGTCAAAGAACTTCAGAAAAGATGCATTAATTTATAACACCATTGCAGTGCACAAGAGTACACATCACCCAGCTCTGAGCATTTTCATCCTCAAAGCAAAAATTAATAGGAACCTACAAAAACTATCTGAAAGCAACTACAAATAGCACCGGAAGAAGCCATCTGAAGAACAAATGTCATTCAACAGAAAGGTGACAATGTGTGCACATAAGGGTGTATCAGAGAAATTCTAAAACCACCCCTGGAAGGATAACTGAGAGTACATGTTGTACTGGCAGTGGTCGCGCTGCATTCATTTTACTATGAGGTCACCGCATCTCCATCCAAAACACTGTCACCAAATTTTATTTGATATATACGTTCATTGTATTAGATTTGATTTGGGATAATAGAAACTCCAAACTTGAGTAAAATGTATTAGACCCCTGGGTACTTTCCCAAAGTCATAACAAAGATTAATCTTAATACTCAATGAAAACCTGAGGTTGCCATATCAAACTGATAAGGTACCCTTCATCTGTGCCCATTATAAGAAACTGTTTTCTTTATGATCTCAATATTTTGGCAAAATACTACGCACTTTAAAAGGAGGAATGTAAAGTAAAGATTTGTGTTAACCTCTTAAGAACTGACTTTACGTGATTTCTGTCCAACATCTGCCAAACATCTTTCCGATTGATATTCCAGCAGTGCCAAGATTTTGCTATTTCAGTTTTGTTTTAAGCACAAGTCAGTTTGGTAAAAGTGATTTAAGGAGAAACTACTCTAACAGTGCTTCAACATAATAAAATGCCTTTTAGAAATGATTTGTAGTCAGCCTGAAATGTACATATTTATAAGATTTCGAAAAAGGAAATTTGTTTGAAAAATTCACTGACCAATAAGTAAATTATTTCTTTCTACTAGATAAAGTCTCACTATATTTGAATGTATTAAGACTTATGATAACTGGTTACATAAGACAAATAACTATGACCCATATTTACATTTTTTAAAATTGTAATAGTCTGATTGAGTGCAAACTGCCAAAGGTGTTTTAAGAGAATGTTGTCTGTTCCAAAATTAAAGGCAAATTCTAGAATTTTATTAATTGCAAAATGATGTAAAAAATGATGCCATATACATACATATATATACATAGGCCTTATAAATCTCAGCATCCATTAAAACCTCAACAACTGGTTTTTCTTTATAGGAACAACTTTATAGGAATACATATGTATAATACACTAAAACCAGAAAGCCAAGCAGAAAATTATCTCCCTTACACAGCTGGCTAGCCAAATCTTAGAATCATTTTTCCTCATAGTTTTAAGTGTTATCCAAAGTGGAAGTACCTGAACTGTCCAAGTTCTCAAAAACTTCCAACCCTAAAAAACTATAGAAATTATCATAAATCTTATTCTGTTCATTCTATACAACTGGAACCAGGTAGGTGTTTCAGCATCATTGGTTCAGAATAAGCATTAGAGGCTCTCATATAGGGCTAAAATATACAGGATGATAAATGGAACTCACTTAAAAAATATTTTAAAAACATATAATAGAGTAGAAATCCTAAACCACCCTAATGATAAATAAACTATGTTAATGATGATCGGACTCACTTTTCTATAACAGTTCAGAAAACACATTTTTCCTCATGTTATTGTATATACGCATTGTACATGTGTGCGCTGTTTAAAGCCAAAGCTTTAAACATGTTTGGGGAGGAATTGCTGATTTGCTGGGCAGGCAGAAAAGGGTCCAGTGCCGTGGTTTTATACAATGTTGAGCACATGAGTGGGACTCACCAAAAATCATATTTATTTTACTTTGCGGTTTTCAGGGTTAGAAAAAAAAGAGGTTAGGAGTTGTCCAAAAACAAAACATAAACCCAAACCAGGGAACTGATGCCAAATTACCTGGATCTTTTGGACCAATCTCTTTTCTTTTCCTGAATTGCTAACACTATACAGACCCTCTCTTCACAGTGTTATCTGTTAGGTGACACCCACCTCTCGGTCAAGTTGGATTCTGAAATTTTCTTGACGGTCCTCCTGTTTTTTTTTTTTTTTTTTTTTTTTTTTCTTAAAAAAGAGTATTTTTCTTAAAAACTAAAACAAAACACTGGCATTTTCTAGAGCCACATGTCATTCCCACCTGGAAGGGACAGAGTCAGGTCCACTGCACAGTGACGTCCACCGCGAGGGCCTGGGAATATACTCATTCAACAGCCTGGCGAACTCTAGCCAGAGAGTCCCAAGTGCAAGGCAGGCAACACCTCCCTTTTTGGCGTGCTTCAGTCGAGTGGGTCAAGCAGAAAGAAAAATGTGACTTTTCTCGGACTTGTGGTTCCAGGACACTCCAACCTCTTGAGCCACATACCAAAAGCAAAAAAAAAACAAAAAAAAAACCAAACTTCAGTTTGCCTGATTGACTTCTTCCAATTTATGAGTTTTCTCGATGGGGTGAACGGATCAAGATGATTTCAAACAATATGTTCTTACTCTTATAAGTAGACAGACTGCCAATCTAACTGAAATAGAAAGGTTTCTGAAGCAATTGTCATTTTGAGAAGTTGAGTGTATTAGATCAATACAGCAATCCCTAAAAGAGTAAACTTGCCATCATTTTAAAATTATAAGTGGTAAGGAAAAATAAATAGCAAAGCAGCCAGCAAGGATGAAGAAAAAAGTGGAATCTGCAGTTCAAGTCTCCACCTCTTTGAGAAAGAAAAGAAATACCAGTAGTATTACTTTCTTTGTAATTATGAAACAACAATATGTAAACACTTTTCAAGATAATAGTTTGTAATACAACAGATAATACCCTTAGGTGAGAAGGCAACTTTTGTCTTCATTCAATTCACTTAGGTTACACTAAAACACAGCAAATAAGCGTAAAATCTTATATTTATTTTGCATTTTTTGCATGGTCCTTGTTTCTCTCCTCTATCTTCCAGGTTTAAATAGTTCCCATATTACAAATGGACAATGCGCTTAAATTTATTAATGAATTACTCTCTAATGTTCGGTTTCACTGTTAGAATTTTCATTTGCACACAACACGGTATCGAAGCAATCTGATTCCTAACCGCTTTAGAATAAGTTTACCATTCCATGTTTAATTTATTATATTAGAATGCAAAACCTATAGGAATGCTTTATGGGTTATATCTAGATATCTGCACACACTATAGAATGTTTAAGAACTCAATTATATAAGATCTTGAACTGCAGATACGGTACCTGCAGGAATGGAGTCATCTGATAGGATACCAGCAAATATCCTAACTGCAAAATTCTGAAAAGTTTTCTCATGGGCCGCCCCCTACGTTTACTGACTTCTGTGTTTACACCAAAGAAACGCTCCGCAGCCAAAACATTTTTATGGTTTTTTCGGACGCACCAATAAAGTTTATGTTCAAAAGTCAAAGTGCTGTAAATACAGCCTCGATGGTCATTTGGTGAACGGTAAAATTTTTAACCCTTTTATTCTGCTCCCTACCTCGGCATCGCCCCCAAACTTGCTAAAGCTTATCGCCCACTTTCGGGGTCTTTGACTCATCAGAGGAGAATGCCGCGGATCAGAGAAGAATGCGGCGGATGTTATCTATTAATCCAAAATGCTTCAGTTTTTTGGTAAAGAAAAAGTTCTTTACCCAGAACTTTTAACTTTGAAAGGGCTGGGGACAGAAGAGTTCCCAGAGTTTCTCCCTTAAATCACACACACACACACACACACACACACACACAGCGCCTCAGCCTCAGTTCTAACCTTCCGGGTCCCAATAATCTGAGGTCACCCAAGAGTCACCTCTCGATTCCTCTTTTAAGATCGCGGGCAAACAAAGCTGAGCATTATACTTAGAAAAGTCTCCAAAAATGCTCGGAGTTACGCAATTTTAGGCATGCAGACGCGCGCAGACACACAAAAGATACACCCTCCCGGGGCCAAATTTGGGGTTATCTCTAGGGGCAAGGTCAAGCCCCAAACTCCCGTCTTCACACACATACACGCACACGCGCGCGCACACACACACACACACGCCTGCGCCCCAGGACCAGAGCCCGCGCCCCGCCGGCTTCTCCCTCCCGGCCGCCCGCACTTTGGAAAGAGCCGGCGGCTTCCATCCCCGGTCGCACCCACCACCGCACCGAACCATTCGGTACCTCTTCCTCCTGAAGGTTGGCCTCGCTCGGGGTGTTCTCCTTCTCGGCTTTGCCGCCGTTGTTCATCTTCCCGGTCCTGGCTCGCGGGGCAGGGCTGGGGCGCGGGGCTGGGCGAGGGCGCGCTCGCCCGCTCTTCCCTTCCCCGGGCGCCGGGGCTCCCTCGGGCGGGGCGCCGCGGGCTGCAGGGGCTGGAGCCGGGACAGCGGCGGCGGGCGCCTCAGGAAGTGCGCGGGAGAGACTGGGCAGGGCGAGGGCGCAGGCAGCCGGAGAAGGGAACGGAGACAATCGCGACCCGGGAGAAAGACCTGGAGAGGGAGGGCGGGCGCGAGGGAAGGAAGGAAGGAAGAAAGGATGGGGCGAGGACGCGCGTCCCGGGAGTGAGCCCAGAGAGTTGGGGATGTGGCCGAGTTGGGCTGCCACTGCCCGAGCCTAGCAGCCGCTGGAGCGAAAAGTCGGAGGTGGGGGGGGGGGGGGGGGAACGAAGGGTCCCCAGAGAGGAAGAGGTGGAGGAGGAGGAGGAGGAGGTGGAGGAGGAGGAGGAGGAGGTGCCGGGCAGCGGGGCTCGGGCCGCGACGGGGACGCTGGGGCCGCGAGAGCCGCTGAGTGCGCGCTCCAGGCAGGCTCTGGGAAGTATGAGATCCAGGCAGCTCCCTTTCTCTGGCCTTCCTCCCTCCTCTCTTCCCCCCACCCCACCCCACCCCACCCCGCCTCCCTTCCTCCTCCCTCCGCCCTCCCTGGACGTGGGCTGCAGCCTTCGGCCCTGAGGGACGGGACCCGGGCCGGCGAAGCCCCCTTGCGGGAGGAGGGGCTGCGCCGAGAGCGGCTGCCCAGCGGCCGGATGGCGCGCTCCGGGGAGGGGACGCGGGGCGGAAGCCCCCGACTTCGCGGTAGGTCCGAGGATGAAGGCAAGGGCGGGAGAGGGGAGAAGGTCCGGGTCCCCCCAACCTAAGTCGGCTCCGAGGGCCCCGGGTGTCCGAGCCGGGCCTGAGTTGGAGAAGTCGCGTGTGGGGGCACGTGAGCGTGCAGAGGGGCTTCGGGGAGCCAGGCCCCTGCCGGTGCGGGGACCCGGAGCTGTAATGGGTTACTTTTGTTGGCTTCCTTTTCAGGAGGGCTTTGCACCCCTCTCCCTAAGTTTACCCCTCCTCTTTTTTGTACTAGTTCAGACATAGCTTCTTCCCCCTCTGAACCGGCAGATTGAAATGACGGGGTGAAGTAACTCAAGAGACCCGGGGAGAGCCTGCCCAGAGCCTGCTT
Organism: Tamandua tetradactyla; assembly: GCF_023851605.1. Taxonomy (NCBI): domain Eukaryota; kingdom Metazoa; phylum Chordata; class Mammalia; order Pilosa; family Myrmecophagidae; genus Tamandua; species Tamandua tetradactyla. The sequence continues at coordinate 13,323,598 of NC_135352.1, forward strand.
TTTCCCACCCTAACTTGAAACCTACCTCCTGCGCGGGTTCTCGGAAGTCTCGCCTGCCTCCCCGCACCGACTGTGGCTTTGCGCCGGATTTCCCAGGGCCCTCGCGGAGACCCCTTTCTCTTAGCCCTTATCAGACTGTTCTGGAATTATTTGTTTACCTGGCTTTCTCCCTTGCTCTTTTGGGAGATCCTTCCTGGAAGACAAAGACCATGCCCTGTTTATCTTTTTAATCCCGTGACTATTTAAATACACGACTTAGTACATAGTAAGCACTCAATAAATATTTGTTGGCTAAGTGAATATTCCTCACCGCTAGCAGAACTGGAGACACTACAGATGATCTTTAAAAGGCTCAAAGTAAGTATAAAGAAAGGGGCCTCAGTGTTCTGGGAAGTAAGCACGAACTGTTTCCTCGTCTGTAAAAGGGGAATGCTGAGGTTTATCTCCCAGGGTTTTGCAGATAAAAGGAGATAATGGATGGATAGATACAGAGATAGCATGTAGCACCCCTTCTTGCCTAGTTTAAGTCCAACCGTAGGTGGAAGCTAACATTAAGAAAATTGCACTTGTTACTACTGGGCCAAAGAGAGCTTCTCCAATAATGGATCCTTTAAGCTTTCAAACTCGACTGCTAGGAGCATAAAAATGGAAAACCCCATATTGGTAGGTTCTCCTCCACTTCCTGATCCCCAGGAATTCTCTCTCACAGCCTCCTGTTCCCTCCCAGCACCAATCACAATTTCTAATTATTTGCTTGTTTAACTTTATCTCTTTCTCCCCTCACCAGACATTCTTTACTCTGCGCTGGTTTAAGAGCTGCAGGGAGTGGGCTGGGTGTGGAGGTGGGGGTTGAAGATAAGGCCCCTGCCCCAGGGAGTTAGTGGTGTTGTGGAGACAAGCTACCCAAAACTATTTCCCATCAACACAATCTCAGAATTCTGGTTCAAATTGCAGAAAGCAAAGTGAAAAAATATTTGCATTATGACTATTATGAAGAGAAAAACAGTAAAGTGGTACTTGGACCTAAATTGGGATTTATTTGGAGGTCCGAAGCTTTTGATAAAGAAGCTTACTGTAGAAAAAAAAATACTTTTCTTTAATTGCTGTCATAATATCTTTCCTGTCTATGGGAACAAAAATATATCCTGGCTGAAAATAAACCAACTGTCTATTGAAGTGGTGACTTAAGAATCCAGAAGAGTCAAGGGCTACAGTTCCTCCCAAAACTTGGTAACTCTTGGTTCTCCTTGTATTGGCCAGTATATGGATAGTACACCTTGGCAAAGCCCTTTCCACTGCTAATACTCCCTCAGTTGTATGAGGTCACCACCTGGGGGCAGTGTCTTCCTGAGCAACGAATGAGTGGTGGTCTTGGACCCCTATGCTTGCTAGGAATGCCAGCAGTTTGCCCTCCTTGGCTATCCCAGCCTGCTGCTGAAGACACACCACAGAAAGGCATTGTCTTGTTGGCATCTGGCAAAGGCCCAAGAAAAGTGGCCATTGATCTGGTCACTGATGGTTCCAGTCAGACCCCACTTATGAGAAGGTGGAGTATGTTGTGTGAGTCCAGGATGCTGGGGGGACCTTCCCTGCCCCTGCCCCTGCCCAGGGAAATGTGGCTTGATTCCAAAAGTAAAAACTTGATTCTTTGTCTTGAAGCCAAGTTGAGACTTTGTCCATTGTTAGAAGTCAAAAACCCCAGGGATAAAAAAGGAAAATAAATTCCACGAGAGGACCCTTGTCTGGCTTGTTCATCATTATGTACCAAAGATCTAGACAGTGCCTAACACTCACATGACACTCAGTAATTATTTTTGAACAAATGAGCACATTAAATCTTATCAGTTATTGACTCCCTGGCTCAAATGACATCAAGTCTTTCTAAGACCCTGTGGGAAGGGCTGAATTAGTGGTGGCATCTTGAACAGCCCAAAGGGGCATCATGGCAGTGGTCTTCAGTCATCCTTTTTCAAGGGACAGACCCTAAATTAAGAACTTGTGCAGAATGGGACAACTGATGAGATTTCAAGAAATAAAAAATGTAATTACACTGCTGTATCGACAGTAAAGGAGGAAGACCTAGGAAATACTTAATGGTAAGAGCGAAATTCAAGGTGTTCCCAGAAAAGTGCGTAAGGTTCGGGTTATATGCTGTGAAAAAGAGAGATTTCTGTTTTCTGACCATTTTGTAAAGAACTGTTTAGACCTGTTTGAAAGAACAATTGAGCAATGTTGTATTATCAAACAAGACCCACTGAGAATCTGTAAACAGACTTTTGCTATTTATAAAACTTTGGGAATGAAGGGAGTTTGACTCTGGAGAAAATAATATGCATTCAATCAGGATATAAATGGTCTTTATGACCTGTTTACTACTTAAAAGAAAAAAAGTGAGAGCTTCTCAGTAGCAATAGTTTCTTGGTATACAAAGAATTCTAAGACAGCAAATGGGATATAAGTCCTAGAAACAACATGGGGTAATGAACAGGAAACCTCTGCTTCCTCCCCTGCCCACCACCTTACCACGTTGCCATTTGGCCCACGAGGTTAAATGCTTGATTGAAAAGGAAATACTGTGTACACCTGTAGTTTTTATTACTCATCCCAGTTGCTCTGGCAGTGTTCATTTTTGAGGTTTGCTTTAAGAAGTTCCAACCTATAATTATGTCTTAAATGTTTGTCTCTGGGAATTGCGGACATTAAAAGTCTGTTTTGAGGTTGTTTCTGTGGCATCAGCTTTGGACCTCTTAAACATGCAGCAGAAAGCTGCAGTATCTACCACGTGTCATGATGGTCTGTTCATTTCTACTGGACCAAAAAGGTTCTTGAGTTCCGAGACTGTGTTATTGTTTTTGTCATCCCTGACACCTCAGCCCACCTTCAGGCTATCGTCTTGCCTCCTGATTCTACCTCCTAAATAGTTCTGAGATCCAGTCACTTCTCTCCAATTATTTGAGAAAGCCCAAGTGGCCACCTAGGGAGGTCCCACAAGGCGGTCCCTGGCTTACAGCCCCAGCTGAGCTCTCCGTGGATAGCCAGCACCAGTTTGCCAGCCTTGTCTTGGAAGTAGCTGCTCCAACCCCAGTTGAGCTGCCCAGCCGATGCCACATAGAAGAGAGATGAGCTGCCTTCACTGGGGCCCTACCCAAATTGCAAAATTGTTAGCAAAATGTAAATGCTTTGTCTTAAACCACTGAGTTTTGGGGAGGTTTATTATATAGCAATATATAACTGACACATAATTTGGTATCTAGAAGTGGGGTCCTGATCTAACAAATATAAAACATATGGGAATGGCTTTGAAGTCAGGTGGAAGCTGGAAGAGACTTGAGGATTCTATTAGTGAAGTCTTGTTATTGCAGGTTGGAGAAAAGGTGACTGAACTTACCTGGTGGCGGACATTTAACTAAACAGTAGACTATAATTACATGAGATATAGAAAAGGTACCCCATGGAAATGTGGATCTAGATAAAGAGATTTCTGGACAAAATTTTGAAAGGGCTGATTATTTTTCATGCTTATGAACTTAAAAAGAAACTGTTCCATTTTCAATCAGAATTTAGGGGAAATATAAAAATAAAACCATTTCTTATTTGTAGCCTCTCCAGAGGGCAAAGCTCTCAAAATAGTAGTCTAGGGGCAAAGGTTGAATCCAGTGGGATACTAAGAAAACATAGCCTTAAGTGAAGTTCATGTCAAGAGTGTAGCTAGAAGACTTTGTGGTAGGCAGACTCTATATGGCCCCCAATGATCCCTACTCCCTGGTTATGGTGAGTCACAGACACAATGGACCCCAGAAAATCATGTTCTTAGAGTTAATCCATCCTTATATGTGTGCATCTTTGGGGCGTTGCCCAGAGTGAGTCTTAAGACTCTTACTGGAGTCCTTTATATAAGAGATGAATATGGAGAGAAAGACAGAGAGATAGCCACAGTACCTGTGAGAGAGAGCCCTGGAAGTCAGAAGCTGAAATCAATGAAAGAGAAGGGAGAGACCAGCAGATGCCAGCATGTGCCTGGCCACATGGCAGTGGAGTCCAGGATTGCCAGTGGCCTGTCTTCAGGGAGAAAGAATTGCCAGACGATGCCTTGATTTAGACATTTTTCATGGCCTCAGATTTGTAAGCTTGTAAATTAATAAATTCCCATTGATAAAACCAACCCACTTCCGGTCTATTGCTTTTGTCAGCTAGCAGACTGAAACACAGGTATTCAAGCTGCTATAAACACTGGTGTGCAAATGTCCATCTGTGTCTTTGCCCTTAAGTCCCCCCTCCCTTTGAGTGTGGGTTGAACTTAGTGACTTGCTTTTTTTTTTATTAATCAAAAAAAAAAAAAGAAACTAACACAACATTTAGAAATCATTCCATTCTACACATGCACTCAGTAATTCTTAGTATCATCCCATAGATGCATGATCATCATTTCTTAGTACATTTGCATCGATTTAGGAAAAGAACTAGCAAAACAACAGAAAGAGATATAGAATGTTAATATAGAGAAGAGAATTAAAATAATAATACTAATAATATATATATATATATAAAATTAAAAAGAAAAAAACAAAAACAAAAGATACAAACAAACAAACAAAAAACTATATTTCAGGTGCAGCTTCATTCAGTGTTCCAACATAGTTACATTACACTTAGGTATTATTGTGCTGTCCATTTTTGAGTTCTTGTATCTAGTCCTGTTGCACAGTCTGTATCCCCTCAGCTCCAATTACCCATTATCTTACCCTGTTTCTAACTCCTGCTGGTCTCTGTTACCAATGATATATTCCAAGCTGATTCTCGAATGTCGGTTCACATCAGTGGGACCACACAGTATCTGTCCTTTAGTTTTTGGCTAGACTCACTCAGCATAATGTTCTCTAGGTCCATCCATGTTATTACATGCTTCATAAGTTTAGTCTGTCTTAAAGCTGCATAATATTCCATCGTAGGTATATGCCACAGTTTGTTTAGCCACTCGTCTGTTGATGGACATTTTGGCTGTTTCCATCTCTTTGCAATTGTAGATAATGCTGCTATAAACACTGGTGTGCAAATGTCCGTCTGTGTCTTTGCCCTTAAGTCCTTTGAGTAGATACCTAGCAGTGGTATTGCTGGGTCGTAATCCATTCTGCCATTCTATGTCTTTTGATTGGGAAATTCAGTCCATTAACTTTTTGTGTTATTACTGTTTGGATAATATTTTCCTCTACCATTTTGGCTTTTGTATTATATATATCATATCTGATTTTCCTTCTTTCTACACTTTACTCCATACCTCTCTCTTCTGTCTTTTCGTATCTGACTCTAGTGCTCCCTTTAGTATTTCTTGCAGAGCTGGTCTCTTGGTCACAAATTCTCTCAGTGACTTTTTGTCTATAAATGTTTTAATTTCTCCTTCATTTTTGAAGGACAATTTTGCTGGATATAGAAGTCTTGGTTGGCAGTTTTTCTCTTTTAGTAATTTAAATATATCATCCCACTGTCTTCTAGCTTCCATGGTTTCTGCTGAGAAATCTACACATAGTCTTATTGGGTTTCCCTTGTATGTGACAGATTGTTTTTCTCTTGCTGCTTTCAAGATCCTCTCTTTCTCTTTGACCTCTGACATTCTAACTAGTAAGTGTCTTGGAGAACGCCTGTTTGGGTCTATTCTTTTTGGGGTGCGCTGCACTTCTTGGATCTGCAAATTTAGGTCTTTCATAAGAGTTGGGAAATTTTCAGTGATAATTTCTTCCATTAGTTTTTCTCCTCCTTTTCCCTTCTCTTCTCCTTCTGGGACACCCACAACATGTATGTTTGTGCGCTTCATATTGTCATTCAGTTCCCTGATCCCCTGCTCAAGTTTTTCCATTCTTTTCCCGATAGTTTCTGTTTCTTTTTGGAATTCAGATGTTCCATCCTCCAGTTCACTAATTGTAGCTTCTGTCTCTTTAGATCTACCATTGTAGGTATCCATTGTTTTTTCCATTTTTTCTTCTTTGTCCTTCACTCCCATAAGTTCTGTGATTTGTTTTTTCAGATTTTCTATTTCTTCTTTTTGTTCAGCCCATGTCTTCTTCATGTCCTCCCTCAATTTATTGATGTGGTTTTTGAAGAGTTTTTCCATTTCTGTTCGTGTATTCAGCATTAGTTGTCTCAGCTCCTGTATCTCATTTGAACTATTGGTTTGTTCCTTTGACTGGGCTATATCTTCAATTTTCCGAGCGTCATCCATTATTTTGTGCTGGTGTCTGGGCATTTGATCAGATTTCCCTGGGTGTGGGACCCGGCTGGTTGAAAGGTTTTTCTGTGAAATCTCTGGGCTCTGTTTTTCTTTTCCTGCCCAGTAGGTGGCGCTCATGGCGCTCGTCTGTCTGCGGGGCCCACCAGTAAAAGATGCTGTGGCTCCTTTAAATTGCCAATCCGAATCTCGCAGTCGGCCTGGGAAACCGCGCGTGGAGGGGGGGGGTCGCCGGCCGCCGCAGCTTGGGGGAGTGCCGGTCCAAATTGCCCAGCTGGCCCGAGATGCCAAGCGTGGCGGGAGGGCCCCCGCTATCCAACGTTCCCAGTCAGACCGGGGAGCCACATGCGTGGAGGGGACCCCAGTCGCCAGCCGCCCCGGCCGGGAAAACACGTGCCCCTCGGGTATCTCACCGCAGCGGATTCTCCCTGCCCGTTCAGCTGTTCCAGAATGGGGTACGCTGTCTTTTTGGTCTCTGTCATGGCTCCGGGAGCTGTTTTGTATTGTTTCTGTTTCTTTAGTTGCTTTTCTGGAGGAGGAACTAAGACCTGCACGTCTTACTAAGCCACCATCTTCTCCGGAAGTCCGTGACTTGCTTTTAATGAATAGAGCATGGCAAAAGAGAAGGGACATCACTTCCAAGATTAGGTAACAAAGAGATTGTGGCTCCCCTCTCATCTGCCCTCTCTTACTCACTCAGTTGATGGGAGCTCTTGTCACGGTGTGAGCTGCCCTTTGAGAAGCCCCAGTACCAGGGAACTATAGAGTCTTCCAGTCAAAAGCCAGCAGGAGATTGAACGCCATAAGTACTTGGAATCTCAGGTAGGACATGAGATTTTGTTGGTTTGTCCAGAGTGATGCCCCAATGAATTCCAGAGTGATTCGATCAGTGAGTAGAAAAGTATTTGCAAAGTCCCCTTCAGGGAATAGTGAGAACGGGGAGAAATTCAACTTCCCCAAGTTGAATTCTTGATATTCTCACAAGCATTGTGGGCAACCAAAGTTATAGGCTGAGCCCCCCCATTCTTGGGGGTTGTTCATATGAAACTTAACCCCACAAAGGATAGGTCAAGTCTACTTAAAATTAGGCCTAAGAGTCACCCCCAAGAGAGCCTCTTGTTGCTCAGATGTGGCCTCTCTCCAGCCAACACAACGAGCAGTCTCACCACCCTCCCTCTCTCTGCATGGGACATGACTCCCAGGGGTGTGGACCTTCCTGGCAATGTGGGACAGAGATCCTGGAATGAGCTGAGACTCAGCATCAAGGGATTGAGAAAAACCCTAGAATGAGCTGAGAATTAACATCAAGGGATTGGGAGAACCTTCTCGACCAAAAGGGGGAAAAGTGAAATGAGACTAAGTGTCAATGGCTGAGAGATTCCAAACAGAGTCTAGAGGTTATCCTGGAGGTTATTCTTACGCATTAAGTAGATATCACCTTGTTGTTCAAGATGTAGTGGAGAGGCTGGAGGGAACTGCCTGAAAATGTAGAGCTGTGTTCCAGTAGCCATGTTTCTTGATGATGATTGAACAATGATATAGCTTTCACAATGAGACTCTTTGATTATGAAAACCCTGTGTCTGATGCTTCTTTTATCTACCATATCAATAGATGAGTAGAACATATGGAATAAAAATAAATAATAGGGGGAACAAATGTTAAAATAAATTTAGTTTGAAATGCTAGTGATAAATGAAAGCGAGGGGTAAGGGGTATGATAGGTATAATCTTTTCTGTTATCGTTTTATTTCTTTTTCTAAATCGATGCAAATGTTCTAAGAAATGATGACTATGCAACTATGTGATGATATTAAGAATGACTGATTATATATGTAGAATGGAATGGTATGTTAATGTTTTTGTTTGTTTGTTGTTAATTTTTTTTAATTAGTAATTTTTTTAAAAAGCCAGCAGGAAACTGAGGCTTTGGTCCAATGACCCACAAGGAATGACATCCTGCCAACCATCATTTGGGTAGATGTGGAAGCAGATCCTCCCTAAATGGAGCCTTCAGTTGAAATCATAGCCTGAACAATACCTTGGTTGCAGGCTTTTGAGAAATCTTGAGGCAGAGGTGCCCAGTTAAGGGGAATCTAGATTCCTGACTCACAGAAACCATGACATAATAAAGTTTGTTGTTTTAAGCCACTGGGTTTTGAGGAAACTTGTTAAGCAGCAATAAATAAGTTGATAGCTCAGAAAGATTTAAGGCAATACCTCATAACCATTTTTTTCTAAACAGTCAGGCTTCTAAGAATCTAAAGTGATTTCTCCAACAGCAGACTTACATCAGCCCAAGGTAGAGAAAAGCTGGTCTTAGAAAGAAATGTGGATATGGCTTTTGTATAACAGAGATACTTATAATTTGAAGCACAAGAAACCCAAGATGTTTTAAAGGATTTCTACTAAATTAAGCTGAGAAAGAAACTTCATAATAAAAAGTGGCTTCTGGACCTTCAGCTTTATAGCCAAAAAGTAGACCAAGAAAACTACTTACCTATAATTATGGCCTGTTCTAGTTTGCTACTGCTGGGATGCAATATACCAGAAACAGAATGGCTTTTATAAAGGGGAATTTATTAATTTGCAAGTTTACAGTTCTCATGCCATGAAAATGTCCAAATTAATGCAATGCCATAGAAGTGTCCAAGCTAAGGTATCCAGGGAAAGATACCTTGGTTCAAGAAGGCCGATGATGTTCAGGGTTTCTCTCTCAACTGGAAAAGCACATGGTGAACAGGGCAGTGTCTGCTAGTTTTCTCTACAGGTTTCTTGTTTCATGAAGCTCCCCCAGGAGTGTTTTCCTTCTTCATCTCCAAAGGTCTCTGGCTGTGTGGGGTCTCATAGTTCTCCTGGTTCTGTTGCTCTTAATATTTTGCCAAAATGTTTGGTTTTTTGTTTTGTGCTTTTGTTTGTTTGTTTGTTTGTTTTTGCTTGGGCAGGCACCAGGAATTGAACCCAGGTCTCCAGCATGGCAGGCGAGAACTCTGCCTGCTGAGCCACCATGACCCGCCCAAAGTGTTTTTTAAAAGGATTCCAGTAAATTAATCAAGCCCCCACCTGGAATGGGTGGAGTCACATCTCCCTCTAATCACAGGTTAATACCCACAGTTGGGTGAGTCACATCTCCTTGGAGATAATCCAATCACATTCCAACCTACAGTACTAAATAGGGATTAAAAGAAATGGCCACCTCTACAAGATGGATCAGGATTAAAACATGGCTTTTGTACGGTACATAATCCTTTCAAACTGGCACATGGACCATTTCAGAAAGGCAATATATAGTAAATGGAGCAAGAAGCCTCTGAAAAATCATTCCCGAAGAGCAGGAGTGGACCTAATTAAGGAACTGATTTTCCACTAATTGGATTTCAGAATTGCTATGGACCAATTTCTGCCATGTCCCTGCCATTCTCTCTCTTTTTTTAATGGAAGTGCCTTTTAGGTTTTCTATTCCTGCTTTACCAAAAGATGTTTGGTACATGGGGAACAGATCATTTGTCTCATCAGCTCACTGATCTTAAGATCAAGAATAATTATGTCTGAGGAGCTGTATTCAATGGAGCACACCCAGTGAGCCACACCTGCAGTTGGATTTGACTTAAAGGGTGATATCAGGGTTGGCAGACATTTTCTGTAATGGGCCAAGTAGTAAATATTTTTTACTCTTGGCATCACATATGGTCTCTGTTGCATGTTCTTCTTTGTTTTTGTTTTTGTTGTTTCTAATCCTTTAAAAACCATTTTCAGCTCAGGAAATGTACAAAAACAGGCCAGAGGCCAGATTTGACCCTCTACCTATGGTTTATTGACCCCTTTCGTAGACTAGGAGCTGGTGTGTAATGGGATAAAATATTGTGGGGTCTTGATGAAGGAGATAAGTCTATTTTTCACATGGAAAGGACATGAATTTGTTGTGACCTCAGGGTGAGTGGTGGTAGCTAGTCTTCAAAGACATATATGCTTTCCTGTACATATATGCCACTCCTTCCATCAGAGATGGAGCTATGTTCCCTCCCCTTGAATCTGAACTGGGCCTGTAACTGCCTTGGCCAATAGAATTTGGAGGAAGTGATGTTTTTCTGAGCCCAGGAATTGACAAAAATCCTGGCAGCTTCTGCTTCTTCCCTCTTGGAACCCAGTTTGCATGCTGTGAGCACTCACTTGGAGAGGACTTCCAGCCCACAACCTCCAACAGCATCATCTGTACTACCTACCAACAGCCAGCACCAACAACCAGCCTTGTGATTGATCCATCTCGGGCGTAGATACTCTGTGTTAAGCTACCCAGCTGATACTACATGGAGCAGAAACAAGTTGTCTTCTCAGAACCCTGCCCAAATTGCAAATACATTTGTGAGAAAATAAATTATTATTGTTTGATACCACTGTTTTGGGGTGGTTACTTATAGAGCAATATATAATTAAAACAGTGGTGAGGGAACGATGTAAGGAAAGCTCAGGAAATCAGAAAGCATTTGATGTGTTCAGGAATTAGCAAGTTTAGTAATCCCTAAATTATGTAAGCGTTAGATCTAAAACTTAAGAAAATCATAAATGCCATTTCTAACATACTTTTCTCCCTAAAATACATTACAAAGGAGTGGGAAAACATGTGTGCTACCTTCAGAACCTTAATGAGCACTGCTGAATATCTGCTGTTGAGTAGATGTCAAGAAGACCAATGGAGGTATGGGTATTGGGCATCTGGCTGGGCATGCTATGATCAAGTGACTTTTCCTATCTATGCACCAACCTCCTGCCATATGTGATTTAATTTGTGCCTCAGGAAAGTGATAGATTAGCATTTGTCTCTGGCCTTTAGAGAGTTACACATGGTCAAAGGTTGAGTGCTAAATGTGCACGTTTTAAATATCTGCTGTAGTCTGGCTTGACTAGAATATCGAGAACCTTTAAGTGAGTGTTGGTAGACTCAGCTGATTATTTAGTCATTTTTATGAGCTGCTCTTTAGAAAGATAAATTTTATGTGGCCAGTAAGATGGATTTTAGTGAACCAGGATGGGATGGGGAAATAGTGGCATTGAATGGTCATGGACAAGCAAAAGAATGGAAATAAAAAATTTCCAGCAAAGAAGCTACGCTATATGACAAACGTGTGAATATAGGGGGTATGAGAGGAAAAGGAATCTAACCCAATAGCCAGGCTTGCAATGTAGTGGTGCCATTCACAAAAATAGATGTCAAGAGGTTGTAGGAATAGACAGGAGTTCAGCATCAGGTCTGGAGGCCAGAGGAGGTAGGAGATTGTACAGATATTTGAGTTTCAAATATGCTCAGGTATGCCTGATATTGCCACTGGTATGTTACTCAAAATTTTACTTAATTTCCATTATCATAAAATACCTTCATTTAAATTGTGTGCCTGCCACATAATTGATAAATATTTGTACAGTGAATCACTTTTAAATAAATAATAGTCTCAAATCTACATCTTTACGTCAACACTTTTTTTAAAATAAGAGCAAATGTATGAATTTTGCTGGAATGTTCATTCATTTTTAAGTACCAAATAGTCACATAGCATTATCTGACACTCCCACCATATCTATTTATGTCATATTTAAAACATGTGAAAAACATTACAGGCATACTTGGCTAGTTGACTCTTTTTTTTTAACATGATGCAAATCCATTGAATTGTCTTTCAAGTTTGATGCTACATCAGTTAAGCATTCCAGAAAATGTTTTTTGTAAAGCATTATATACCCTGAAGCCGTCTGGAACTTATTTTACTGGTGCTGAACTTGAATTCCGATTGACCAGAGATAATCAGACTTGCTGTCACAGATTCTAAGCTATAACTTGATCTGATTCAACAAATTTTGTCTGCATCTTCAGTGATGCAATCTGGACTGAACAGCACCAAATACTAAGGACTGTATATGCAGAGGTTACGAAAGAAAGTTTATGCTTCAGTCTCTGTAACATAATCACTAGCAAACATTTTAAACACCTGTTGATACTTTCAATAATAGCTACATATTTAAGAAATGCATTACATGTGGGAGTAGTGTTATTGAATGAAAGGGCTTGTCACAGTGTTTCTGCTCAGTGGTGACTGGTGATTCCTTTGAGTGAGCATGGTATTGTGGAAATTGCAGCATATTTAGAAATGGGACATCCATCTCGAGTCCAAACTTTGCCACTTGTAGGTATCAACTCTGGGAGACTTCATCTTGCTGAGATGTGGTTTTCTTATTTGTAGAGTTAGACTAATGATAACCTGCTTATCTCCTGCACAGAGTTGTTCTCAAGACCAGCTCCCTGTCTGATGTGATTGCATATGGCCATGTGAAGTAAATTTGCCATAAGCAACATCTTACAATAAGCTATGCAAGACTAAAATAGAGCCTGTTTCTCTGGAGATTAACTCAGCTAAGGGCAGGGTGTTCTTCCATCTTTATGATGAAATACAGACTTCCTATTAAAAGATATTTCCTTTATTTGAAAAGGTTGAGTAGGACAATTTTTTAAAAAAGGAGTTCCAGATGGTTAAATTTAGGTACTGAAGCCCAACCTGAGATATCCTTTGGCTCTAGGCCCACACAACTGTATTTTTTACTGGAGTTTGAGTTGCATGCAGTTTCATTCACTTTAAATTCTTGCTTTTCACTATTGTAGCTGTTTGTGAATAAACATATTCATCTTAGTAGGCCTGACTCCTTACCAGATTAATAGATTTGTTATATTTTTGCTAATTAATAAAAATTTGATTTGCTGTAATATTTTCATTAGATGCCTGTGCAAGAAATAATTCTATTTTTGAAGCCTTTGGAGCCTTCTTTTCTCCTTTAGTTTGAAGGCTTTTCATTCATCCATCTGCCACAAAGAGGAGATTATTTGAGTGTTCTATTCTGTTGCCACATTTGACCATAAATTAGGCACTCTTCTGACTTTCCTCAACTTGTGACTGTTTTTCTTTTTTCCTTTTTATGTTGAAATAATTTCAAACTTACAGGAAAATTGTAAGAATAGCACAAGGAATTCCTCGTTCACCAGAGACACCGACGGAGTTTCCTAACCATCTCAATACTGTCACTTTTAGCAAAAGGAACTAATCCAGAGTTGCACGTTGCACTTAGTTACATCTCTTCCATTTCCTTCAGTCCGGGATAGTCCCTCAGTTACTTTTAGAGTGTCCTTTATGTTTCTTTCGTAGTGATTAGATTACAGTTATGCAATTGGGGCAGGAATATCACAGAAGAAATGCCATGTTCTTCTTCCTGCCTTCCCTACAGGTGGTATAGGATTTCAGTTTGTCCCAGAACGCTGTTGATAGGGTCTGATGGTAAAGTTACTCATTTTCCTTTTGTAATTATGTATTTTGTGAGAAGTTCCTTACTTTCTGGCACAAACAGATGTCCCAAATTCATCTTGTACTTTCCTTGCCCCAGACCTAGAATAAGTCATTTCTACAAGGAGCGCTTTTAGTGGAGAAGAGCATTTAGATATCAAGATCTGGACACTAGGTGTGTTCATTTCTAGAGGCTGTCCTAGTGGACAGAGCTAAGAAATATGCAAATGTATATATATACACATGCATTAGGTATATACCCACATATGTGCACACAGTTTTGCATGTATACATACATATTGTGCCAGTTTGAATCTGTTGTGTACCCAGAAAAGCCAAATTCTTTAATCCTCATTCGATATTGGTGTCCATGGAGATGTATGTTATGGGCGGTAACTTTTGATTAGATGGTTTCCATGGAGCTGTGTCCCCACCAGTTCAAGGTAGGGTTGCTTACTGGAGCCCTTTAAGAGGGAACCATTTTGGAAAATGTTTTAGAGCCAACAGACCCCACATAGCCAGAGACTTTTGGAGATACTTAAAGAAAATGCCCCCAAGAAGCCATTGAAGAAGCCTGAAGAAAAAGCTAGCAGAAATTATCATGGCTTTCCAGCTGAGAGAAAAACCCTGAACATCATCAGCCTTCTTGAACCAAGGTATCTTTCCCTGAATACCTTGGTTTGGACATTTTTATAGCCTTGCCTTAATTTGGACATTTGCATGGCCTTAGAACTGTAAACTTGCAACTTAATAAGTTCCCTTTTTCAAAAGCCATTCCACTTGATCAATGGAAATTTACCTGTTTATGGCTTGAGATTAGGAAAAAGTCCAAATTAAGGCATCATCAGTCAATGCTTTAAAAAGAAAAAAGCCATTCTGTTTCTGGTATATTGCATTCCAGCAGCTTTTATAAACTAAAACACATATATTTGTTTCTGTATCTCTATATATTCCAAACCATTAGTTCAGATCAATCACCATAATTCCAATCCAACACACAAAACTTACTCTAATTTCTTCCTTTTGCATATTTGTGATTCTCTTCTCAACAGTGAGAAACCTTGCCTTCAGTATCCTTAATATATTCACTTATTGCTCAGTTCCCTTTATGCAATCTTTGAATGCCCACCAGGCTATTACCCTGTTGGCTATCTTCTTTATGTAGACTCCAACCCACCCCCTCTCCTCACACCTGCCTAATGCTTTTTGTTTTTAATTGAGTTATGAAGAAAGAAAGAAAGGAAGAAAGGAAAAGATTGCTTAAAAATATTAAAGACTTTTAAATTAATTAAATGTGGTTAACATCACTAATATTTAAGATACTTTCATTAACCAAATAGAAAAATCATCAAAAGAAAAGAGGCAATTCACATTAGAAATATAATACTACTACATGTTGTACACAACACAAATATTCATCAATAGGGATTGAATAAACAAATTACATCAACACAGTGTCTACTGGGCAGCCATTAAATGAGATTAATATAGATCCTTACTTATTGACTTGAAAAGGCTTCCATGGCATATTACATGAAGAAATCAAGTTACAAAATACTGTATATTGTATAAGCCTATTTTTTTTTACTTACGTGTGCATGGAATAAAGGCTGAGCAGTTATAAAACAAAATATTAACACTTTTCCTAAGCCTTATTGTATTAGGTACTATGCCTGTTTGAAAGGATTTATGTGCCCTAGAAAAGCCATGTTTTAATCCTAATCCCAGTTTGTAAAGGCAGTGTTTCTTCTAATTCCTCGTCAGTACTATAGGTTGGAAACTTGATTAGGTTATCTCTACAGAAATGTGACTCAATCAATTGTGGGTATCAAACTTAATTAGATGGAGATGTTTCTCCACCCATTCGACATGGGTCTTGATTAGCTTACTGGAATCCTATAAAAGAGGAAACATTTTGGAGAGAGTTCCTTTTTGAGAATGAGGAGAGAGCCACAGAACTGCGCAGAAGGACGAGAGAACCGCAGAGTCCACCAGCCAGCGACCTTTGGAGATGAAGAAGGAAATCACCTCTTGAGGAGCTTCATGAAGGAAGAGGCCTGGAGAGAAAGCTAGCAGAAAGCGCCATGTTCGCCATGTACCCTTCCAACTGAGAGAGAAACGCTGAATGTCATCAGCCTTGAACAAAGGTATCTTTCCCTGGATGCCTCAGATTGGGCATTTCCATAGACTTGTTTTAATTTGGACAATTTCACAGCCTTAGAACTGTAAACTAGTAACTTATTAAATTCCCCTTTTTAAAAAGCCATTCGATTTCTAGTATATTGCATTCTGGCAGCTAGCAAACTAGAACAGATACTGTGAGAGATTCTTAAAAGACCCTCTGAAAGCAACACTTAATGAATATTTCCCTCCTTTTCAAAGCTCATGGGAACTTTGACTATTTAGCAAAGATCTCTGTGTGTCCTTTTCAAGGGATAAAATTTTATATATATATATAGTACTACATTCGTGAGGGTACTCCAGAGAAACCGAACCGACAGGATATGTATGTAAATATTGTGAGATTTATTATAGAAATTGGTTCATGTAACCATGGAGATTGGCAAATCTGAATTCTACAAGTTGGAAACTCCAATGAAGGCTTTTATGAATTCCCCAGGAGAAGCTGACTGCCTGAAATAGAGTCTGATATTCTTGATTCTGTTTGGTGAAATCAGTTCTCCCTGTAAAGCCTTCAACTTATTAGATGAGACTTCTCATTGCTGAAGGCAGTCTCCTTTGTTGATTGTAGATATAATCAGCCATAGTTGCTCATCAACTGACTAATGACTTAAATCCACAAAATGCCCTCACAGTAACAATTAGGCCTTTACATAGTGGCTAAACAGCTGGACATCATAACCCAGCCAAGTGGGTATCTGAACTTAACCATCACAAGTATCAAGGAAAGAGAGTGTATGGCATTTGTAAAAGTTCTTCTTTGTTAAGAAAGAATGCTTACCTAATGGAAAGCAGTTTTATTAGAAAACTAAGAAGGACTCTCCCCTCAGTATCTGAGTGAAGGTACAAAGTTTTTGTTAAATTCCAACACTTCACAGCCTTATCTGAAGTAAAAGAGCAGTGTTTGCCATAGTTTCTGCCTAAAAGAAGATATTAGAAGTAAATAAACTGTCTCTGTCTTGGAGTAGGAGTCTGGTCATGCCAGTGGAGTTTTGGTGGAAGGTTCTGTGTCCTCTTTGACCACATGGAACATACCTGCTTGGAGTTCCTAGCTATAGGGAGTAAAATCCCACCTACAACAGAGGGCTGGAAGTAGGTTGCTTAACATCTGAATGTTGTTTAATATCATCAGTAAACCTGCCTTTGGTCTCCTGTCTTTTGGTGTCTTGAAGCCTTCATCTTGTTGTCATTAAAAGAATCAGAGTAAGGTTCTCTACTTTTGGTTTTGTTTTCTTTAGATATTTTTGTGCTGATTTTCTAGAATGAGTATATACCCCTTTTTTAATCAGAAAAAAAATGAAATTTCTTTCATTTTGATATAAAAGAAAAAAGTGTCTTAAGAATACTCAAAACTCAATAATAAGAAAACAATGGGATTTTAAAATGGACTAAAAATTTGGACAGATATTTCAGCAAAGAAGATAGATGAATGGCACATAAATATATGAAAAAATGCTCAACATGATTAGTCACTAGGGAAATGCAAATTAAAGCCACAATAAGATGCCACCACACATATATTAAAATGGCTGAATTTTAAAAAAGTATAACACCAAGTACTAGTGAGAATGTGGAACTAATGGAACTCTTATACATTGCTGTTTGGAAAAAAAATTGAAAAATTCTTAAAAAGTTATCATATGACTGAGCAGTCCCTCTCCTAGCTATTTACCCAAATGAAATAAAAAAACATTCACACAAAAACCTGTATGTGAATAATTTTAAAACCTTAATGCGTACCTCCCCGCACTGGAAGCAACCCAAGTGCCCTTCAACTGGTGAATAGATTAACAAACTGATATAGCCATACAAAGGACTACTACTCAACAATAGAAAGGAACATATTACTGATAGACCCAACAGCATGGATGAATCTCAGATGTGCAGTATTGAATGAAAGTAGCCAAAAAGGCTACATAGCACACAATTACATTTTAATGACATCCTCAAGTAAGGACATAAACCTGATGACTAAATCTGATCAGTAGTTACCAGAGCTTGGGTGCATGTAGGAGTTGACTATAAAGGAATATCAGGAAATTTGGGGGGAAGAGAGGGTGTTGGTGACGGAAATGTTTTATATCTTGATTATGTTGTTATTTACACAATTGTATATGACTGCCAAACATCATAGAACTATATGCTAAAAAAAGGTCACTTACTGCATGGAAATTGCACCATAATAATTATAACAAAGAATGTCTTTAATTTGGGTTCCCCTGAGGCAAGGATTTGGATGCAAGTAGTTTATTAACCCAGAAGCACGGTGAGGAAGTGATGAAATAAAGAGAAGAGAAAAAAAGAGTATGTTAATGAGCAAGCTACTACTTATTCCTCCTGGGGTCTCTCGGGCTATGGAGCACACCCAGAAATGTCCTACCAAGGGACAAGAACACTGGGGTGTTGTATGCATCAAATCCAATTCCTCATTGATTAAAGTTGCTACCAGCAACATGGTGCCTGCCCAGCACATGCACTGAGCACTGCTCTACAGCCAGAGAAAATCTTCAAGAACAGACACTCAGTTCTTGAAGTAAGAAGCAATAGTCAGGTAGCCCAAAGGGGTGATCTGAGGGGATCTGGGTGTATTTGCAGTAATAGCATCTGCTGAACCAAGACTTGAGAACTGCATAACCCTGTAGGCCTACTGCTTAGCTCCCAAGAGAATCTTAATAAGCTTTTTAATGCCATATAACCAGTCTTCTGTTCTGTTTCCTCCTGCATGGCTAGGTTTTGAGCCTCCAGAGTCCCTACTTTTCCAGTCCATTTTCTATGGTTCTGTGGAGCCAAATTCTTTTTTTGACATAAAGGTAGATGGTGATGGATGGGACTATACCTGATACTGGATCAGGGCATTCTGTGCCCTTAAGAAACATTGTCACTTGGGAGCAACTTTCAAGATAAATATTTCTCTAAATTCCTATTAGGCTGGCTTTATGCTATTTCTATAGGAGAAAGAGTAACTTTCAGTTGAAATTGGTTGGTGACAGGTGACAGACATTCCACCCAAGCTGAAATTTATTGCTTCTTGGAATCCAAGAAAGATTTGGTACAGTAAGAACCATTTAAGTCTCAAGAACAACTAGAAGAGGGTCTTAAATGTCTCTACTGCTCCATTGTCAACTCTTGCAGATCTGCTTTTTCCACATCACAAGACATGACTGCTGGCAGCTCCCAGTTTTATATCCTTGAACTCCAGCCCCTAGAAAAGTCTGAGCTGAGTCTTTTGGTTCCACTTCAAAATTCTTGGGAATGAGTTCATTGGCCCAGCTTGGGTCAGGGGCCACAAACTGGTCAACTATGGCCTAGGAGAACATGACCACTCCCAAAGGGATCATGCCTCTGGAATAGGAAAGAAGTATTTCTCAGAAGATGAACTGGTTATACTTTGCAAAGAAAAATAATGAGTGAGAGACAGAGAAAAAAGTGTCAAGGGTCAAGAAACCATACACTTTTTTATTGCCCAAATCAAATGAGGTCTGCATTAAAAAGTTTAGGCTCTTCAATGTTTCAGTAACAGATTAACTCTCAAAGTTCAGTGGTTTATTTCTCATTCACACAAAGTTCAACATGAATAGGATGGTTCTCCTCAATATTGTTATCAATACTCTCTAGAACGCATGGGCTCCAAGGTTGCCACAGTAGTAGAATAGAGGAATAAAGGAAAATACATCAACTCTTAACTGCCTTGAGCACATCACTTCTTAGTCCTCTGGATGGAACTAGTCTTTAGTCCCAATTCTATTGCAAGAGAAGCTGGGAAATGTGGATATTTGATGAGCACTAATTCTGTCAAGAGTCCTTGTTTCTACTCAACAATCAAGTGGTTTACAGGAACAAGAATGGTCAGGTAATGGTTCACAGAGAGTGGGAGAATTTGTTTTACATTTAAAAGGCAGCTTCTAGCTTGGACAATTGGAGGGAAGAAGGAAGGCAGTAGAAATGTACATGGCACTTCTAAAGGACATTAAAGAGTCCAGTGCAGTAGGGTGGAAATTTGCCTAAAGCAAATTGAAGTTGGGGGATTGGATTGGGACAAGATTGCAAAAGGCCTTGATTGTCTAGCCAAGGAGTCTGGAAGTTGGTACTATTGATAGCTTTTGAGCCAGAGAGTGACATGAACTCAAGGTAAATTTTTCAGAAAGATTAATCTGGCAGCAATGTTAGCTTGGCTTATATTACTTTATCATAGTCTAATTCCTAATGTTCTGTTGACCTCATAAACATTCTCTGGAGGATTTCCATTTCTGGTAATAAGTTTGGCTAGACAGCTTACAAAAAAATCCCACTTCAAGCACTTCAGATACAAGGAGAGACAAATTCAGATAGCACTGGAGGCTCATTTCCACTCCCCATTTCTGTCACTTAGTAAAAAGTTGCCTCAGTAGGTCCATGTTAGCCCATAGAAGAATGGCTTTTCCAATGGCTGAGCTCCAGAGAACTCTTCTTTCAAATAAGCAAGGTTCCTCATCTAGGAAGCTCCTATTGTCACAGTCTAATTTCCCTATAAACATGTACAGTCCTCAGTCTTTCTACTGGACAACTTTTCTGGATATTTTTAGCTTTATCTTGTCCAGGCACACTTATCCATAGGATAGCAAGAGGATCAGGGATCCATGTACTCTGCTGATTCTCTACCTTTAAGTTTCCCATGAAACTTCACATTACATTTATACCACATGTTGATAGTGATGTGTGTATCTGTGCCCTTTGCATGGCAAAATGTTGGATAAAACATTTAAACACCTTTCTAAATGTATGCCCAAGGAAGGCAACAAGGGAAATCCTCAGAGGCAAACTGAACACCACAAAGTAAGAGAATATATTTACAACCACCAAAAAAGTAGTGCCCAGAATATGTAAATAACTCCTAAAACTCATTAAGAAAAAGGCAAACAGTCCAGTGGGGAAATGGACAAAAGAAAAGAACAAGCAATTCACAGAAGAAAAGAAATAGAATATATGAAAAGATGCTCAAATTTATTAATAGTCAGGGAAATATCATTAAAACCACAACAATCATTATCTATTATATATGGGTAGAAAATTTAACATTTGGCAATTTCCTGAGCAAACTATCTCAATGTAATCAAATAATTGATAAGGGGAAATTTCTCTAGCTGACTATGAAGATATTCTAGTTAAATATGAAAAAGGAATGCCAGCCCCAGAGAAATAATGAAACTAAGCAATGATTATCAATGATTGCTATCTTTGATCCCAAAACATACAACCATATATCATGTGCTTCCTGATGGAAGAATACTCTACCCTTTGTGAAATGTTCTTGTCAAAATTTGATCCTGAATCTGATCAAGCCTCTGATCTGGAAATAGAGGGAACAGAAGAACATGTGAAACATCACCCTGAGGATGCAATCAGTAAAACCCAGACTTGGGAAACTGCAGGTCACACCACCAGTCTGTTCATCAAATAAATTGTAAGGGGCCAAAAAAATGATGGTTTTATTGGACACCCATTTAAGCAAACAGTAAAACAAACAAAACTGTGTGAAAATTGAAAAAAATTGAACATTGATTGGATTTTTGTGGTATTAAGGAATTATTGTTACATTTTAGGTGCAATAGTGGTATTTTTCATATGTTTTTAAAGAGTCCTACAGTGGAGCCTTCTGGGGGAGCCAGTCATTGTCTAGATTTTGGTCTGGATGGTGGTTCCATAGATGTGTATAAGTATAATAATTCACCATTCATTAAGCATTTTTGTAAGTTTTACTTCAATTAAAAAAATTGGAATCATTTTAGGGATACATTCTAAAGTTTTTACAGATACAGTAACATCATGTCTGGGATTTGCTTGAAAGTAATCAGAGGTGGGCTATGAAAGATTGGTCATGAGTTGGTAATTGTTGAAGCCAAGGGATGGTTCATAGTATTATTCTTGTACATGTTTATAATTTTCCATAATTAAAAATTTTTTTTAATAGCTGGCAAGACAGTTTTGCCAAGGATGTTGAACAAAGGAAACTCTCACACACTGCTGGTGAGAATATAACTAGTAAATGGATCAACAATTTTATATTATCTAGTAAAGTTGAATATGAGTGTATTCTATACCTCAGCCATTCCACTTTGAGGTAACAATCTAGAGAAACACTAGTACATGTGCCTGTACATGTGTGTACATTTAAAATTATTCACACAGCATATTTTATAATTAAAAAAGGGAAGGAAACAACTCAAGTGTCAATTTACAAAGGAATGAATAAATAAATTGTGATATAGACACACAATGGAATTCTATCCAACAACAAATGAATCCTATCTACACTTATTAACATGGATAAATTTCACCCAAATAATGAGCAAAAACTATGAGTTTCTGAAGAACATTATAGTAACAACATTAATTAAATGTTCAAAGCATGTAAAATAGAATAATATATTTTAGTAATTGTACTGGCTTGAAACTATCATGTACCCTAGAAAAGTCAATCTTTTAACCCTAATCCAATCTTACGAAGGCAGACCTATCATTCAGAGTGAAACATATTGATGAGGTTGTTTTCATGGAAATGTGACACACCCAAATGTGAGTGTGACCTTTGATTAGATTATTTCCAGGGAAGTGTGACTCCACCAATTCAAAATGAGTCTTAATTTGTTTACTGGAGTCCTTCAAAAGGGGAAAAATTTTGGAGAAAGCTCAGACACAGATATTTGGAGATGCTTGGAGTGCTGATATAGATGTTTGAAGTGCTAACACAGATGCTTGGAGAGACATTAGAAACCAGAGCCCAGCTGATATCACCGTGTGCCTTTCCATGAGATGCTAACCAACCCAGAACCTGGAAACAGCTGATACAGAGAAGCTAAGTGAGGTCCCGCAGGTGCTTGGAGAGGGAGCCACTGGAACAAGAAGCACAAAACAATAAACCAGGAACAAGGACCTCAGATGCCAGCCATGTGCCTCTCCAGCTGACAGAGATATCCCTGAGACCATTCAGCCTTTTTTTCAGAGTTAAGGTGTCTTTCCCTGGATACCTTAGTTTGGACATTTTATGGTTATATATGTTATTTATACATAATTCTATAATATTGTTTTAAAAGCCATTTCCTGCTGTTTTTCAGCCACTTTAGAACCTGTATTATGGGTGATGTATGTTGCATAGAATACTTTGCCAATAGGAGTTCGGGAAACTTGGATTTTGGACCCAGCTCTACCGCTAAGTAGCCCTGAGATTTGGCACAGATCACTTAATTTCTCTTAACCCAAGTTCTCTCATCGAGAAAATGGGCTCATAAGAATTTCCCAACTCTGTTCTTCAGAACATTAGTTCTAAGATAAGTTAATGGATATCTTGTGAAAACAAATAATTAGTTTGAGGAACTCTAGATTAAACAATATTAAATGAATTTCCCTATAGTGAGACTTCTCAAAGCCTTAAATATACAAGTATGAGTAGTGAATATCCAAGAGGGGAGTACAGAATTTTCAGAAGTACTTTACTGCAGAATCAAATGTGCCTGTGTGTCTGTGTGTATTGCGGCTCTTAAAAGAGACACAGTATGAGAAATCCTGGAGTAGCTGTTTTCTATGGTCTCCTTCAATCTGACCTTCAATTAAATTATGATTCTCAGATAACCTTGATTAAGGACTTATGAAAAATTGTCAAGGAAAGGGATGGAAGCTGGGATGCCATGAGGAGATTCTTGCAAAGGTCTAGGCATGGGAACATAATGACCTTAATTTGAGTGGTTGTAACAGGGATGGGAAAGAAGAAGAATATTCAAGAAACATTACTAAGGACCCTACATGAGACATGACATCCAGGGTTATGAGTCTCTCTGGCAACATGGGGTATGAATCCCAGGGACGAGCCTGGCTCTGGCACTGTGGATTGACAATGCCGTCCTGACCAAAAGGGTGAAAAGAAATGTAACAAAATAAGGTATCAGGCTAAGAGAGTTCAAATAGAGTAGAAAGAGTATTCTGGAGGCTACTCCTATATAAGGTTCAGCTAAATATTGCTAATTGCCACAGTTTGCTAAACCCCAAGCAACATCATTCTTGTTAGCCATAAAGAATGCCCAGGGCTCTATCTGAGCTCCTACCAAAGTTTGTTTTTGCATGCACTAAGTTTACTTTTCAGAAACCTAACACCTTCAGACGGTTCCTAGGCCAGATAAGTTCTGAAACCCAGAGTTCCCAGTCTCCAAGATCATTAACCAGCCCCATCCCCCATCCCCTATTGTCAGCACCGCTTTTCAACATGAGAAAAGTTAGAATGGGCATAACCCAAATATTCCTAAAGATTGGGAGAAGTATCAAAGGAGAAGGAGGTGTTATAACAGAGAAGTTAGGATTTAACAAATGAGTATGACTACTGAATCACTGTATTGATATTTCTTTGTAGTCTGTCTTGGAGTAGACAGAGGGAAAAACCTGAAATTGTGGAACTGTAACCCATACCAAACTTTGAAATCTGTTCTATAACTACTTGTTAAAATGTATTTTGAAATTTATTGCTTTTTTGTATATATGCGATGTTTCACAATAAAGAAAAAGAAACGTCACTGAGGAACAGTGAAACAGGACTGAGTGTAAGCCTACCTCTGCCTGGTAAAACTCAAAACACTAATGGTAGTCAAGCAAAACCACAGTGTTTGTTTCCTGCTGCTAGGTTCAACGAACCACACTGAACCTAGCTATGGCTTTTTTTTTTTTAAGCAATACTTCATCTGACATTAGTCTAACCATATGCAGTGAACACAGATATTTTCCCCTCTATTTAAATTAATCGATTATATAAAAATCTGGTCCCAACCAACTCAATTTATTTCACAACCACTAGCAGTCCTAAGTTTTGAAAAATATTGTTCAAGGATATAGACCTAGGAGTAGAATTGTTGGGTCATAGAATTTGTGTAATTCCCCTTTACTCCATCCTACATCCCAACACTTGGCTTTTGAGGCCAATCTGATGGGAATGTTATGATATTTTCTTGTTCCAATTTACATTTTCTTACCCTACCAATGAGGATGAGCATCATTACATGTTTGCTGGCCATTTGATTCTTTTCTTCTGCTTATGCCCCCAATCTGTGGCTTTACCATACATGGAATATTTTTAAAGTAGGAAAGGGTCTTAGAGCTCATCAAGCCCAATTTTTGTATTTACATGTGAGCAAATTGTGTTTCAGAGTTTAAGTGACTTCCCCAAGGTCACATAGCTCATTAGTGTTGAAAGCAGAGCAGCTCTGGCTCCTGATTCCTGGAGCACCCACTGTACCCTGACATCTGAATATGCCAGTGGAGTGTGATTGTCTCATCAAGGATTCAACCTGGATTTTATTCATTTCAATTTAAATAACAGTTTTGTGCCATACAAAATCTTTGGAGTGAGGTGGGTGTTAGGAAATCAAGTATCTCAGAGCCAAAGAGGATTATACTGGCTGCATTAACCCCAGATAGCCATCTCATTTTTATCATTAGTAACAATTTGAGAATGCTGGTACATTAAGGAAAATCTGTCACAACTACTGTTACTACTGAAGATTAACATGGATACCACATCTATATTGAATATTTTATATTTTCCAGAATACTTTCATATATTTTGTATAGTATGATTCTCACAAATCTGTGATGGAATTTTTATTTTTATTTTAAATGAGAAAAAGAAATGCATTTCTCTAAGAGTCAATAGCTAATTGCTGACAGAACAAAACTTGAATGCAGATTCTTTATTTTGATTCTAAGACTCCTTCCATTAAATCACACATGTCTCAATGTAGTGATCAGTCTGCCATCTTGAATCAAAGTGGTAGGTAATCATAACTTTCAAATGGACATACATTCTATAAAAAGTAGTAGGTTTAAGCTGGCTGAGATCCACAGGTTTTGGAATCCTGATTATCATCAGCAATTATAGCTGGACAAAACTGTGGAGTCTGGAAATATAAAAAGACATCCTAGAACGTGCCATCAATGATACCTAATTTTCAGCTGCATTATTGGGCAACCCTTGAATATCATTTCAGTTAACCAGATTAAGCAGAATACTTAGCATATTTTATCCAGCTGCTTGTCATTTGACCATCTTCCTATCCCAGACAATCCAACAATCACAGTTCTAAGATAAAGCTCATTTTTTTAATTGTGATTAAAACTTCCAGTATAGACAACGAGATGTAGGCCCATTTTTTCCCTGATCCTCCCCATTAAGCCCTGGAAATAGTGTAAGAGACAACAAAGGAGAACTGTAAAATATGATAAGATGGTGAGATGGTTTCTCCTAGAAGAGAAAAAACAACACAGCACAGGGCATCTTGCATCCACCTACCCTACAAAAGAATGAAACCCAGAGCTGGCATTTCATAACCTCCAACCTAGCAAAAGAAAGTAATTCAGGTAGTCTCATCCTTCCCCTGTAACAGGAATTCTTCTGATAACATTGAGTCCGACAATGCTAGCAAGGAAGTTCAACAGAAATTAGCAGCCAGGAGAACCACTCTCACCCCCGAAGAGCCTAAGATTTCCCTTTCCCACCAAAAGGGGAAGTGGAATTGATGAGCAAATGGAATTGTCAGGGGACCCAGTTATAGCAGACAGACTTGTCCAGGAAACCTCTTTGTTTTGTGCGCCTTAAGCTCTCCTCTCCCAACCAGAGATACCAGGGCAAAACAGGTGGCAAGAGAAATCCAGCTACAGCAAGCATCCTGGTCTGGGTATCCTCTTTATCCTCAAAAGTGAAGACTCTCCTCCTCGTCTAGATATACCAGGGCAGATGGTGGATACAGGTGGGAAGATCCCACCATACCTCCCCCATACAGAAAGACATCTAGCAGCCTGGCCTGGGAAATCCCCTTCCATCCTATCAGGCAGCAGCAGCAGGGATCAGCGGTACTCCCAGCAGCATTAGATAAATGAAGCAGGCCAAAATAATACTGTAAAGCCTCTGAAAATTAAATTACCAGTAGAACCGCAGTCCAGAAAGGTCACCTAAGATCCACATGCTAAACCTAAACAGGGTAACTGCTTGTTAAAACAAAATGTTTAAAATGGACCCTAGGGTTTCCTTATATATTAGACAAATATCTGTGATGCAATTGAAAATCATCCATCATAATCAGAACCAAGAAAAATCATAATTTTCATGAGAAAAAACAATTAACTGATGCCAGTCTCAAGATCAGACATTAGAATCATCTGAAAAGACTCCAAAGCAGCCATCATAAAAATACTTTAACAATCGACTAAAAATTATCTTAAAACAAATGGAAAAATTGAATAGCTCAGCAACAAAAGAGAAATTATAAAAAATGAAAATTATAGAACTTAAAAATGTAACAAATTAAAAAATAAAAATGTACTTGATGGCCTAATAGTAGAGTGGAGAGGACAGTGAAGAGAATCAGTGAAGTTGAAGATAAACAATATAATTTACCCAATCAACAATAGAGATAAAATAGACTGAAAAAAAAAAGAAAGAACAGAACCTCAGGAACTTGTGCAACAATAACAAAAGGTCCAAATATTTGTATCATCGAGATCCCTAGAGAGAGAAGAGAGGGCTAAATGAGTATTTGAAGAAGTAATGGCTGAAAACTCCCTGTATTTTGCCAAAGACACAAGCCTCCAGATCCGAGAAGCTGAGTGAATGCCAGACAGGATAAATCCAAAGACATCCATGCCAAGTTGCATTATAATTAGACTTTTGAAAATTAAAGACAAAGAAAAAATCTTGAAAGCAGCTAGAGAGAAACAGTCGGGGGACACCAATTTGAATAACAGCAGATTTCTCATTGGAAGCCATAGAGGCCATAAAAAGTGGTATAATAATTTTCAAGTGCTGAAAGAACTGTCAACTTCAAATTATACTTGTATAATATATATGGTGAAACTCCTTCAGGAACGAAAGTCTGTTGCTAGCAGTCCTACCCTTAAAAATTGACTAAAGAAAACCCAAACCAAAGGGAAATGATAAAAGAAGGAATCTTGGGGCATCCTGAAGGGAAAAAGGACAATGGAAAGAGCATAAATATCGGTACATACAATAGACCATCCTCTCCTCATGAGTTTTATAAATCATATTTCATGACTGAAACAAAATTGTAATACCATACTCAAGGCAATGATATTTAAAAGAGGGGAAGGTATAGAGACCTAAGCAGAAGTGAGGTTTCCATACTTCACTCAAAGTTGGAAAATGCTGATGTCAGGTGTTTTAAGTCACATATGTGTAGGGTAACACCCAGGGTAACCACTTCAAAAACTATACAAAGAGATGCATTCAAAAATACTATAAATGAGTCAAGTCCTAACAAATGTTCAAGTAACCTGCCAGGAGTCTGGAAAAGAAAAATAGAGGAATGAGAACCAGAACAAGCAAATAGAAAACAAGTAATAAAGTGCCAGACTTAAGCAGTAATCTATCAATAATTATCTTAAATGTAAATTATCTGAATACACCATTAAAAGACAGAGATTTGCAGAGTGGATAAAAAAACACAACACAATTATATACCGCTTACAAGAAACTCATTTCACATTTGATGAACTCATATAGGTAGCATTTTATTTGATAATGCTGACAGAATGCAACCCACCAGAAATGGACTAGATTTTTAAAAGGGGATTCATTTAATTGCAAATTTACTAATTGTCATGGCCAGCTTCATGTGTCAACTTGGCCAAGTGGTGGGACCTGTTTGTCTGGTTGGGCAAGTGCTGGCCTGTCTGTTGTAATGAGGACATTTCATAGAATTAGATCATGATCATGTCAGCTGCATCCATAGCTGATTCCATTTGTAATCAGCCAAAGCGAGTGTCTTCTGCAATGAGTGATGCTCAATCTAATCACTGGAAGCCTTTTAAGGAGGATTCAGAAGAGACAGGCTCTCTTCCTGCTTCGACTGGCAAGACCCTCCACTGGAATCGTTGGCTTCACAGCCTGCCCTGTGGATTTTGGACTCTGCGTTCCCATGGTCACGTGAGACACTTTTATAAATTTTATATTTGTGAATGTTCCCTGTTAATTCTGTTTCGCTAGAGAATGTGCCACTCTGAATCTGTGGTGGACCCCAGAAAAGCCATGCCCTCTAATCCTCATTCAGTATTGCTGGGTGGGAGTATTTTGATTGTTTCCTTGAAGATGTGACCCACCCAATTGTGGGTGGTAACTTTTGATTAGATGATTTCCATGGAGGTGTGTCTCCACCCACTGAAGGTGGAGCTGCTTGCTATAATCCTTTAAAAGAGGAAACATTTTGGAGAGAGTTCCTTTCGCTAGAGCCACGAGAAAGCCAGCAGATGCCTCCATGTTCACCATGTGCCCTTGCAGCTGAGAGAGAAATGTTGAACTTCACCAGTCTTCTTGAACCAAGGTATCTTTCCCTGATGCCTTAACTGAGACATTTCTATAGACTTGCTTTAGTTGGGACATTTTCTCGGCCTTAGAACTATAAACTGGCAACTTATTAAATTCTCCTTTTTAAAAACCATTCTTTTTCTGGTATATTGCATTCTGGCAGCTAGCAAACTAGAACACTAATTTTAGAAGGTACATGGTGATATCTGCTGGACTTCCCTCCTGGCTTCTGGTTTCAAACATCTTTTTTCAGGGCAATTCCTTTCTACATCTCCAAATGCATGGGTCTGTGTCAACTCTGAGCTCTGGGTTGTGCTGTGCTGTGCTGAGCTGTTTCTTTCTCTTCTGACCTCTCCTTGTAAGCACACAACTAATTAAATTAAGCATCTCTCATTGTAGAAGTCACTCCCTATAGCTGACCGCAGATGTAATCAACCATAGATGAATTATATATGCTGATGATTTAAGTCCACAGCAACAGAACAACTCGGCACCATCACCTGCCCAATTTGACACCTGAACCTGACTATTACAGGTAGGTTGAAAGTAAAAGGATGGAAAAAGATATCTCATGCAAACATTAATCAAAAAAAGCAGGACTGGATATAAACTATACTTTAGAGCAAAGAAAGTTACTAAGGGGCAAAGACATATGATAAGAGGATAAATCCACCAGGAAAGCACATGATCCCAAATATGTACACACCAAACAGAGCTTCAGAATACATGAAGCAAAAACTGATAAAGCTGAAAGGAGAAATAAACAAATCCACTATTACAGCCATCACTTCAATATCCCTCTCTCACCAACTGTCACTAAAGCAAGCAGAAGGAAGTAAATAACACAGATAAGAACAGAAATCAATGAAATTAAACATAGGAAAACAATAGAGAAAAATCACTGAAGCAAAAAACTGGCTCTTAGAAATAAAAAGATTGATAAACCTTCTAGCAAGATTAACAAAAATAAAAAGAAAGAAGACAAATGTGCTGGTTTGAAATGATGTATGTACCCTAGAAAAGCCATGTTTTAATCCTAATCCCATTTTCTAAAGGCAGCCGTTTCTTCTAATCCCTATTCGGTATTGTATGTTTGAAACTTTAGTTAGATCATCTCCCTGGAGATGTGATTCAAGAGTGGTTGTTAAACTGGATTAGGTGGAGGCATATCTCCACTCATTAGGGTGGGTCTTGATTAGTTTACTAGAATCCTATAAAAGAGGAAACATTTTGGAGGAGGAAGATTGTGAGAGAGCAGAACAACCTAGCCACAAGAAGGAGCCAGTGACTTTTGGAGATTAAGGAGGAAAATGCCTCCCATGCTGCTTCATGAAGTAGGAACCCAGGAGAGAAAACTAGCAGATGACACCATGTTTGCCACATGCCTTTCCAGGTGAGAGAGAAACCCCAACTGTGTTTGCCATGTGCCTTCTCACTTGAGAGAGAAACCCTGAACTTCATCGGCCTTCTTGAACCAAGGTATCTGTCCCCGGATGCCTTAGATTGGACATTTCTATGGCCTAAAAACTGTTAACTTGCAACTTATTAAACTCCCCTTTTTAAAAGCTGTTCTGTTTCTGGTATATTGCATTCCAGCAGCTAGCAAACTAGAACAACAAACAATATCAGGAATGAAATGGGAAATATAACTATAGGTCTTGAAGCCAATAAAAAAGGTAACAAGGGAAACTGTGGACAACTTTATTTTCATGAATTTGATAACTTAGGAGAAATGGACCAATTCCTTGATTCACTCCTGTGGTGGTTTGAAGCTACTATGTACCCTAGAAAAGGCTGTGTTCTTTTAACCCATTTCTGTGGGTACAGACCTGTTATGAGTGGGACCGTTTGATTAGGTTATTTAAATTAAGATGTGATCCACCCCATTCAAGGTGAGTCTTGATCCTCATACTGGAGACCTTTACAAGAGATGAAATTAAGAGAAGCTCATAGAGAAAAGCCCAGGAGAAGCTAAGAGAGGACCCACAGAAGTTTAGAGAGGAATCCACTGGAACCAGAAGCTGAAGGCAATGAAACTCAGGAGCAAAATATCAGCAGAACACAAGCCATGGGCTTTCCCATGTGATAGAGGGGTCCCTGATGCTGGCAGCCTGTCTTTAGAATCCAGGTATTGTCTTGCTGGTGCTTTGAGTTGGACATTTTCGTGACCTAAGAACTGTATATTGTAAGCTAATGAATCCCCATTGTAAAAGCCAACCCATAATCCTAAAGAAACCCTAGGGCAATATATAAGATTCTACAAAGGTCCCATGCACTAGGGTAACTTTTCAGAAACCTATAACCTCCAGATGGGTCCCAGGACCAGACAAGTACTGAAACCTATAGGGACCAGCCTTTCCAGAACATCAGCTAGTTCCATCTTCCTACCCCTTATTATTGACAGCCCCTTCCAACGTGAAAAAGTTAGAATGGGCATGGCCGAAATACTCCTAAAGAGTGGGAGAAAAATCAAAGGTGATGGTGGAGTTATACAGAGAAGGTAGGGTTTAATAAATGAGTACGATTGCTAAATCATTATATTGATATTTCTTTTAGTCTCCAGTATCTTAGAGAAACTAGAAGTAAAAACATAAATTGTGAATTGTAACCCATACCAAACTCTGAAATCTGTTCTACAAATAATTGTTGGACTGTGCTTTGAAAGTTATGGCTTTTTAGTATATATGTTATTTAAAAAAAAAAAAAAGAAAAAAAAGTGATGATAAAAATATATATTGCCTCCTAGCCTCCAATGTTCTGGAGCTGCTAGAAGGAAAAATCTGAGACAATGGTATGGTAGCCCATGACAGACCCTGGGATCTGTCCTGTAACTACTTGTTGAAGAGTACTTTGAAAACTATTGCTTTTTTCTTTCTTTGCTTTGTATATAAGTTATATTATACAATAAAAAGTTTTAAAAAATTCCTATGCATCAAGGAATTTGTCTTTGAAGAAGAGTGAGCAAAGTGACTCACTATCTTTCAGCTGATCATTGGTTATTGTTACATTATTCTGTTCTATAATTGTTTTCTGAGCACCCAAAGAAACCGTGTGGGGAAAAAAAGCCCAACCCATTTATGGTATATTATGTGTCAGCATCTTTACCAAACCAAAACAACTCCAAATTACCAAAACTCAGTAAGATGAAATAGACAATCTCAATAGTTCTACATCCATTAAGGAAATTTAATTCATAGTAACAAGATCCCCTAACTCTCCTCAAAAAAAAAAAAAAAAAGAAAGAAAAAACCTAATCAACGGGGATATGTATTAATCAGGGTTCTTTAGAGAAACAGAACCAACAGGAGGTATATGTAAACATGAGATTTATAAAATATCTCATGCAACTGTGGGAATGTAAGAATCCAAAATCTGTAGGACAGCCCATGAATTAGCAGCTCCAATGAAGGTCCTCAACCAACTCCAGAAGAGGATGGCTGGCTGAAGCAGAAAGATTCTGTCTTCTGAATTCTCCTTAAAAGCCTTTGGATAATTAGATTACATGTCACTCATTGCAGAAGACACTCCCCTTAGCAGACTGCCGATATGGTCAGCCTTGGATGCAACCAACATGTTTTAAGTCCATGAAATGTCCTCACAGTAACATATAGGCCAGTGCTTCCTTGAGCAGACAACTGGGAACCATCACCTGACCAGGTTGACACAAGAACCTGACCATCACAATCTATCCCTTGTCAACTTGTCAGCTATACACATCACCTCAAGCCATACTTAATCTCTAATTAGGAAACAATAACAGACACATTTTGTTTCTTGCCTAACAATACTCAATAGTTCTGTGTAAACCAGAAATGCACTAAATCTCTCCAGAATAGGGTGCAAGTCCTTGGGTAATATTCACTCTTAAACTTGATATCTTGCAACTTAAATACTATAACATGAACAATACAACATATGTCATATGATAAAAGGGATAAAATAGAGAGGGAAACAAAGATAGTTGCTTTACGTAAAAAAAATGCATAGATACGCATTACAAAGCAAGGAAGAAATATTCCTTGCCTCATTTCTGTAACTGATCACATGGTCATAGTTCATATTTATCACCACCTGCTTTCACTACTCATTCCCTGTTCCCTTTACCCTCAGCAAGCACCTCAGTTGGCCATGGTTCTTTTGCCTGGTGGGGTGACCCAAACCTTCATTCCTGAAGTTTCTGAGCTATTGGTAGTCCTGCATAGATTGGCTTGTGGTAGTTTTCAGGTGACTTTAATCACAGGGCGTGATAGTACTACGAGATACCCTAAGGAATCTCCTGCATTTGAGGAAAACTCTTCTTTACCTCCATTGTGTAGTTGTAGTCCTATTTTCCCTTAATAGTCAGGGTCAATCACCCCAGCCAGTAAAGTAATCCCCTTCTTTGCCTGTTTATCCAGGGGCATTAATAGTCCAAAGTGACTAGGTGGCAGTCTTAGCTTCCAGTTCAATGGAATCACTGTTGTGTCTCCTGGTGGAAGGAGCACTCCTCCTTCTGGAACTAAAATTTGTAGACCAGCAGAGCTCAAGATTGCAGAGACAGGAAGCAAATATTTTTCTAGTAGATCACTAGGGGTAATAAGGAGTGGTTCCACTCCCATTTCTGCCCCTTGATTCCTGGACCTGTGAATCCTGGCTATGGGAGAAACAGCAGTATAAATTGGACGCTGATTCAGAGCATATACACCCTCCTGGAGAACGCTGCCGCAGCCCTGAAAGGTATTGCCACCTAATTGACACAGTAATTGGGTATTCAAAAGGCCATTACACCATTCTATCAATCCAGCTGCTTCAGATGATGGGGAACATGGTAAGACCAGAGAATTCCATGAGCATGTGCCCATTCCCACACTTCATTGCTGTGAAGTGGGTTCATTGATCAGAAGCAATGCTGTGTGGGATAACATGAAGGTGGATAAGACATTCTGCAAATCCAAGGATGGTAGTTTTGGTAGAAGCACTGTGTGCAGGGGAGGCAAACCTATATCCAGAGTATGTGTTAGAACAAATCGCTGCCCCTTCCATGATGGAAGTGTCCAATATAATCTGCCTGCCACATGGTTCACCTCAGGGAATGGTGTCACATTAGGAGCTAAGTGTGGGACTCTGCTGTTGGCAGATTGGGCACTCAACAGTGGCTGTAACCAGGTCAGCCCTGGTGAGTGGAAGTCCATGTTGTTGAACCCATGTATAACTTCCATCCCTACCATATGACCTCTTTGTCCATGAGCTCATTGAGCAATGATAGGAGTAGCTGTGGAAAAAAGCCAACTGGTATCCATGAAACGGGTCATCTTATCAACCTAATTATTAAAAAATCTTCCTCTGCTGAAGTCCCCCTCTGGTGTGCATTCACATGGGACACAAATACCTTCATGTTTTTCAGCCACTCAGAAAGGTCTATACACATATCTTTTACCCAGACCTCTTTGTCACCAATCTTCCAATCATGGTCCTTCCGAGTCCCTGACCATCCAGCCAAATCATTAGCAACAGCCCATGAGTCAGTATACAAATGCACCTCTGGCCAGTTCTCCTTCCAAGTAAAATGAGCAACCAAGTGCATACTCAAAGTTCTGCCCACTGTGAGGATTTCCCCTCACCACTGTCCTTCAGGGATATCCCAGAAAGGGGCTGCAGTGCTGAATCTATCGACTTTTGGGTGGTATTTGCATATTATGCAGAACCATCTGCCAACCAGTCTCAATTTTTCTCTTCTTTAGTCAACTGACTGGAAGGAACTCCCGAAGAGGCCAGAGCTCTGGGCTCAGAAAGAGAAGGTAATGTGGCAGAAGTGGGAACTATGGGTATTTGGGCCACTTCCTCATGCAACTTACTTGCGTCTTTAGGACCTGCTCTAACACTATATATACCATTTCCATTTTATGATGGAGTGCTGCTGTACATGCCCAACTTTATGGCTTGGTGGGCCAGACAACATCCAGCTCATTGTCTCATGATAATGTAGCATCTCATGGTTAAGTGTTCAGTCTCTGCTAAGGCCCAGTAACAGGCCAAAAACTGTTTCTCAAAAGGAGAGTAGATATCTGCAGCGGATAGCAAGGACTTACTCCAAAATCTTAAGGGCCTTTGTTGTGGTTCTCCTACAGAGACCTGCCAAAGGCCCCAGACAGCATTTCTATTTGCCACTAACACATCCAGCACCATTGAATCTGCTGGATCATATGGTCCAAGTAGCAGAGCAGCTTGTGGAGCAGCCTGAACCTGTTGCAGAGACCCTCTTGTTCAGTCCCCCACTCAAAACTAGCTGTTTTTCTGGTCACTTGGAAAATGGGCTAGAGTAACACACCCAAATGGGAAATATGTTGTGTCCAAAGTCCAAAGAGGTCAACTAAGAAGTGTGCCTCTTTCTTGGTCATAGGAGGGGCCAGATGCAACAGCTTATCCTTCACTTTAGAAGGGATATCTTGACATGCTCTACACCACTGGACACCTAGAAATT
The DNA here is from genome assembly GCF_023851605.1 of Tamandua tetradactyla. Classification (NCBI taxonomy): domain Eukaryota; kingdom Metazoa; phylum Chordata; class Mammalia; order Pilosa; family Myrmecophagidae; genus Tamandua; species Tamandua tetradactyla. The sequence goes on from NC_135352.1 coordinate 13,359,112, forward strand.
TCACTGAGGTGGAAGGCCCCTGTATTTTTGTTGAATTTTTCTTCCATCCTCTGACACACAAATGCTTTACCAATAAGTCTAGAGTAGTTGCTACTTCTTGCTCACTAGGTCCACTCAACATGATATCATCAATATAATGGACCAGTGTGAAGTCTTGTGGGAGAGAGAAACAATCAAGTTCCCTGCAGACAAGATTATGACATAGGGCTGGAGAGTTGATATACCTCTGAGGTAGGACAGTGAAAGTATACTACTGGCCTTGCCAGCTGAAGGCAAACTGTTTCTGGTGGTCTTTACTAACAGCTACTGAGAAGATAGCATTTGCCAGATCAATAGCTGCTTACCAAGCACCAGGGGATATATTGATTGCTCAAGCAATGATACTACATCTGGAACTGCAGCTGCAATTGGAGTCACCACCTGGGTGAGGTTATGATAATCCATTGTTTTCTGCACAGGCTAAATAGGGGAGTTGAATGGGGATGTGATGGGAATTATCACCCCTGCTTCCTTTAAGTCCTTAAAAATGGCACTAATCTCTGTAATCTCTCCTGGAATTCAGTATTGTTTCTTATTTAATATTTTGCTAGGTATGGGCAGTTCTAGTGGCTTCCACTTTGCCTTTCCTACCACAATAACCCTTACTCCGAGTCAGAGAGCCAATGTGGGGATTCTGCCCACATTCCACTCAATATGAATACTAGAGTAACATTTTGGGTCCCCTAGAATTAATGTTACTTCTGAAGCAATGTCTAACAATCCCCAAAATAGCTGATCATTTCCTTCTCCCCAGTGCACAGTTACCCTGGTAAAAGGCCATAGGTCTTCTTGGGGAAGGCTGGAAGGAAGATTAGCAGTATAAATCTGTGGCAGTATAACAAGGTCCTTTCCCTTGTTTCCCGGTCCCTTTGACCGGGCCTTTCCGTCATTCAAGGGGCTCTGGATCTGTAAACTGTCTCAAGTGTAGTAATTGATTAAGGGGCCATGATTCTCAGTTTTGTAATTCAAGTTAGACTTCTGTTCATCTAGAACTCTTTGCTTACACAGCTCAAACAAGAATGTAGTAAACTGTCCAACTATTGTACTTCCAGGTACTCCATTATCTACTAGCCAACACCACAAGTTTAAACACCACAAGTCTACTAGCCACTACCATAGGTCTCTGCAAGTCAGAATATTTTGACACTTTCTTTGAGTCTGCTGTCCATTATGATAGCCATGCCTACCTTTTCTTTGGTGATTAAGTGCTAACAGCTGGCTTTTACCAACTGGGGATCTAATTATTCTGTTTAAGGATTCCAGCTCAGTGACAACAGTTCCCACAATAATCTGACCTAAAGAGATGGGTGACTACAGAGCTCTTTAAGAATGATGGAGCTAGTTTCACAAATTTATTTCTTACAGTTCTAGTAAATGGTATGTTCTTTGGACATTCCTGGGTGAGCAGGCCTTCCATGATATATCCATTCTAAATTTCCAATCTCTAAAAGCCTTTGGATCCCCTCATCTACATTATACCAGAGCACTTCTGGCATTTCAACCTCAGGTAATATCAGCCACATTTGATCCATATTTCAGCCAACCATCCAAACAAACTGTTAATGCCCTTTCTAACCCCTCAAGATACAACATTGAATGCAGCATCTCTGCTTAGTTGGCCCATATCAATAAATTCAGCCTGATTCAGATTTACATTCCTTCCACCATTATCCCACACTCTTAATAGCCATTCCCACACATATTCCTCTCATTTATGTCTATATAAATTGGAAAACTCATGCAGCCCTTTAGAGTATAGTGTACCTGCCCATGGTTGACACGTTGCACCTCACCTTTTGGGGTCGATTGGGACTTTATTCTAGTTATAGGTTTGGAAGAAATGAGGGGTGGTAGGGGTGGGTCATGAAAAGAATTAGAAGTGTCTTTCAAGCCAGTTACCTCAGGGTATTCTTTGCAGTTTCATCTGGTGAAAAAAGAATTAATCTCTCCATGCAGAGGAGCAAGGGATATTTCCCTAGGGGAGGTAGTTATTTGCCTTGCAGGCACTGAAGGGTTAATCTCTTCAGGTGGAGCTAGATGGTGTGTTGATCTGAAAGGATTATGGACTAGAAGAGTCAACCTATTTTGTAGAGGCAGCCCTTTCTTTTAATCCCTATTCAGTATTGTAGGTTGGAACCTTGATTAGATTATCTCCACAGCAATGTGGCACACCCAATTGTGGGTATTAACCTTTGATTAGAGGGAAATGTAACTACACCCATTTCAGGTGAGTCTTGATTAGTCTACTGGAATCCTTTAAAAGAGGAAGCATTTTGGAGAGAGCAAGAGAGTCATAAGAGGAGAGCAAGGAGAACCATGAGAGCCCACACAGTGAGACACCTTTGTAGATGAAGAAGAAAAATGCTCCAGAGGGAGCATCACGAAACAAGAAGCATGGACTGAAACCTAGCAGACAATGCTATGTTTGTCATGCCTTTCCAGTTGAGAGAGAAATTCTGAACTTCATTGGCCTTTCTTGAGTGAAGGTAACCTCTTGTTGGTGCCTTAATTTAGAAATTTTTATAGACTTCCTTTAATTAGGACATTTTCATGGCCTTAGAACTGCCAAACTTGCAACTTAATAAATTCTCCCTATGAAAAGCCATTCTGTTTCTGGTATATCACATTCTGGTAGCTAGCAAACTAGAATAGATGGCCAAGTCCTCAGGGTGGACTGGATGTCAGGAAGCCACTTCCTCAAGTTAGGCTGGACCTCATGACAAACTGGAGGTGGGATAGCTATGTCTTCATGGCAAACCATCACAGTTTTATCTAGAAAAGATTCAGAAGAATCTAGGGTTTCAATGTCCCCACAGCTATCATTATCAATCCATAGATCCCCAAACCAATTTTCAGGGTCCCATCACATGCTGCTTTGAATCTGGTTGTATACCCCAGAGAAGCCAGGTTTTTAAGTCCTCATTCAATATTGCTGGGTGGGATCTTTTTTATTGTTTCTACGGAGATATGACCCAACTTTGATTAGATGGGTTCCATGGATATGTGTCTCCACCCATTCAAGGTGGGGTTGCTTACTGGAGCCTTTTAAGAGGGAAATGGAAAAAACTTTAGAGTCACAAGAACCAACAGAGCCACCAGAACCAACAGAGCCAACAGAGCTGACAGAGCCAACAGAATGGACAGAACCCCAAGGAAGCTGTTGAAGAAGGCTGGAGAGAAAGCCAGCAGATGTCACCATGTATCTTTCCAGCTGAGACAGAAACTCCTAACATCATTGGCCATCTTGAACCAAGGTATCTTTCTCTGGATGCCTTAATTTGAACATCTTTATAGCCTTGCCTTAATTTGGGCATTTTCATGGCCTTAGAACTGTAAACTTGCAACTTAATAAATGCTCCTTTTTAAAAGTCGTTCCATTTTTGGTATGTTACATTCCAGCAGCTTACAAGTTAGAGCACACTCCTTTCCAATCACTGCCCTCACTTTAATAGCAGACACCCTGCAAGGTTGAGATTTCAGTTTATATTGTAAATCTGCTCCTCTAACAGTGAGATTCTGGTCTGGTTTTCAGAGATCTCAAGTTTGAGGTGACAGGAAATAAAATTTTCCTTCAGGGCATTCATAGAAACATTTACATCTTCCATACAGCACTTAAGCAGCAAATTTGAAGTCTTCAGCGCGTCCCTTTCATTTATAACTGCATCCAGCATATTAAAGAAAAATCCAGCCAACATCATCATACCTTTTAACTCCACAAAACTCTGTTAAAATGTCAAAAACATTCTCACTCAAAGCCTTGTCTCACATAAGTGTACAATTAGCAGAATCACATGGTAATATTTTGCTTTTTTCTTTTACCAGCTCATGCTATGGACTGTCATTACATGGCATTGGATGACTTTATATTTGGAAATGGACTCATCAGTGCCTTTGAATCTAATTAAAGTAGAAAACCAATCATAAGGCCCCTTTTTGAGATTCTGTTTCTCGAGAACCACTCCAGGTATCAAGTTGTATTAGTCAGGATTCTCTAGAGAAACAGAACCAACAGGAGATATCTGTAAATATGAGATTTCTAAAAGTGTCTCACACAACCATGGGGATATAAGAGTCCAAAAATGTGTAGGGCAGCCTGTAAACTGGCAGCTCCAACAAAGGTCCTCAACCAACTCCCCAGGAGAAAATGGTTGGCTGAGGCAGAAAGAGAGATTCTGTCTTCTGAATTCTCCTTAAAAGCCTTTGTGTGATTAGATTAAGTGTCACTCATTACAGAAGGCACTCCCCTCAGCTGACTGCAGATGTAATCAGCTGTGGATGCAACCAATGGGCTCGTGGTTTAAGTCCATGAAATATCCTCACAGCAACAGATAGGCCAGTGCTTCCTTGAGCAGACAACTGGGAACCATCACCTGACCAAGTTGACACATGAATCTGACCATCACAAGGTATAACAAAGTGACACAATCTTGCTGAAAGAGTGCCCGATAGCTAAATGAACAAAACAAAGTACAATCAGATTGTAGCCAAAAGTATAAAATAAATACCTATGAGTCCAAAGTGACATAAATAAATGATGGACTAAATAAATAAATGGGTGAGAAGAGAAATCTCCTATGCAAAAGAAATCCAACTAATTTGTGTAGATAGTCTGCCCTCAAGGAAGGGAAACATAACTCCCCATTTCTTAAGTGTAGTGACTTCCTTCTGAAGAATTCTATATGGAAAGGAGGAGAATAGAGTAAATTCACATGGAGATCCCTGACAAAGACTGCCTTAGTCAGGTGATTGTGGTCATCAACAGTTATATGTCATGTTAGTATGTGCCCTTGACATGGTGGATGAAAAGACTCTTTGGTCTTCCTCCCCATAATACTGATCTTTCATGAATATTATGAAAGATGATTTCATAATATGACTTCTCATATGATTTCATGAGGATTGCATCAGATAATATCCAATTAACAGGCTCCCTACAAAATTTCTTATCAGTACACCTCAAAACTATCAATGTCATCAAGCACAAGGAAAGCCTGAAAAACTGTCAGAGCCCAGAGGATCCAGAAGAGACTTGATGGCTGAATGTAATGTAGTAACATGGGTGGGGTCCTGACTCAGAAAAAAGACATTAGATAAAAAGGAAGGAAATCTGAATACAGTTTGGTCATTAGTTAATAGTAATAGATCAGTATTGACTCAATAATTGCCACAAAGTGATCTCTGTACTATTTCGTATTACTGCAAATAAGTCTGTAAGTATTACAATAAATTTTCAATTAAAAATGTATAAATACCTAGATGCCACAGTCAATGGCAACAGGGATGATTTTGTACTTGCCTAGAGGAGCAAATGACAGTAGATGAAAGGAAGAGAAAGGAATTTGGAGAAGGCAGTGATGAAAAATAAGGAAAGGAGAAGCTATAAGAAATGTATGGCAGCACCTCTGAAGTTTACAAATAAGGAAACTTACCAAACTGCTAAGAATACTGAAATTCCCTCTTCTTATTTTGTCTCTATTCCATTTCTGAGTCTTACAGCAGCTGATCTATTTGCAATATACAGGTGTGGAGCTTTAAATCCATCTGGATGTAATTTGATGGAATTCTGTCCATTTTAAAGTGAATATAGCTGGTTCCCTTGACTTTTAGTGTACAACAAAAGTAGTTTTTAAAATCTTTGACAATGATTAATTTACTTTTGATTTGTCATGTGCAGTCCTATAGTTTTAGGCTTTCCTTCCAGTCTTTTGGCTTTGTGTTTCTTAACATAAATGATTTACTTTGAAAATTGTCCAGTAATTAATAAATGTAACCATAGGGTAAGGAATAATAAAAAAGCAATGCTCTTCCATGCCTATACATCCTCCAAAAATAAAAAACAAAAAGCAATGCTCCATAATTTTCAACCTTCTTGTCAATGATCAGTCAATTGCCAAGCCTTTTTCTTTAATGCTCATAACTCTCGTTTCTCCTTCTAAAATGACATTGGAGATCAAATTAGTGGAAGCTAATTAAAAATAGCTTTGCAACAAAGTGATTCACCAGCTTTGCTGTGCCTCATGATTGACAGCCTTTTTTAAAAGAGCAAATATGACATGTTACCACATGCTTAATAGTAATAAATTGGTACTTCCAGGAAGATGGCAGAATAGAATAGGCTGAGTTCACCCTTGCTCCAAGGAACAGCTAGAGAAATGACAACAAAACCAACTGGGACAGTGATTCCAGGGTGCAAATGACCTGAAAGTGTTTTCTACACCACATAGGGAGGTCCTGGATGAAAAAGTTAAGGAACTTAAATGCAGAGTACCAGAGACCATCAGCTACTGCAAAAAGCCTAATGTGCCACTTTCCAATTGGAGGCCCAGAACCCTTAGGAGTTCATGGACAGGGAGGTGGGGACGAGGAATTAGCCAAGCTGCACTTATTGCAAGTGTTACACCCACCTGACCACCAGAGTTACTGCCCTGGCAACCTGCCCCCTGTACCCCACCCACTTGAGCCCCAAGCCCCCTTGTCCCAAGCATCCCCTGACCCCCTCCATGACCCAGGCACACACACACCATGCCTCACCCACCCCCACACCCTAGACACACACACATCTGCACTCTGCTCCCCGTGCATGCACTCACGTGTGCATCCTCGCCCTGCTCCCTACCCCGCACATGCACACACTGATGTCTCTGCTCCTGAACTCCACCTGTCACACCCTGCATATGGTACACCCGTGCCTGGCCTCATCCCTGCTATCCCTGATCCCAGAACTCCGTGAGTATGTGTCCCGTCCCCTGCAACCTGAGCCCCCTGATCCCTGTGCTGCACATATGCATGCATCCGTACCCTGCCCACACACAACCCCACACACCCCTGTCCCGCCCTCCTGTTCCCTGCACTCCATCCCCCCTCCACCTGCACACATCCCCCCAGACCCCAGGATCCCCCACAACACCTGCCACCTATGCCCCAACCTCTATGTCCCAAACCCTGTGCCCCAGTCCCCATGCTCCCTGCACCCGCATCCACAAGCACCACCACCCTGCCCATACTCCCATCCCCACACACCCATGTCCTGCCCTTCTGCTCCCCATGCACTGCCTCCCAGCACACCCACACGCCATGCACCACACAGTCCCTGTGATCCACCTTCCACACATGCCCTGCCTCTGTGTCTTCCACACTGTGCCCTGCCCTTGCACTCTGAGGCCTGCCTTAGCCATAGCCCACACCCACAGCCTCTGCATTGTACCAGTATAGCACCCCCTGCCCTGCACCTAGCCCTGCATCACACCCTGCCTCTATGGCCCCCATGCCATCCCCCTACAACCCTGCACCCCATACTCCACACTTGCAGGCACCAGTGTAGCAACTCCACCCTGCACCCCACCCTACACCACAGCCTACTACTGTACCATTGTGCCCCATCCCAGGCCCTGGGCCCTACCTCATGCCCATCCTGCAAGTAAAAAACCTTAGACTACTGAGGGAAAACTTCCAAAGTAAATCTATCAAGATAATTAAATGCCTCAAAGGTAACAGAAAATCACAGAGCATATGAAGATGCAGATATATATATAGCCCAGCCCATGATCAATTAAAACACCAGAGGAGATGCAGACTTTGGAGCAACTAATTAAAGATGTTCATGAAACTCTACTAAATAAATGCAACAGGTTGGCTTATGAGAAAAAGGAGATCAGGGAGACACTAAAAGAGCATAAAGAAGAGTTTGAAAAAATAAATAGAAAAAATAACAGATACCACAGACATGAAAGATACTGTAGACCAAATAAAAAATAAGCTAGAGACACCCAATAGCAGATTTGAAGAGACAAAAGAAAAAACAAGTGAACTAGAGAACAAGACAATTGATTTCAAATGTGCAAAAGAGCAAATGGCCAAAAAAAAAGGAAAAAGTTGAATTTGAATTTGATCTCAGGGAAATGATGGACAGCATGAAACACCCAAATATAAGAATAATAGGTGTTAAGGAGATAATAGGGGAAAACTTCCCAACACTTATAAATGACATAAATACGCAAATCAAAGAAGTCTAACAAACCCCCAATAGAATAAACCCAAATAGGTCGGTTCCAAGACACATACTAATTACTCATCTGTTGATAAGGTAGATAAAAGGAGCATCAGACACAAGGTTTTCACAATCATACAGTCACATTGTAAAAGCTGTATCATTATACAATCATCTTCAAGAAACATGGCTACTGGAACACAGCTCTACATTTTCAGGCAGTTCCCTCCAGCCTCTCCAGTACATCTTGACTAACAAGGTGGTATCTATTTAATGCATAAGAATAAACTCCAGGATAACCTCTCGATTCTGTTTGGAATCTCTCAGCCATTGACACTTATTTTGTCTCATTTCACTCTTCCCCCTTTTGGTTGAGAAGGTTTTCTCAATCCCCTGATGCTGAGTCTCAGCTCATTCCGGAATTTTTGTCCCACGTTGCCAGGAAGGTCCACACTCCTGGGAGTCATGTTCCACGTAGACAGGGGGAGGGTGATGAGTTTGCTTATTGTGTTGGCTAGAGAGAGGCCACATGTGAGCAGCAAAAGAAGTTCACTTGGGGGTGACTCTTAGGCCTAATTCTAAGTAGGCTTGACCTATCCTTTGTGGGGTTAAGTTTCATATGAACAAACCCCAAGATTGGGGACTCAGTTTATAGCTTTGATTGTCCATACTGCTTGTGAGAATATCAAGAATTCAACTTGGGGAAGTTGAATTTTCCCCCTTTCTCACCATTCCCCGAAGGGGACTTTGCAAATACTTTTTTTGAATCAGAGTCTTTAGGCATCTGAGTAGCTCTTATTTTATAAAACAAGCATATTTCCGCAAATGGTAGAGTACCAGGTTTGAAAATGTCTAGGTTAAAACTATTCTGAAGAAGAGGCAGTGATAATTTTTTAGAGACAATAAAATAAGCATGGATGGTGGAGGAGGAGATTTACATATGTCAAGAAAATTCACAGACCTGAGTCAAGGCATTAGTCTTCAGAGTCTATAGAAGAAAGTGACTTTCCTTGGTGGAGGGCTCTAACTATGCATTTTTCCTCTTTGGCCTAATTGCTATCCTTTCATTTGTCCCTCATAGCTTCAGACCCCAGCTGCAACAAGAAAATGGCCAAATGGCCAAGAGTCCTGATAACTGATGGGCATTGTGCCTGTTTGAATCTGTTGTGTACCCCAGAAAAGCCATGTCCTTTAATCCTCACTCAGTATTGCTGGGTGGGAGCTTTTTGATTGTTCCCATGGAGATGCAACTCACCTGATCGTGGGTATTAACTTTTGATTAGAGGGAGATGTGATTCCAGCCATTCCAGGTGGGCCTTGACTGGAATCCTTTAAAAGAGGGAACATTTTGGAGAGAGTCCCTTTTTAGAGCCATGAGAAAGCCACAGCAGAGCCGAGCAGAGCCATGAGGCCAAGAGCTGACACTGCCAGAGACCTTTGGAGATGAAGTAAGAATACGTCCCTAGGGAAGCTTCATAAAACAAGAAGCCAGGAGAGAAAGCTAGCAGACACTGCCATGTTCATCATGTGCCTTTCCAGTAGAGAGAGAAACCCTGAACTTCATTGGCCTTCTGGAACCAAGGTATCTTTCTCTGAATGCCTTAGATTGAACATTCCTATAGCCTTCCTCTAATTGAGACATTTTTGAGGCGTTAGAACTGTAAACTTGTAACTTATTAAATTCCCCTTTTTAAAAGCCATTCCGTTTCTGGTATATTGCATCCCAGCAGCTAGCAAACTAGAATAGACACCAATATTTCATGAAGATTAAAACAAGGAATAAAACCCCTGCTCTAGGCAGAATCCTCCAGCTTATGAAGTTTCTTTAAGAAATTCTCCTAATCTCTATTTCTAGGGCCCCCAAGCCCTGCCTAAGTCTCAGGATGTCCAGCTTGACAGGTTATTGATTTCATGTGGTGCAATCAGGTGTTAGAGGACATGCTGACCTGGTCTGCCAAGGGCCCCCTCCCTGCAGCTCACAGTTGCCAGGGACGTAGAATGCCTAGCAGCTGGAAACACTCTCTCCAAACCACCTGCTGGGGATGCTCATGAGCAAACGAGGTGCATAGTCTCAGGAGCTAATAGCTGCCCTGGTTGTCCTTAAATGGATATCATCTGTTGTGTCAAGTGTTTTACGTATGTTTTCTTCTTGCAATTTCCCTGAAATGTAAATGTTATCGACATTATTTTATAGAGGAAGAAACTGAGGCTTGAAGAAGATAACTGGCCCCAGTCATGCAGCTGGTAAGTGGCAGATGCAAGGTTTAAACTCTAAAGACCAAGCTTTTAAAATTAATACTGCCTCTTTCATGAAAGACCCATCAGTCAGCTCTTGATCAACTGGTTAGAGCAGGTGCCCTAAGGTATTAGCTAAGAAGTGCTCCCAGAGGTGCTTTGCAATCTTCAAAGCACAACCGCAAACATTGATCAGCCTTCAAAACCCTAGGGAAAAGCTCTAATGGGGTAGAACCTTAAGCACTGTAATAAATCTGTGGGAAAAATATATGGCAGCTGGAAGGCCTGCTCAGCAGCTCCTCAGATTATAGCACCTCTGTGGAAGTGCAGCCTGTGGGTTCCCACCTATCCTTGACTCCCACAAAGCTTCTCTCCAGTAGAACAGAAAATACCAATGAATTGGTCATATCTTGGTCTTCCTGGCTTCCCCAGGCTCAGACCTCACACTTCCTTTTTTTTCTTTGCATCTGCCATTAAACTTTGCCATGTGCCGTAAATACAATGCAGGGAGGATTTAAAGATAATATTCTAAGCTTTTACAATGTGACCGTATGATTGTGAGAACCGTGTGTCTGATGCTCCTTTGATCAGGGTGTGGACAAATGAATAAAAAATATGGATAAAAAATAAATAATAGGGGAACAAGAGTTAAAATAGAGTAGATTGAAGTATTGGTGGTCAATGAGAGGAAGGGGTAAGGTATGTGGAATGTATGAGTTTTTCTTTTTTCTTTCTTTTTCTGGAGTGATGAAATGTTCAAAAAAATGACCATGGTGATGAATACACAACTATGTGATGATATTGTGAGCCACTGATTGTACACCATGTATGGAATGTTTGTATGTCAAGAATGTTTGTATGTTAGGTTTTTACAATAAAAATATTAAAATCAGAAGAAAATGTTCTGAATATCTATCTATAGTTAATGTTTGCCCAATTTAAATAAAACACTGTTCATTGTGTTATATGTAATGATGGCACTCATTAACTGCATAATGGCTTCATGCTCCCTCATCTAAAATATGGAATATGCTCAATATTAAAAATTAAAATTAATCCATCAAAATCTAACGACTAAATAGGGATATTAAACAGTAAGAGGCATTATTTGGTTCTGTGTAAAATTGTCATGAGATTCATGAAAATAATTGGCAAATTTTGACACAGGACCGAGTCTGAGTTAAAAATAAAATCGCATGCAGACCAAGTTATAGATTTGTTGTATCCATTTAGTATAAGGGTTCACCTAATTATACCCAAGTTGCAGCTTGATTGAGCCATTAGCTCTTTCCATCCTGACCAGTTTCCTCCCTGGATTATTTAATATGGAGAGGAGGTGAGCCAAACTGTTAAATGGTTCACAGGCTTCCTGGACTGACATTGTCTTCATTTTTTTAAAATAATATTTTAATCATTTCAAAATTTTCCTGATTGGGTCTCTGCCTAATTTAGTGAAATCTCTGTTATTAAAAATTTGTTTCAGTTTCCCCGCCCTGGAATGTTGTGTTTTTACATAACATAATACATGTTTACAATACATAATACATGTTTATTTTAGAAAATTTGAGAACTAGATTAAAGACAAAAGAAATATCACATAGAATTCCACTGCCCAAAGATAGTCTCATATTTACATATTTTACTTATTTATTTAAAGTAACTTTTTCTTCTGCATCCTATTTTCACATAATTATGTTTATGATGGATATCCAATTTTGTATCTAGCTTTTTTAAACTTAACATTGTAACAAGTATTTCCCCAGATGATACAAATATTTTTTTAAATACAACATTCTGTTGAATAAATATATAATTTGCATACACACCCAAAAATTTGGGACATTTTAAGCTACTTTCATTTTTTTCCCCACCATTTTATAAGCAATGCTTCAAAGCATTTGCATAGAAATTTTCTTTCTGTATTGCAAGTGTCTAGTTTAGGATTCGTTTGCAGAAGTGGAACTACTTTGAAATTGAGTATTTAATATTCTGGCATATATTGCCAAATGGCTTTCCAAAAGGGTTGTCCTAAATCACATGGTCAAATTGTCGTTCAGAGGTTTCCCGTTCATCGCATCTTCAAAAACATTGGTTATTGCAGATTTTTAGATTTTTGCAATTCAGTAAGCAATAAGATAAAATAAAATGTCATTTTATTGTTGTTCTAGAGCCACATAATTTTTAGAAGTAGTATAATAGTTGTGAAAATAATTTCAGTCCTTAAAAATATAACTCCTTGTTTCCTTATGTATAACATGGGAATAATAACAGCTCTGTTACAGGGTTATTTTAAGGATTAAATAAAATGGTACTTGTAAAATATTGAGTGCAAAAAGTACTCATTAAATGACAGCTTTGATTATTATGATATTTACTAGTTAATCGGTTATTTAAAAAAAGAAATTCCTTTAAGTATTTAACCCATTATGTAGAATTTAATCCTATTTCGAGATGAGATAGCAAGCTTCTTTGGTCTTCTCATCTCTGCTTTTGGAAGGTACACACAGTCTGTATACACTTAAAGACCAACAGTCCTTTTAGGAGCTCCCATCCAATGAAGGGTGTGTTGTACCTGTAAGAGAAAGAAATACTGTGGCAGATAGGAGTTCAGTGTTGTGCTGAGGCATCCACTTTGTCTCTCACTTGGTTTATTGTCCCCTGGTTCTGACTTCAGTGTCTTCTCTAATAACTTCAGTAATCACTGCCCTCAGACACAGGGTTTCAATGATTACTAGCCAAACCAAGGTGGGGTTTCATCCTTCAATTCAATCATTCAAAACCATGACAGAGTTTCTCACACATGTTAGGCACTGGGACTTCAGAAGGAAAAAGACATGCAGAAGCATCTGCCTCTTCTTCCTCAAAGAGTAAGGGAGCATTTTCCTGTGATTATGTATCCACATCGTCTCCATGTACACTATCCATGGGACATTTCTACCTGGATATCCCCTTCTATCCAAACTCCATGTGTCTAAAGCTGAATTCATCATTTTCTGCCTGACATCCGTGTGATTCAGCATCAAGACTACAAATCCTGGAGTCAACTTTTAGTCCTTTTTTGGCCCTCACCTGTCACATCTGATCTTCCAAGGAAGACTGGTTAATTCTTCCTTCATGTGTCTATATTTATTCCTTTCTTTATCATTCTTGCACTAGTTCAGGACCTTACCATAATCTGACCGGTTTCCCTGCAGCTTCCTCCTGCTCTGACCTGCCACAATTAGTTTAGTCCATGTCACCTCCCTGAAAACTTTGCAGTGGGTTTCCTTTGCTTAGAATATAAAATCCAAAGCGTCTAGTCTCAGAAACTTCTGAGCCTTCTATAACCTGAATCCAGTCCATTTTCCTAGCCTGATTTTAGTAAATTTCCTACACAGATCTTCAGCTCTAACCAGATTGGTTCATTCAGCTTTCCACCCACATGCCTTTTACACTGTTCTGCCATTTTGTCTCTTTGACTATGGTGTCGCCATGCCTACAATGCCTTTCCTTCCCTTTCTATAAAAGTCTTATTCATCCATTGAAGTTCCCACGCTTCCATATCCTGTCTGTGGTGGGGGTGGGGTCTCAAAAGGAACTTCCCAGTAAATAGTATCCCCCTTCCCTGGCCAGGTTGTGAAATTTTGAGAAATGAAACCAAGAGTAAAAGATGGAGGTCATGATATTAGCATTACTGGTAAAGAAGGATTGAGGACTTGCCTGTGTGTGAGAGACAAATGGGCCTGGCAGATAACTCACAGTTTAAAGCAGACTCACCCACCCACCCAGCCTTGAGCAGTGTTCCCAGCAAAGAGAAACTGAAGAGAATTCCTTCTTTCTGTTGGCAGCCCCCTGCCAAGAGGAAGAAGGGCTGAGACAAAATCTTTCACAGGAAGAAATAATGAAATAAAAAAAAAGTCTTCACATTTTGTGAATGTGATATATCACATTCTCGTGATATATCATTAGAAATGGATACTCTCAATTCCTAAGTTTCTCTCAAATCCATCCACTTCTCCCCTCCAAAGCCACCGTTTTCTATTGCCTGGATACCACAATTGCCTGTAGTTTGTCTACTGCACCGGTGCCACACTGCGACCTGAATAATGTTTTTAAATAGGTAAATCCGATTGTCTCTCCTCTTTCTTAAATCCTTTTGGTAGCTCCTTGAGGTGGATTGAATTATGTCCCTCATAAAGTCCTGTTCAAATTCAACCCCTCTGGTTCCTGTGGGTCTAGACTCTTTTGTGATTAGCATCCTCTAAGATCCTTCTTAGGTGAGGCCAAATTGAAAGAGGGAGGGCTGTAACCTCTATGATTGGAGTCCCTATAAGGAGAGGAAATCGAGACAGGCATCCAGACAAGCTGAGTTAGGAGAAGTCAAAGGAGAGAGAGAGTGCCATGTGACAGAGGTATCCACAAAGGACTGCCCCGGACTGCTGGCCAGCCATCACCTGGAGGCTCCGGACTCCAGGAGAGACATGGCCTGGGAGAACCTTGATGTCAGACTTCTCACCTCCAAAACCGTGAAATAGGAAACTCCAGTTGGTTAAGCCAACTTGTGTGTGGCATTTATCATAGCAGCCAGGGCAGACCAAGACACTTCTCCTTGCTCTAGGGATCAAAACCAAAGTCCCTGCTAGGACAGGCTGTGAGTGATCTGGCTGCTCTCTGCCCTTGTGCTTTTTTCTTTCCTTTCTTTTCTGCTCTATCTACTCTGGGCATTTCAAATTCTTTACAGTTGCCATTCCCTCCCCTACCCTAAAGAATTTTGCATGAGCTGTTTTCATTGACTGTAAAGCTCCCTCCTCTCTCCCTTCCCTCCCCCCTCCTTTTTTTTTTTTTTTTTTTTTTTTGCCTCTTTAACTCCTACTCATTTGCAGATCTCAATTCCCACATCCTTTCCCAAGGGAAATCTTCCCTGAACCCTTTCCTTCATGCCCTCAGAGACCCCTGTACTTTCCCTCATTGAACTTATCATCATTTATTATTACACAATCATGTGCTCGTTTGATATTGTCTGTTTCCCCTACTGGATACCACAGGAGCCTCAGATCATGTCTGTTTTCTCTAGCAATTAGAACAATGCCTAGTTCAGAGACATCCAAGAAATATTAATTGAATGAATTAACAAAAGGCCAGCTCAACACACTCAACGTCATGCATTAAGCCAGAAAATTTCCTCCCTTCTCTGAAATCCTCCTAGGCACTGGAGACCCCCAGCACTCACACGGCATTTATGGCCTGCTGCCTAGTATGTGGTTAATTACATGCCTGCCTCCCTGCTAGAGTAAGAGCATGTGGGCTAGGAACCATGGCTTCCAGGCAACTGAACTCTCCTAGTGCCTAGCTCAATCTCCAGCACTTGACTTGGGAACAGTAACAATTTATTCAAAGAATTAATAAAGATGTTGGCTTTCCTTTTTCTGTCTGTAACAGTGTTGGTGGTGACAGGAAGAAATTATAATTCCCTGATGTTTGGAAATGCAATAGAGACTTTATTTTATAGGTTAGAGCTAGGAAAAGATATTAGGATGCTGTCCTTTTATTGCAGGAAAATTTTCTTTGCCAACTTGTTTGGCAGAGCAAAGTCTTTTCTGTAAATACAGCAACTGGTTCTAATTTTATGCAAAGGAGGAAAATAGAACCGCAAACTGCATAAGCATTTTGTATTCACATCCACACAAAGATGGGCTGTTTCATTTTATTCCTTTGAATACTATTTTGTTTGCTGACAGTCATATATGTTTTCATCACAATTGTAACAGTTTCAAACTTCAACTTTCATGCATCTTCATATCTGAAGATATGCGGAATGAGACTAACAGGACAGAACCAAGGGTTAGGACCAACTCTTGAGTAACCAGATCTCTTTGACCAGTTTCAGGACACACTGGTCAGGGCCTGGCTGGCAGGGACTCTAGAGCCAGGTCAAGCATTTACCCTGAGGCATGGTGTTCTGAGAAAGTACTGAGTCACTGAAGAAAGATGCAAACATAGCTGTAGGAGACCAAGGAAGGAAATGGTGGCCCATGAGGAGTGAAGAAAGCAATTAACTGAAAATGGGGGTGGGGGTGAGGTGATTGCCTGGAGAATGAAGAAAATGATGTGTGGAACAAGGTACAGGGAGGGTAAGGCCTTTGGTTTAGTAAACTAAGTCTTTGAATTTTGGGCAACCAGTGGATACCCATTTAATTTGGACACAGGTAAGAGGAGGCTTGGGACCCTAGAGAGTTCCAGTTAAGACCCTAAATGGTCAGCTTCTGACACATGCCTGACTTTGAGTTCCTTACAATTTGGTTCTTCATAGATGGTCAAACCCAACTGACTTTAAGGAAATACTTTAAATTACACATGGGGAGGTATGTGCCCTGAATCATACTCCAGAGCCCACAGCGCTGAGTAAAATGTGAAGAGAGTTTGGCCAAGCATTCACCAGAAAAGGAATATGTAAGAGGAGGGGAAGAGGTTAGGGATGACCACCATATATTACATATTTCCTCTTACTTGTCAAACCTTCTGCCCTCCCTTTTGAGCTCTCTTGCTCTGTTTGCCCTCTGTCTTCTACTTGCGTTCAACCTCATCCTAGGACTTTCACAATGATTCTGGCTTTTAGGAGTTGATTTTTTATTCTAAGCCCTGTCTCTCCACTCACCCGTAGCTCCAGCTTTACACCCTGGGACAGATCCTCCAGTCCCTAAACCCAGGGCAAGCCAAGTCATATCTGGATAAGGAGTTTACATATTAAAAGCCTACTTATCAATGATATTGAACTGCATATTCTTCAAAGGGAATTAAACAGACACATTCTTACTCTTTGGGGGTGATTAAGCTAAAATAAAATAAGAGAAAAGTCAAACAAACACAGGACAGACATCTCAACAATTGACTATGTACCCGAGGTAAAGCCAAAGAAAATATTTATATTGTGAAAGTCAAAAGGGTTTGTTAGGGGTTGAATCATGTCCTCCACAAATAGCATATTTAGGTCCCAATCCCTGGTCCTATAAATCCACTTGTAAATAGGACCTTTGAAGATGTTATCATTTAAGGTGCGTCCAAACTGAATGAAGATGGGCCTTAATCCAACATGGCTGACATTCTTATAAGCAAAGGGAATTGGGCATAGAGAGAAGCCCCAGGGAACAGCCAAAAGGTGGAAACCAATGGTGTACAAAAGAGAAGGGAGAAAACACTGTCATGCATACTGCCATGTGAAAGAAAAGCCAAAGAACCCTAAAGATTGCTGGCCAGCCAGAAAATAATGACGCCAGTAGGAAGTAAATCTTCTAGTCTCTGAAACCATGGCCAAGAAATTCCTGTTGTTGAGCCAATACATTGTATTTATTTTAGCAGTGGGGAAACTAAAATAAGGTCGCTGTCATGCATTGATGATACTTCCTCTGCACATTCTCCCTTTTCCCTCACAACTTCAAACTCCAGCCCTGTGCGGATGACACCTGTGCTGGTGTGAAAGTATTATGTACCCCAATCCTAGTCCAATCTTGTGAGGGCAGCCACTTCTTTTAGTCCTGAATCAATATTGTAGGTAGAAAATTTTGATTAGATTATCTCCACAGAGGTGTGATATGACCAACTGTGGATGTGATCTTTTATTAGATGGAGATGTGACTCCACTCATTCCAGGTGGTTCTTGATTAATTTACTGGAGTCCTTTAAAAGAGGAAACATTTTGGAGAGAGGAGAGTTTACACAGATGCTGACACTCGGAGAACAAAGACACAGATGTTGGAGATGCCTGGAGCCCAGCAGACATGGCCATGAGATGTTAAGCAAGGCAGAACCTGGATAGAGTCAAGGGAAGCCAAGAGATGAAAGCCAGCCCCAGAGATGCAAAAGTGAGGAACTCCCTCAGGAAAAGAGACTGAAAGCAATGGAGACCAGGAGCTAGGGGCCAGCAGATGCCAGCCACATGACTTTCCAGCTGACAGAGGTGTTCCTGACCCATCAGCCTTCCTTGAATTAAGGTATCTTTTCCTGGATGCCTTAGTTTGGACATTCTTATAGTCTTAGAACTGTAAACTTATAACTTACTAAATTCCCTTTATAAAAGCTGTTCCATTTCTGGTATATTGCACTCCAGCAGCTTATAAACTAAAACAATACCTAAATCTCCATGTTCAGACTTACTACCTATTTTAGTTTCCATGGCTGCTCAAGCAAATACCATGCAATGGATTGGCTTAAACAATGGGAATTTATTGTCTCACGGTTTTGAGATTAAGAAAAGTCTAAATCAAGGCATCATCAAAGCAATGCTTTCCCTGCAAAGACTGCAGCATCTAGGACTTGCTGCTGGTGATTGTTGGTCCTGGGCTCCTCTGTCACATGGCAACGCACATGATGGCCTCTGGTGACCTCTCCCTTTTCTTCTGAGAAGGTTCCTTCCATTGATCTTCACTTGTTGCTCCCTGTGGCTTTCTTTCTATGTACCTAAATTTCACAGTGTTCATAAAAGACTCGAGTAATAGGATTAAGACCCATCCAGATTGAAGTGGGCCACATCTTAACTGAAGTAACCTCATCAAAGTGTCCTACTTAGAACAGGTTCACACCTACAGGAATGGATTCAGTTTAAGGACATATTTTTCCTGCTGTACATAATAGATCTAGTCTGCCCTCTAGATCCACAAAATACATATTTTCTCTACATGCAAAATACATTAATTCCATCACAGCATCCTGGAAGTTTTAAGTCATTTCAGAAACAATGCTAAGTACAAAGTGTCATCAAAATCAATTATAAGAGTGATCTGTCCTGGGGCACAATTCCCCCTGGGACACAATTCTCCTTTTTCTGTGGATCTTTGACACCTAGAGAACAAGATATCTGCTTCCAATATACAAGAGAGGACAGGCGTAGGATTGACATTCCCATTCCAGAAGGAAGTAAAAGAGGAATCCTGGGTTCCCCAAAATTTCAAAGCCCAGTAGGTCAAACTTCATTAGATTTCAAGGTCTTAGAGTCATCTACAAGGGATATTTTGTCCTCTAGTCCTGATGGAGCTGCAGTCTCACCCCTTCCAACCATTTGTACAATGACCATCCTCTCCTTGAACATTAGGGTGAAGGCTTCACCCTCTCCAAACATTGGGATGGCAGCCAGGCTCTATCAAAATGCCAGGCCCTGGAAGCCACCCTCTCTGAGCACTGGGGTGGCAGCCAGGGTCTTCATGAATGTCAAAGAGCCAGTCCCACCATCTCTGAACATTGAGGTGGTAGCACTGTCCTTGAATAACAGGGCAAATGGCACACCCCTCCAAATGCAAGGGTAAGCCTGTCCTCTCTGTGCTCATGGGTGGGCCCATTCTCTTGGCCCAAAGAGATCTCTTTAGTCCAGACCTTGGCTTCCATAGTTTTGCCCTTGAATCCATCCTTTCTTCAATTCATCCCTTCTCTGTCTCTTTCTGTACAGGCTGGCAGTTGTTCCACTCATACAAATTTCACACACAAAAATGTGTCAGTTGTACAGTTCACAGGGATCCAAACCATCAGACAGAAGGACTTTCCACAGATCCTTCCTTCATAACTGCCACTTCCAATCGTGACTTCATGGAAATGGCTGAATGTTTCCATGTTCAGTTAAATCTTCAGTGGAGTCCTATTCTCCAGGGGCTGACTTTCCAGAAGCTCAGGAGGTCCCTGATAGAGCCAATTCTAGCCCTAGAGCGCATTATCTGGATATGTTCAGAATTTTCCAAACTATGACCTTCTGGTTTCTTTGCTCTTAGGAGTTCAGTTTTTGGCTTAGCCCTTTCCTCTCACATTTTACTATAAGCTCCAAGGAGAAACCAGGCTATACTTTCCATACATAGCTTGGAAATGTTCTCAGTAAATATCCATGTTCATCATAGTCAAGCTCTGCCTCCCATCCAACATCAGAACTCAATTTTGGCAAGGTCTCTGCCACTTTAAAACAAGGATCGCCTTTACTCCAGCTTCCAATAACACATTAGTCATTTCCTTCTAAGGCCTCATTGGAAGTACACATTTCTACAAATAATCTCTTTAAAGTTATCTATGCTTTTTGTATCAAGACCCTCACAATTTTCCTAGCTTCTACCCATTACCCAATCCCAAACCCATTTCCACATTTTAAAAATTTGCCATAGCTGCACCCTATTCTTAGTACCAAACACTGTTTTAGTTTCCTTGGCTGCTCAAGCAAATACCTTACAATGGGTTGTCTTAAACAATAGGAATTCATTGACTCATGGTTCTGAGATTAGGAAAAGTCTGACTCAAGACATCATCAAGGTAATGCTTTCTTTCAAAGTGTCTGGTGTTCTGGGCTGGCTGCTGCCCATTGTTGGGTGTGGGCTCCGCTGTCACATGACAATGCACATGGTGGCCTCTACTGGCCATTCCTTTGTCTTCAGGGTTCTATCGGACCTTAAGCTTCTTGCTTCCAAGGTTTTTCTATGTATATATATATGCATTTCATTCCACTTAGAAAGGACTCCAGTAATAGGATTAAGACCCATCCTGACTGAGTTGGCCACACCTTAGCTGAAGTAACCTCATCAAAGTGTTCTACTTACAATGGATTCACACCCAAAGGAATGGATTAAGTTTACAGGCATATTTTTCTGCTCCAAATCACCACTTCACCTTTCTCAACTTTCAGTTGTAAATCTTTAATTATGTCTAAATCATCTCTCCTTAAATATCCTTACCCTTGAAGATAAGAATTTCCTAAACTGAACTTAGCCGATACCTCCCACATTTCCCCAATTTTTCCCTTTTCAGCTTATTTTTCTTTAACTATACCAACCATGGGCATTATTGTAGTGCTTTACAGATTATACAACTGAGCTCATTAATTCTCCCAGGTGCCTGGGATTGCAGACTGTTGCATCAACACTGGCTGCTGTTTCTCCTTCGTCCCTTATATCAAATTTACTACCTGTGTCCTTGGTTTGATCTACAAATAGACCCCTAAGCATATACATGTATGACTGTCATTTTTTTTTTTTAAGAAAAAAGAATGATCTCATTTGTATGTATAGAGCCAAAGGGTGTTTGGAAACTGAGATATCTGCCACTGAGCTTAGGCAGTGCTGCAGATTTGAACTGGACCCCAGAAAAATGCATGACTTACCAACATAGTAGAACATAAATGGGTCATTTGACGCTGTTCTGGTTTATTGATATGGTATATTATACAACATCCATCTAATAAAATACCTTTGGAGATTTTAAATACAAGGCAGTTGCATTTTAGTAGACTCTTTTACAATGAAATTGCATCTCTCAGGTTTTTGGACTTATAGGTAAATGCAGAGGTAGATTAATTCCCTGCCCTGCTCCGTCCCTTTTATTGATTGGGGTATATTTTGTGATAGAACCCATCCAAATGGCACAGAGAGTCAGGTTTAGTTTAATATTTATGTTTTACATGAGAGACAGCTAGAGAAAGAGGAGGACCAAGAAAGGAGAGCAGGGAAGAACGGAAAACAGAATTTTGAGAAAAAGGCAATCCAGCAGACTAGGAAATAGATGAGTTCATAGACAATTTCCCGTGAAGGGAAATGAATTGAAAAGGAGCCAGTGTAGTGAACTGCAGTGAAGACAGTGCTGCCTCCACAAATATGTCAATTATTTGGGGAGGGTATGTGGATATCTTTCAACATTCCTGGACCCCGAGGTCCACATGGCCAGGCAGTGGGAAAGTGAGTGTCAGCCACACTAAGCAGGGTTAATGCACTCAAGCTGCCCCTCTTCAGTGGCTACTAAAAAAAAAAAGTGTTTTAAATTTTTTTTTTTTTTAACTCAGGAGCTCTGCTTAGTGTAAAGCGTGACAAGAGGAGTAAGGCTGAAGTACAGAATTACTGATCATTTCTAACAATAGAAAATTGTAATATACTTAAACTATAAGGCTAGTACAGTTCACAGGCCTTAACTCCAGGTGGTGTGAATATTGTAATTTTAAGAAGATAAATTATATAATGAATGATTTATTTATCCACACATTTCAGGGCAATTCTGAACCTCTGAGACCCAATGTTCTTTGATTTGTGCTAAACTAATGTTTTCAGGGATTGTGGACAAAATTCATTCAGGTACCAAGTTAAGTATCAGATCGTCTCACATTTAATATCAACTCACTTCCCCCTTCCTTTTGCTTTTGGAAAACTCCCTAAAAATCCATTTGGTTATTTTTTGATTGCTTTAAAAATGTTGAAAATCATTCCTTTATTTGTCAAAAAAAAAAAAAAAAACACATGCATTTTTACCCTCAATGAAAAATGGTTTTATTTTTAATCTTTGGCATGGACTGTTTCTGGTCCTAGATGAGAATAAGACCTCATTTAAAGAAAACATATTTTGAGGATCTGTGTGTATAAAATTTTTTCAAGTTACTTTCTGCACAGGCCCAGTACAGTCTACAACTTGTATTTAACGTTACCGTCCTTTTGTCTACATCTACATCCAATTGTAACCACGACTTGTCATGGCTTGCATTTGAAAACAAGAAAATGTGAACAATATGTTATATGAGTCAATATGGAGCTTTAAAATAATTAGATTCAGTCATATTCTCTTTTTTAAAAATTCACACACATAGTATACATCTCACGCAATGGTCCCTGCTGATAGGAATTGATGGAAACAGGTTATAAATCTTCATAATAACTTTGGCTTGTGGACCTAAGTTGTGAAACTTGAACTAAAGAATACTTCATTATTAAGTGATGTTCAGTTTTATCACTTAACTAAAATGCCGTAGCTTAAAATGATGGCTAACAATGTGATCCCAAATACAGGACTTCTTAAGAAGCACTAACTATATTAATTGTGTACTAGATATCACCCCAACATGGCTTACAGGTGAGTGTAAATTGAGGCAACTCTACCTTTCCACTGCTGGGACTTGCTTTCTTTGCTTGGTGGGAAAAAGGATAATCTGGTTGTGTGATGACACCAGTTCAGGTTTATTGGCCTTATAGTTCTCTCTCTCCATAAACAAAATCAAGGGACTTTCCTCCTTGCTGACTCATTGGAGAGCTTCAGAACTGAAATGAGTGCAAACTATACCTCCGAGAGCGTTGGTTGTTGTGTCTCGTTTTCCACAAGATCCTGGAATGTGGGATGAATCTGAATTCGAGGGCAGATTTACAGTTGGGATCTTCGATTTAAACTGGGTGCTGGGTGATTTCTCTTCAAGCCTTCTTGTCATGTAAGTGCATATAAAAAGTGAGTGAAATTAAACAGCAGAGGGACTAGTGTTTTGAATTCCAGACTTCTGAGGTTGAGCTTGCACACTGCTCAGAGCTGGCTGTGTGATGCTGCCCCTATGGTACCTGTTTGCCCATCTGGACTCAATTGAACTCCATAACCACTTATCTCTCCCTCACTGCAGCAATGCTCTTCCTCACATTCCTGACAGCACTTAGCTCGACCTCATAAGCAGAATGTGACTCCCATATGAAATTGCATCCTAAATCCAACCAACCTCCATCTTCAGTAGTCATGGGACCTACAAAATGCTCATTCCGGAGTCTAATGGTTTTGAGATAAAGCAGTACCCTTGCTGGGTATTTGAACAACTTTGCAGAAAACACACAATTCTCTTTGATATCTCTAGGTGTGGGTTTTGGAAACCTTACTTAATGAGGAAGGCTCACTGTATGCAGGACCAGTGGGTGGCTTGTCTATAGCAGGGAAGTCTTCACGGTTTAACAGTAGCTGTCTTAGTTCTCTAGGGGCCACTATGGCAAATGCCATACAGTGGGTTGGCTTAAACCACAGGAGTTTATCATTATCATCATGGTTTTGTGAATGAGAAATCCCACATCCAGGGGGGCTTGCTTCCTCCAAGAGTCTGTAGTGTTCTGACAATCCTCCATCCCACAGCAATTTCACTCTCCTTGTGTCAGTTCCTCTGGTTTCTTCGACTTCTGGCTTCCATTGACTGACTTCGCCCAAATTTCCTCTCCCTTATAAGGCCTCCAGTCACATGGATGAAGGCACACCCTGATTCAATTTAACCTTATCTAAATAGATTCTTCCAAGATCCTATTCCCAAATAAGTCCATATTTTAATTGATGATAACATCCCATTTGCAAAGCCAGAGGAATGCAGATTAAGACTTGAACTTGCCTTTTGTGGGGGACGTGATTCAATCCCCAACAGTTTTCAAGAAGCCTCAACAGACTACAGGGAGCACATGTGCTGCACCGAGTGGGGACATCACTTGCCCTATAACAGGGAAGCAGTTCTTGGAGCCAGATGTTTGCTCCCTTGTGTACTTTGCATAAAATATCAGCAAAGCTCTGCTTTAGGCTCCATAGAGGGCATTTTAATTGCACTTTATGGGCTGGGAAAGGGTCTGAAGATCAGTCTAAGTTTGCCCTTTAGTAGAAGGGAGTTTTGGTGTCATGCTTTGCATTGGGCAGTGCGTCATTTATGGCTTCCCTCTCTCCTACATGGTGGTCTCTTCTCAATCTTCAGTTCTTGGCAAAAAATGTCATTTCCCTGAGAGACCTGCCTGAGTATCTTTGCTAAAGTAGCCACCTCTGTGCTCCCATCCCTCTCTGTCACATCAACTTGCTCATTTATTTCATACTACACATCACCATTTGCAAGTAGATATTTGCTTGCTTGCATGTTTGTTTTCCATTTCATACATCTGTTTATGTCCACAAGCTCAAAGACCCTCTGTCTGTTGTTTCTCATCTCTACCCCGCTTACCCCCAATGCCTACCACACAGTGCCTATTTAGTATATAGTAGATTCTTTTTTTATATATTTTATTTTGATGCTGTTCTAGTTTGCTAGCTGCCAGAATGCAATATACCAGAAACAGAATGGCTTTTAAAAAAGAGTATTTAATAAGTTGCTAGTTTACAGTTCTAAGGTCGAGAAAATGTCCCAATTAAAGCAAGTCTATAGAAATGTCCAATCTAAGTCATCCAGGGAAAGATACCTTGGTTCAAGAAGGCCAATGAAGTTCAGGGTGTCCCTCTCAAGTGGAGAAGCACATGGTGAACACAGTCACGGTTTCTCTCTCATCTGGAAAGTCACATGGCAAACACGGCATCATCTGCTAGCTTTCTCTACCTGCTTTCGGTTTCATGAAGCTCCCTGGGAAGCGTTTTCCTTCTTCATCTCCAAAGGTCGCTGGCTCGTGGACTCTCTGCTTTGTGGTACTGCAGCATTCTCTGCTCTCTCTGAATCTCTCTCATTCTTCCAAATGTTTCCTCTTTTATAGGACTCCAGAAACTTCTCAAGACCCACCCAAAGGGTGAAGACATGTCGTCACCTAATCCAGTTTAACAACCACTCTTTATTAAATCACATCTCCAGGGAGATGATCTGGTTACAGTTTCAAACATACAGTATTGAATTGGGATTATTCTGCCTTTACAAAATGAGATTTTGATTAAAACATGGCTTTTCTAAGGTCCATACATCCTTTCAAACCAGCACAGATACATAGTTCAAATTTAATCATTATTAATCATGATTAAATAATCATCATCATCATTATTATTTTTTTGCATGGGCAGGCACTGGGAAACGAACCTGGGTCTCCAGCATGGCAGGCAAGAACTCCGCCTGTTGAGCCACTGTGGCCTGCCCACATAGTAGATTCTTAATAAATATCAAATTAATTAATAAATCAATTGTTAAGTGCTTAGCATTACTGAAATCTACAAATGAGAGCTCTTTTTTAAAAAAAAAACACTTCCTATTTATTTCCTCTGTACAGTTGCATATATTTGATTATGAGATTTTGTTGGTGGCACTTTTAAACCAACCTGGGGAAAGTTGCTCAAACCTCAACTCCAATATCTACCAATAAACCTAAGAAATTTCTCCACGATGGTGGTATTTATTAGATATCCCGCATTCATAAGCCCTGACAGATTTGATCCTATTGCAGCTTGGACAGTGTTATCAGATAGCTGTCTTGGTTGGCAAGAGTTATGGTCTCCAGTGTGAGTGTGTGTTCACATCCCGGGGGGGGCGCAAAATGTTCCAAAGGGTTTGAAAAGAAAATATTAGAACTTCTACTTGGTACTTTTATCTGCAGATAAGAAAGAAAGTAAGCCTTATGAATTATAGAACATGCTTTAACAGTTATTCACACATAAATTTGTAGATGAATGCACACACAGCAGGAAGTGCCTGCTCACATTTTTTTTACTACCAGGGACTCACAGTGAGGAAGAGTGTGAAACCACGAGGCTAGAATACTGTGTTACTGCAGGTTTCTTGAAGGCGGAGATCACGGCTTATACTTCACGTCCCTCAGGGGGACAAAAGTCATGACCAGATGACATAAATTAGTCACTTAAGTAGTGAAAGTCAAATTGAAGGGTCTCAGAAGCACAGGCCATTAGTTGCTTTTGCAAAGAGTCTCACACCCTTTGTTTGCACACTTCTAGTGGTGTGGAGCTCACTACCTCTTTCGAAAGGCTCTGATCCTTACATTGACTTGAACTCTGTTTTCTCTGTAAGTTCTGACCGTGGGTCTTGGTGCATCTCCACTCCCAAAAGCCTAGCCCTCTTCTACATGAACAGTTCCCAGGGGCTGGAAGAGAGCTGGTGGGTCCAGGATGGGCTTTTCTGCTGCTGGATCACCATCCTCAGTCTTCAGGATTTTTCCCCCCTTATTCCAGTTGCCATACATCCTAGTTATCCTCCTAGAAATGAGCTCTAGTTTGTCAGTCTCGCCTGAAGGATGGCGCCTTGGATTGTATGTAATTACCCAGATGTGGCCTGATGTGCATAGCTCAGGCATCCCTCTCTTGCATTTCTATTCGGTAGCTCAGCATGGAGCCTGCTCTTCTTGCAGACACAAAACATTGCAGGTACACACTGAGCCTTCATGTTAGGAAATCCCCTCTACCCTCACCATGGGCAAGGCAGCATAATGGGTCTTTCTCCCCAACTCTCTCGCCCCAAACCAAAATTTTGCATTTTCATAGTACTGTGCACTTTAGAAGAAAAAAAAATGCTATCAATTTAGATCACCAGCTATTTGCATCTTTCTGTTCCCTTCTGATCCTTATCCAAGAGCATGCAGACTGATTTATATTTATAGTCAGAGCAGACATGCTCTTTTGCATTCTTCTCTCTTAGCATTATCTTACATGTGACTTCAGTGTATCAACAGAATCTGTAAACTTAAATCCTTTTAATAGCAGCATAACATTCCATCGCCTTAATGTACCATAGTTAGCATAACCTTTTCCCAATTTTGGGCATCGGGTCCTATCCCATTTTTCCACAGTTACGCATGGTGTTACTGTAAACATCGTTATACTACTTGCTTTCTTTTCTCTTTTGCCTATTTCCTTGGGGTATATTTCAAAAGTGGGATTGCTGGGTCAAAGGGTATGAACAGTTTGATAGTTCTTGTTATATATTGCTAGACTGGTCTCCAGAAGGGATGGATACTTTTCTAAAGTGCCAAATAAGACAATTGGGCCTGGAGAAGTTGTAGTTTAAGTGGAAAAGCTAGGCCTGGGTGCTGCATTTGGGTCCCCTTCCAAGCCCCTACTCTTAGTCCCAGTTATCTAAATGTAAGGGAGATGGTATCCCAACACCCTCAGTAAACCTGACTGAAAACATCTGAAAGTGTGCCTTGCTTCTCTTCCAAGAAGGATTTATCTCCAAGAAGAAGTTGTATGATCATCCAGAACAAATACTCTGGAGAAGGATGGTTTCACCTGGGTTCTAATCCAGGATCTACCATCTTCTTGCTGTGTGACTTCAAGTGAGTTATCCAACCTCTCTGATCCTCAGATTCAATCCTCACGTAAATGAGGTTAAATAATAGCCTCTACTCAGGGGTTGTTTTGAAAAAGTATTTGTTAAGGGCTGGGACATCCCAATATCCTATAAGCCCCTTAGTGTGAGCAGAACATGTGGTGTTTTCCTTCTCCTTTGTACTGCTGGGGTCCAGCTCTGTGCTTGCCTCAGGGTTGAGGGAATGATTAGACTGTCTTCACACACTATCTTTCTTCACAGTCTTTAGGAACTGGAAATGCACAATAGAAAACTTTCTGAAATAAGCATTTTCAGCATGTGAAGACAGACCTGCACTTGTATGCTTATTACATGCCAGGCTTTTGGACTCATGCTTTGGTTTATTCGCCAGGTCTAATATGTTGTTGCTAGGCAAAGCATCTACATTTTTTCAAAACTTCCAAAGGCTTAAGAATTTGTAGAAGAGAAAAGCAGGAAGCATAGGGAGAGAGGTTAGAGAAAACTAATAACCTCAGAGAAAACCACTTACAGAGCAGGCACCGGTTCTTAACTGAGATGCTTGCAGCAGCTTTCTATCCTCAGGATGGGTTGGCAGACTGGACTGGTCTCCCTCTGGCTTCCTTCTGCTGTTGAAGAAGGAGCCAGGGGATTGAAATGAGGCATGTGCAGGTGGTCTGCTCCCTGGGAAAGAAACTCCTTCCATTCTCAGAAAGCACAGGTTAATGATGGCCACCCATCCTTGCCTCTTCTTCCATTGAAAGGTAGAGTCCAAAGCCTCTCACCTTGGCCTAGTTGACTCGCGTGACCAGTAGAATGATACAGAAGTGATGTTCTGGAACTTTCCAGGCTAGGATACAGGAAGTCTGTAGCTTCCCACCTCCAACTCTTTTTTTTTTTTCCCACAATCACACAATCACATTGTAAAAGCTTTATCGTTCTACAATCATCTTCAAGAATCAAGGCTACTGGAACACAGCTCTGCAATTTCAGGTGCTTTCCTCTCGCCACTCTAATACACCATAAACTAAAAAGAGATATCTATGTAATGCATAAGAATAACCACAGGATAACCTCTTGACCTGGCTTGAAATCTCTCAACCACTGAAATTTTATTTTGTCTCATTTCCCTCTTTCCCCTTTTGGTCAAGAAGGCATTCTCAATTCCTTGATTTGAGGAATTGAATCAAAAGTCCTGAAACCTAGAGGGCCCAGCTCATCCCAGGAGTTCTGTCCCATGTTGCCAAGGACGTTTATACCCCTGGGAGCAATGTCCCACATGACGGGGAGGGCAGTGAGTTCACCTGCCAAGTTGGCTTAGAGAAAGAGGCCACATCTGAGGAACAAACGAGGTTCTCTGGGGATGACTCTTAGGCCTAGTTTTAAGTAGGCTTTGCCTCTCCTTTGCAGGAATAAGTTTTATCAGGGCGAACCCCAAGATTGAGGGCTCAGACTATTGATTTAGTTGTCCCCACTGCTTGTGAGAATATCAGGAATTCTCCAAATGGGGAAGCTGAATATTTCTTCCTTTCTCCCTAATCCCCCAAGGGGAATTTGCAACTACTTCTTTATTCACTGCCCAAATTACTCTGGGATATTTTGGGGCATCACACTAATCTGGACAAACCAACAAAATTTCACGCCCTATTCAAGATTCCATGTACCCACTCATCTGGACTCTTGAAACACCTTCTCTGGGAGACCTAAGTCGTCATGTAAAAAGTCTGGCCACCCTTAGACCACCGTGCCACACAGGCCACGTGATGGCTCCTCTCAGGTTGGCAGTTCCAACCAAGCCTGCCAAGGCTTTAAGGATGCTAGTTGACCATCTTAGGCCCTCCAGATGAGGCCATTTGCCAGCCAAACACCATTGATTGACCCCAGTTGATCCTAGACAGAGCATAAAAATTGCCTGGCTGAGTTCTCCTGAATTCCTGACCCACAAAATCATGAGATACACTGCTTATCATTGTAAACTGCTAAGCTCTGGGACAATTTATTATGCAGCAGTGGATAACTGAACACCAGGGCTCCCTCAAGTGAGCTGAACCTCTGTTCCACTTCATTCCCTCCTCTCAGCTCTACTTGGGATTTGCATTTCCTCGTTTTTTGTTTTTTAACTTTTTTATTGTATAGTATAACATATATACAAAGCAAAGAAATAGCAAAGCAATAATTTTCAAAGCACTCTTCAACAAGTAGTTACAGGACCAGTCCCAGAGTTTGTCATGGGCTACCATTTAATCCTCTCAGATTTTTTTCCTTCTTGCTAATCCAGAATATAGGAGGCTAGAAGGCTTAAATATTTTTTTTATCATCACAATTGACTTTTTTTGTGTGAAAAATAACATATATACAAAAAAGCTATAAATTTCAAAGCACAGCACCACAATTAGTTGTAGAACATATTTCAGAGTTTGACATGAGTTACAATTCCACAATTTTAGGTTTTTACTTCTACCTGCTCTGAGATACTGGAGACTAAAAGAGATATCAGTTTAATGATTCGGCATTCATATTCATTTGTTAAATCCTATCTTCACTGTGTAACTCCACCATCCCTCTCTTAGGGGGCATTTGGGCTATGACCATTCTAAATTTTTGATATTGGAAGGGTCTATCACTAATATGGGGTAGGGAGATAGAACTATCTGATGTTCTGGAGAGGCTGGGCCCTCTAGGTTTCAGGACTTATCTGGACAAGGGACCCATCTGAAAGTTGTAGGTTTCTGGAAAGTTACTCTAGTGCGTGGAACCTTTATGAAATCTTATATATTGCCCTAGGTGTTCTTTAGGATTGGCTGAAATGATCCTGGTTGGGGGTTGGCAGGTTATGGTAGGTAGCAAGGTCTATCTGAAGCTTGTGTAAGATCAATCTCCACAGCAGCCTCTCAACTCTATTTGAACTCTCTTTGCCACTGATACTTTATTAGTTATACTTCTTTTCCCCTTTCTGGCCAGGATGTAATTGTTGATCCCACAGTACCATGGCCGGATTCATCCCTGGGAGTCATCACCTATGTCGCGAGGGAGACTTTCACCCCTGGATATCATGTCCTACGTAGTGGGGAGGGCAGTGATTTCACTTGCAGAGTTGGATTTAGAGAGAGTGAGGCCACATCTGAGCAACAAAAGAGGTCCTCCAGAAGTAACTCTTAGACGTGCTATAGATAGTCTAAGTTTCTCCGCTACCTACATATGCTTCACCACAAGAGTAAGCCTTATGATCAAGGGCATGGTCTATTGATTTAGGTGTCCCTAAAATTTGACACAGTATCAGGGGATTCCCTGATGGTAAGGCTTAATAGCTCCATAGTCTTTCTCCCCTCCTCCAGGGGACTTTGTCAATACTTTTTGATTATATGCTTAATATGCTCTAGGATGTTTCCAAGCATTACAATAATCTATGCAGGATTAATGGACCACTTATTCTGTGCTCTCTGTGTTTCAATTGTTCAAATGAGCTATTATACAGATAGGCTGAGTTAGAGTATGCACTACAGAAAATTTCAGTTCCAGACCAAATAAACCTCTCTTCCTTTGGTCTCAAAGAGAATGTGTGGTTCTAAAATATCGACACTGTCTTCCTTACCCCTGTGTTCTGAACTACTTTAACCCCAACTGATCGACTTCGTTCTTAGCTCTAAATATCAGGTTATATATATTTATATATAAAACAGCCTGTCAAAGTCAAGAAATCATAATTGCACTTCCTCTTATTGTTTGGACTGTCAGGACTGTGGATATCATTGATTCCCCAGATGCATTTTTGGAGTAGAGTCTATCATTTATGATCCCTGGCTGAATTTCACGGTCAGATAAGGCAAGAAGAGTCAGCAGTGTTCCAGAATACCAGGCAAGTGGATTTTTCTATTACATTTAAAGAGGAAATGACAAGGCCAAAATCTCCAGAGCCCATCCTTTTAAACTAGGCTCCCTTGTTACATATCTGGTGACTCTGTTCTAAGGCAGCCCTGTCTGGGAGCCTTAACCAAAATGAGGGACCTGCTTGGGGCACCTAGGTGTTTAAGTCAGTCAGTTCACCTTCTTCACTGCCCTGACCCCACTTCAGGTCACCAAGGAGATTTTATTTAAATTTATTTTCTCTGAGTTTATTTAAATAAATTTCAAAAGGTTGAAACATGCCTTCCTTCCCCTGCTGATGTTTCCATGTAACCAGTGGTGATTATTACTAGGGGCCCAGAAATGTAGGAGAATCCAAAATAATAAAGCAATTGACATTTCAAGTTTTCAGGCTTCTCTGCTGGGATATGTAAATTGTTAACTAGGAGATTAATCATTAAGGGAATTAATAAAATCGACCCAACCGTCTTTTGCCCCTTACACAATGAAACTGACTTAACGTCTGGCCTTCCATCACTTCTTTAGTCACCTTGTCTGTCCGTCCTGTGTATTTTTTAAGGAACTTAATTCTTTTATTCCCATTTACTTCCATGGAGTAAATATAAATTTTCTGTTAAATATAGCAGAAAAAATCCATTTGCCTGATATTCTGGAACACTGGTGACTCTTCCTGCCTTATCCAACTATAAATAACATAGGGATCATAAATAATAGGGACTGCTAAGGACATCAAAACCAATACTTCATCTTGACCTGGAACTCTCCCAAGAAGATTCACAAAGGTCATACTCCTGTATCGATTCATTTTTTCATTCATTCATTTTTACTTTTAACTGAAGTGAAATTCATGTAACATAAAACGCGCCAAATTAAAAATACACAGTTCAGAGGCATTTAATACACCATGATGTCATACAACCACCATCTCTAGTTCCAAAACATTTAATCACCCCAAAAGAAAACCCCATATCCATTAAGCAGTCAGTACCCATTTCCACTTCCCCCTGGAAACCACCAATCTTCTTTCTGTCTCTTATGAAATTTCCCTGTTCTGGATATTTCACATAAATGGAATCATAGATTATGTGACCTTTGTGTCTGGCTTCTTTCACTGAGCACAATGTTTTCAAGGTTTATCCATGTTGCAGCATATATCAGCACTTCGTTCCTTTTTATGGCTGAGTAATACCCCACTGTATTATACACCGTGCTTTGGTTATCTGTTCATCCATTCTGGGCATTTGGGTTCTTTTCTCCTTTTGGCTCTTGTGAATAGTGCTGCTATGCATATTTGTGTACAAGTATTTGTTTGAGTTCCTGTTTTCAGTTCTTTGGGGGTATATATCTAGGAGTAGAATTGGTGGGTCATATAGTAATTCTTTGTGTAATGTCCTGAGGAAACACCAAAATGCTTTTCATAATGCCTGCTCAATTTTACATTCCCGCCAGCAATGTACAAGTGTTCCAACTTCTCTGCATCCTCACCAGCATTATTTTCTGTTTTGTTTTTTTTTTAATTTGATTATAGTTATCCTAGTAGGTGTGAAGGGGTGCTTCACTGTGGTTCTGATTCACATTTCCCTAGAGACTAAGGATAGTGATGTCTTTTCATGTGCGTGTTGGCTATTTGAATATCTATCTTCTTTGGAGAAGTGTCCATTCAAATCCTTTGCCCATTTTGAAATTGGGTTGTTTGTCCTTTTGGTATTGAGCTGTAACCGTTCTTTACATATTCTCAAAACCAAACCCTTATCAGATATGTGATTTGAAAATATTTTCTCCCATTTTGTAAATTGGCTTCTCACTTTCTCGATGATGTCCTTTGATGCCCCAAAGTTTCTAATTTTGATAAAGTCCAATTTATCTATTGTTTTCTTTTGTTGTGTTCATTTATTTTTTTCCCCATGCATGCATTTATTTGCTCATTCAGTAAGCATGGATTTGATTCTTAAAACATGCTAGATTCATCAGGGGACTGAGAAAACCTTCTTGACCAAAAGAGGGAAGAGTGAAATGAGACAAAATAAAGTGTCAATGACTGAGAGATTCCAGAGTCCTGAGGTTATCCTGGAGGTTATCTATATTCTTACGTGTAATATAGATATTACCTTTTTAGTTAAGGTGTAATGGGGAGAATCGGGGGAACTGCCTGAAAATGTAGAGCTGTGTTTCAGTAGCCATGTTTCTTGAAGATGATTGTAAAATGATATAGCTTTTGCAATGTGACTGTGTGATTGTGAAAACCTTGTGTCTGATGCTCCTTTTATCTACCTTATGGACAGACGAGTAAAACATAATGATTAAAAATAAATAAATAATAGGGGGAACAAACGTTAAAATAAATTTAGTAGTTTGAAATGCTAGTGATCAATGAAAAGGAGGAATAAGGGGTATCGTTTGTATGAATTTTTTTTTCTGTTTTCTTTTATTTCTTTTTCTGAATTGATACAAATGTTCTAAGAAATGATCATGATGATGAATGTTCAACTATGTGATGAAAAAAAAGAAAGTTCATATTGTTGTTGATTGGTTTTATTAATAAAAATTTTTTTTAAAATGTAGTGGATAACCTGCCAACCCCCAACCAGGACCATTCCAGCCAATCCTAAAGAACACCTAAGGCAATTTATAAAATTCCACAAGGGTTCCAGGCACTAGAGTAAGTTGCCGGAAACCAACAACCTCCAGATGGGTCCCTGGTCCAGATAATTCCTGAAACCTAGCCAGCCTCTCCAGAACATCAGATAGTTGCATCTCCCTACCCCATATTAGTGACAGACTCTTCCAATATAAAAAATTTATAATTGCCATAGCCCAAACAACCCCTATGAGAGGTCTGGAAAGATCAAAGGTGATGGTGGAATTATACATAGAAGATAGGACTTAACAAATGAACATGAATGCTGAATCATTACATTGATATCTCTTTTAGTCTCCAATATTTTAGAGCAGCTAGAAGTAAAAAACCTAAAATTGTGAAATTGTAACCCATGTCAAAATCTGAAATATGTCCTACAACTAATTGTGGTGCTGTGCTTTGAAATTTACAGCTTTTTTGTATATATGTTATTGTTCACAAAAAAAAGAAGGAAAAGAAGTTTATTGTGATGATAAAAAAGTATTTAACTCTAGCCTCATGTTTTGAAGCAGCTAGAAGGAAAAACATGAGAGGATTGTATGGTAGCCCATTTCAAACTCTGGGATCTATCCTATAACCACTATTTGAAGAGTGCTTTGAAAACTATGCTTTTTTATTTCTTTGTTTTGTATTACACAATAAAAAAGTTTAAAAAAATTAGTAGATTGAAATGCTGGTGATCAATGAGGGTTAGGCATAGGGGGTATGGTATGTATGAATTTTTTTCTTTTTATTTTTTTCTGGATTGATGCAAATGTTCTGAGAGATGATCATGGTGATGAATATACAACTATGTGATGACATTGTGAGTTATTGTTTATATAACAAGAATGGAATGATCATATGGTAAGAATGTTCATGTTTGTATGTTATATTTTAAAAATTAAAAAAATAATAAATACATGAATAAAATGTGCTAGATACTGTGCTAGGCACCTGGCATGGAAGAGGAACTGCACAGGGCCCTATTCACAGGGGCTCACTGTCCCTAGCAAATGGCCAATAAGTAGTTGCTAAATGAGTGAAGCCTGCCCAAGATGCCATGCTAGGAGTCTTGGTGAGGAAACTGCAGCCTGGAGAGAGCCATGAACCCAAACCTGAACAGTCTATAAGGCAGGAAGGAACAAAGCTTTATCCAACTCTGAATCCTGATCGCTTCACTGTATTCTATTTTCTCCTGCTTTGTTCAGTCTGGTCCTTCCACTATACTTCATCACTCAATTATTCAAAGCTCAAAGCTTCAGTTGTTTGTACTGAAGAAGTCATCCCCTGGATTCTATTGCATGGATGTTTCCTTGCTCCAAGGAATCACTGGACAAAGGTGGTGGATTCTTTTGCCCGAAAGTGCTCTCATGTGCATTCCCCATGGAACTTTCCACTTGTTCTGCCACCCTCTCTCCTGCTGATGATGGCTGTCAGCTACCAGGGACCCCACCCCCCCACCCCATACCTGTTCCCCCACCTGATGCCCTGTACTCAATCCTGCCACCCTCTCAAGCATATAGCATCCGTATTGTTAATCAATCACAAATTGGCATGAACCAAGTTGATTCAGAAATATTGGACTTGTGGAGTGAATAGAGCATGGGCCAAGGGGAAAAAAATCATGGCTTTTCAAAAGGAGATCAATAAAAGCAGGACATAAAACTGTACAGAAGAACATAAATTTAGATCTGAGAAAAGGCTACTAAAATGTCAACGGTAACTATCTCTGGGTGATGGAATGATGGGTGAATTTTGTTTTATACTTTATTTTGTCCTCCCCAAATTTTCTAGGAAGAACATGTCCTGCTTAGATAATCAGAAAAACCACAATAACGACATATATGTTTTTAAATATGAACAGAAATGGAAAAGCACAGACTCTGGACTCAGAACTGAGTTCAGCCCAGGCTCTACCTTTTAGGAGCTATGTGGTCTAGAGGAGAGGCTTAGCATCACAAACCTCAGTTTCTGCATCTGGGAAATGGGGATACTAAAACCTACCCCACAGTGTTTGTGTGTGAAAACAAAATTATCCAAGGAATAGGAACGTGCAGGGCACCCAGTGGAGACTCAGTATAGATTAATTTCTGAGCCCTTTAGGGGTCCCCACGGGTTCCAAGGAGACTTTCCTGGAACCCATGCACAAAATTGGTTCATCCTCCTCTCTTTCCCATCCTGGAATTCCAACTGAAACACCCAGGCCTATGGCAGCCACCTTCACATCCGTTTGGCTCCCCCATTTTGGAGGGAAAAAAAAGGGAGCTCTACAAAGGAAGCTGTGAACACTTCTACTTTGAAAACCCCAGAAAGTGCAAGGCTCTGGAGCTGGCTGGTTTTCAGACTTTTCCTCCCTTTGCATCTTCTAAATGTGTTTCCTGTCCCAGGCTGAGGGAGAAGCCCAGGGTACATGTCACCAGAAAAGAACTGCTGGGCCAGAATCTTCCATGAGCATTTGGCTGCAGAGTGGACTTTTGACGAGACAAGGAGGAGGCTATTGCTGGCATGGGGCAGCAAGAAAGGGGGTCCCCAGTCACCAGGCGGAACAAAGGGCTTCGCCTCACAGTAAGCCTGGGCAAAACTGAGTGGAGCTGGGGGAGTTGGGAACAACCGGGTGCCTCCAGCCAAGAGCGAGGTGTGGAATGTGGAAAGAAGGTGAACGGAATGTAAGAAAGGAGACGTTGGTTCTCACTCACGTTAAGCTGCTGCTTCGAAGCTTTCCAGACATGGCTGGAAGACAGCCTGTTGGGAAAGGATTGTTATCGGAGGCCGCGGCAGGACCGAAGGGGCGGGGGAGTTGGTGGCAGGTGGGGGCGAGGCTGACGGCTCTCGAGAGCATTCCAACTTGGAAATAAGTGAAGGCAGAAGGTCAGGGATGAGTCAATGAAAATCTGAGGAACTGCTCGTTTCACTTCCGATGTGACTTGAAATGAGATAAATCAGAGATGTTTCAATGCTCCATGGTCCTTTCCTAATGCTGGAATAGATCACTTGCTGTCAGCTCTGTGGGGGCCAGGCAGATCCTCTTCATTCATATCATAATTTCAGAAAATGTATGTAGTCTTATTTACATCTCTAATTCCCCCCCAATAAAAAAAAAACTAAGAAAATGCACATTAAAATCACCTATCACTCCCTTCGATTAACTGATTGTCATATTCCTGAGGTTGATTATAGCAGGGGTGTAACAATGGATGACAACAAAATCCCCTGACACCTCTCAATGATAAACCTGACTCCGTTTTCTTTACCTGCTTCCGGCCAAATTCCCTTTTGTCCCTTGGGTTCATCCTTTGTTTTGGGGGGTTCACTTCTGGGGGTGGACATGAGGGAGGATGGTGGCAAATGCATCACCCCCATTCATTCACCACCACCCTGAGGATACAGAAAGTTCGGGAACTCATTCCTTGCTCTGACCGACCTTACACGGTGCTTCCGGAAATCTTCACTATTTTAAATGGCCGGACCATGAGGTTAAGGAGGATACCAGGAATAAACACATTAGGAAATGCCTGGGAGGCTGGGCGGGTCTTTTCCCAGCCTCCTGCATCGTTCTCTTGCTGACACTCTCCCCTTTAACCTTTCCAGCTCATTCTATTAACTCACCGAAATCTGGAGGAGCGGGCAGACAAGCCTTTACACTCACTGTTTCCTTCTCTGCACTGCCCTTCCCCAGATCTTGGCACCACTTGCCCCCCTCACCTCCTTCCGCCTTCACCCTGAAGCCCATCTTGACCTCCATATTTAAAATTGGACTTGCTTTTCTCCAGAAAACCTACCTTCTTTTCTCCAGAATACCTACCACCATCGAGCATGCTGTATATTCAGCCTATAGACTCATATATTTGTTGATGGGCCGTCTCCTGCACTGGAACGGAGGCACCGTCTTTGTTTCCTTCACTACTATATACCCAGCACCTAGAATCGGTGTTGCCCTTAGACCTGGTTGAGCTTTATAAGGTCCTCTCTGGCCCTCCGCAGGGAGAGGTCTGTGGCCGAGTGGACCTGCCCCCCGGAGCGCATGCTCCCCATCTGAACCGCTATCCCAGAGCCCACACCTTTCAGTGTCCTGCCCATATGGCCCTAAGTCTGCTTCCAGGATCTGCAGAGGCCTCTTCCTCGAGCCCTACTCCTTGGCCTTACTATCACCAAGGGACGTGAACAGGCCTTAGACACCTGGCCGGGGCGTCCATATGCGGCACATGGATGAGGGGTGTTGGGGTGGGCATGGACGTGAAGGGGAGTGGAGCACTGGCCAGAGGGCTTGTCTCCATTTGTGCTCTTGCCCCAGATGCCACAAAAGCTGCAGGATTAGGCTTGGGGGCAGGGCGGGCTGCCAAGCATAATACCTGGCATGTGGTAGCCACTCAATGAATATGAATAAATGAATGCACCAGTTACTTTGGTTTTTGTATGCTGCATGATGGGGGTCACATTTCATTCTTTTTTCATGTGAGCATCCCATTATTGCAGCACCATTTGTTGAATTTTTGTTTGTTTGTTTTGGGAAGTGCATGGGCTGGGAATCAAACCCGGGTATCCCGCATGGCAGGCGAGAATTCTACCACTGAACTATCCTTTGCATCCCCTCGCCAGCTACTTTTATAAACTTTCCTTCCTGCTTAGAATCACCTACTCCTTTAACTAAAGAGGACATCAAAACTTCAGTCCTTCAGATTAAAAGCAGAGTGTCTTCCTTGCTTTCAAATAGACGGAGACAAAGCTTCCGCCAGCGCCCAGCGCCCTCATTTTTCTCCTTTTCTGCTCTTTCCATTGTCTTGCTCTGGAGCAGGGATAAATGGGCTAGTACATCGATGCATGCCACAGTGTTCAAAATCTGCATTTTATTCTTTGCATTTGAAAGTACTGTAAGGAAAGGCTCATCACTTTTAACAAAAAGAAGGCATTTCTTTTCTTTTTTTTCTTCACATGGGCAGGCACCGGGAATCGAACCCGGGTCCTCTGGAGTGGCAGGCAAGCATTCTTGCCTGCTGAGCCACCATGGCCCGCCCAAAATGAAGGCATTTCTAATGGTGACATTTGGAGGTAGATATATGGCACCTGGGATGGGGGAACATGTCATCACCTTCCCCCAAAATGGTCAGTCTGCCTCTTATCCCTCGCCTAAAACCCACATAGACATGCCTTCCTCTGCCGGTAACTATTAGGCAGATCGTTTTATTTCTGATGCTAACCCACCTATTTTTTTGCCACTCCTGCCCCCTGGGAAATATACTTGTTATGACGTTTGAATGTAGAGACCAGTTTTTAAATGGCGACCTGTGACAGTGAGTTAAAAATACTTGATATTCACACTAGTTACAAAAGAACCACCAACTCCTTTGTTATGTCACAGGAAGGAGACTCCTGAGAAGTCGGACCCGAAGACTGGGTTGTGGGTTCCTGAGAAGCATCTGTGGACTCTGGATTTGACAGCCATATCCTTCCTTGAGTGCTGAGCTGAAGATAAAATGAGCCCTACAAATCCCGTCACCAGCCTTGCAGCCACCAGGGCTGCACTGGTGTTTATTTGCAATTGACTCACCAGTGTGGTCCTAAGAACAGATACAGCAGTGAGGCCTGGTAGCTTTCAACAAGTGAAACCCATACCCAAGAATGCTATCTTTGGGGCTTCATCAAATGGAATGGATATGTGAAAACTGCGTATTTACAGGACAAACATCTAATTTTTTCCCGTCTTTTCGAAATGGAGACTAGTAATTGGACTAATCATTTCTGATATTGTCACAACCCAACTGCATTAAAACAACTATTGCATCACCTTGGAAATCAAGGGTAAGAAACATTTATTGAGTGGTTAGGATGTACTAAGTGCTTTACACACGT
The DNA here is from genome assembly GCF_023851605.1 of Tamandua tetradactyla. NCBI lineage: Eukaryota > Metazoa > Chordata > Mammalia > Pilosa > Myrmecophagidae > Tamandua > Tamandua tetradactyla. The sequence goes on from NC_135352.1 coordinate 13,399,423, forward strand.
CATTCTTTCCTCACAACCAACTGTGTTGTGGGAACTGTAATTATTCCCATTTTATAGAAGAGAAAACCAAATAAAACTCAGAGACTTTGAAGGTCTCACCCAAGAACACACAACTGGTCTGTAGGGAAGTGGCAGATCCACCTGACTGCACAGCCAGTGCTAATAACCACGAAATGACTCTGCCTTTAGTATATGGTTTCCTTTTTCATTCAGTTATTTCATTCTACAAACGTGTGTACCAGGGACTTTGCTACATTCTGAGGATTGCAGAGGTGAGCGAAAATGGGCCCAGTCCCACACTTAGAATTTAGAGTTTAGTGAGAAGACAATCAAATAATCACGCACATAAAAATAAAATTGTAAACCACACAAGCCTATAGTGTTTGATTTTTTAAAAATTCCTTATCAGTCCATAATTGTTACAGGATAAAGGTGATGAGCCCTATATGCGCTCAATGACTCATTCCTGAGACACCAGGGATTCAAAGAAAGAAAGAGCTTATTGCTAGGTTCGAAGCAGGAGATCAGCTGGCGTATTGGCCCAAAATCTGTCTCTCCAATGTGCAGTAACTCTGAGAGTTTTATAGCATCAAAAGATGGGCAGGTTTTAGGATAATGAGCACAGTGGCCCCAGATGATGTGATTAGAGGTGATCTAAGTATTGAGCAGGTGCAGGCTGATGACACACTGAGTCACAGGACGTATGAAAGAAAATGGCAGCCTTAATCTGATGATAGGTATGATTTTTAGTATAGGTCACTTATAGGTTAATGCTTAAGCTACTGAGCATGTCAGGTGGGTCCATTAGATCCAGCTTTGGTTATCAAGATAGGTTTGGACTTGGGGTGGGTTAGTTCTGGGCTGATCCAAGATCCTTCATTGATAAACATTAGGGGCTGTCCATAGTAAGCATAAGACTCTAACGTTGAAAAAATGGATAAAATGGGTATAAGTGAAGGCCGGTCACGAGGTTTTTACAATCTCAAGGGCACAAGGCAACTGAATTACAGTTCAGAGGTTTCAGTTATTTCCCTCTGTCTAATATACCAGAAAGTAAAAAGGAATAGCTGTATAATGATTCAATCATCATAACCATCCCTTAAATCCCAACTTCTCAGTTACATAGTTGGCTCATGTCTTTAATTCATATTATTTACTAAGATGATAAACTCCTCTTAGTTGGAATCATATCTTAGAACTGAATTTAGAACTGAATTACCATAGTGCTGGGTTTGGGGAAAACAGCCATTTTCAACCCCTTTCCCCAAAAGAGATCTACAATCCAAACATTTCTCATTTACTGCACTGAAGTATAAAGAATGGCATGCTAAGTGGCCGATCAAGTGTTTCCAAGACTTGGAGAATCATTGCCGAGGAAGGACTTCCTGGAGTTATCTTGTGAATGAGGGATTAAATCAAAGTTTACCCATCCCTGGATTAATCCCATATCCATTCAGCTCAGTAGGAGCACAGAGGATTTTGTAAACCTTAAACTCCAAAAGTGAGTTGGAAATTGAGCCTTCTTGAGATAGATGATTGAGAGTGGGATACTCTGCACACATGGCGATATATCAAAGAGCACTTGTTCTGCCATGTCTTATTGTTCACTAAATTCATTCGTTTTTCACATTCATATGTTCACGGCTCTTCTTACTACCCAACATCTGTGTATACAGAGATGGATTTGTCTGTCTCCTTTTGAGTGGAATGTATGGTTCCTTAGAAGGAGCTTTTGTTTGCTTGTTTTGTTTTTATAAATGCTTTACTGAAATAAAGCATAGATACGAAGAGGACACAACTCATAAGTGAACAGCTTGATAAAGTTTTGCAATATAAAATACACCCATATAACCAGCACCTAGTTCAAGAGAGGAAACTTGGAAAGCACTCCAGATGCTCCTTCTTGTCCCTTCCAGCAGCGACTTGTGTATTTGTGTACACTGCTGTATTCCAGCCCTTCATTCAGCACTGGGCATACTGTAGGTGCTAGTGCTGATTTGAAGCTATTATGTACCCCAGAGAAGCCATATCCTTTAATCCTCATCCCATATTGCTGGGTGGGAGCTTTTTGATTATTTATGGAGGTGTGACCACCCAATTGTGGGTGGTAACTTTTGATTAGATGGGTTCCATGGAGAAGTGTCTTCACCGATTCAAGGTAGGGCTGCTTACTGGAGCACTTTAAGAGGGAACGTCTTTGGAAAAAGCTTCAGAGCCACCAGAACCAACAGAGTTCACAGAGCCAAAGACCTTTTGAGCAGAAGGAAAACAAGCCTGGGAGAGCCTTATGAAATGAGAAGAGAAAGCTAGCAGACATTGCCATGTGCCCTACCAGCTGAGAGAGAAACCCTGAACTTCATCGGCCCTTTCTTTGGAATTAAGGTATCTTTCCCTCAATGCCTTAATTTGGACACTTTCATGGCCTTAGAACCATAAACTTGCAACTTAATAATTTCCCCTTTTAAAAAGCTATTTCATTTCTGGTATATCACATTCCAGCAGTTTACAGACTAGAGCAGTGCTCAATAAGTAAATCTATCCATTGATTCATTTATATGTATTAGGTGTCTAGCCCATACCAGGCAGCATTCAGAGTGCTATATACACAAAGAACAAGGTACGATCCCTTTCTGAAAAGGCTCTAACAGTCAAATGAAGTTTGAAGGACAAGTGGAAAAACATGAGCCTGCAGCCCTGCAGAGAATGAGCTTCTTTGGGGGACTTTTGCAGGTAGAGAGAAGGAGGGAATGTAGCCTGTAGATCTGGGAAATTTCTCTGGTGGTCTTAATATGTTCACCTCTTTCCATGTAGGTGTGGATTGACTTCTCATATTTCATAATAAAAATGGTTTACTTATCTGGTGGAGTTCTCAATAGAGGCATTGAATGTTAAAGCTGAAAGGGTCCTCATGAATCACCACATCTAAACCCCTATTTTATTAGTTAATAATCTTTGGGTTGCAGTTAAAAAGAATCCAACCCGAACCAGCTTACACAATAAAGGGAATTTATTGGCTCGTATAGCTGAAACATTCAAATATATGGGAGCTTTCAGGCAAACCTTGATCCTAGGTGCTTAGTAATTGTAACAAAGTTCCAGGAGAGAATGGGGAGGGATTATTTAACAGGTACAGGTTTTTTTCCTGGGATGATGAAAAAGTTTTGAAAATAGAGAGAACTGGAGGTTGCACAACCCTGGGAACACACTAAATGCTACCAAAGTGTTCGTTTAAATTGATTAACAGTTTGCTCGGTGAATTGCACCTCAATTTGAAGAAAAGAAAGTCTTTTCTTCTCTTCATTAGTCTCATTCTCTAATCACCCTCATCAAATAGCCACAGGAACCAAGCAGATAAACAAAGGAAGAAAGCAGGTTTGCTGGTTTGAAACTACCCATGCCTCCAAAAAACCAACCTTCATGAAAGCATCCAATTGCTGATCAAATAGCAAAGAAATACCCAGACAAAAGCTAAGAGAAAGCAAAAATCCAGAGGTTACAGAGCACTCTGACCTTTTGCCCTGAGAGTATTTGCCAAATTGGTTTGAGAAACTGAGCAGTGGTCTCCACAGACTCTTGGGATGAAAGGGTCAGAAATCAAAGTCCAGGACCTGCTGTAGGAGAGGATTTAATGGAAGCCTCCCCATTGGTGTGACTCTCAAAGGGTTACACCTTCAGGGAAAGGTAAACCACTCTCCTGCCTCAACTCCTACAGGGCTTGGGGATCTGTAACTTGGCTAGAAGGAGCAAGGGAGAGAAACAAAACAAAACAAAACACATCCATGAATAAGTTGTAATTACAAGCAGCCTCTTATGCATTCAAAAAACTTGGGTAGTCTAAGAAAGCTTATAGAAGTTTCAAGTGGTACCAGGCAGAAGTGTACCTAAGTGCCTGAAAGAAGCAAATACAAATTCTCCATAAAGGATACTGTATCTTAAGCCACAGAGCATTTTTACAGATAATTTTCTCACAGCTAGGAGCAACATATAAATAAAGATGTCTAAGCACCCAAGGAAGTCAGCAGAAACAGTAGAGAGCTGAGAGGAGCCTGTGCCAGCTTGTTATATACCCTAGAAAAGCCATGCTTTAATCCTGATGCATCTTGTGGAGGAAGCCATTTCTTCTAATCCCTATTCAGTACTGTAGGTTGGAAACTTGGTTAGATTATCCCCACGGAGATGTGATGTGATTATCCCCATGGAGATTATCCCCACGGAGATGTGACACACCCAATTGTGGGTATTAACCTTTGATTAGGGGGAGGTGTGACTCCACCCTTCCCAGGTGAGTCTTGATTAGTTTACTGGAATCCTTTAAAAGAGGAAACATTTTTGGAAAAACCTTCAGAGCCACAAGAGCCCATGCAGCCAGAGATCTTTGGAGATGAAGAAGGAAAATACCCTCGGGGTGGCTTCATGAAACAAGAAGCCCGAAGAGAAAGCTAGTAGACATCACCATGTTTGCCATGTGCCTTTCCAGTTGAGAGACCACGAATGTCACCAGCCTTGTTGAACCAAGGTATCTTTCCCTGGACACCTTAGATTGGGCATGTCTATAGCCTTGCTTTAATTTGGATATTTTCATGGCCTTAGAACTGTAAACTTAAAACTGAATAAATTCCCCTTTTTAAAAGCCACTCTGTTTCTGGTATATCACATTCCGGCAGTTTACAAACTAGAACAAACCCCAAGTAGACATTAGATTTTGGAATTAGCAGCTATCAATTATAAAAACATCTACGCTTGCTATGTTTAAAGGAGCAAAATATTAATTTAGAAACACTTACAGAGAAAGGAAAATTATAAAAAGTGCCACTGTATTTGAAAAAGAACCAAGTGTAACTTATGGAAAGGAAAAATACAGTAACAAATTAAAAATTCAGGGGAAGGATTAGAAATGATCAGAGAAATAATAAGTGGAAGAGCAAAAGAAATTTTCTGAGTACCACACAGAGTCAAAAAGATGAAAAATATGAAAGAGGAGTAAAGAGATATGGATGATAATGTTAAAATAGGAATTCCAGGGTGGGCAATGGTGGCTCAGTGGCAGAGTTCTCGCCTGCCATGCCGGAGACCTGGGTTCATTTCCCAGTGCCTACCCATGTAAAAAAAAAAAAAAAAAAAAGGAATTCCAGAAACAGGAAGAAAAAGAATTGGGGAGAGGCAATATTTGAAGACATAACAGTTTCAGAACTGATGAAAAATGCTGAGAGAGAGGTTCAGGGAACTCATCAAATCCCAAGCAGGATAAATATGAAATACATACTTAGACACATTATGGTGAACTTGCAGAAAACCAAAGATAAAGAGAAAAATCTTAAAATCAGCCAGAAGAAAAAAAAAAAAGAAAAGTTTGCTTTCAATCTGACAGCAGATTTTCAACAGCAATAATGAAAGCCAAGGAAGCAGTAGTAATATGCTTGCTTCAATGCACTGAAACAAATAATTTGCTACTCTATAATTGTATATCCAGTGAAGAACATTTTCAAGAATAAAGACAAAATAAATAAATGTTCTGGATAAATAAAAATTTCTAGTTCACTGCTAACAAAACTTCTCAAAGGAAATTCTAAAAGATATAAGAATTGAGACAGAAAGAAAATGATTCTATAGGGAATGCTTGAGATTACACAAAGGTGCAAAGAAAAAGGAATGCAATATATGCAAATGGATGTTGATGATATAAAAGGGCAATCATTCTTACTATGTTTTAAAAATTGAATTAAAATATTTGAAAAAAATGCATATGTATGCAGAGGAGATGGAGTTTGAGTATTCTAAGTCCTTATGTTAGAAGGGAGGAGGGTAAGGATAGTAATTAACTTTAAACCTTGATAGGTTAGGCATACTGGTTGGAATTTCTAGGTAACCACCCAGAATAGAAATGGAGTATATCACTTCCAAACTAGTTTGCAAGAGGGGGATGGAATGATGAAAAAGCGCTCAGTCAAACCAAAAGAAGGGGACACGTGTATAAGCAAACAAGATCTTCAGTATTTCTGTCTGTTTTGAGAGAGGCAGTGGACATGGACAGAGGAGGCTGCCCGGTCCCAACAATTCCACCACGGTCCACACCTGTGCAAACTGGCTCTCCTCAGAAGGGTAGAGACCTCTGCTTCAAACTGTACTAATCAGATTCTCTCACAAGAATCTGAAAACATGAACAAAGATGATAAGGAAGTTGGGCTGAATCATGTGAGAAGAGCAGCCCAGAGAAAATATCCCTGAGCTATGATGACCGGGGTTCCTGGAGCAGGTCCCAAGGCCTGCTCCTCGGCTCTCCCTTTGAGTCTGTGAGCTCCCCCATGCACTTCCAATAAATCCTACTGTCAATCTCTCCCCTCCCTCATCCTCCCTTTCTTTCTTGCTTAACAGACTCGGTTTGCTTGAAACAAAAGAAATTTGGCTGATGCCAAGGACCACGTCACTCTCTTACACAAAAATCTAAATATTTCGTGTGGATGGTAAAGTTGTCTTCTTAGCTACAACTTAACCTGAAATGCAGCTGAATTCTTTACCTTATATCAACTATTGGAGATGAAGCTTCCCAAGATATAACTCAGCTGGGATGGGCCTCCCATGGTTGGAGTTGGGGTGGGGGTGGGCAGGGAGGCTCAGCTCTCACTTTATACCTACTTGGAGGCCATTCTCACCACTCTATCATAGTTTCCAAAACACATCTGATCCCACAACACATTGATGGAAACTGATGTCTCTTGGAAGATACCATGGAGTCTGTGACAGAGGGGTCACATCCTGTACATATCACCCTGCAGAAACTTTATTCCCCCATCTGGCATCTTTTCTCATCCCATCAATTCTACCAGTTGCCCTTACTCTCCTCATTCTTTTTCTCCATCCATTGAAAAGCTTTGCTCCTTTGTCTATAATATTCAGTTTTTACCCAAAGCTTGTATATTTCATTTGGCAAAACAGAAAACCTGGTCTTAAAATAGCATATCTCTTGGGGTTGGGAATCGCAGTTCCTTTCACCACTCTATAGAATACCAACCCCATGGGTTTATTCCTGATAATGATCCAAGAACCTTGAATAGTGCCTGGCACAATAAGCTTCCAATAAAGAGCTGTTGAATAAATTTCATGTATCTTTGCATGCCTCATACAGCTTAGAAATGTACTTCCCATGATGTACATGACAAATAGTTCTGAAATGGATGGTGGCATCACCAGTCTTTAGGAGCATGGCAGTAGGCTAAAGGTTGTAACACTGGACTAAACACTACAATGTATTCAAAGTTAGAAGTAATCAGATTAAAGGACATACTAGTAGAATAGAACATTAACTCAATTTCCCTATTGATCAAACTATGACACTTTAGTGTCCTATGCTGAGGATGCTGGGCATAAGGAAGAAAGGTTAAAATGGAGAAGAGCAGTGTAAATTTGCATTTTAGGGATGGTAGAAAGGTAAATAAACCATGGAAACGAGTTAATGTCTATGGATATATTTCTAAGAAACATCATCATTGGCTTAAAAACAAAATTCAAACTGTGTCTATGTAAGGTCAAAAGGGCTCATCTAAGTAAGGTTGCCAGATAAAACATAGGACACCCTGTTAACTTTGAATTTCAGATAAACTACAAATAATGTTTTAGTATAAGTATGTCCCAAATATCTCAAAGGATATATTTGTACTTAAAAATATTCATTGTCTATCTCAAATTTCAAATTTAGCTGGGCATCCTGTATTTTCATTTGCTATATCTGGCAACCCTAATCTAAAGAGAAAGTATTCAATGCATTATCTAGGTTTTGGCCTGTGTGCCATCTGGGTAAATTAATCTCCTTTTGGTATAAATGTTTGTGTTGGGTAGCTGATGGCTGGTTAGCTGATGGCTGGGGGTAAGTGGCCGTACTGAGTCAGTCACACAGACACAGAGCACACAGCATGCAACTCAGGAGACAACCCTCAGGGGAAAATGGAAGGCGTCTGCTTTATTCAGGAAGTGCACAGGCTTATATAGGCTGGGAAGCATGCAGGGACACGTGTCGGGCTGGGATTGGTGGCTGTTGTTGCTAGGCTGGAAGGCAGATTTCTGGGATTGGTCACCGTTGTTGCTAAGGCAGAGGGCAGATTTCAGGTCAGCCATTTTGTGTTGCCTTGCATCAGCCGCGGCAGCCATGTTAGCGATATTTTATGGCTTCTCCAACAATTCCTCCTTTTTTGTTTTTTAGCTTTCCAGGTAACTGTGCCTATCTTAGGTTGCCCCCTCCAGGAGGTCTTACCCATCACTGGCTGCCTGCTGATCTGATCATCACACAGGAGGACTGAGATGTGCAATTTAGGCTGACTAGTATGGAGACCGTGGAGATGCAGGTGATGCAACTTTATGACAAAGCCAAAGCCCAGACAACGGGAGTGCATGTGGGAGGGGGTAGGCCAAAACCACCGGTACTTGGGAGGGCAATGGGGGCCTCAAGGAGCCTGAGGACTTCCTTGGGACTCAGGGGTACACAGTAGCTGGTGGGAAAGCAGGTGGGAAGGGTGCACAGGGGGTTGTTAATGGCAGCTCGCAATACAAATCTTCAACATGTTTCTCCAGCACTTAATGTCCTCTCGGCCACATCTGCAATGTCTTAAACAAATGGTTTAGCAACAGGCCTTTAAGCTAGGGGGTTTGTCATACTTTGGTTGCAGCATCATAGCACATAGAGCTAGGGGAAGGAATAGGTTGGTATTGCTGCATAAGCACCATAAGGTGGAGGGCATTAACTCATGCTTTAACGAAAGCTAGGAGGTGCTTAATTACACATGGGCCTATAGATATCAGGAGAAGGAGGATGAAAAGGGGTTCCAGAATAGAAGAGATTAGGGTGGTTAGCCATGGGGATTTATAGAATAATTGCTGGTACCAGGTCTCTTGGGCGTCCCGCTCACGCTTACGGGTCACAAGTCCTTCCCTGAGTTTGGTCATGGACTCCTTAATTACACTGGAATGGTCAGTGTAAACACAACATTCCTCACCTAAAGCGGCACAGAGCCCTCCTTGCTTGAGGAAAAGCAGGTCTAAGCCTCTCCTGTTTTGGAGAACAAATTCTGATAGGGACGTAAGGGATTTTTCAAGGTGGGTGATGGAGCTTTCAATGCGGGTTAGGTCTTCGTCCACCGCAGCTCTTAAGCTGGAGAGGCCTTGTTGTTGGAGGGTGATAGAGGTGATGCCGGTGCCTAGGCCAGCTATGCCGAAAAGAGAGGCAAGAGTAACGGCCGTGACGAGTTCTCTTTTTTCTCTTAGCATGGCTGGAAGTCGCGCGTCCCAGTATTGATAAAGGTCCTCTTCTTTATGTCTCCGTGAGGGCCTTTTTCGCTATACAAGGGGTAAGCCCTGTGGAAGAGCACAGGCATTTCGCCCCTACTGGGAGAATATAGTATTTACCGTGCGACGGAGAGGACGATTGAGCACAGACCGTATTTAGGGAGGTGGAGACGTTGCCCATGCAATGTCCAGAGTGAAGAACGGATTGCATGGTGAGACCGATTTTTCTGCCAGCCCAAGGACATTGGGAGGGATTGTCCTCGTCAGAAGTAGTAAACGAAGCATTAGCAGCTATGGCATCATAATAAGGGGGCTGGGCAGCGAAACACAGCCAACAACTGCGAGTAAGGTTAGGAAAGGAGAAGTTTAAGGAAAGAAAAGCAGCTTGGAGCATTGGCCAGAGTGGGGTAGAGGGAGGGGGGAGCAGAGGAAGAGCTTGTTTTGTTTGAGGGCGATAATGTTGAGATGGGAATGGGATTGGGAGAAGGAACAGCCTGAAGCGGGGGTACGAGTACTCTGTTGGGCCCAATGGCAGAGGTCTGCTGCATTGCTTCCTTTTTTATCACGATAAGACCCCCTGGGTCGACCCCTTCCAAATAATATTTGAAGCCCCATGTTCGGCCGATCAGCCAAGAGGGATCAGTAGGGAGCTGTACGGTAAGGTTCAGTTTTTCGCAGTTTGACTTATCGTATACATGATTGATGGAGTGGTCGCGGGGTTTGCATCCAAAAGGGGCCCATGTTAGAGTTAGGTAATGATCAGTGGAGGGAGGTTTCCAAGTAGTGGCTAGTGTTTCACACCCCCAGTATGCACAGTAGTATTGGTTGGGAGCATTGCAATACCGTTTTCCGGGGTTTGAGGACGGGCACATGTAGTATTGGGCTTTGTTAAGGCATGGTGTGCCCTCTGGAAGCAGAACTAGATCACAGGCATAAACAATGAAAGAGGGGCGGCCTGCTGTAACCTGGGTCTACACAATTTTGGAATCTTCCCATTGTGCTAAGGTCCATTTCCAAGGCTGGTGGGGGTTGGAAGGGAAGGGTGTATATTGGAGGGAGGCATCGGGGAGAAGCAGAAGCAAGAACAAGAGGAGAGAGAACGGTGAGAAGGGTGACAAAGACACTTGCGTTTCATGTTGACACAGGGTTTGTGGGGGCTCGTCCATTAGACCGGGCGGGCTTGGTCAGCCAACTGGGGATCCAAAGGGGCTGGTCTGTGTTTTCTGGAAAGACACAAGCAAAACCTCGCCCTTGGGTTAAGAGTGGGTGTGGGCCCTTCCACGCGTTTGTGAGTGGGTCCCTCCACGTAACCAGAGGGACGGGTGTAGGCGCCTCCCGAAGGCCGGCCCAGTGCTTTACCGCAGGTGAGCAGTGGTGAGCATCAAAAGTCAGAAAGTTTAAGGTGACAAGGGCTTTGTTGAGACAATCTCGGGGGCACCCTGCTGGGATTGTTCCTTTAGTTTTTTAGTTGCTGTTTAAGTGTATGATGTGTGCGCTCAACTATGGCTTGTCCTTGGGGGTTGTAGGGAAGGCCAGTTTTGTGTGTTATGTGCCAATCAGTGCAAAACTGCTGGAAAGCCCTTGATGAGTAACAAGGCCCATTGTCTGTTTTTATAGCCCATGGCACCCCCATAGAATTGAATGCCTGGAGGCAGGTGGAGATGACATGTTTTGCATTTTCTCCAGAGAGTGTGGAAGCATGGACAAATTTGGAGTATGTGTCCACAATGACATGGAGATACTTGAACCTACCAAAGCCAGGGAAGTGTGTAACGCCCATTTGCCAGATGGCATTAGATCATAGGCCACGTGGATTTACTCCCTGTGGTTGTAGCGGGCCTATCGGAAGAAGGGGTCCACACTGAGTGCAAGTACGTGTGAGGTGTTTACACTGTTGTGCAGAAAGTGAGGGGAAAAGCCGTTGAAGGAATTGTGCTGACATGTGAAATTTAGCATGGAGTACACGGGCCTGGTTGATGTCGGAGCTCAAGACATGGACCGTAAGCGTGGAGTCTGCAGCAGCGTTACCCTCAGTGAGGGGTCTGGAGACCTCAGTGTGTGACCGAATGTGCCGAATGAACCAGGGAAATGCACGGTTTTCCAGGAGGTCTCTCATGGCTATAAGCATGTCGTCTTGGAGAGACATCTTGTTTTTAAGAACCACATGTGGCAGTGCCCTGACAGTTTGGGCTGCATATGCACTGTCTCTGAAGATGTTTAACGAGGAATTTTGGTGGTGAAGGAAAACCAAGAGGAGGGCATAAAGCTCCCCCTGCTGTACTGAGCTGGAGTGTGGGTGTACCTCAACAGTATTTGGAGTACCAGCTTGCTTAAGAACAATAGAGCTGTGAATCCTATTTGCATCTGTAAAAACAAGGGGGGCATTGGGGATGGGCTTGGAGGTGGGAAATGCGTGTGAGCTGAGGATAAAGGGAAGAAAGGTCATGGATGTATGAGTTTGTGTTTGGGCAGGTGATTGTCTATTTTCCCTGTGTAGCAAGGAAGGAGAATTTGCATGTTGAGGTCGGATTGGCAAAGGTGATTAATTTGTTCCATAGTAAAGGGGAGAAATAACATATCGGAATCTAAGCCAAACATGCGGACAGCAGTAGTCCGAAGTTTTCTCCCAAGAATACAGACTGCGTCCCGATACGGAGTGATTTTTCCCAGAAAAGTGAGTGCCAAATGTACCCAGAAAAGTGGCCCATCTTGGTAAAGGAGACCTGTAGGTGTCCCTGGGGTATTGATAACTAGGGCCAAGAGAGGGTGCTCTGGTTGGAATCGGGCGAGGCTCATGGCCTTGATTTTGTCGTTTATAAGGGATATGCACGTTCGTGCAGGGTCACTAAGAGTACGGTAGCTGGAGGGGTTGGAATCTCCCTCTAGAAGTTTAAACAGGGGCCTAAGTTCATGAGTAGTGATATTTAGGTGGGGGCGCAGCCAATTAATGTCCCCGCAGATGTGTTGGAGCTCAATAAGTGTGCATCCATCTGGGAGGTCCAGCCTAGGGGAGGCGGGTGTGATCTCATCAGTGATGGTGTAGCCCAGGAATGTGAAGGGGGAACAATGTTGAATTTTGTCAGGTGCAACGGCAAGCTGTAGCTGTTTGAAATTATCGAATAAAGCCATAAGATAGTCCGATAAATGACTCGGGTCTCGGTGGGCCAAAAGGATATCATCCATGTAATGCACCACCTGATAGTATGACAGAAGTGGGTTAGTAGCAACTGAGACATAAATCTGACACATTGCTGGGCTGTTTTTCATTCCCTGTGGAAGGACCTTCCATTGGAACCTCTGATGAGGAGTGGCGTTGTTAATTGTAGGGACTGAAATAGCAAAATAAGGGTGGTCCTCTTCATGGAGAGGAATGGAAAAGAAACAGTCCTTGATGTCAACAGCAACGATATGGTAGCTGTGTGTAATGGCTGAAGGATGGGGGAGTCCCAGCTGCGGGGATCCAATTTTTTCCATCTGGGCGTTAATATTACGGAGGTCATGGATGAAACACCATTTGCCAGTTTTCTTTTTGATTACAAAGATTGGCAAATTGTGAGGACTGATGGACGGCTCAATGTGTCCAAGGGAAAGCTGTTCCTGGACAAGGGAGTGCAGGCCGGAAAGTTTTTCTCGAAGCAGCGGCCACTGCTCCATTCAAATAGGGGCAGTTGTTAGCCACGATAATTTGATGGGCGCTGGCTTGGTGACCGAAAATTGGGGCGGATGAGCAGTGGCCTCTATGCTTGGGGGTGGACCTCAGGGTGGGATGTAAGAACAGCGTTAAGCTTTGGGAAGACGTCCCGGCCCCAGAGTGGGTAAGTTAGACTGGGAAGAACCAGGGGGCTAAACATGCCTGTGGTTCCATTGGGGTCCACCCAGGTTAGGGGGCTCGTGAGCTGTTGGGCAGGTTTGAGGCCTCAAGCACCCTGCATTAGGGGTCCCGACTTAAGTTTCCATGAGGGGTCGAGATCTTGGGGCCGAAGAACGGAAACGTCGGCCCCTGTGTCCAGTTGACCTGAAATGGCCTTGCCCTGAACTGTTAGGGTCAGAAAGGCCTTGCTTTGCATGATGGGAATAGCCCAGAGAACTGCGGGGGAGCGCTTCTCTTTTGGGGGCAGGGCTGAGAGGTGCCCCAAGATTAGTTTAACGGCTGCAAGGGGCGACCTTGAACATCAGAGATAGCCCTGCAGTCCTTTTTCCAATGGAATCCACGTTTACATCGGGGACACACAGAGTGCGGGGGGGGGCGGGACCAGAGGGGTTTGTAGGTACACTCATGAGCGTAGTGGCCGGGCTGATGGCATTGATAACAGGTTCTAGGCCCTTTGGGGGAATGAAGGTGTTCTATAAGGGTGGCAACAAGAACGGAGGCGCCATCTCAAGCAGCAGCCGCAGCAGCAGAGGCAGTGGCCGTAGCAGCAGAGGCGGCGGCAGCAGCAATCGCTGAGGGGGAGGAGGAGGAGATGTCCCTACAGGCCAGGACCCAACTGTCCAGCTCTTGATTGCGGATGGGGGTGATAGCTTGTCTGCAGGGAGCATTTGCCCCTTCCCAAAGGAGTTCCTTGAGAAGAGCATCAGCAGCGGGGCCTGCTGACACCTTACGATGTACAGCATCTTTAACACGGCTGAAAAAGGTGGAAAAGGGTTCGTCCGGACCTTGTAAGAGTCCAGCTAATGGAATGGGTTTATCCTGCGGGTTGAGCCTCTGGAAGGCAGACCGAGCAATATTATGGACCTGTTCAAAGAGGAGAGGGGTGCAGGAGGCTTGCACCGAAGGAAGAGACCACTGTCCCATGCCCTTAAGGGTATCAGGGGGAACTTCGGTGTGACCATTGGTGAGATTCCAGACATCAGTTCGATCAGCTTCATCACTATATAATGCGTTCCAGGTAACAAAGTCTCCCGGCTCGAGAATAGCATAGGCAAGGTTTTTCCAGTCTACTGGGCAGTTGTATTCATAGGAAAGATTCTCAAGAAGCATCTGAGCATAAGGGCTATGGAGGCCGTCCTCCTGGATGGTTTTGCGAAGGTCAGAGATGGTCTTGTGATCGTACGGGTACCAGGAGAAAGGAAGGGAAGACTGGGATGAAGATTAAGGGGAAACAGGTGAGGGCACAGCGATGCTGCAGAGGGGTGGGGGAGGGAAGGGCATGCGCAGTGGGAAGGGGGAGGGGCCGCAGGAACCGGAAGCATGGGCGGAAACAGGGAGGGGGAGCAGGCTGCTGGTGGCAAGGGAAGGGAAGGAGGAGGGAGCGCAACAGGAGGGGAGGTGCCTCAGAAGGGGTTCCCATGAGGCATGCATGTATCACTAGGAGGGTGGGAACGAGACCTAGGGGAAAGGTTTTTCCCTCGTGTTCCTCAATGGCACAAACGCGCTGAAGGAGTTTCCACCAAGTATTCGGGTCCCATATCGAGGCTGTTTTGAGCCAGGGGTTAGACCACGTAAGGACTTCCCAGTACTTGTGCAAGGTTTTTTTGGAGATTTTAACCCGCCTCATGGCCAATAAGGCATGAATAGCTTGAGCCTGAGGTGCAGAATTAGAGGAGGGGGTGTTACTCATGAGAGGGAGAATTTAGAGGGGGCGGTATGCACAGAGAAACCGCCAAGGGGGCCACTTACCGAAACGGGGGTGGCTGGCACTGAGAACCACCGAAGGGGGCGACTATCACGGAGAATCACCGAAGGGGCAGCTGTCACGGAGAACCACCGAAGGGGGCGGCTCTCACAGAGAACCACCAAGGGGGGGGTGGCCCCACGCTGGGCGCCACTTGTGGGGTAGCTGATGGCTGGTCAGCTGATGGCTGGGGGTAAGCAGTCATACTGAGTCAGTCACACAGACACAGAGCACACAGCACGCGACTCAGGAGACAACCCTCAGGGGAAAATGGAAGGCGTCTGCTTTATTCAGGAAGTGCACAGGCTTATATAGGCTGGGAAGCATGCAGGGACATGTGTCGGGCTGGGATTGGTGGCCGTTGTTGCTAGGCTGGAGGGCAGATTTCCAGGATTGGTCACCGTTGTTGCTAGGCTGGAGGGCAGATTTCCGGGATTGGTCACCGTTGTTGCTAGGGCGGAGGGCAGATTTCACGTCAGCCAGTTTGTGTTGCCTTGCATCAGCCGCGGCAGCCATGTTAGCGATATTTTATAGCTTCTCCAACATGTTTGGCTGTTGTATACATGTTACAAGCCTACATTCTCCAACCCTCATATCGCTTTCCTCCTTTTCTCCCTTACTTATGGTTTCAGTTAAAACACAAGCTCTTTCTTGCCATCACTTCAGCCTTCAAAGACCCAGTGACCAGAGGTTTTGGATATTTCAGTTATTATTGACTTTCAGCAGAGGTGACTTTGATAAAAAGGGTCAAAGCGACTACTCTGGACATCAAAGATCCCAAAGTGTGAAAAAGCTCAAAGTGACAAAATCAGCTCATGCTTACACACTTCCCCATCTGAGAGTCACACAGCCCTGGCCGCAATGGACCATGCAAAAAAGCCAATCTTAAGGAACATACCCATAATTTTTCATCCCAAATCATGGCTCATGTGGACAAAAGAAGAAAAGATATTCTCTTCCTTCTGGTGAATCTACAAATTCTGGGGTTCAAGATGCAGGATGTAGTTTGAAGTGGGGAAGAAGGAATTCAATCAAACTACACTGGAACTTGTACAACAACAAATAACACAATGAGATATATTGGGAGATTGAATCATGGTCCCACAAAAGGCATGTTTAGATCCAACTTCTGGTGGATATGAACCCATTTGTGAATAGGGCCTTTGAAGATGTTATTAGTTAAGATGTGCCCAATCTGGTGAGGGTGGGCCTTCACCCAAAATGGCTGAAGTCCTTATAAGCAAAGGAAACTAGACACAGAGAGAAGCCATGGGGAGCAGCCAGAGCAGAACCAGGAAGAGAAAGGAGAAGATGCCGCCATTTGTATTGCCATGTGGCAGAAAAGCCAAAGAACCCAAATATTGCCAGACAGCCAGAAGACACCAACCTTGGGAGGAAGTAAGTCTTCTGATCTCTGAAACTGTGAGCCAATAAATTCCTGATGTTAAGCCAACATTGTATGGTATTTGTTTGTTTATTTTTAATTAATTAATTAATTTTGGGGGCATGGGCAGGCACCGGGAATCGAGCCCGGATCTCTGGCATGGCAAGTGAGAACTCTGCCACTGAGCCACTGTTGCGTGCACCCTGGTACTTGTTTTAGTAGCTAGGAAACTGTGATATAGTTCATGCTAACTAATATAATCATTCACAACACATATTTGTTATAAATTTATCGGATACAAGTGTGCTAGAACTCCTGGGTTGCCTGCCTGGCTCAAGATGAGTTCCCTTTCCTCGAGCTGGCTCCAGAACTCAAGGGTGAGTTCCTAATAGGTCTGTCTATACTGAGTCACCCTATTATCTGCCCGTGACAGATGTCTGACCCAAGCTGAACCTAACAGAGTACTTCTTCTAGATTTTTTCAAACTGAAGCCAAAGGAACCAGAGATGTGAGTTTTGGGAGTTCTCCATGTGGAGGGCTACGATGGGAGAATGAATGCAACATGTGGAAAGAAGTAGAGGTAAGATATGGAGGGAGAGATCAACATTCAAAAATCTGTAGCATTTCTATACACTAGTAATGAACAAGCTGAGGGGGAAATCAAGAAACGAATCCCATTTACAATTGCAACTAAAAGAATGAAATACCTAGGAATAAATTTAACTAAAGAGACAAAAAACATATATAAAGAAAACTACAAAAAACTGTTAAAAGAAATCACAGAAGACCTAAATAGATGGAAGGGCATACCGTATTCATGGATTGGAAGACTAAATATAGTTAAGATGTCAATCCTACCTAAATTGATTTACAGATTCAATGCAATACCAATCAAAATCCCAACAACTTATTTTTCAGAAATAGAAAAACCAATAAGCAAATTTATCTGGAAGGGCAGGGTGCCCCGAATTGCTAAAAACATCTTGAGGAAAAAAAAAACGAAGCTGGAGGTCTCGTGCTGCCTGACTTTAAGGCATATTATGAAGCCACAGTGGTCAAAACAGCATGGTATTGGCATAAAGATAGATATATCAACCAATGGAATCGAATAGAGTGCTCAGATATAGAGCTTCTCATCTATGGACATTTGATCTTTGATAAGGCAGTCAAGCCAACTCACCTGGGATGGAACAGTCTCTTCAACAAATGGTGCCTAGAGAACTGGATATCCATATGCAAAAGAATGAAAGAAGACCCATATCTCACACCCTATACAAAAGTTAACTCAAAATGGATCAAAGATCTAAACATTAGGTCTAAGACCATAAAACAGTTAGAGGAAAATGTTGGGAGATATCTTATGAAACTTACAATTGGAGGCGGTTTTATGGATCTTAAACCTAAAGCAAGAACACTGAAGAAGGAAATAAATAAATGGGAACTCCTCAAAATTAAACACTTTTGTGCATCAAAGAACTTCATCAAGAAAGTAGAAAGACAGCCTACACAATGGGAGACAATATTTGGAAATGACATATCAGATAAAGGTATAGTATCCAGAATTTATAAAGAGATTGTTCAACTTAACAACAACAAAAAGACAGCCAACCCAATTACAAAATGGGAAAAAGACTTGAACAGACACCTCTCAGAAGAGGAAATACAAATGGCCAAAAGGCACATGAAGAGATGCTCAATGTCCCTGGCCATTAGAGAAATGCAAATCAAAACCACAATGAGATATCATCTCACACCCACCAGAATGGCCATTATCAACAAAACAGAAAATGACAAGTGCTGGAGAGGATGCGGAGAAAGAGGCACACTTATCCACTGTTGGTGGGAATGTCAAATGGTGCAACCACTGTGGAAGGCAGTTTGGCGGTTCCTCAAAAAGCTGAATATAGAATTGCCATACGACCCAGCAATACCATTGCTGGGAATCTACTCAAAGGACTTAAGGGCAAAGACACAAACGGACATTTGCACACCAATGTTTATAGCAGCGTTATTTACAATTGCAAAGAGATGGAAACAGCCAAAATGTCCATCAACAGACGAATGGCTAAACAAACTGTGGTATATACATATGATGGAATATTATGCAGCTTTAAGACAGGATAAACTTATGAAGCATGTAATAACATGGATGGACCTAGAGAACATTATGCTGAGTGAGTCTAGCCAAAAACTAAAAGACAAATACTGTATGGTCCCACTGATGTGAACCAACATTCGAGAATAAACTTGAAATATGTCATTGGTAACAGAGTCCAGCAGGAGTTAGAAACAGGGTAAGATAATGGGTAATTGGAGCTGAAGGGATACAGACTGTGCAACAGGACTAGATACAAAAACTCAAAAATGGACAGCACAATACTACCTAATTGTAAAGTAATCATGTTAAAACACTGAATGAAGCTGCATCGGAGCTATAGGTTTTTGTTTTGTTTTTTTTTTGTTTGTGTTTTTTTTTACTATTATTATTACTTTTATTTTTTCTCTATATTAACATTCTATTTCTTTTTCTGTTGTGTTGCTAGTTCTTCTAAACCGATGCAAATGTACTAAGAAACGATGATCATGCATCTATGTGATGATGTTAAGAATTACTGAATGCATATGTAGAATGGTATGATTTCTAAATGTTGGGTTAATTTCTTTTTTTCCGTTAATTAATAAAAAAAATAAAATAAAATAAAAAAAAATAAAAGATATGGAGGGAGAGCATGTGTTCTACTCAATCCCATTTCTTGGTTCTAGGATGTATAAACTGCTGTGTGTGTTTATCTCATAAATTCTCTTTTTTTTTTGCTTGTGTTAGCTGTGTTCCTGTCATTTGTAATAAAAACATCCTGAATAGTCCAGCACTGTGTTGCTGCTATGGTAAATACAGAGATCTATAAAATAGGGCCCTTGCCCTTAGGGAACTCACCCATTGGTGCATTAATTATAACCTAGGGTGGAAAGTTGAAAATGCTGCAAGAGGAGTCGAGAGCTATAAGAAAGCAAAGGAGGGAGAAATCGTTTCTGGCAGGAGAGATCAGGAGCAGCTTCTTGGTCGAGAGGCCTTTATCCAAGACCGGATAAAATGTGATCATGTGGCAATGAGGAAGAGAAGACTCTTGACAGAGAGAGAGAGAGAGAGAGGAAATAACCTGCGCAGAGATTTAGAGGTGGACAAAATGGACAGGCATGGGACCAGCCTTGTATTGCAGGCCAAATCATCTAGATTTTTGTTTGATAGGCAATGGGAAGCCCTGATGGCTTTTAAGCAGGGGAGAGATAAGGTCAGAGCTCTGTCAAAATGATAAATCTGGCAGTGGTTTAGAATGGAGGGAAAAATGGGGTCATGCAGTTAGGAGGGCATTGAGGTGTTCCCAGCTGAAAATAATAAATGCTCTAAACTTGATGAAGCAGATAGGGAGCAGAAAGAAAATGAGGATGCCCTTTACTTCTGATAGTCACATTATTTTCAGTAAGGAGGAATATCTGCAGGGTGGGACTCAGAGATGGGCTCACAACTCAATAGAGGAAGGTGAAGGCTGAGACCGCCTCTGTAGGGGAGGGGGTTATGTGTGTGTGTAAGAAGTAGTCAGAGGTGATCAAAGGGCCGCCAAAGGCCATTGGGGGCTTTGTGGAGGCTAAATAATAGGAATCTGAAGTAAAACCAGCCATCAGTCTCCTTAGTTGGTGGCCTCACAGGAGAGGCAAATAAGTGGAAGGTGCAGGTTACCAGGAGAGGGACCTCCAGAGATGTGAGAAGGAGAAACATGAAAGGATGAAAGAAACAGGGGTGCTGGAGGGAGAACCTCACAGAAATGGCTGAGGTGGGGAATGGCAAGCTCAGGGGTTAGATGGTTTGAGAGTGGGAAGTCTCTAGGCTGGGTGAGTATGCAAGGAAAGCCAGGAGGGCCCTAAGAAGAGAGCGAGAGGGGATGTGACATGATCACTGGGTCAGCAGGAGCAGGAGAAATGTGAGATGGTGCAAAAAGGAGAATTTCAGGGACCCAGATCTGGGGCTTGAAGAGATTCTGTATGATGATCTGCAGAGTTTGGAGATAAAATGGAGATAAAGGTCTCCAGACCTGTGGAGATTGAGGAACTGCAGGATAAAGATATCTATGAAGTTTCTAGAATGTGGAGGAGAAAGAGATTAGGACATCTAAATAATATCCTAGAGAGCGGTAGGCAGGAACAGGGGCTGGGAGAAGATGGTGAATGGAATGCTGCAGACTTCAGCAGAGGTTGCTGAGACTTGAAGATGGAAAAAATGCTCAGGAAAAGGAACTGGGGAACAATAAAGAAATAGGGTCCTTTAGTGGTTGTGTTAATTTGGGATGGGGAAGGTGAGGAGTAGAAGGAATGCGTGGGCTGTTGTACAGGGAGAGGAAGGAAGTGTCACCCTGTAGATAAAGTCGGATTTGGATTAAAGTGATGTGATGAAGGGAGCATTTGAAGTAAAGGTTAAAGATACGGGATGGTTTGTTTGATTTCCCAGGGTCTCCTGAGGAGAGCTGTCATAAAACAAGGATATAGAAAAAGATGAGCAGGGGACATGGGTTGATGTATTTCTGTGGTCAGTTTAATGAAGTGGGAGGTAGCTCAATATGCACATTAATGATGAGGGATTGGAGATATGAAGATGGATTCCCATGATGCTCTTTAAGGAAGATTGTTTTCACAGTGTGTTTATATGTCTCCCCTCCCCCTCTTGCACCCTTTATTTTCTTAGGAAATATGTGCATGTGTGTACATGTGCATGCGTGTGTCTGTATGTGCACACTGTGTGAACCTGAGGGAAAACGAGAGCTCACCAGTCGTTTGTTACTTTGGGGTATAAGGGATCTGCATTCCCTTTTTAGATAGCTGCAGTAGACAGTTGAGTATAAAAGATTCCAGACGGAATACATGCCTTTCCTGACTCTTATTCAGTCTTGCAGGGGAATGGGGGAGGGGTGTGTGTGGGGAAAAAAAGAGTACTAGGGCTGACTGAGAGAGCTGAAAGTGGAAGCAAAGGTTATCTGAGGTCCACCTTCTGAGATAGTCCATTTTCCCTTTATGACTTCTTTCCCCAAGCCTTGTGATCTGAAGATTATCACCCCTTTCATTTACTCCCTGCAGCCTGGATGTGAGATAACCCTCCTCCACTGATGTTCAAACCCACATGGCAGTGCTTTGGGATGGCCTTGGAATCCCCGCCACATCAATGCCCCAGATGCAGGGATTTGTCTTGCAAGAATAGAGGCCTACATGCAAGGGAATTGGGCACCGGTCCCAGAGCTGCACCCATCTTCCACAAGAGTGCCCACTCTTCAGATCTCTCCCCCCAATTGTCCTGTGAGTCACTAAAGGGGTGCCCTGTGAGTCACTAAAAGGCATGATTCTGCTCCCCAGCTCCTTCCCCATTAGCTGTGTTGCCTTCTGCAAGTGACTTCCTGAAGCCTTGGGGTCCTCCCCTGGACCATGGGGACACGTGATGGGCACTGCCCTGTAGAGCTGCGCACATTCACTGATTAGCATAGTGCCCTAAGTAGGGATTTAAAGGCTTGCAGTTATCATCAAAGATGACATGAACTTTCAGTGAGGAGCAGGAGAAAGGCAGTGGACATGGTGCCATCCAGTCCTTGAGTGGTGAGAGGACAGAGATGTAGACCAGAAGCACCAGGGGAGCTGGGAAAGCCTGAGTTCCTGGTGGCCATGGTGGTGCTGAGGACAGAGTGGCCTGGGTCACCCAGAGTCCTCGGCCAGCAGCCCTGTCAACTCCCCCTACCCAGAAGCTCATTAGAAATGCTGACTCCCCAGCCCCACTGCACACACCCCGAACCAGAATCTGCACTTGGACAAGGTGCACTCTGGAGTTTGCAAAGCCCTGCTGGTACCCGCCTGGCTTGATGTAACCCCCAGCAAAGGCTGGGAGTGGCCGGAAGGAAGTGATGGTCAAAGAAGCAATCTCCAGGCAGGTACCCACACCGCTCACTCAACTAGGTTTCATGAGCCCCTTTCAGAAAGGCCATTCAAGTGGAAAAGAGGGGGGCAGCCTCTTTTTGCACCTCAGCAGTGACCAGGAAAATTGGGGCCACGGAAGAGTATTTGAACACTTCAGGGCAGCAAATTAACCTAATGCCGAGGGCAAAGGCATCCCCCGGGCTCAGTCTGCCCCTACAGGCTGTTTGCAAAGTGCCAAGTGCTAGACTCACAAGCGTGTGTGTGTGTGTGTGTGTGTGTGTGTGTAAACAACCCTTCCTGTCACACACATGGCCAAGAGAAATAGCTACTTTGCTTTCTTTCATCAACAGAACCAACACACCTGCAAGACAGGGACCCACTGTTTTAAGACCTCATCTGAAGGTACAACCATCTCTCCAAAAAGGAAAAAAAGAAAGCCTTTTCCAAAGATCGAGTAGGGATTCTCTTTACTGTGCAAATGTAACAGGTCTCTTGAATCCAGCTCCCCCACCCTCTCCATTCTCTCCACCTCGTCACCAGCAGATTTTCTTCCTGTTGTTATTCTCTAACAGAGCACAGACGTTTCCAGTTGACAGAGTCCGAGCTCAGCGCCTTCCCTGCACATTGCCCAAGCGAAAACATGTCAGGGAGAGGACGCGGCACCCAGGCTTCTGGCTACACCCGTGAATGGACAAGGCCGGTGCGTCCCAGCAGGTCCACTCCAGTTCTCCGGAGGGCCCGTTCAGGCCACAGGGCCTTTTGCTTCTGGATCCCACTCTTTGGGGCGGACCCCCGAGTCTGGGGCTGGCCCTGTGTGTCTGTCAGCAGTGACACTCCCCACACACACCTCCCCGCCGCCCCCCACTTCTGGTGGATCCGTCCAGTTTTAGTCAGGAATGTTCTTCAGATAAAGAACGGAGCAGAAGGCAGGCACTTCATCAAAGTCGCCCGCGGGGAGCCGGACTGTCCTCTGGGAGGGCTTGACATTTATGATGCAGCGGGGCCTGGGCAGGCAGAGGGAGCCAGCTCAGGGTGCAGAGAGAAAGCAGTGGTGACGCTGAACTCCTAGGGCTGTGTCACTGGAAAACAACATGCCAGGATAACTTTGACCTGGAACTGCAAACACCACCACTCAGTCCCCCCCACCTCCCTCCCCGGCTCCGCCTACCCAGTGGCCCCTGGGGACTCAGATGACTTCACGGTTATATTTAGCAAGTCATGGGAGGGACGGCCTCCGTGGCGGCCAACTAGCCTTCCCTGGGAGGCCTTGGGTTCCTTTGTCCTTCTCCCTCGGCCTCCCCTCCTGTTCCTTCCTGCGCGCTGACATTTAACCACTTCAGGGCTGGAGGAGTTTCCTGCCAGCCTGGAACAGGCAGAACCGATGAGAGAAGCACCCACCCCAGTGCCCAAACTTCTCCCCCAAGCATCCTGGAATTCTGTTTTACAAACTTCTTTCTTGGGTCTTAAACATTCTTTTTTTTTTTTTTAATCATCTGGCGTTTCTTAATAAAATGACACAAGTACCCTTGGGAAGGAAAATGACTTAAAATGTTATCAGTTCACGGGTTCTGAAGCATGGGCACAAGTCAAGGTTTTGGGGGAGAGGGGACAGGAGTTAAGTTGCAGACTTCTGGTGAAAATGGGAAGATTTGGGGGTGAAGGAATGAAAAAGACATAAACCTACTGTCGGCAAAGCAGACGGGAGAGAATGCGGAGGAGAGAGTACAGGATTTTGCTCAGCTGTGAATACAATGAAAGGTCAAAATAATGGAAAGACTAAATATTGACAATCAAAATTTGTGTGTGGGAGGCAGGGAAAGGGTGGGGGTGGGGGGGTGCTGATGTAATCTGAAAACTCCAGATCTTCATCTTCCGTACTAAAAAAGGCAATAGTTAAGATCTAAAACGGAAAAGTCAAGGAAGGAATAGCCAGATAAACTTGTATTTTAGAAATACAGAGTAAATACCAGGAAAAAAAAAAAAGAGGGGGAATTAGAAGCAAAGAGGAAAGGTTTCCTTTAAAATTTTTAGAGAAATATTAAGTTTTCAAACGAGGTAATGTGTTTTTTTTCCCACAAAAATAAAACCCAAAATAAAAAAATAATAATAAAAGAAAGACATGAGAAGGAATGAATGATAAAGTGCATCGGATTTCAGGTTTCTGCCGGGAGCTGGTTCGGCTGGAGTTTTCTAAAACCCGAGCCCTTTGTTGACCTGCTTGGATTATTTCCACCACGCCCCTGAGAGGACCGCAGAAAGCCCGGCCCGTGTTCTTCCGAGGAAGTACGACTGAGAAGACAGAAGTCTCTTTTGTCACTGTCCTGAAGGGGAATCTTCTGCACAAAGGTGGGCAAGGCTGAGGGGAGCCCCTGGGACTCCCAGCTGCAGACTATGGCGGGAGAGGGGCCTTGTACACGGCTGCTTCCAACAGAAGGAAGCATTTCCAACAGAAATGCATGTCCTGGGCTCCCCAGGGACGTGCATTTCCCATGTGTGTTGATGTGGCGCGTGGAGACACAGCACAACAGTTAGTCCTGGCCTCCCCCTGCCTCCCCCTGCGTCTCCGCCTGCATTGCCGAGTGGGCATCGAGCTGGGGTGCCTCCTGGCACCTGGGCAGCGTCAGTTGCGGGGACTCATGGTTCCAGCTTCAGTTGGGAAGGGGGCACTGTTCCAGCATAAGATAGGGGACCCATCGTTCCAACTCCGAGCCTCAGCGAAGACCTGGGCACAGCCCCTTTCCTCGGGTGCGAGGGGAGGAGCCCCGCCTTTCCCGTGGGCAAGCCTGAGGGTGATCTGGAAACTTGCCTAGCTCCCCCCTCTTCTTGCACAGCACTCTGAGCAGAAACCGGTAACCCCGGACCACCTGCAAGGGTCCCAGGGCTCCAAGTCAGGCACCCCCATCCCTCAGTGGCAGCGTACCCCAAAAACAGGCATGAGGCCTGGGAGAAAATGAAAATGAAACCCTTTGTGTACAGACCTTGCAAAATGTATAAAATGAGAATACAATGGCTTCATGTGAAGCACCTAGTTTATAGCCCCTGGTGTATAGTCAGCTCTCAAGAAATATTCGTTATTAAGATGATAAGAATCATTTTCACCTGCTTCAGCTAGGAATTGTGCTGGGAACTACGAGAAAATGGGGCACGGTGTAGGCGTGACCTTGTTGGCATGGAATTCCCGGTCTGCCGAGGATCCCGGGAAGCAGACACTTAGGAGAGTGACTCCCGAGGTGGGAGATGACGCAGGGAGGTTTCCTAGAGAAAGCTGAACTCAAGGGCTGAGCAGGAGGCAGGCAGGAGAAAGGTCGAGAAGTGGAGCAGTCTCCAGGCAGGGGAAGCCAGCGAAGGAGGTAACTGCGCCGTGGGGAACGGAGAGGAATTTCCTCTGTCTGCAGCATCGTGTTCTATGTTGGGGGGCTGGCTAGAAAACAGGCTGGAGAGATAAGCAGGGCTGGTTGCAGGCCATTGGAAGCTGCATGAAGTCCTACACACTGTTAACATCAAAAGGGACCCAGTTTTGCCCTCAGGAATGGATCATTCCACCTTTTAAAAAAAAAAAAAAGCAGGCAGTTTTCTATTAATTATCTGCTAAGAATAGTATAGGAATTCGTGCTTCTCATTGTACAGTTAAATATAACTGTGCTTCCAATATCTGATTAATTAACATGAAATGAAATTTTTTGATTCAAAGTTCAAAAAGAGCAAATAAACTCAATTACATTGTGTACATTCTGTTTTTTTATTAAATCATTTTTACATTGTCAATGTTTATAGCATTGACATTGTATTATTTTACTACTATATACACCTTTCCTTCTTTTAATGGATTAAAAAAATGGTTTAGTAAATCCACTGTTTGATGATAAATAAATCTCTGGATTCCAGAGCATTTGGCTTTGTAATATTGTGTGTAAAACAAAACAGTGACTCTTGCAGAAGCCGGTTGTAAAGGAAGGTTGCTAACCTCTTACAGCCCTCTCTGTCTTTATCCCCCTGCTAATTAGATATAGTGACCATTGCCAACCCTTTAAGACAGTGTAATATTCCCCTTAGTGGCCTGTCACACTTTTTTTTAGCCTTACTGATATTTTTTATTGATATATGTTATATATTCACAGACCATGCAATCATCCAAAATGTACAATCAGTGGTTCACAATATCATCATATAACTGTGCATTTATCATCACAATCAACTTTCTGTGAAAAGTAACACATATACAAAAATAATAAATTTCAGAGCACATTGCAGTCATTACTTGTAGAATAGATTTCAGAGTTTGGTATAGGTTACAATTCCATAATTTTAGGTTTTTACTTCTAGCTGTTCTAAGATACTGGAGACTAAATGAATTATCAATATAATGATTCAGCAATCATACTTATTTGTTAAACCTTACTTTCTCTATATAACTCCACCATCACCTTTGATCTTTCTCCCACTCTTTATGGGTATTTGGGCTATGCCCTTTCTGTTTCATGTTGGAAGGGGCTGCTGATAGTATGGGGTAGAAGGATGGAACTAGTTGATATTCTGAAGAGGCTGGACCCTCTACATTTCAGGACCTAACTGGTCCAGGGACCCATCTGCAGCTTGTAGGTTTCTGGAAAGTTACTCTAGTGCATGGAACCTTTGTATCATCTCATATAATGCCCTAGGTGTTCTTTAGCATTAGCAGGAATGGTTTTGGTTGGGTTGTGACAGGTAGCAATGTCTAACTGAACCTTGCATAAGAGTGACCTCCAGAGTAGCCTCTCGACCATTGAACTCTCTCGGCCACTGATACCGTATTTGTTACACTTCTTTTCCCCCTTTTGGTCAGGATGGAATTGTTGATCCCATGGTGCCAGGGCCAGACTCATCTCTGGGAGTCGTCTCCTACCTACCAGGGAGACTTTTACCCCTGGATGTCAAGTCACATGTAGCATGGAGGGCAACAATTTCACTTGCAGATTTGGCCTACCACACTTTTTATAACCATTCCTCAACTGTTGAAGATTGAGTTAGGTTATTTCTAACTTTTGATATTACTTATGGAACTAGGTGAGTATCTTTGTTTAAAATCCTTTTTCCATAGTTAAGATTATTTTCTTATGGTAGAGTCACAATAAGGAAAAGCTAAAGGGAAATGAGGACTTTTTTTTAAGGCTCTTGAAATACATTGCCAAATTGTATTCTCTGAGTTATACTAATTTATATTCTTACTGGGATGATTGGAGAATTCCCATTTTATTTGATGCTCTTGCTAGCATTGAAGATTGTCATATTTAAACAATTTCAATTATTTGAAAGATACATATGGCAATTTCTTTTAACTTGGTTTTCTTAGATTATTAGTGAGATTGAACATTTTCTTGCTAATTAATTACATTTCTAGGTTCGTGGATTTTCTGCTCATAACATTAAGACAGTTGGGACCAAATATAGTGAATATAAATATCAATTATCCAGATTCTAAAACACCACTTTAATTGCTTCGATTTTTTTAAAACAATTTTTTATTTCTGGGAGATAATGGCAGGTTATAGCTAAAATCTAAAATCATGGATGAAACTCGTAGACACACCGTTCAGTCAAAGAAGCCAGAAACAGACTAGCATATTGAACTGTATGGTTCCATTCACAGAAGTTTCAAGAACAGGCAAAACGTAACAAAGAAGATAGGATGTAACAAATGAATATGACTGTTGAATTATTATCTTGATATTTCTTATGGTCTCCAATGTCTTGGAGCAGCTAGAAGGAAAAATGAAAAATCGTGGAACTGTAACCCATACCAAATTTTAAAATCTGTTCTATAACTGCTTATAAAATATACTTGGAAATTCATTGCTTTTTTTGTATATATGTTATATTTCACAATAAAAAATAAAGTTAAGGAAAAAAAGAACAAGCAAAACAAATGGAGCACTGACTGGGAAGGGACAGGGAAAGCTATTTGAGGTGCTGAAAATATTCTATGTCTCGATCTGAGTGATGAATATACCAGTATTTATATATGTAAATATCCCCCCAAGATTGATACATGTTACTGTGTGTGTACTCTCTCTCTCAGATACATAATATACATAATGCACACACACACATATAAAAACCTTTATTTGTTCCATAGACTCAATAGACTTTTATAACTCCCATGAGGCATCCTAGAGTTAAACCTCTGAGGATCAATGGGGACCCAAGGGATTTGGCAGTTCCACTGCCACGTTAAGACAAGAGGCGAAAGAGAGCCTTTAGGTTTCTCCTCGTGTGGGAAACTAAGAGTAGCCCAAGACAGTTATGAATACACAGTGGGGGTGGGGGAGGCAAAATTTTATGGGTTCTGAAAACAGGAACTATTATGAAGTCTCCAAGATTCTCATGCTCACAGATCACACATCATGTGAAGCCAGGTCTAGAGGTACCATTAGGTCAGAACAGAACCAGGATGGCTGTAAGGATTGCTGGGAAGCTGGCTGTGCTGATATTTTGTCAAAGACCAGAGTGCTTCTTGAAGATTTCAGTCTGGTCCTCTAGGACCCCTCCAGAGAAGAAACAGGCAAGCCTCTGACTCTCCTCCAAGACATGAGGACAAATGTTTAGAATGGTGATCCCATGTTCTTGTCAGATCAGCAGAGAAGATCCATTTGGCCAGAATTAGGTAGGGCAAGTAATTAAAATACTGCAGGAGTTTTCCATGATAAAACAGGATTAACCAGAGAATTCAGTTAACCAGAACACACCCTTCCCTGAGCATTCGGATGATCAAGATCTTAATCTGCGCTCTCTCAATCATCAACAGTGTAATCTTGAGCAGCCTCTTCACACCTGGGCCTCCTTATCTTCACGCATAAAAAGAGGAGTTTGGACCCAGTGGACCATCAGGTTTTCTCCATTCCTTACCACCCTGTGATTTTATGAAACACACTCCTGGAGAGTACACAGAGACCAGGATGTGGTGAGTACTGACATTTTATCTGGAGGACTGCAGTGTAGGACATGGACAAAAACAGTCCTGGCTTCCAATGAGGATTTGTTTTTCCAGTGGCCTCCAATTTAACCTGTTTGTCATTAAAAAGAAAAGCCAGAAGGGAACTTGCAGTCCCTGCAAATATGATGAAAACTGTAGACCCTCTCCATTGTCAGAGGTAAACATTTACATACTCCGAATTTTGCATAAAATTTTAGCAATTCATTGACCTCCAGAGGTCTACCCATGGAGCCATGTTAATAAACACTTTGACCCGGTGTTGGTGTTAGAATTTATTAATCTCAGCTTCTGTTTACCACATTTCCAACTCTATATCAATTAGAGACCAGAAGACAACATTAAGATCCAAGACTCACACTGTCAGGGGAGTCTTTAGAGATTCTATTTGATATACACAAATTGAGTAAATACTGCCAATTGGGGGACATATTGTTACATCATTTCACAGTATAAGAATAAGAGTAAACATGCTTAAAAATGCACATTTTTGACATTTGACTCAACGTTCCTTTTCTGGGGCATTTATTTAAAAGATGACTAATTATGGTTGTGGCCAACAATTTATCTACAGATGGTTTTATTTCTTTTTTGTCATCTTGACAAATTGGAAGTCATATTAAGTGCAAAAATCAATAGATTATTTATAGATGTTATGGGGCCTTCATCTGATGAAATATTAGACAGTGGTGAAAAGTCACGCTGAGGGTTTTCCAACTGCTCTCCTTGAAACCCCTTTCACTATTTAGATGGTGAATGACTGGAGAGGGGACAGAGGTGGAAGAATCGGAAAACCTGTAGACAGGACTCTGAGCTCCATATACCTCCCTTAATACGATCAGCTCCATTGGTCTGTAACTTAAATATTGTGATGTTGCATAAGATTTTATTCAAGTAGAAAGAAAGATTTTTGTAGCTAAAAAGAATTTAAGAAGTCAAAATCCTAGAATATTTCATGAGATGAGAGAATCAAATACTGATAAATAAAAGGCAGGTCATAAGACAGCATTATGCAAAATAATCATATTTTTTTCCAAAAAATAAGTGTATTTGAGGAAAAGTTTGGAACATTATGGTACATAAAAATATTAAAAATAGTCATCTCTGAAGGTGAAAATGTAGTGATTCTCATTTGTATTTCGCCCTTTTTATTATTTCCTACCTGACCTGCATAAGTGTAGAGGGTTTGGTGTTCACAGTTTTTTAAATTATGAGCTATTTCATGTATACAAAAAAAGATACAATATATATATTTAAAGATTAGTTTTTAAAATATCACCAGATTGGGCAGTGTGACAGTGGCTCAGTGGTAGAATTCTTGCCTGCCATGCTGGAGACCGGGATTCAATTGAATGGGTGGAGACGCATCTCCATGGAGCCATCTAATCAAAAGTTACCACCCACAACTGAGTGGGTCACATCTTCAGGGAAACAACACAAAAGATCCCATCCAGCACCACTGAATGAGGATTAAAGAATATGGATTTACTGGGATACACTACAGATTCAAACTGGCAGAGGTAATTACAGATAACCCTTGTTCTTAGTTTGAAATATACCAGGCAATATTAAGAGTTCACAGAATGATGTATAAAACCTGTAATACTTAAGTGTTTAGAAAATGGATTGATAGATAGCTGGTATGATATGGAAAATTTGGCACAATGCTAAAACTGGTGGATATGGGTATAAAGGGGTAGAGGTATGTTGGAGTTCTCTGTATGGGGTTTGTATTAATTTTGTAACTGTCCTGTAGGGTTGAAAATATTTAGGAATAAGATTAAAACAAAAACGCAAGCCTTGAAAGAATCATACTCTGTCTAAGCAACTTAGCTGGTCTCACATCAAGAAAAAAGCCCAAGAATATTTTTTTAAAAAACATAACTATCTAGCACCCAATAAGGTAAAATTCACAATGTCTGACATCCAATCCAAAATTCCAAGACATGCAAAGAGGCAGAAAAATACAACCCAAAATGAGGAGGCTACATAGATAAAGACTAATAGAGGTGTTGGAATTCTATTTTTATGTTCATAAATTCAATAAAGTAGAGAATTGCATGAGCATGCTATGGAGAGATATAGGAGATATAAAAATGAGTCAAGTTGAATTTCTAGAGGAGAAAAATAACATATTTGAGGTTTAAAAAATGCGCTGGATAAGATTAAGAGAAATTAGACACTCCAGAAGAAATGATTGGTGCACTTGAGGATGTATCAATTAGAAACTATATAATATTGAATGCAGGACTGCAAAAAGTCTAATATATATATGTATATATATATATATGTATGTATATGGTTAATATTTATACAGTAATTAGAATCCCCAAAGGAGCAAGGGGCAAGCAAAAGTTTCTCAAGAAATAAATGGCCAAAACTTTCTTAAATTTGATGATAACTATAAACCCACAGATCCAGGAAACCTAGCAAACTCCAGGCAAAAGGAGCATGAAAAAAAATACACTAAGCATATCACAATCACATTTCTTAAAACTGGAGATAAACAGAAAATTTCAAAAGGAGCCAGAAAGAAAAGATACATTACATATAGGAAGGAGAAAGATAAGAATGCCAGTGGAATTCTCATTAAAAAGGTAAGCCAGGGCGAGCAATGGTACTTCAGTGGCAGAGTTCTTGCCTGCCATGCTGGAGACCTGGGTTCGATTCCTCATGCCTGCCCATGCAAAAAAAAAAAAGTAAGCCTGAAGAGAGTGGAGCAACCTTTTTAAAATGCTGGGTGAGGGCTTGTGGGAAAGGGACAACTATCAAGCAAGCTGAGCAAAAATTCTTTAAAAATCAAGGACAAAAATAAAGATTTTTTCAGACATATGAAAACTAAAGACTTATCATCAGCAGACCTGTACTACAAGAAATATCAATGGGTGTCATTCAGACCACAGAAAAATCATACCAGATAGAAATCTAGATCTACACAAAGAAATAAAGAGCAACATAAATGGTAAATAAATGGGTAAGTGGAATACTTTTTCCCTTATTTTAAAAATCACTTTAAAAGATAATTGTTTAAAGCAAAAACAAAGCAAAACAATAGCAAACCAATGAACAATGTATTGTGGAGTTTGTATCTAGAAGGAAAACGTATACCAACAATAACACAAAGGTCAAGAGAGGGGAAAATGGAAGTGTACTGATGTAAGTTTTTTATACTATACGTGGAATGGTATAAAATCCTTCGAAAAACTTAACTTTAACATGATAAGTTAAAGATGTATCTATAAATCCTGAAGCAACTACTAGTACAACACCAAAAAGTGTCATAGTTAATAAGCCAACAAAGAAGATAAACTGGAATTTAAAAAGAATGCAGAAAAAGAAGGAAAAAAGTTAACAAAAACGGATGTGATAAATCAAAAACAAATAGCAAGATAGTAGATCTAAATTCAACTTTATCAATAATCAGATTAAAACAAAATGGTCTAAAGACCCCAGTTAAAAGACAGAGATTGTCAGATTTGATTTAAAAGGCAAGACCCAATTAAATGCTGCCTACAAGAAATCAATGTTAAATATAGACACAAGTAGGTCAAAAGTAAAACGATGGTAGTGATGGTGAATATACTAAACAACATTTAATGGTACAAATTACTTAGAAATTCTGGAATAGGGACTGGAAATTTATATATGTCTATTTGTTTGTTATAGCCCCTGATGATTCTCACCAGCTGATTATAGAAACCACTTTCATGTTTACTTAAATTATCCCACTTTTGTTGGATGCTTAAGTCATTTCCAATATCTTTATATTATTTTTACATTATATTATGAGTTCAGATTTTTTTAGATAACAAAACTCAAATTGCACAATGAAAAGCAAC
Organism: Tamandua tetradactyla; assembly: GCF_023851605.1. Classification (NCBI taxonomy): domain Eukaryota; kingdom Metazoa; phylum Chordata; class Mammalia; order Pilosa; family Myrmecophagidae; genus Tamandua; species Tamandua tetradactyla. The sequence goes on from NC_135352.1 coordinate 13,432,450, forward strand.
TTTATTTTTCTTTAAGTGAATTTTATATCTCTTTTGGGTCTTCATTCTCTCTGATGTCAAGAGATGATGTACTCAAGTATAGATGCTTTCAGTCATTTGGGGTTTAAATTTTCCTCCACCCTTATTGCCACAGAGCTGATTTTAAATTCTCGGGGTTTATGATATTGGCATAATCTTGATGTGATAGGGGCCTCTCGTCCTTTATCATGGGTCCACACAGGTCACTCAGTTGAGATGTGCCATTTCCCTTTTGGTCTTGCTATCAGCATCTTTTTTTTTTTTTTTTACATGGGCAGGCACCAGGAATCGAACCCGGGTCCTCTGGCATGGCAGGCAAGTGTTCTTGCCACTGAGCCACTGTGACCCACCCACTGTCAGCATCTTGTTATCAGTATTCCACTCTGGCCCACATCTTACATGGTCTGCGGTTGCTGCTCGATGTACTCTCTACCCTCATCATCCTCACCACAACACCATTTGTGCTGGAGAAAAGTTAAAGGGCTGCCTTAGACTTTTTTTTTTCCCCCAAGCCTATCCCATTTGTTTCCAAGGTTCCAATAAGAGATGGGACAAAAGACTCCCCTAAATATATATGAGATTCTATTATTGCTCACTCCCCAGATTTTGAGCATAGAGGATGGAACAGGGTCCAAGGCTCCCATAAAGAGATAAGCAGCATCTTACTCTCCTGTTCCCTCTTTAACCCTGTCAGGATAGAGTAGTCCAGTGTGTTTATCTCTTCTCTTTTCAATCTATTGTTTATGGCATAGACTTTATGATTCCTTCATGGTTTTATTTATTTTTTTATTAATTAAAAATTAACAACAAACAAACAAAACAATAAGATATCATTCCATTCTACATATATAATCAGCAATTCTTAATATCATCACATAGTTGCATATTCATCATTTCTTAGAACATTTGCATCGATTTAGAAAAAGAAATAAAAAGACAACAGAAAAAGAAATGAAACGATAATAGAGAAAAAAAAGTTATACATACCATACCCCTTACCCCTCGCTTTCATCTACCACTAGCATTTCAAACTAAATTTATTTTAACATTTGTTCCCCCATTATTTATTTTTATTCCATATGTTCTACTCTTCTGTTGATATAGTAGCTAAAAGGAGGATCAGACATAAGGTTTTCACATTCACAGAGTCTCATTGTGAAAGCTATATCATTGTTCTATCATCATCAAGAAACATGGCTATTGGAACACAGCTCTACATTTTCAGGCAGTTCCCTCCAGCCTCTCCACTACATCTTGAACAACAAGGTGATATCTACTTAATGCATAAGAATAACCTCCAGGATAACCTCTCGACTCTGGAATCTCTCAGCCATTGACACTTAGTCTCATTTCACTCTTCCCCCTTTTGGTCGAGAAGGTTCTCTCAATCCCTTGATGTTAATTCTCAGCTCATTCTAGCGTTTTTCTCAGTCCCTTGATGCTGAGTCTCAGCTCATTCCAGGATCTCTGTCCCATGTTGCCAGGAAGGTCCACACCCCTGGGAGTCATGTCCCACGCAGAGAGGGGGAGGGTGGTGAGTCTGCTCTTCATGTTGGCTGGAGGGAGAGGCCACATCTGAGCAACAAAAGAGGCTCTCTTGGGGGTGACTCTCAGGCCTAAATTTTAAGTAGACTTGACCTATCCTTTGTGGGGTTAAGTTTCATATGAACAAACCCCAAGACTGGGGGCTCAGCCTATAGCTTAGGTTGTCCACACTGTTTGTGAGAATATCAAGAATTCGACTTGGGGAGGTTGAATTTCTCCCCGCTCTCACCATTCCCTGAAGGGGGCTTTGTAAATACTTTTCCAGGCACTGATCAAATCACTCTGGGATTCATCAGGGCATCACTCTGGACAAACCAACAAAATCTCATGTCCTACCTGAGATTCCAAGTACTTATGACGTTCAGTCAAACTATCTACATAAGTTATATTAGGAAATGCTCTAGTCAAAATATAAATTTGTAACAAGTAAACATTTTTTGCTTTAGTCTCACACATAAGGTGACATTTAAAAATATTAATTACCATCTATTTTCAGCACCCTGCAATAATGACATTCCTTTATTTTTCCTCATGCAGAAACATTTTTAAAATCTGTACATTGTACATTTCACTATTGTTATATACTCTAGGCATTCCTAGATTATACCCTCTCAATCTTTAATCTTTCTTTCTGATTTCATTTATGTCCCCAGCCCTCCTCCCTCTATCATTCTCACATGCAGCTTCACTCAGTGTTTTAATATAATTACATTGCAGTTAGGTAGTATTGTGCTGTCCATTTCTGAGTTTTTGTATCCAGTCCTGTTGCACAGTCCGTATCCCTTCAGCTCCAATTACCCACTATCTTACCCTATTTCTATCTCCTGATGGTCTCTGTTACCAATGACATATTCCAAGTTTATTCACTAATGTTGGTTCATATCAGTGAGACCATACAGTATTTGTCCTTTAGTTTTTGGCTAGTCTCACTCAGCATAATGTTCTCTAGGTCCATCCATGTTGTTACATAAAAGTTTATTCTGTCTTAGAGCTGCATAATATTCCATCATATGTATATACCACAGTTTGTTTAGCCACTCGTCTGTTGATGGACATTTTGGCTGTTTCCATCTCTTTGCAATTGTAAATAATGCTGCTATAAACATTGGTGTGCAAATGTCCATTTGTGTCTTTGCCCTTAAGTCCTCTGAGTAGATACCTAGCAGTGGTATTGCTGGGTCATATGACAATTCTATATTCAGCTTTTTGAGGAACCGCCAAACTGCCTTCCACAGTGGTTGCACCACTTGACATTCCCACCAACAGTGAATAAGTGTGCCTCTTTCTCCACATCCTCTCCAGCACTCGTCATTTTCTGTTTTGTTGATAATGGCTATTCTGGTGGGTGTGAGATGATATCTCATTGTGGTTTTGATTTGCATTTCTCTAATGGCTCATGGTTTTATTTTGACTTTTAAAAACAAAGCTATTGGAACTAGGAACTCCTTTCTCTCTCCAAAAGTCTGTGAATTAAAAATTTTGGTTTCAATCCTCTATGTATGTGCTGGTTTCATAGTGTTGCTGCAACAAACCACCACAAACTTAGTTAAAGACAGTACAAATTAATGTACTGCACTTAATCAAGGTGTGGACAGGGTTATGTTCCTATCTATTTACTTGACTCTTCCGGCTTCTAGAGGCCACCAACATTCTTTGGCTCATGGCCCCATCATTCATCTCCAAATCAATAGCATAAGACTGAGTCCTTCACATGCTGTCACCTCCAGTTCTCTCTCTTCTCTCTCTTCCACCTAAAAGGACCCTTGTGAGTAAACTGAGTCTGCTAAGTTAAGCCAGGAAAATCTTCCCATCTCAAAGTCAGCTGAATAGCAATCACAATTCCATCTGAAACCTCAATTCCCCTTTGCTGTGTAACCTACCGTATTAACAGGTTCTGGGAATTAGGACATGGGCATCTTTGGGGTGCCATTTTCCTGCTCCCCATAGTCATGCCCAGCTTCAGCCAGTCAGCACAATCCATTCTCCTGGCTACAGGGCATTGGTTCAGGGGTAGGCACGTAGTGTAACTCTGTCCAATCAAGATGGATCTCAATTAGCTAGGAAAGCAGGGGCAGACACAATTCCCCTGTTCTAGAACTCTAAAACATCCTGCATAGTAGCAACTAAACATGTTGGGCTATTGAGTGCTTGAAATGTGGGTACTATGATTAGGATATTCTGCAATTATAAAACACACTAAACTGTGAAGAAAATACACATGAAAAGAATGTAAACTATCTCTGTAACTTTTACATTGATTACATGTTGAAACAATATTTTGTGTATATTGAGTTAAATAAAATATTATTAGAGCTGCTTTCACCTTTTACTTTTCTCTTCTTTTTGTAGCAGGGCTTTAGATCATTCTATCTCATAACCTTTGTTTTTCCATTCATGCCATTTATCATAATCTAAAGATATATATTGTTTAGCTTGTTCATTTGCTTCCATTTTTTTTAGGAGTTTTAGCAAACTACAGCCAATGGGTCAAATGTGGGCCTGGTTTTGTAGAACTAAGGATGGTTTTTACATTTTTTAAAGGGCTATAAAATAAAAACAGGATCAACACAAAAACAAGCAAACAAACAAACAAAAAAAACAAAAACAAAAAAGAAAATGTAACAGGGCCCTTAGGGTTCATAAATCCAAGATATACCTTCTTCTTTTTATTCTTCCTAATGTGGCTAGAAAATTTAAAATCACATATATGGCTTGCATTATATTTTCATCCTATCTGTAATAGAAGGTAGTAGTGAATAAATGTGAAACCTGGAACTACTGAAGCAATTTTTGCCAGAAAGTGGGAAATCAGCTTAGGATGCAGGTGGAACTGAAGTAGGCAGAGCAGAGAGAGAAAGAAATCATCTCCTTGATAACGCTATTGAGCCATTTGGCTCAACCAACCTGAAACCATCTAACCATAATCTTTCCAGCCTAGCGTCCTGACAGAATTTTTTTTTTAATTAAAAAATTTTTTAAACATAGCAACATACAAACGCAAACATTCTTACCATATGATCATTCCATTCTTGATATATAAACAATAACTCACAATATCATCACATGGTTGTATATTCATCACCACGATTACCTCTCAGAACATTTGTATCAATCCAGAAAAACAAAAAAGAAAAAATTTGTACATACCATAACCCCATCCCTTCCCCTCACCGATTACCAGCATTTCAATCTACTAAATTTATTTTAACTTTTGTTCCCCTTATTATTTATCCATTTTTAATCCATGTGGTTTACTCATCTGTCCATACTGTAGATAAAAGGAGCATCAGACACAAGGTTTTCACAATCACACAGACACATTGCGAAAGCTATATCTTTATACAATCATCTTCAAGAAACATGCCTACTGGAACACAGCTCTGCATTTTCAGGCACTTCCCTCCAGCATCTCCATTACACCTTAACTAAAAAGGTGATATCTATATAATGCGTAAGAATAACCTCCAGGATAACCTTTCAACTCTGCTTGGAATGTCTCAGCCATTGACACTTTATTTTGTCTCATTTCTCTCTTCGCCCTTTTCGTTGAGAAGGTTTTCTCATTTCCTTGATGCTGAGTCTCAGCTCATTCTAGGATTTCTGTCCCACATTGCCAGCAAGGTCCACACCCCTGGAGGTTGTGTCCCACATAGACAGAGGGGGAAGGCAGTGAGTTTGCTTGTTGTGTTGCCTGAAGAGAGAGGCCACATCCCGTACAGAATTTTTATCCCCTCTTCTTCAACCCATCCAAACCACTTCACCAGGGTGTGATCCCCTCCCCAGAATTTCAAACATGAAGTCTAAATAAACATTTGGTCAATTACAAAACCTTTTTTTTTTTTAAACTAGTGCTTTTTAAAAATTGTAAAAAGTAGCACAAGTTCATTGTAGTTTGGTAAATTCAGAAGAAAACATCCATAATTCTACCACTTAGAGATGGCCTTTGCTAACATTTGTTTATTCTCCTGAACTTAAGCAATCATTCTGTTCCAGAAACTCTTGTGCAATTCAAATTGTGTTTAAGTCAAGAAGTGCAGCAGTCATTACACCATCCTGTGAGCAATATCCAGATGGTGTTTAGACCCGAGCAGAGGAGGGGGATGGTTGAAGGAATTTCAGAAGACACACGCCTTCCTGCTTCTGGCAACTTCCCAGGAGGTACTAGAAATGTGGCCTTTATCTTAGTCTCGATTTCCTCAGCCCCTCCATTGTCTTCCAACATTTTTGAGAATTTGGGGTCTCACTCCTCAAATTGTGCCATTGCCAAATCATTCTCATAGCAACCTGGCTACCATCTCCTTGAAGACGAAGCTCTGTGGCTGTGCAAATGTCTTTCCTTTGCCCTTCAAGCCCCTTTAGCTTTGGTGTCTTCTGCACCTCCCAGTGTGTAGAGGACCATTCAGAGCTGCAGGATTTAAGAAGTTCTTCAATATTAGCATCGACATTCATGGTACCTCTTTTGATTCATGAAAGATGTGTCTGCTTGCACCTAAGCAAAGTTTAGGAAGCCTTGGTAAACTGTTTAAATTCTTTTCAAAATTGAAATAAAACTTTGCCAATAAAAATATAGGAATCCAGACTTCCGGAGAAGATGGCGGCTTAGTAAGATGCGTGGGTCTTAGTTCCTCCTCCAGAAAAGCAACTAAAGAAACAGAAACAATACGAAACAGCTCCCGGAGTCACGACAGAGACCAAAAAAGACAGCGTACCCCATTCTGGAACGGCTGAACGGGTAGGGAGAATCCGCTGCTGTGAGATACCCGAGGGGTGCACGTTTTCCCGGCTGGGGTGGCTGGCGTCTGGGGTCCCCTCCACGCACGTGGCTCCCCGGTCTGACTGGGAACATTGGATAGCGGGGCCCTCCCGTCACGCTTGGCGTCTCGGGCCAGCTGGGCAATTAGGACCGGCACTTTCCCAAGCCGCGGCAGCCAGCGACCCCCGCCTCCACGCGCGGTTTCCCAGGCCGACTGCCCCGCAGACAGACGACCGCCACGAGCGCCACCTACTGGGCAGGAAAAGAAAAACAGAGCCCAGAGATTCCACAGAAAAACCTTTCAACCAGCTGGGTCCCACACCCAGGGAGATCTGATCAAATGCCCAGACACCAGCAGAAAATAATGGATGACGCTCGGAAAATTGAAGATATGGCCCAATCAAAGGAACAAACCAATAGTTCAAATGAGATACAGGAGCTGAGACAACTAATGCTGAATATACGAACAGAAATGGAAAAACTCTTCAAAAACCAAATCAATAAATTGAGGGAGGACATGAAGAAGATATGGGCTGAACAAAAAGAAGAAATAGAAAATCTGAAAAAACAAATCACAGAACTTGTGGGAGTGAAGGACAAAGAAGAAAAAATGGAAAAAACAATGGATAACTACAATGGTAGATCTAAAGAGACAGAAGCTACAATTAGTGAACTGGAGGATGGAACAACTGAATTCCAAAAAGAAACAGAAACTATAGGGAAAAGAATGGAAAAACTTGAGCAGGGAATCAGGGAACTGAATGACAATATGAAGCGCACAAATATACGTGTTGTGGGTGTCCCAGAAGGAGAAGAGAAGGGAAAAGGAGGAGAAAAACTAATGGAAGAAATTATCACTGAAAATTTCCCAACTCTTATGAAAGACCTAAATATACAGATCCAAGAAGTGCAGCGCACCCCAAAGAGAATAGACCCAAATAGGCGTTCTCCAAGACATTTACTAGTTACAATGTCAGAGGTCAAAGAGAAAGAGAGGATCTTGAAAGCAGCAAGAGAAAAACAATCTGTCACATACAAGGGAAACCCAATAAGACTATGTGTAGATTTCTCAGCAGAAACCATGGAAGCTAGAAGACAGTGGGATGATATATTTAAATCACTAAAAGAGAAAAACTGCCAACCAAGACTCCTATATCCAGCAAAATTGTCCTTCAAAAATGAAGGAGAAATTAAAACATTTATAGACAAAAAGTCACTGAGAGAATTTGTGACCAAGAGACCAGCTCTGCAAGAAATACTAAAGGGAGCACTAGAGTCAGATACGAAAAGACAGAAGAGAGAGGTATGGAGTAAAGTGTAGAAAGAAGGAAAATCAGATATGATATATATAATACAAAAGCCAAAATGGTAGAGGAAAATATTATCCAAACAGTAATAACACTAAAAGTTAATGGACTGAATTTCCCAATCAAAAGACATAGAATGGCAGAATGGATTACGACCCAGCAATACCACTGCTAGGTATCTACTCAAAGGACTTAAGGGCAAAGACACAGACGGACATTTGCACATCAGTGTTTATAGCAGCATTATCTACAATTTCAAAGAGATGGAAACAGCCAAAATGCCCATCAACAGACGAGTGGCTAAACAAACTGTGGTGTATACCTACGATGGAATATTATGCAGCTTTAAGACAGACTAAACTTATGAAGCATGTAATAACATAGATGGACCTAGAGAACATTATGCTGAGTGAGTCTAGCCAAAAACTAAAGGACAAATACTGTAAGGTCCCACTGATGTGAACCGACATTCGAGAATCAGCTTGGAATATATCATTGGTAACAGAGACCAGCAGGAGTTAGAAACAGGGTAAGATAATGGGTAATTGGAGCTGAAGGGATACAGACTGTGCAACAGGACTAGATACAAAAACTCAAAAATGGACAGCACAATAATACCTAAGGGTAATGTAACTAGGTTGGAACACTGAATGAAGCTGCACCTGAAATATGGTTTTTTGTTTGTTTGTTTGTGTGTTTGTATCTTTTGTTTTTGTTTTTTTCTTTTTCCTTTTTATATATATATATATATTATTAGTATTATTATTTTAATTCTCTTCTCTATATTAACATTCTATATCTTTTTCTGCTGTTTTGCTAGTTCTTTTCCTAAATCGATGCAAATGTACTAAGAAATGATGATCATACATCTATGTGATGATACTAAGAATTACTGAGTGCATGTGTAGAATGGAATGATTTCTAAATGTTGTGTTAATTTCTTTTCTTTTTTTTGATTAATAAAAAAATTAAAAAAAAAAAAAAAAGAAAAGAGGAAGAGCAATCATTTAAACCATGTAAGTAAACAATTGAAAAGTTAAGTAAGCAATTATTAGTTTGAATTAAAATTGTGTCTGCTGTGATTCTTAATAAATACAGTAATAAATAAATAAATACCCAAAAAAAAAATATATATATATATAGGAATCCTATAGGCCTAGGGTGAGACTGTCACACACACAAAAAGCCCACAAAGAACAGAATCAGCATGAGACTGAAAGCAGTACAGCTACCTCCTGCAGTGTGCTCCTGCTTATAAGTTCTCCAAGCTCGTGTTCCCAAACATAACGTAAAATTTTCCTTGTCTCTAAAGTTGTATTGTGCACCAGACTAAAAATACCCAATTTCCTTTCTTTACTCTAGAGGAGCTTTCTTATGGGGTGTGGATTGGGACGTCACAAATGTGAACTAAGGATGTTCTAGAACATTCTCAATTCAATTACATACTATTTTTCGCTCAAAAATTTTAATTGTGTTTTAACAATTCAGAGGCTATTTCAGTCATACAAATGTAAGGTTAAATTAAAATTATGCAAGAACTTTTTAAATTAATTTTTAAATTAAAAAAACATATAACAACAAACTAACACAAACGTTCTTAACTTATGACCATTCCATTCTACATATATAATCAGTAATTCACAATATTATCACTTAGTTGCATATTCATCATCATGATCATTTCTTAGAACATTTGCATCAATTCAGAAAAAGAAATAAAAAGACAACAGAAAGGGGCGGGCCGCGGTGGCTCAGCGGGCAAAGTGCTTGCCTGCTATGCCGGAGGACCTCGGTTCGATTCCCGGCCCCAGCCCATGTAACAAAAACGGAGAAACAGAATACAATAAAACAAGAAAATGTTTAAAAATGTTTCCCTTTCTTCCTTCCTTCCTTCCTTCTATCCTTCCTTCCTTCTCTCTGTCTTTCCTTTAAAAAAAAAAAAAAAAAAAAAAAAAAGACAACAGAAAAAAATCCATACATACCATTCCCCTTTCCCCTCCCTTTCATTGATCACTAGCATTTCAATCTAAATTTATTTTGACATTTGTTCCCCCATTACTTATTTTTATTCCATATGCTTTACTCAACTGTTGATAAGGTAGATAAAAGGAGCATCAGACTCAAGGTTTTCACAATCACACAGTCACATTGTGAAAGCTATATCATTATACAATCATCTTCAAGAAACATGGCTACTGGAACACAGCTCTACATTTTCAGGCAGTTCCCTCCAGCCTCTCCACTACATCTTGAACAACAAGGTGATATCTAGAATAACCTCCAGGATAACCTCTCGACTCTGTTTGGAATCTCTCAGCCATTGACACTTTATTTTGTCTCATTTTGCTCTTCCCCCTTTCGGTGGAAAAGGTTTTCTCAATCCCTTGATGCTGGGTCTCAGCTCATTCTAGAGTTTTTCTCTATCCCTTGATGCTGAATCTCAGCTCATGCTGGGATTTCTGTCCCACGCTGCCAGGAAGATCCACACCCGTGGGAGTCATGTCCCACGTAGACAGGGGGAGGGTGGTGAGTTTGCTTGTTGTGTTGCCTGGAGAGAGAGGCCACATCTGATATGCAGGGACTTTTAAAAGATTATATTATTTAAACAAGGATAGTATTAGAATTAGAAGGGTGATTTTGTATTTGACTGTGTTTTGGCCAAGAGCACAGGGTAGCCTCAATCTTGTGGCCCACGCCTCCACGGGGCTGAGAGAGCCGGGAAGAAGAATCAAATGAGACACGAAGCCTGACCTCATTAATAGATGGGCAAGCCCTCCATTCTCCCATGTGCGGGACTCTGGTAGAACTGCATGAGAGAATGTGGCTGACATAGTGTGGTATTCTGCTCTCTGCCCTTGTGAATCCAAGATAACCCATCTGCCCAGTAGCCTCTCCCTATAAAGACCCGAGAAGCAAGAACAGGGAGACCTGGTCAGGCTTGACCCCCATGGAAGCCAACCTAGACTCATTCTGTTTATTATCAGAATGTAGAAAGCAGAATGGACCTCAGGCTACCTGGAAAATGCAGTCTCTACCCTGGGGAGTGTAAGGGGAGCTCTGTGATGCCACTGACCTTTAAGGTGGAAACCACAACTTCTAAAATGTTTCATAATGAATTAGTAATTTCTCATCCCATGGTTAGGCAGTGGTGGGGGTCCCTGCAGAGTGTTGTAAATTGGGAAGACTCTCCTCCTTAGAAGGTAACATGTAGTTTAGAACCTAGTAATAAGTCAGCTGGTACTTGCTCTTTGCTTGTTGTGATGGAACAAACATCTTTATTCTTACTTGTTGTGGGATTATCTAGTTGTATTATCATTTAATGCTTTATTGAGGGCTTGTGATTGTTAAGCTATAATACATAACTTCTGCTTTCAAAGAGCTTGTCATCTAATTGAGGAGATAATACATAAAACGTAAATTTCAATAAAGACTTACACAAGTGTTGAAGGCACAACAGGCAATCTAAGGAAGCCGACAGTTAATTGTCTGGTAAATTTTAAGCACAGTACTTACTTTCCAAGGAAGATGGACTGCTGTGAGCTAGGCTGGCTGGGGAAAGACCAGAGGAATTAATATTTCAACTTAAAATGGAATTTACAAAGGAGAGGAATGGAGGGGACGATGTTCCAGGAAAGTATGTGGTGCAATTTTGAACCCCGACAAATCTTAATCCACGTCGCCGTGGGAATAAACCCATTGTAAATAGGATGCTATTTTTTGCTAAGGTGGGGACCAACTGAGTCAGGGTGGGTCTTAATCCATGTTACTGGAGAGAAGTCGGAGAAGAAATCCACAGGGAGGAGTTAGAAGTTGGAAAGTTGGAAACAGCACAAACTGGAAGAGCAGACACAAAGAGAGAGGGAGATGGCCATGTGATAGGAAGCAGAAATGCAAGCCGAGGAATCTCAAGGATTGTGACAAGCCAGCTCCAGAATGCCATAGACTCTGGGGAGAAAGTACAACCTTGCTGACACTTGATTTAAAAAATTATATGTATTTTTTCATAGCAATATCTTCATGCATCCAAAGTATACAATCAGGACCATTACCCCTCCCTCTCATTGACCACTAGTGTTGCAATCTACCCAATATTTTTTTTACCCCTTATCCACCCTCCATTATTCATTTGTCTTTATTTTTTTTACTCACCTATGTAAAGAGAGCAGCTGACTCAATTTCTAGCCTCTGAAACCATGAGACAATAAATGTTCATTGTTTAAGCCAACTTGTTGGGTGGCATTTGTTACAGCAGCCCCTCAAACTAAGACACTGTGGGTATCCAGGAAAGACTGAGGCAAATTTCAGAGATGTGAATAAAATGGTTTGACAGAAGCATCAAGTTCGCTGAAGAAACCAATGGAAGGTCAGATCAACAAGGCATATTGGAATCTGATTTTGCAGGAGTTTGAATGCCAGGCTAAGGAATTTGGACTTTATTTATAGGCAATGGGAAGTCATTTAAGGTTTCTAAACAGAGTAATGGAGAGATCAAAGTGGGTTTAGCAGATGAGTTAAAAAATATGGATAAAAAGACAAATAACAGAGGTGTTCTAGTTTGCTAGCTGCCAGAATGCACTGTTACCAGAAATGGAATGGCTTTTAAAAAGGGGAATTTAATGAGTTGCTAGTTTACAGTTCTAAGGCTGAGAAAATGTCCCAATTAAAACAAGTCTATAGAAATGTCCAATCAAAGGCATCCGGGGAAAGATACCTTGGTTTAAGAAGGCCAATGAAGTTCAGGGTTTCTCTCTCATCTGGAAAGGCACATGGCGAACACAATCACAGTTTCTCTTGGCTGGAAGGGCACATGGTGAACACGGCATCATCTGCTAGCTTCCTCTCCTGGCTTCCAGTTTCATGAAGCTCCCCGGGAGGCGTTTTCCTTCTTCATCTCCAAAGGTCACTGGCTGGTGGACTCTGTGCTTCGTAGTGTTGCAGCATTCTCTGCTCTCTCTGAGTCTCTCATTCTCCAAAATATTTCCTTTTATAGGACTCCAATAAACCAATCAAGACCCACCCAAATGGGTGGAGACATGTTGTCTCTTAATCCAGTTTAACAACCACTCTTGACTAAATCACATCAACCAGGGAGATGATCTCATTACAGTTTCAAATACACAGTATTGAATAGGGATTATTCTACCTTTATGAAATGGGGTTTATATAAAAACATGGCTTTTCTTAGGGGGCATACTTCCTTTCAAACCAGCACAACAGGGGACAAAGGTTAAAATAAATTGGGTAGATGGTAATACTAGTGGTCAATGAGAGGAAGGGGTCAGGGGTATGGTATGTATGAGTTTTTTCTTTTTATTTCTTTTTCTGGCGTGATGCAAATGTTCTAGAAAATTATCATAGTGATGAATATACAACTACGTGACGATATTGTGAGACATTGATTATACACCGTGTATGGAGTATTTGTATGTTAAGAATGTTTGTGTCTGTATGTTTTTTTAGCAATAAAAATATTTTTTTGAAAAATACCATGCCAGAGACCCAGCTTTGATTCCCTGTGCCCGCCCATGCAAAAACCAAGTCTTTGGAAAGTAATGCTAAAAACATATGGTAGTGTTAGGATGGTGGGCATTTTTTTTCTATTCTGTTGTACAAGTATTCTTCAATGATTTTATTTGTTTGTTTGCATGGGCAGACATCGGAAATTGAACCCAGGTCTCCGACATGACAGGCCAGGACTCTGCCTGCTGAGCCACCATGGTCCGCCCTCTGCATTGATTTGATTTTTATAATTTAAAAATTATACCAGGTCTTTTCTTGCTAGAAAGTATAAGTAATTTTTCTTCTGCTCTTTGTATTTCTTTCTATGCTATGCTCTCTCTTCTAGAATCTCTTTTGTCTTAGGCATTTGGTTTTGATTTATAGTAAGTTGAGGAGTGGAACTGGTTTTCTGTTTTACTTGGATTTCCAATCCAATAAAATGGGGCCATCCCCTCACTATAGGCATATGTTTCTTTAGAACTTGGCTGGAGATTCCCTTGCATAAGACATTGTGGGCTGTTCCTATAAACACCTAATTAGAGGGCTTTCTGTTTCTCTTCCTTCATTATCTTATCAGAAGACAGGAGGAGATATTTTTAATTTGGTTCATTTCTTTGCCAAGTACATATTGAGAACTCAATGGCTTCTTACTGGACTCATTTTTCTGTGAGTAGTACAAATTTCCCCTATAGTATGATGCTATGCTGGTGCCATTGCTTCTCCTTAGTTCATCAGCAGCCTAATTTCCTTCATCCCTAGAGGCTAGTGGGAAAACAGAAACAAACCAAATTGGTTCATATATATGTTGAAGGAAGTGGCAGGGAAGTTCAAGGCACTTCCAATGTGCAATTTTGAAATTTGCAGTTTACTACACTTATCTTTTCTTGGGAGGAAGCAAAAGAAAGTGGGAAAAAAAAATAACTATCTTACTGTCCAGACTTGGGTTGGAATGCTGGCTCTTTCATATATTAGCTGTGATATACATAAATCATATGATAATATGTGATCTTAGAGAAGCTACTTAAGCTGAATTTCAGTTTCTTCATCTGTAAACGGGTAAATAAAATTTTCCATTGTGGGCAGTTGTAAAGATCAAGGCATATAATGGAAGCAACCAGGACTGTGTCAGGTCTACAGCATAAGTTAATGATAGTTACTTTGTTCTGCCTCCACGCTCCTTCTTTTGCCTTCGAGCAACCAGAAATGCCCCAATGCTTCTAGTTATTTCAATGAAAGCTTCAATCTCCTTCATTCCCTTCATTACCTCCCTCTAACAGTTCCTGGCTTGTCTGGCCAGCCTTTCTGAGATTTGTCTATTGCTTACTGACTGACTTATTTATTTACTTAAAATTTTAATGTTTATTTCCCAAGGCAGCCTAGACTGCACTCTACTTGAATACATTTTACAAGCTAATTTTCAGCTCCTAGTTTTAAATTTTAATGGTGTTTCTGATGACAAGGATTGCTACAAAGATACTCTATAGTCCAACAAAGAGTTAGGATAACAAATCAATTTCTATCCATTCTACAGTGTTTCAGATTTAGCAGTTAATTTTGAAACAAAAAGTAGACATAGCTGCTAATGGTGCCTTATCTGGTATGTTTCTTATAGCTACACTGTTGGCCATGCAACACTTGCACCCAGAGGGGAAGGCTCAGGATTTCCTACAATGAGCCACTTCATGACAAGTTGTTTTTTTTGTACAAATTAAATGATATTGCATTTAATTTAGCATGCATCACCTGAAAACTGAGGGATGATTCCAATTCATAAAAACCGCTTGCATAACTTTGGTGCAAGTTTTAAAAATATGAAGTTTTCTCCCTAAAGTGGCTCAAAGTAGATTGTCTATGGCTGCCTACATCTAAGATAAAAAGATTCTAAGACAATCAATCAAAGTAGGTGCATTATTAAAAGTGTTCGAACCATTGCTTCATGGTAAACATCTACTCAAACCTCTTCATCAGTCTTCATTCAGCACTACATATGTACCAAATGCCATTTTAGAAGCTTCCATATCATTTTCATAGAAAGCAAAATTGGCAAACAAGCAGCATTTAACACAGCATGGGATTCTATCACAACTGAAACTTTTTTCTTCTTTACAGAACTCAACAAAATCTAAAAATGAACTCTGCTATAGATTTACTTCATGTTTTCTCTGAAAATGAAAAGGATAGCTTTTTAAACACATTTCACTGTTTTATACAATCATGGTAACTTATGCATTGCACCACAGTCTATTTTGAGGGAAATTTATTTTATTTTTTCCATGCAAAAGTCTACACAAATTAGTTTTGATGATATGGAAAGCTTTTTATAGCATCAAACATTCATTTGGTGCAAATGCACAGGGAAGCCTTCCTGAAAAGTTTTCTCACTTGAGAAACAACTAGAAAGCCACACTAGGGAAAGTAAATGAAGACTAAACATTTTTAAAGTGGCAGGGGAAGGGCGGATGGAAAACAGGGGACACAAAGCTAACCAAGTCTGCTGCTAAACCGGTTTTTGCTTTCATGTCCAGTGTACATTAACACTTATGAACTCAATTTGATGATTTACCAGGTTTGTTATCAGACCCTGGAAGGTGAATCAAGCTTGGATGCATTCATGCAAAGCACCACCACAGGCCCTCCAGGACCGGGCATCTGCTGTGGGAGTGAAGAGGCCCAGACTTGAATGATGAACTTGTTTCTCTATCACTGAGCTAGACATTCATTCAACATTGTCCATTCACACACTGCTTCATTCCCCTTTGACTTACACGGGTGACCTATCTACTCTCTCTCTTTTTTTTCTTTTTGGGAGCATGGTCCAGGAATTGAATCTGTTATCTCTTGCGTGGAAAGCAAGCATTCTACCACTGAACCACCCATGCACCTGCTATTCTCTTTTATGCTTACAGGCTTGAAGATGATAGCACTGCACTTTCCCCTCAATTGGTGGGGAGTAAGTCAATGTTCCTTCTTGGGCACTGAAGATCTGGGATCTGTAGCCCTTTTTACTTGGAATGACCTAAATAAGCGTTCATGAGAAGTTTTAGTTACATTAAAATTTTTTTTTATTGTTAACATATATACAAAGAAAAGAAATAAAAAGCAATGATTTTCAAAGTATACTTCAACAAGTAGTTGCAGAACAGATTTCAGAGTTTATTATGAGTTACCATTCTAGTATTTCAGATTTTTCCTCCTTAGCTGCTCCAGAACACTGGAGGCTAGAAGAGATATTTATTTTTTCTTTTTTGTGTGTGTGAAAAATAACATATATACAAAAAAGGCAATAACTTTCAAAGCACATTGCAACAATTAGTTGTAGAACAGATTTCAGAGTTTGGTATGGGTTACAATTCCACAATCTTAGGTTTTTTGTTTCTAGCTGCTCTAAGGTACTGGAAACTAAAAGAAATATCAGTATAAGGATTCAGCAATCTTACTTGTTTGTTAAACCTGACCTTCTCTGTATAATTCCACCATCACCTTTGATCTTTCTCCCACTCTTTAGTGGTATTTGTGCTATGCCCATTCTAACTTTTTAAATGTTGGAAGGGGCTATCAATAATATGGGATAGGAGAATGGAACTAGTTGATGTTCTAAAGAGGCTGGTCCCTCTGCATTTCAGGACTTATCTGGTCCAGGGACCCATCTGGAGGTTGTAGATTTCTGGAAAGTTACCCTAGTATATGGAAACTTTGTAGAATTTTATATAATGCCCTAGGTATTTTTTTAGAATTGGCAGGAATGGTTTTGGTTGGGGGGTGGTGAGTTATGATAGGAGCAGTGTCTAACTGAAGCATGCGTAAGAGTGACCTCCAGAGTAGCCTCTCAACCGTATTTGAACTCTCTCAGCCATTGATACCTTATTTGTTACATTTTTTCCCCACTTTTGGTCAGGATGGCATTGTTGATCCCACGGTGCCAGGGCCAGACTCATCCCTGGGAGTCATCTCCTATGCTGCCAGAGAGACTTTCATCCCTAGGTGTCATGGGGGGAGGACAATCATTTAGTTTTTGTTACAGTTCACCCCTCATTTCTACCATCTTGTATACATTTGGGCATTTTCTGTGTTTCCAAATGAAATTTGCATAAAAATTCAATATAGCTGCAGAACTCATGAACAAGCTTGATAGATCAAACCTTGTATGTGTGCGTATGTGTGTGTGTGATCGCGGCATTGGTCCTAATTTCCAAAATCTCTTTCTAAAACTGGACCCCTTCTGTTGGTACATTGACAGATGAATTGAAACCAAGTGTTCTACCTTGTATTGCCTCTGGAACAAGGCCAGGCTCTTCATCAATATCGTCTGAAGAACAGAACTGATCAATGATCTCACAGACCAATGTAAGTGTCTTCATTTGCATGATTTTGAAGGAGTTCAATTTTTGCCAGTCATCCACTGTCCGGCGCCGTCTCGCTCAGCTTCTGGTCCCCGGCCGGCGGAGGGAACAGGAGGGAGAGAGAGACAGACGCAGACAAACCGACTCAAGTGACAGACACGGGTTCGAGACACGCTGCAGTTGTGAGCACAGACCTTTACTGGAGCTAAGCTTGCAAGCTCTGTTACAAATTCCGCGCGGGACAGAATACCCCGCGGGGGAACAACCTCTATGCGGCCATCAGGTACGGCTCCCTATGGGTCGTCTCCCCCCACCCTGTCCGGGTAACCTCTTATATACTGTGCCCAAACCCAATAGGTTAGTGCCACGTATACAGAGGTGATTGGAAGATAGGGTTGGTGGGCGCGTGCGTCATTTGCGGAAGCAGGATGTGAGCGCCATCTTGGCTCACTCGATGGGCGGGGGGAGCTCTAGAGCAGGCTGCAGCGTGTCCACTAGGCCCAACCCGGGAGGCGGCTCTCCACAATCCACATTCTTCTATAAGATTAGTCAGGGTTTCTGCCTGGTCTTCAGCCATTTTTAATACATTCCTTACACCATCAAGTATTACTTGTACAACTTGTGCATCTTTTACAGTTAGCAAGTTGCAAAAAGATGAGATAACATTGTGTTGGAGAAGGTAGGCCACTTGATCTTTCCTTCCACTGATTGTTAATTATGACCCAAGCAGCTTCTTTCTGAGTGCCCAAATCCTCATCCAAAAACTATATTATCGTTGGTATAAGGTTGGCCTCAATTACAGCCTGAGCTTGTTGCTGATTTCCTGCAGTGATATTAGAAAGGAACAAAACTGCTTCTTTATTAATTTTTTCTTTATTGTGTGTCAAAAGTGCGGGGAAGTGTGAAAGAGCCTCAACAAGTTCAAAACTACTTGTGTTTACTCATCAGTTCCAGTAACAATATTGCCTACAGCTTGAAGTGCAGCAGTCTGAACTTCCTGGTGGCTGAGTAGAAGATCCAAATAAAGAATTATTCCAGAGTCTATTACGATCTGTATCTGCTCATTGCCAGCATCTATAAGGTAAGAGAGGACTCGAACAGTATCTACCGATATATTTCTATCTGTGTAATGATTTAAAACTGAAATGGCTGGACAAATCTCTTGAATGGTTTCCATTGGGGGTGGTGCGTCTTTGTGGTGACATAAGTCGACCATAAACCAAGTAACATTTCTTAAGAATGTAATAGGAATAGATGGATTTATGAAGAAAAGGAAAGGTTTCACAACTCCAACACTTATGACATAACCTGTATACTGGGAGCCCATCTCCTATGAAATTTCCCAGTGCCCACATTGCTTGCTTACAGATAGTTTGATGGGGTGAATTGGAGAAGCCTCAGAAAAAAAAGTGGCCCAGTGCTGGACTGAACTCCTGCTTGAGTTTTCTCAGAGGTTCCAGATGCAGTTTGTCAAAACCCACACAGCTTGAAACTGTAAAGAAGGATTATCATCTCTTTCAAGACAATGAGAAACACTGCAATATTCCAGATTTTATGGCATGTATTCCAGATATATATATAATATGGCACAGGCAATATTCCAGATTTTATGAAGTCATCAATTGATGGGTTTCTGTTGCTAAATACAAGTTCCTTAGCAGCTTGCACTGCACTTAGTTGAATATCTTGCTTTTCACTGGAAGTGTTTTGAACAATAACTTCTAGAGAGATATTGTGCATTCTATAATCACCAACTTTATCAGTCTTCACAGATATCCTCATGTGGTACATTTCTTCTCTTTAAGAGATGCTCATCACTTTTATTCTTCCTTAACTACAACTTCATTTCATTCTCATGGTCTCCAAGTCTCAGTCTTTGTTCTTGAAATTCTTGAGCCATTTGGTTGTCCACTTCCTCACTGTGTGACATGGTGGAGCCATTGACTCCTTTCCTACTGGTCCTCGTAGGATCTGCCCCAACCTCCAAGCTGCACACATACTCCCAAGAACTGGGCCTCCCCTGAGCTGCTGTGCCCTTCCCTTCCCCCCCCGCCCCCCACCATGCCTTTGCACCTTTCCTCCCCTCACCTGCCCCAGCCTCAGTCTTCTCCTTGTCTACTGCCCTAGTCCCAGCGCCACTGCAGCTCCTGTGAAGACAACTGCTTCTCCTGCCTTTTTAGATGACAGAGATAGAGGGAAAATTGGCTTCTCCAGCAAACACATTTATTTTCCTGTACTTCACCTTTCCACTTGAAAAGCAAGCTCTAGAAGATTCCTAAGGGCGTTCCTCATGGTGGGAATTTTAGGTCAGGTCTATCCCAAGGGAGTACTGTGAAGCAGAATATTAAGTAAGGTTTTTCCCACCATCCTGGAATTGTGGCTAAGGTGAAAGCTGAGGACAAGAGTTTCTAGTACTGCAAGAATAAGAGAAGCCACACCCTTTCCCCTAGGGCTTGTCAAGAAGTGGGAGAACTGGCTGTGCTGCCCTCATTCTCCCCACCACAGATTCTGTTAGAGAAGCCTGGGGCACATTCAGGTTCATGGTGGGAGGTTATCTTCTCTCCGCCCTCTAAGGGTAGGAGAAAATTCCCTTCCGGGAATTCAAACAGAGAGGGGGTGGACAGGAAGCACCTCACAGAGAATCACTTTGGAGTCTGTGAGGGTATCTCACTTCCTTGGTGGACGTCCACTTGAACCACATGTTTACTGCAGGCCAGAACAGGGGGAAGTGGATTGGAAGGAGATGGCTGGACCCAGAGCAGGGGTAGTCGGGAGTGAGAGCAGTCCCTGCTGTGCTTGGGAAGGTAGCATCGCTGCCATCTGCAGAGCCTCAGGCATTGTGTTATGAGGTCTTGGTCATGTCAACTTGGCTGAGCTGAGCCAAGTTGCCCAGAGTTACCTTCCTTATATCTTTCTGGTCAAAGGTGGCCACAAGAGGAATTTGGAAAGGGAAAGTGGCATGTTGACTCACAGAAGGTAAATCAGGCATGCTGCAGTTCACTTTAGTTTTCACGGGTCTGACAAATCCTTTATGGGTGTGGATGGCCACCTGGCCTAATACTAGTCTCTTCTTTTGGCTTCTCTGAATCTTGAGCCAGCAGCAAGGGTGGCTCTCTAGCAAGAGTAACAGCTTCTCCTGCAGGTCATCCACGGCAGTGAGATTGGAGGCTTCCAGGTGGAAAGAAGCCTATGTCGATTCAGATGGAAGTCAGATGTAGGTCTAGTTGCCCCATTCTCCCCCACTCCTTTCCCATCACCTCTCCTTAGATGTCAGGCTCGGCACCTGAGGAGGGATAACTGAACTGAGATGGTTTTACCAGATCCTTCAATTGAGTTAAATCCCTTTAATAAATCCCTTATTCTAAGTCATTCCAGGTGGTTCTGCATCTCTGAATGAACCATACTTGGGGTTTCCCCCTAAAACCAGTCATAACACATGTGGACTACCTGCAGAAGCAATATAGTAAAAACAGCACAAGATTGCACCGGCCGCGGTGGCTCAGCCCTCAGAGTTCTTGTCTGCCATGCCGGAGACCTGGGTTTGATTCCCCATGCCTGCCCATGCACAGTGCTGGGTGTTAGACATGTGTTCCAATTTCATCTTAACAGCTAACTTGCTGTGAGACTTTGGCTTTACAGGCTCCAAGTCTCAGTTTCCTCACTGGTTTAAATGAAGGGGGTTTAGATGGGGTCACCTCTAAAGATGTTCTCAACATTAAACATATGAGTAAATGCATATATTAAAGCCCGTTTTTTTTAGCCCATTTTTGAAGATTTTCTGAATCGAGCAGTTAGGAAAATTAAATCCCTACAGACCTATTATCTATGGGCTAAATTCCAAATTTTGTAACAATCTTCTGCTACTTAGTCATTGTTAACACTTACCATTCCTCATTCTCTGAGAACTGTCTTATTCAGGGGTTGACCCCAGAAGCCATGTATATGCCACTCCCCACCCAGAGGCTAAAGAACAGGGAAAGAACAATGAAGGACGTGCTCAGAGAGAGGCAGGGATAAGAACTAGAGAGAAAAAGCCCTGTTGGTTTCTGGTCCCAGCCTGGCTGCATTCCTGCCCCTTGGTTCCCTAAGACACCTTGTGATCTTATTTACTCCTCTTTTCTGTTCACAGTCGCCCAAGTTCATTTTTGTTACTTGTTCCCAAAGAACGTAAGCAACTGACCCTTATCAAACAGTGGGAAAATCTATTTTTTTAAAAAAATACTAGAGAAGCAAGCCAGCTATGTCTACTGGTTACTTATTGGTTCTTTATTATTATGCTCCTTCAAAGACCAGAAATTTTGGTTTTAGAAATTGCCTAACCCTGTTAGAAAGAGGGCATTCTTGATCTGCCAATAATGTTATATTTGTCTGATAACAACAATGAAGACAACTTCCACTGAATTTTAGCATCTGATTCTCTTCCTATGGCAAACGAACATTACCCTGAGAGTCAAACATCCTCCAACAGAAACATGGTGGTCATTAATGGCTGCATATTGGTGCACCGGGCTTGGCACATAAAAGTAGCGTTCAAGTCCCAGGACTGCCATTTGCTGTCTGTCTGCCCTTGGATAATTGTGTTAATTCCCAGACCCTCAAATACCATTAAGTAGTAGTCATAATAGTCAATAATGTCATCTATTAAACAGAAACAATTTCTTCCATGCAAAGTTGTTGTGATGTTTATGTGAAGTGTTATATGCAGAAGCACTACCTAAGCTTAAAAGCTCTTGACAAGCAAGAATTCTGAATACTGAATATTTGAGTGTCTGTGCTGAAATATAGTAAAGACGTAAGTGAAAGAAGGAGGAGAAAGGAAATATTATCAGGCAATAGGTTTCCAAGCGGAGGGCCAGAAACTCAATGGAAAATTCCTTCCTCTCCACCTCTGTCCCCCCTCAATTAATCTAAAATAAGAGTGACTGTAATGACATAGAAATGAGCTCCTTTGGGCTTGCACTAAGGTAGAGAAGTGAGGTTTTCCCACAGCCAGATCATGCAAATTTTGAGCTACACAGGCTCAAAAACACCTTCCTATAATTTGGAGCCAATGAGACATGTCATGCCATCTAAATATACAAACACTTCTATGGATGGACATAACTCCCTATATATGGTTTGCACATATTTACCCAGAGAGTGAGGATTCCAGAATGAGAGCCTAAACCGGTATCTCCTAAGAATTCAAGCATATCCAGCACATCAGAGGGGTCAGGATAGGAGACCACCCAGGATTTATTTATACGAGAGCCTGAGATGCTGCCTATAAACAACAAGTGGGACGGTCAGGGTATAAGCCGACTCCCACCTCCTAAGAAAGAGATTGCCTGCTTTTTGGAAAGCAGGGAGATCTTTGAACCCTTCCTTATCCCAGGCAAGTGTGCCTGAGGGGGAAAGGAGCTACATGCACAAACTTGGAGCTGTAGTTTAGGGTGCAAGGGAGGGCCAACTCCCTCCAGCACCAATAGGCTGCAGTGGTCTCACCCAGATGTCCTCAGTTTTCCTCTATAGTGACCCAGAACTACGAAGAGGGCTATATCCCTAGAGTCTGCATGGGTCAAATGAAAAAATGCTGGTGGAAGTCGTTTCCTCCCCATTTCAATATGGTGCCCATTTATTAAGAGCCAGTATGGCTCATGGAAACACAAGATGTCTTGGGAGCTGCACCTGTTCACTGTGGTCTGGCCCTGCTGACCTCTCCAGATCATGTCCCCTCATCTCGTCTCACTCTCCACCCTTCCTCCCCACCCTTCTTATGAGCCAGGCACCATAACAAGTAAGGAACAATCCTATGAGGTGGATACTATTATCCCTATTTGCTTTAGTTCACTAAAGCTGGGAAATGTAATATACCAGAAATGGGCTGGCTTTTACAGTGGGGATTTATTAGTTGACAAGCTCACAGTTCCAAGGCTGTGAAAATGTCCACATCAAGGCATCGTCAAAACAATTCCTGGACCCCTCTGTCACAGGGCAAGGCATATGGCATGTCTGCTGGTCTCTCCCTTCTCTCTGGGGTTTTGTTGCTTCCAGCTTCTGGCTCCAGTGGTTTCCTCTCTGGTTCTGTGGTTTCCTCTCTCAGCTTCTGCATCTCTTTCTGTCTTCTGTGTCTTTCTCTCTGTATTTCCTCCTCTTATAAAAGACTCCAGTAAAAGGATTATGACCCACAGGGAGCATGCCTCAACTGAAATAACCTCATTGAAAGGTCCCACCCAAGCTTGTGGGTGGGGTGGGTGGGGAACCCGAGTCTTGGGTTGAGCTTACCCCCTTCCATGCACCTAACGCTACCTGCCCAGCTTGTATCTGAGGTCATATATGTCAAAATAAATCAGCTAGAAACTAAAAAAAAAAGGTCCCACCCACAGTAAGTCCACACCCATATGAAATGGATTAGCTTAAAGAACATGATCTTTTCTGGGGTCCATAAAGCCTCCAAACCAACACAGTCCACTTTTACAGATGAGAGGGGGGCACAGAGAGGTTATGCACCAAGCTCGAATTCACACAGCTGGTCCATGGTGGAGATGAGATTTGAACCCAGGCAGCCTGCTCTCAGAATCTATGCTCTTAACCATATGCTATAAAAAGTTTGAGACTCATCCCATTCCTCTCACCATATAGTTGAAGACCTTTTCTTTCTGTTTCCAATTCCAGCATCTGGCACATAAGTGTTAATTGAAGTGAGATGACATTCACCCACAAACCCAGAGACTGCCCCTTTTGTAACATGCGCTGACCCATCGTCTTATTATTCATCATAATAACTGTGATTAGTTTAGGGCTTCATCTGTTCACAGGGCATTTTCATATGCCTTGTCTTCACAATAATTACAAATAGTGAGTGTCGTGACATGAGAACAGGAGGATAATCACCACTGCCAGGGAGCTGTGTTCTTTCCTAGAATGGGTGGGACCTTTGGACCAACCATATTTGAATCCTGGATCTCAGCTTGAGACTTCTCCAGCCGCAGGGCCTTGAGTCCGTTGCTCTGCCTCAAGGAGAGCTTTCAAAAACCCTTACCATACTCAGGGTTTCTCAACCTTGGCACTATCGACATTGGCGGGGGGCTGTCCTCATTTGTGGGGGCTTCCTTGTGCATTGTCGGACGTTCAGGAGCATTCCAGGCCTCTCCGCACTAGATGCAAGTAGCGCCCCCTCCCTCCCCAGTTGTGATAACCAACAGCGTCAGTAGACATTGTCAGATTGTCCTGGTTGAGAGCCACTGCCTGAAGCAGGTTCAGGAAGAGCCAAGAGGCGTTGAAAGGTCTGCTCAGCCTTGCTGCCCATCAAGGGCCTGCCTCATCTCCAAAGCAAAAACCCACACTTGGAGCTCAGCATGTGTCTTTTGTATTGTTATAGGTATTTATCCTTGGTTCTGCCTCAGTGCCGTGCAGAAGAGCATTCCAGCATGTAGGGGTGAATCTCTTGCTGCAGCTGGCAGGGAGGAGAGAGACCAGCCCGGGCATGGAATTCACAGAAGAAATGAGGGTTCAAGTATGATGGGTTCCAGGACAATCCTAGCCTTGTAGGTAAGTAATGGGCCTC
This sequence comes from Tamandua tetradactyla, assembly GCF_023851605.1. Taxonomy (NCBI): domain Eukaryota; kingdom Metazoa; phylum Chordata; class Mammalia; order Pilosa; family Myrmecophagidae; genus Tamandua; species Tamandua tetradactyla. Next base: position 13,457,458 of record NC_135352.1, read on the forward strand.
AGTATACCCTTCCCACCTGCCTGCCCAGATATTTAATTTGAAGACCTGGGTTCTAGCCTGTTTTATTATTTTACATGTTTATTATGGTAAAATACGCATAACACAAAACTATTTTAACCACTTTTAAATGTACAATTCAACAACATCAAGTACATTGACAATGTTGTGTAATGTTCACCAATATACCCACAACATTTGCATCATCCCGAACAGAAACTCTGTACCCATTAAGTAATCTCTTCTCACCCTCCCATCCTCCTAGACCTTGTGACCCACTATTCTGCTTCCTCGCTCTAAAAATTTGCCTATTCTAGATAACTCATGCATGTGGAATCATACAATCTCTGTCCTTTTGTGTCTGATTTATTTTACTTTGCATAATGTCTTCGAGGTTCATCCATGTTGTAGCATGTTTCACAACTTCATTCTTTTTTATGGCTGTATAATATTCCACTGTATGGATACACCACAATCTGTTCATCCATTTATCTGTTGATGACGCTTCAGTTGTTTCCACCTTATGACCATTGTGAATAATGCTACTATGAACATTGGTGTATAAATATGAGTCCTGTTTTTAATTCTTTGGAGTATATACCTAGGAGTTATATACCTAGGAGTTGCTAGGTTATGTGGTGATTCTATGTTTAAATTCTTGAGGGACTGCCAAGCTGCTTTCCACAGTGGCTGCACAATTTTACTTTCCCACAGCAAGACACAGGGTACTGTTACATACCCCCAAAAAGCCACGGTCTCTTAATCCAATCTTGTGAGTGCAGACACAGTGTGGGTGGGATCTTTTGATTAGGTTGTTTCCATGGAGATGTGACCCACTCAATTGCGGTGGGACCTTTTTTTTCACGTTTTTTAACTTTTTATTTTCAAATACTTTCACACTTAGTGAGAAGTTAATGAAGATCTCGGTGGAAAGAGCCATACAAAAACCCATTTGCCTTGCACTCACACAAGGGTAAATAAGTTAATTTTTACAATCTTTATATTGGTTTAGTTTGTGGAAGTTGCTGAAAGGCAATATACCAGAAATGGGCTGGCTTTTGACAATGGGGAGTCATCAGGTTTACAAGTTTACAGTTCTGATGCTGTGAAAATGTCCCAGTCAAGGCATCAACAGACAATTTGGTAACCGTGGACTCCTCCTCCACGTGGCAGTGCCCATGGCATCTTCTGCTTGTCCTTGTCTCCCTAATTTCATAGCTTTCAGCTTCAGGCTGCTCCATATGCGACCTTCTGTTCATGTCCATCTCTCTCAGCTTCTGCTGTCTCTCTATTTCATGCTCTTAAACAGGGTTCCAGTAAGAGGATTAAGACCCTCCTGGGCATTCCTCAAATGAGCTAACCTAATCAAAAGGTCCCACCCACAAAAGTTCTACACCCATAAGGAATGGACGAGCTTTAAGAACATGATATTTGCTGGGATACAAAGTCTCAAACCCTCATAATCTCTCAACCGCTCTCTTTACCTATTTTTTTTGAACTTTTTCTTCTGAACTTTTTGAACAAGTTGCCAAACTGATGACAAATATGTTAGTTTGTTCCTCAAATCAAGAACACTCTCTTACATAAAAAAAAAACACTCATCAATTTTTTAAAATAAGTTAACACTGACACATCACTATCATTCATTCAAGCTTCCCCTCCATTCAGGTTTCTGTCCCAGTTACGTCCTTTAAAACGGAAGGGCTCGGTTCGCAATGGGACATTGCATTTAGTTGTCATGTCTCTTATGAATCCTTCAATCAGGAATGGTTTCTCAGTTTTTTCTTGATTAGGAGGACCTGAGCACTTGTGAAGGATGTGCCTCAGTGTGGGTTTCTCTAATGTTTCCATGTGATTAGATAGAGGCATGCATCTTTGTCAGGAATAGCATGTAGGGATCTGTATTCTTCCCTGTATATCACATTGGGAGTGATGGGGGGTCTATGATGAACATTCTGTCCTACTAGTGGTGATGGTAATGGTTTCAAATCAGCACAATGAGGTTGACTCACTATTACTAAATATGCTGAATAAAGTCATTAAAGAAAGGATGTGCTCAGGGCTTCAAATTCCCAGGTCAAGCAAATGAATGATATGAAATCTTCTATGTGTGCCTGTATTAGTCTGCTAATGCTACTGGAATGCACACCAGGAATGGACTGGTTTTTTATAAAGTGGAATTATTAAGTTACAGATTTACAGTTCTGCAGTGGAAAGGCAGGTAGCTTTCCTCTGAGTTCCTCTGTCACGTGGGAAGTGCAGGATGACTTCTCCTGAGCTTCTCTTCTGCTTCTGGGTTCAAACAGCTTTCCCTGGGTGGGGGAAGCATTCCTTTCTGTATCTCCAAACTCCTGGGTCTGAGCCAAGCTCCTAGAAGCTGTGCTGAGCTCTGCTGAGCTGTACTGAGCTGTTTCTCTTTCTTCAACCTTTTTTTTAAAAAAAAACTTTTTTTAATTGTATAGTATAACGTATATACAAAGCAAAGAAATAAAAAAGCAATGGTTTTCAAAGCACATGTCAAAAAATGTTACCGCAGAGATCCCAGAGTTTGTCATGGGCTACCATATGATCCTCATATTTTTCTTTCTAGTTGCTCCAGAATATAGGCAGCTAGTGGGCTTAAATATTTTTTTATCATCACAATCAACTTCATGTTCCTTCTTTTTTTTTTAATGAAAAATAACATATACACAAAAAACCTAAAAATTTCCAAGCACAGCACCACAATTAGTTGTAGAACATATTTCAGACTTTGACATGGGTTAGCTACAATTTCACAATTTTAGGTTTTTACTTCTAGCTGCTCGCATTTGTATTCATTTGTTAAGTCCTATCTTCTGTGTATAATTCCACCATCACCTTTGATCTTTCCATACCTCTCATTGTGGTTGTTTGGGCTATAGCAATTATAAATTTTTGATATTGGAAGGGTCTGTCACTAATATGGGGTAGGGAGATGGAACTAATTATCTAATGTTCTGTAGAGGCTGGGCTAGGTTTCAGGACTTATCTGGACCAGGGACCCATCTGGAGGTTGTTGGATTCTGGCAAGTTACTCTAGTGCCTGGAACCCTTGTGGGATTTTATAAATTGCCCTAGATGTTCTTTAGGATTGGCTGGAATGGTCCTGGTTGGGGGTTGGCAGGTTATGATAGGTAGCAATGTCTACCTGAAGCTTGCATAAGAGCAACCTCCAGAGTAGCCTCTCAGCTTTATTTAAACTCTCTGTCACTGATATTTTATTAATTACACTTCTTTTCCCCCATAGTCAGGATGGAATTGTTGATCCCACAGTGCCAGGTCTTCTGACCTCTCTTTTTAAGCCTCACTCACATTAGCATCTGCAATGTAATCAGCCATAGATGAAATTCACTTGCTCATTTAATTCCACAGCAACAGAACAACTGGGCATCATCACCTGGCCAAGTTGACACCTGAACCTAACTACTACAGTGCCCTAAAAGAAACTCATTTCTTATAGTTGTAGAGTTGCAACCAAACACAGAGTCTCATTATGTGACTAGCCAAATTATACCATATATTGAATTCCCAGCCTCATCTGCTGTTAAAGTGAAGGCATTGATTGAGAACGAATAGAATCCTGAAAATTAGAATGGGGACATGTGAGCTGATCATGATGACAGTGGGAACATTGAACCCCTAAATTCTGCTGAGTCTTCTTTACCAGATAAACCTATAATGGCCTCCCCTGAGGAATTAGCCCTCTCACCTTTGTCTGAGGAGAGTAACTCTGTTTCGCCAGAGAAAATTCTAATGAAATGCCCTGAAGGCATTCTCTTGCAAGATGCTACTAACTCTTCATGACCCAGCATGCCTGAAGGGTTCTATAGTTCTCTTCTTTGTAGGTCAGATATTACTGTGGGGACCGCTGCCACTGAACTGGGATCCTTAAATGCAGTGGGGATGATTGGATCCTGTGTTGGCAGGAGCCAGGTGGTGGTATTTCATCACCAAAGACAGGGAATGGTTATTGTATGGACAGCAGAGTCAAAGCCGTAATCAGTATTGTCTCATTCATAGAGACCTACGGCATTTGCTAGTTGATCGTGAGGTGCCTAGAAGTGAAATAGTTGAGTGATCCATTAAATTCTTACTTGATCTGTATAAGCAGAAGAGTTCTAGGTCAAGTGAAACAAAGTGACTGTTTTGAACTGGAAAAACAAAGTCTCTCAAGCAATTAGATTAGAAACTGTTTATAGACCCAGAGCCCCTTGGATGAAGGGAAGGCTGTATCCTCTTAAGGAAGGATCCTGCCTCACTGCCCAAAATTTATACCATTAACGTCCTTCCCAGCCTTCTCCAAAGAGATCCAAGCATGACCTTTTACCAGGGAGACTGTGCATTAGAGAAAAGGAAGTGATCAGACATTTTGAGGATTACTAGACACAGGCACTAAACTGACACTAGTCCCAAGAGACTCAGAATGTCACAGGGGTCCACCAGTCAGGGTAGGGACTTATGGAGGCCAGGTGATCAATGGAATTTTAGCTCAGGTCTGTCTCACAGTGGTTTTTGTGGACCCCCAAAGCCATTCTGTGGTTATTTCCCAGTTCCAGAATGCATCATTGCAATAGACATGCTCAACTACTGGCAGAATCCCCACACTGGTTCCCTTGCTATGGAGCAAGGGCTGTTAAGGTAGGGAAGGCCAAGTGAAAGCAATCAGAACTGCCTCTATCTAGTCCAACCAGTTAAAAGCAATTTTGCATTTCTGGAAAAATTGCAGAGATCAGCACCACCATTAAGGTGAAGGGTTGGTGATTTCCAACACATCCCCATTTAACTCTCTTACTCAGCCTGTGCAGAAAGAAGATGGATCTTGGAGAATGAGAGAGGATTGTCATAGATTAACCAGCAAGCAACTCCACTTGGAGCTGCTCTTCCAGATGTGGCATCATTGCTTGAGCAAATCAACACATCCTCTGCTACCTGATATGTAGCTGTTGATCTGGAAAATACATTTTCTTGATACCTATTCGTAAAGACCACAAGACACAGTTTGCTTTCAGTTGACAATGCCAACAATATACCTCCACTGACCTACTTCAGTGGTAATCAACTCTCTAGCCCTATATCATAATCTAGGCCACAGGGAGCTTACTCACCTTTCCCTTCCACAAGACATCATACAGTTCATGTCATTGATGACCTCAAGCTGATTGGACCTAATGAGAAAGAAGTGATAACTACTCCAGATTTATTGGTAAGACATATGGATGTCAGACGATCTAGAAAAAATTCAACAAAAATTCAGGGACCTTCCACGTCAGTGAAAATTCAAGCATCCCATGGGGGAGTGGGGCATGTCAAGATAACCCTTCGAAGATGAAGGATAAGCTGTTATATCTGGGGCCTCCTACAACCACACACACAAAAAAGAGTGACAATACCTAGATGCTGACTTTGGTTTTTGGAGGCAGCATATTCCTCATTTAAGGGTGCTACTCCAGCCAATTTACTGAGTGACCAGAAAAGCTGCTAGTTTTGAGCAGAGACTGGAAGAAGAGGTCCATGTGACAGGTCTATGCTCTCATGAAAGGTTGCTCTGCCATTTGGACCATATGATCCAGAAAATCCTATGGTGCTGGAAGGGTCAGTAGCAAATAGAGATGTTGTTTGTAGTCTTTGGCAGGTCCCTTTTGGAGAATCACAGTGCAGACCCTTAGGATTTGGGGACAAAACTTGATTTTGAGTAATAGTTTTTGGCTTTTGGGCCTTAGCAAAAACTGAATGCTTAATCATGCACCACCAAGTTACCACGAGACCTGTGTTCCCCATCATGAACTGGGTGCTGTCTGACCCACCAAGGCATAAAGTTGGGCGTGCACAGCAGCACTCCGCCATTAAAGTGGAACGTATGAGATTGGACTCAAGCAGGCCCTGAAGGCACAATTCAGTTACATGAGGAAGTAGCTCAAATGCTCATGGCTCCCACTCCTGCCACATTATCTTCTTTCTCCAGCCACAGCTAGGGCCTTTTGGGGAGTTCCTTATGATCTGTTGACTAAGGCAGAGAAAACTCAAGCCTGATTTACAGATAATCCTGCACAATATGCAAGTAGCACCCTAAAGTGGATGCTGCAGCACTACAGCCCCTTTTTGGAGATGTGTTTGTATAGCAATTCATGAGCTCTGACCAACGGTTTGGCTGGATAGTCAGGAACTTGGAAGAAACATGATTGGGAATTTGATGACAAGGAAGTCTGGGTGAGAAATCTGCAGATGGACTTATCTGAATGGGTGAAGAACATGAAGATTATTTGTGTCCCATGTGACTGCTCACCAGAGAGTGGCTTCAGCAGAGGATTTTAATATCAAGTGGATAAGATGATCTGTTCCGTTGTTCTGTGGTTACAAGTCAGCCTCTTTCCCCAGCCACTCCTCTCATTGCCCAATAGCTCATGAAAAAAGTATCCACGGTGGTAGGGATGGAAGTTATGCATGGGCTCAGCAACATTGACTTCCACTCACCAAGACTGACCTGACACTGCATATTGCCCAGCCTGCCAGAGACTTGCAATTAGTCCCTAATACAGCACCATTCCCTGAGGTAATCAGCCTTCTAGTTGGTAGAAGGTTGATTAAATTGGACCACTTTCATCATAAAAGGGGCAGTGTTATTCCAGATATGGACTTGTCTTCCCATGCAGTGCTTCTGCCAATAAGGATTTGCCTTTCCATGCAATGCTTCTGCCAAAACGGCAATTCATGGACTTACAGAATGCCTTCTCCACCAAAATAGTATTTCACACACATTGCCTCTGATCAAGGAACTCATTTCAGAGCAAATGAAGTGCAGTAATAAGCTCATGCTCATGGAATTCACTGGTCTCACCACGCTCCTCATCATTCTGAAGCAGCTGGGGAACAGAATTGCCCTTTGAAGACTCCATCACAGCACCAACTGGGTGGCAATAACTGGCAATGTTCTCCAGGGGGCTGTGTATGCTCTTAATCAGCATCCACTCTATGGTGCTGTTTCTTCCATTGCCAGGAATCAAGGGATGAAAACGGGAGTGGCACCACTCACTATTACCCCTAGTGATTCACTACGCAAAACTTTGTTTCCTTTTCCCAAGATGTTATGTCCTGATGGTCTTGAGGTTTAAGTTCCAAAGAGAGAAGTGCTTCCATTCGGAAATGCAATTTCATTACAAAGAAAGTTAAGACTGTCATCTGGCCACTTTGGGCTCCTTATGCCTCAGAATCAACTGGGAAAGAAGGGAATTTCTGTCCTGGCTGGAGAGATTGATCCTCATTACCAAGGAGAAATAGGACTGTAACTCTACAATGGGGGTCAAGAAGAGTGTAGCTAGAATACCAGAGATCGAGATCCTTCAAGGCGTCTCTTAGTACTACCAGGCCTTGTGATAAAAGTTATTAGAAAAAAACCACAACCATCCAATCCAGGCATGACTTCTAATGGCTCAGATCCTTCAGAATTAAGATTTGGGTCACCCCACCGGGCAAAGAACCATGACAAGCTGAGGTGCTCGCTGAGGGTAAAGGGAATGTGAAATGAGTAGACAGGGAACTGAGAAACAATAAAGAACAAAGGTTCTCCAGGGCTGTCCTGGTTAACCCCTGTTTTTTCCTAACATCGTATTCACTATGGCATTTGTCCTGAATATCATCTGTTCTTATTTTTTTTTAAGAAATACTTTTATTTTGAAAATAGTTTCTGAATAGAACTGTTTTTTTTAAAGATATATAATAAAATGCTATATATACCAGTATAATCAAATAACATGTAATATGTTAATATACTATAATTAAAAAGCTACCCAGTGAAACCTATTTTTAAATACTATAATAAACTTATAAAATATGGTATTCTAAAAAAATGTTCATGTAGCCCACAGGAAGGCAGGAATAAGACAACAGAAATGAAAAACAGGCAGAAGTCAAAACATAAAATGGCAGACTTAAGTCCTAACATATCAATAATTGCAGTAAGTGTAAATGGTCTAAGTATACCAATTAAAGACAAAGATTGGTAGAGAGGATTAAAAAATGATTAACTGTATGCTGTCTACAAGAAACACTTTTCAAATATAATGATATAAGTAAATTTGAAGTAAAAGAATGGGAAAAGATATATTATACAAACATCAATCAACAAAAAGCAGGAAATGTTTTTAAAAGACCAATAATAACAGAAGTGGGCAAGGATGTAGACAAATTGGAACACTCTTTCTTTAAAAGTGGGAGTGTAAAATAGTACAGCTACTTTGGAAAACAGCTTGGCAGTTTCTCAAAATGTTAAACATAGAGTTACCATATGACACAGCAATTTGTCTCGTAGGTATATACCCAAGAGAATTAAAAACAAATGGGTTCCCAATCTTGGGGTTTGTTCATATGAAACTTAACCCTGCAAAGGATAGGCTAAGCCTACTTAAAATTAGGCCCAAGAGTCGCCCCCAAGAGAACCTCTTTTGTTGCTCAGATGTGGCCTCTCTCTCAGCCAATATGACAAGCAAACTCACTGCCCTTCCCTCTCTACGTGGGACATGACTCCCAGGGGTGTGGACCTTCCTGGCAATGTGGACAGAAAGCCTAGAATGAGCTGGGACTTAGCATCAAGGGATTGAGAAAACCTTCTAGACTGAAAGGGGAAAGAGAGAAATGAGACAAAATAAAAGTGTCAATTGCTGAGAGATTCCAAACAGAGTTGAGAAGGTATCCTGGATGTTATTCTTATGCATTAAATAGATATCACCTTTTTAGTTAAGGTGTAATGGAGAGAGTGGAGGGAACTGCCTGAAAATGTGGAGCTGTGTTCCAGTAGCCATGTTTCTTGAAGATGATTGTATAATGATACAGCTGTCACAATATGACTGTGTGATTGTGAAAACCTTGTGTCTGACACCTTTTATCTACCTTGTCAACAGATGAGTAGAACATATGGATTAAAAATAAATAAATAATAGGGGGAGCATATGTTAAAATAAATTTAGTAGATTGAAATGCTAGTCATCAATGAAAAGGAGTGGTAAGGGGTGTGGTATGTATGAGTTTTTTTCTGTTTTCTTTTTCTGAATTGATGTAAATATTCTGAGAAATTATCGTGATGATGAATATTCAACTATGTGATGATTTCGTGAGTTATTGATTATATAACAAGAATGGAATGATCATATGGTAAGAATGTTCATGTTTGTATGTGGTCATGTTTCATAAAAAAATAATTATGGTGAAGAATACACAACTATGTCATGATATTATGAGCCATTGACTGTATACCGTGTATGGACTGTATGTTTGTGAAGATTTGTCAATAAAAATATTTAAAAAACAAACAAACGGGTGGCATGATGGTGGCTTAGTGGCAGAATTCTCGCCTGCCATGCCGGAGTCCTGGGTTCGATTCCCAGTGCCTGCCCATGCCAAAAAAAATTCTGCAAAAAAGCCTGTACACAGATGTTCATAGCCTAATTGTTCATAATAGCTAAAAGTGTAAAGGGCCCAATGTCCATCAAGTAATGTTTGGACATTATTTGTCCATTCCCCAGCCATCCTTACCGCTGGATGTGGCCACATGGTTAGATCCATACCCTGGAGTGGGAATAGAAGTTATAGGTGAACTTCTGTGTTCCTTGCTTAGGAGGAAATTGCTTGTCTTCCAATTTTCTCTTCCCCTTTCCTACAGACTGCGTGAATGTGGTTATGACCCTACTCCTAGGTGGAGTAAGCAGTGAGCTTCTCCAGAACATAAGTGAAATAAGTCTCTTCCATTATTTTACCTCCAGCACCCCGCAGATCAATTTATACAAATTGTTCCGTAATGCCCTGCTGACTGAATGGGTACTGAATTGGTAAGAACTAAGGCTGTAAAAAAAAAAAAAGTGAACTGGGACCAATCGGAAGGGCCCGATTGTATTTAGGGGAATTTGAACTTCACACTGCCCACAGCTAGGATCCATTAAAGCTTTTGAAGTAGGGGAAATCCCTTGTGTTTCTAGGCTCCTGTGAGTCAAGTTAGCAGGCGGCACCTGCTGGCCAATTGAAACATTGCAGCCTGACTGCACAACTGTTCAGACCCGTGAAGAAATCAAGGCAGCAGTTGATAAATACCGTTTGTTACAAATAAGAGATACGAAAGAGAATGTGAGAATTCGGAGGCATAATTTGGAGTAACCTGGGGCCAGCCACTGCAGTCAGAACTGTAGTAGATACGAAGAAAACTCCAGACGGGGCTCCACAGGGTAGCAGCTTGGAGAATTTTTACTGACAAGTATGTCTTTTGGTCTTGATAAGCTTCAAGTACCTGTCCTATCCTTTTGCTTTTCCTGGGATTCTTCCTTGTTCATTTGTATCGACTTATAGTTTTCGGTCTCTACCGCAGGAGCTGGTCACCATAGCAGTGTTACATTACCTGTGTCAACTTGTAGCTTTGATTTTTATTTTATTTATTTATTTTATTTTTTTGATTTTTAAAAACAAAATAAGAATCAGCACCACCAGCAACACCGCAAAATGCAACACTTCGGAAAATTTAGCACTCTTCAGATGAGCTGGTGCAGCCAAGCTCTCTGGCTGGGCTCACTTGGGGGATTTCTCTCATTTCCCAGTTTCAGGGGAAAATGTTCCTTCTCACTCCAGCCTCATCTCACCTGACAGCCCTGTGCAGCAACTGATACTGATTCTTTGCTCCTTTGCTCTGCCTTCAGGAAACCTGCAGAGCTTTTTTGTCCCCCTTCTAGAAACCAGCGAAGGCTCTGGGATATGCTTCTCTGTGTTGATAGAATAGCAGAGTTTTTAATTCTTTCCTGTCTTATTTTGCCGGCTTCATTTTGCATTTTTTGGTAAGCCACCTCCAAGTCCCTAATATGACATGTGACTAAACCTTAGAATGAGGGACTCAGATTTGTACATTAGGGCAGGCTTTTGGACCTGGACAGTAGCTAAGGGGAGGACCAAGTTTTCAACTAAATATCCCACTGTTTTGCTCACTGGAATCCAAACCAGCCTGCCACACCTACTAGGCCTTTGTCCCCTCCTTTCCTATGTGGACTTCATGCCTGGACCTGCCCCTCACCTCCCTCCTCGCTGCAGGAAGAGGTTTCTCTTCTCTGCATGTTGGAACATTGTTATGCATAGCGCAGTGGCAGAACTGAGGTTAAACAGGGAGAGTGACAAATCATGAGATCCTTGCTGCCTGGAGAACAGTGTGTACTTCTGCCCCACGACTAAGTGAGCAGAGAGGTTGGGGGTTTGAGGCTGGACAAGAGGGCCTTTGGCTTACCAAGGGCTTGGAGCAAGGAGGCTGCAGAGCTGAAAGGGCTGTGGATCTGCCTCTCATATGGCATGTACCCGGGTGGGCTTCGGTGGCTCCTGTCTCACTTTGATGGAAACTGCTGGTGGTGACACCAATCAAAAGTGGTGGGTTTCACACAGATGTACAATGGAAAATTCTACAGCCATCAACAAGAAGAAGGAAGCACTTTATGTACCATTGTAGAATCCTCTCCAAGATGCAGTGCTAAATGAAAATGGCAACATATGGGACAATGCATAAAGGAAGGCTCCAATTGTGTAGAAAGGGGGAAAAAGAGAATATGTATCTATGTAGATAGACTTCTATATAACTATATCTCTCTGTCCTTGTGTGGGGGTTGAATCGTGTCCACCACGAAGACATGCTCACATCTGAATCTGCATCCGTGTGTGTGTGTGTGTGAGCCCATTTGTAAACAGGACCTTTTGAAAATGTCATTATTAATTAAGTTGCGGCCAAATTAAATCTGAGTGGGTCTTAATCCTTATGACTGGAGGACTTATAATAAGAGGAAATTCCGACATGGTCAGAAGTAGAAGCCAGAAATCAGAAACCAGAGAAGAGAGAGAACGTGCCATGTCACAGAGCCACTCTATCCACCCTGAGAGAAGGCATAGCTGTGCTGACATCTTGATTGTGGACTTCCAGCCTTCAAAATGCTGAGACAATAAACACTTGATGTGTAAGCCAAAAAAAAAAAAAGAAAAAAAAAGTGGTGGGTTTCAATCTTGGGGTTTGTTCATATGAAACTTAACCCCACAAAGGATAGGTCAAGCCTACTTAAAATTAGGCCTAAGAGTCACCCCCAAGATAGCCTCTTTTGTTGCTCAGATGTGGCCTCTTTCTCCTGTCAAAACAACAAACAAACTCACCACCCTCCCCCAGTCTACCTGGGACACGACTCCCAGGGGTGTGGACCTTCCTGGCGATGTGGGACAGAAATCCTAGAATGAGCTGAGACTCAGCATCAAGGGATTGAGAAAACCTTCTCGACCAAAAGGGGGAAGAGTGAAATGAGACAAAGTGTCAATGGCTGAGAGATTCCAAACAGAGTTGAGATGTTATCCTGGAGGTTATCTATATTCTTATGCATGATATAGATATTACCTTTTTAGTTAAGGTGTAATGGAGAGTCTTGAGGGAACTGCCTGAAAATGTGAAGCTGTGCTCCAGTAGTCATGTTTCTTGAAGATGATTGTATAATGACATAACTTTCACAAAGTGACTGTATGATTGTGAAAACCTTGTCTGATGCTCCTTTTATCTACCTTATCAACAGATGAGTAAAACATATGGAATAAAGATGAATAATAGGGGGAACAAATGTTAAAATAAATTTAGAGTGAAATGCTGGTGATCGGTGAGGGGGAGGGGTGGGGAGTATGGTATATATGAAATTTTTTTCTGTTTTCTTTTTATTTCTTTTTCTGAATAGATGCAAATGTTCCAAGAAATGATCATGATGATGAATATGCAACTATGTGATGATATTGTGAATTACTGATTATATATGTAGAATAGAATGACCAAAAGTTAGGAATGTTTGCATTTGTTTGGTGTTTTTTGGTATTAAAAAAAAATTAATTAAAAAAGAAAAAGAAAGTGATGGGTTTTCAGGCTGATACACTCTAATGACCAATTCCTGAGACAGTGGGGTTTCAAACTTAATGCTAGGTACGAAGCAGGAAATCAGATGGTCTATTGGCCTAAAAATTTATCTTCCTGAACTGCAGTAATTCTGATCATTTTACAGTATCAAAAGAGGGGCAGGTTTTAGGATAATGAGCACAATGGCCCCAATGATGTAATTAGAGGTGATTTCATTATTGAGCAGATTGATTACATGCTAGTCACAGAATATATGAATGGCGGTTTTAATATGATGATCGGTGTGATTTTTAGTATTGTAATGAGGTATAAGTCACTCATTGGTTAAAGTTTAAGCCACTGCATATGTCAGGCAGGCCCATATTGGTTAGATCCAGCTTCATTTATGAAGATAGCTTTGGAATTGGAGTAGCTTAATTCTAGCCTGACGCAAGACCCGTCATTAATAAACATTCGGGGCTGTCTTTAGTGATCCTAAGACTCTAAAGTTGAAAAACTGGATAAAATGGGTACAAGCAAGGATCAGTCACAAGGTTTTATAATCACAAAGCACAAGATAAAGGCAAAACAGTCATTGTCAGAGATCAAGGCAGCTGGATTGCAGTTTGGAGATTTCAGAGATCTCAAGTATTTCTCTCTGACTCTATGAATATACCATAAATAAAAGGAATATCTGTATAGTGATTCAGTAATCATAATCATCCCCTAAATCTTAACTTCTTGTTTACAGTGGGAGAAAATCAGATCTGAGTTGAGATTGCTGATGGTGTGTGTGTGTGTATGATTGGTGTAAGGGGGTTTTCTGGTTCCCTGTTGTTGGGGGAAAGGACGGAGGGGAAAGAGGTGTAGTAAAGCAAGTAGACTTGAACACAAAATGATGAGGGACTCATTTCCCAACAGCTGTGAAACCTCTAGAAATGGACAGGAGTTCTTTCCTCTCTGTCACAGAGGCGGATCCAAATGACCCCTGGGGAAAGGCACATGTGAGCATGGGATATCAGCAGAGGGAGTGGCCCTCAAAGGATGGAAAGAACATTCGTTATAAGCAAGCAGAAATAACTGTCCTGGGAGCAGGTTAGTAGGTTCTGGAAAGCCAGGGCAGAGTGGTCATACAGTATGCGCAGGGAAGGGCAGAGGTGCAGGGTAGGGAGAAGGTAGAGAAAAGAAGCAGGGTCCAGCCAGCATAGCTCACCCTGTGTTCCCAGATCCTACCATACTTTCTAAGATGTACCCTGGCCCTTTCTTTCCCTTCTTTCACTCCAAAAAAGGAAAAATAGCTCTAAAAAATGGAAGAAACAAAATGGAGGCTATAGACTGGATGACATTATGGTGTTAATGTTGAATGTCCTGGACGTGGTAATGGTTTTATGGTCCCAGAGGATAAAGTGTTTGCTCTTAGGAAACATGTTGAAGTACTCAGGGGTGAAGTGTCCTGATGTCTGCAACTTTCACTTGGTTCAGTAAAAAAAGAAAGGCTGAAAGAATGAAAGTGAATGTGGCAAAATATCAACAATTGTTGGATCTCCGTCAAGGGTATATGGGAGGTTCACTGGATTATTTTCTGTAGGCTTGAAATTCCTAAAAATCATATGTTAGGGGGAATGGATTATAGATACCCAGCAACATGTATGAATAAAAAAGAGACCAGACACAAAAGAGTAAATCCTGTGTGATTCCATTCACTGGAAATGCGGAAACACATAACATTCTACAGTGGAAAATATCAGAACCGCGGTTAGGTCTGTGCATTTGGTGGCTAAACATAACTGGGAAGGAGCAGGAGGGAATTTTCCAAATTTCTCTAGGGTTTGGGTTCCATTGGTATATGTGTTATTTAAAACTGGGTATGTTTCACCTGATATTTGTGCTTGTCATGGTGTATAAATTTTACATTAAAAGGAGAAGCTATTTTAAATAAAAGAGTTGGGGGGACATGTTGAGTAGGGGTGGAGCATGGTGGTTTGTCATGAATTTCTGACCTCTGTGGCATAACCCTCAGAAAATTTCCCAGGTCCGCCTCATTCCTAACGTGGCCTATTTATTATGCCTCACTCTGAGGACTCAGAAAGAGCATGCTCTTGCTCAGGCTTTGGAAGTTCCCAGCCCGAGCTGGTTTCCACTTGGCTATGGGTCCAATGAATGATTCAAACCACGTGGCTTGATCCTGAGGTGAGTGGGGCAGGTAGCCTCCAAGATGCCCCACCCCCACTCCATCCTCACCTCCGGTTATTCACACCCTTGTATTCACACCAAATAGAGACAGCCTATGGAACCAGTAGGAAACTGTGGGAATGGTACAGTGTGTGGCTTCTGAGACCAACTCTTCCTTGGATCACTTGCCCTGGGGGAAGTCAACCATATGGAAGGGTCCACGTGGCAAGGATTGGGGGCCTCTACCCACAGCCAGCCCTGCTCACCAGCCACGCGAGGGACCCACACTGGGAGCAGTTCTTCCAGTCCCAGCCAACTTGCAGATGACCGCACCTCAGCGGACGTCTCCACTACAGTGAGAGTCTACACCCCAGCCACAACTACCTGGCTAAGCCAATAAACATTTATCATTGTTTTAAGCCACTAAGTTTTGAGGTTTCACAGCAAGAAATTAATGTAGAAAGGGACCCTGGGACCTTCAGAGGCGCCTCCCTGCAGGCGTGGGCTGGCTTCCCGTGATGAGCCACAGAGCTGCCCCTTCTCCCCACGAATCTCACCCTCCCTCCTCGGATTTCATTCACAGCAGCCCAGGGAGTGACCAAGAAGTGTTTTCTCTTCCAATTTGGGCCCCATGGTTGTAGGTAAAGGCTTTGAACACTTTGTAGACTCTGCCTGCTGGCACCATCCTTTCCCACAGTCCACCCTGCCCCCTTAGGGCACACTCACCTCAGGAACTCACAGGTTCCTCACCAGCATCTCAAAGACATGCCCTTTGGACCTGAGAAGTCCTCAGGTCTCATTCCCAACACCCCACGTTTATTTTCCTCCCAACCCCCAAGCGTCTCATCTGAGGAGACTCTCTGGATCCTTAGCCCATCTTTGTGGATAGAACCAACACCCTTCCTTTAAAGGAAACTTTACAAAAATGTTTTCATTGTAAAAGCAATACTGGCTCATTTTAGAAATAGTGGACTATATATAAAGTAACCACTGGTAAGATTTCTGTGTAAATGTGTTCCCTAAATAACTTTGTACCAAAGGAATGGCTGAAGTCACGCATTCTGTCATAGCCAAAGTTTGAAATTAACATACTTTTTTTTTGATAAGGGAAGTTTATTAGATTATTATGAGTAATGAATGAATCAACTATTTCTACAGAGATTTTCTAATTTAATTGGTAGCTTATTGTTCAGATCCACTTTTTGTCTCTAAAAAAGCAATACACTAATGATATTACTCCTCAAGGATTATAAATCTAATCATGAATCTGGGGGCCATGGTGGCTCAGTGGCAGAGTTCTTGCCTGCCATGCTAGAGACCCGGGTTCAATTCCTGGTGCCTTCTCATGTAAAAATCTTATCATGAATATAAAATGTAACCAGGATTTAAATAGAAATCTAGAAAAATTCTTTTTCTCAGAGAACTAGAATTAGAGTGTTTTTTTTCTGACAAATGAACATGATGCTATCTTCAGCCTTCCATATAAGATACATCACAGTACTCTTTAAGGACTTTGTCATTGGATAAACCAGGATTATGCCCTAAACTTCTATTAAAATCAGTATTTTCTGATCAGCTTTAATGTGTAAAGGTCTTTAAAGAAAAAGATAATATATTCTGGGTGGGCCACGGTAGCTCAGCAGGCAAGAATGCTGGCTTGTGATGCCAGAGGACCCGGGTTCGATTCCTGGTGCCTGCCCATGTGAAAAAAAAAGATAATATATTCTATTATAATACAGCAATTCTTCAGCGCACAAGGCTTTCGCAATGGACTTGAAGTTGTAATACATGAGACGCAAGTGTGAGAGCCAAGCCAGCTGGCATTCCTGACTATACAACCATGTTTTTACAGAAGCACAACTTCCTTTTGTTAAATATGGGGAAAGGGGAGGGGGCTCTAAGTAGTAAGAAAGGTAAACAAGTAGTAAATAATTTATAGAGACGTCGCTGGTCAGAGTGCAATCGTCGTTTATCACAACTGTGGCGCTTGAGACTTTATCAAGTTTGACTAAGTCTACTGAGAGCTAGATAAGTGAAAATAGGGACATGAAGTAAGTAGAAATGTAGGCTGAAATGCCTTTTTTTTTTTTTGGTTACTCAAATAATCGCCCATAAAACTTATACTCATTAAACACAAATACGTTTCCTTCTGCAGCTCCAACTGTTGTTTTAAATATTGCTGAAGAGATGGTCTCAGCTTGCTTTGTTGCATTCTTC
Source organism: Tamandua tetradactyla (assembly GCF_023851605.1). Lineage (NCBI taxonomy): Eukaryota > Metazoa > Chordata > Mammalia > Pilosa > Myrmecophagidae > Tamandua > Tamandua tetradactyla. The sequence goes on from NC_135352.1 coordinate 13,474,733, forward strand.
TGTTGCGTTATTACCTGAAATCTTTTATATTTATGTGTGTAAACCTACATACATGTATACACACGTATACATCTATAGATACATATATACAGACAAATATGTGTATATATAAAATTAACATACTTTCAACCTGGAGGTTTTGTACATTAAGCAAAGGCACATTCTGGGAAATTATGACTTAAATCTTCTAGAAATCTTTTGGATGCAGATAAAAGGGAGAATATGATCTTTGTGGTCCTCTTTCAGGTTGACCATAAAGAAATGGTCCAGGAGGGGAGAAAGGGGGAAGTGCAATGGCCCGCAACCCCTGCACTCAGGACCATTTGCTCCCTGCTTCGCAGTGAGAACCATTGCCCCTTTCTCCACTTCAGTGCCCAAGTTGTGCTCACATACGGGTCTCTCTGAGCCCAGAACACACTGTATTAGTTTCCTGTGGCTGCTATAACAAAATACCACAAACCAGATACCTTAATGCAGCAGACATTTATTCTCTTGCAGTTGGGGAAATCATAAGTCCAAAATCAAGGTGTTGGCTCCTTCTGGGGTCTCTGAGGGAGAGTCTGTTCCGTGGCTGTGTCCTGGCTCACCAGCGATCCTTGGCGCCCCTTGACTTACAGATGCATCCCTTCCATCTCTGTCTATGTCTTCATGGGGTGTTCTCTGTGTCTTCACATGACCTTCTTATAGGGACAACAGTCATTGGATTCAGGATCCACCCTAATCCAGGATGACTTCATTTTAACCAATCACATCTGCAAAGACACTATAAACAAGGTCATGTTCTGAGGTTCTGGGTGATTTATTTTTTGGGGGGGGACACTATTTAACCTGGTACACCCACATTCCAACATTCCATCTTTTAGGCATCAACAATGATAGCACATGGGTTGTTTCCCAGTAGGTTTTATATCCCTATGTCATGACAAAGGAGACAAGGAAGAGGTAGAGAAAAGAAAGACTCTAAGCTTGGACTTTGATGAAATACGCTGGGTCCTCTGGAGGCCCCAGATTAGATCTTTTGGATGAGGATTTTACTACCTTCTCTGCTCCTTGGAGGAAGCAGAAGATCAATTCTTTGCAGGAGGAACTATCCTCAGACATGGATAAATAAAAGCAAACCTCATGGAAATATAAGGGCTAGATCTCAGCTAATTTAGGCAAGAAAGTTGTGCAATGAATATTACACTACCTAACAAACTGTCTTTAAGAAGAGTTCTTGAGGACTTGGGAAAATGCTTATGCTATCACAGTAAGCAAAAAAGCCAGGATTAAGTGCAGGCAGCTTGGCTTGGAGCTGAGCAGGTCAGGATGGATGAGGATTTGGTGGCAACACTTAAGAGCCTCATCATCAGCGAGGGAGGGGTGAGCAAGCCCAGCCTAAGCTTGAGGTTCACAGATAATACTTTTGATCCAGAACTTGCAGCAATGACAGGTGTTGACTTGAAGTGAAAACAATTTCAATGGTTGGCGATAAGGCTAAACTTGCAATAGGGGATACTGCTGATCAAGAGTGGTTCAGAACACTAACTTCCAACTATTATAGAGGTACACAGGGTGTTATATTAGTTTAGGACGCCACAAGAAGAGACACGTTTCTTAAACTGGATAATTGGTTAAGTGAATTGGAACCATACTGCACCAGAAATGACATAGTAAACATGCTAGTTAGAAATAAAATTGATAAGGAAAATCTTAATGTTGATAGCAAGGAAGCATTGCACGAAAGCATTCCATGCTGTTCATTAGAGGTAAGTGCAAAAACCCATGATGGTGTCCAATATGCCTTTGAGGAACTTGTTGCAAAGATCATTCAGACCCTTGGATTGTGGGAAAGTGAGAACCAGAATAAAGGAGTAAAACTGCCATACAGGGAAGAAAGCAAAGGAGGAGGCGCCTGTGGTGGTTATTGTTGTATATTATAAATTCTTGGAAATTCCATCTCTTGCATTTTTGATCAGATAGTGACATCTTTCTGAATACAAACTCTAACTGCTATTTTAGGGACCTTGAAGTAAATATTTGCAAGAAATCCTACTCACCGGCTTTCCCAGGTAAAACTTTGCAGTAAGCATGCACAATTTGCAGCCTACCCATGTAACATAAAAGGGGTACAACTTTATGAGAACATTTGATTTTATGAATTACATTTCAATCTATCCACCCAATATATGTTGATACAAGGTCTGCTTTTGCTGTCTTCATTGCTTATACTCTCTTATCAATTACTGAATTACTTGGTATGTAGAGCTCCTGGAAACAACGGAAGGTGTACATGTATTATCAAACTGGTATATTCCTTCAGGAATAACAAAGAACATGATTCCACAGCTTTTCTAGTATGTGCACTGGCAGAGTCTCCTTTAGTACTACCCAAAATTCTCATTAAAGAATGTCGTCCGCTTATAATTAAATCTCTTTTGGTTTTGATAATGCTTCCAGATTAACACTGGTATGTTAAAACAGTTTGGTCTTACTTTTTAACTTACTTCAATGAATAACTCGGTTGCTTACCTGCAGTTTTTTTTTATTGATATATGTTATATATTCACATATCATGTAATCATCTAAAGTGTACAATCCTGGGCTGCAAGGGTAGTTCAGTGGTAGAATTCTTGCCTGCCATGGGGGAGACCCAGGTTCGATTCCCAGCCCATGTATGTCCCAAACAAACAAACAAAAATTCAGCAAAAATGGTGCTGCAATGAGGGGATACTCACATGGAAAAAGAATGAAGTGTGGCCCCTGTCATAAAGCATACAAAAAAAAAAGAAAGAAAGAAAAGTTTACAGTCAATGGTTCACAATATCATCATATAGCTGTGCATTTATCATCACAATCGACTTTTTTTCTTTTTTGTGAAAAATAACATATATACAAAAAAGCAATAAATTTCAAAGCTCAGCCCAATAATTCACTGTAGAACAAATGGGTTACAATTTCACAGCTTTAGGTTTTTATTTCTAGCTGCTCTAAAGTACTGGAGACAAAAAGAAAGATCAATATGATTCAGCACTTGTACTCATTTGTTAAAGTCTACCTTCTCTGCATAACTCCACCATCACCTTCGATCTTTCTCCCACTCTTTAGGTGTATTTGCCCATTCTAACTATTTCATGCTAGAAGGGACTGTCGATTATATGGATAAGGGGATGGAACTGGTCAATGCTCTGGATTACCTGAAGCTTTTAATTCTGTGGTTATGTATATTGGCTGAGTGGCCCTGTTGGGTTATGCGGTGTCTGGCAGTATGGCAATAAGATTCCCCCCATCTTGGTTTCACAAGAACATGAATAGTGTGTTTATTTTAACTCATATAGTACTTACCACTTTGCAGTCCAACACTTTTTTCCATAAATATTGATGGTGCTTGTCTAAGTACCTCAACTGTAGCGTATAACTTTCTAAATGACTCGTTATTATCAAAAGCTTATTTCCATATTTTGAGGGGTGGGGTAGAAACACGAAGTGACAATTTGAGAAAGGCATATTGCTTCCAGATTCTGATATGTGTGGGAAAATACTGTTGCAATGGAAATCTTACTCATTTACTATAACAAGTAACCAATAGTTCATCAAAACAAACTTGTACAGACTAATAAATCTTTTCCACAGTTAAAAAAAAAAAAAGCCAGAATTCAAGATTTTATTTTGCAGCATGAGCTCAACTATGCAACAAAGAAAAACAATCCCAGAAAATAAGACAGGCATCAACTGTGAGATAAAGAGGCGGAAGGAGTGAGTTATTGCCTTTTAATTTTTTTTTTTTTGTATGCTGTATGGCGTGGTCCCATTTCAATATTTTTCCATGTGAGTAGCCCATTATTGCAGCAACATTTGTTGAATTTTTGCTTGTTTTGTTTGTTTCTTTTGCTTGTTTGTTTGTTTGGGGGAAGTGCCTGGACTGGGAATCAAACCTGGGTCTCCTGCATGGCAGGCCAGAATTCTACCACTGAACTAGCCTTGCACCAACACCCCCCCGCCATTGCCTTTTATTTTATTCACTTCCAAATTGTTTGAAGTTTTTCCTCCATGGTCATTTATTGTTATTTTTAAATAAACTTTTAATTTGGACATAGTTTTAGATGTACAGAAAAGTTACAAAGAGAGTTTTCATATACCCTGTACTCAGCTTTCCCTCCTGTTAACATCTTACATTAACATGATAGATTTGTCACAACTAATGAACCAATAGGGACCCATTACTCACTAGTGTGTGTACTTTTGCCAGATTTTTGAAGTTTTTACCTAATATCCTCCAGAATCTCACCTTACATTTAGTCACTATGACTCCTTAAGATTCCTCTAGACTGTGACCTTTTTTGAGACTTTCCTTGTTTTTGATGACTTTATCAGTTTTAAGGAGTGTTGGTTAGCCCTCAATTTGGGTCTGTCTGGTGTCGTGCTCATGATTAGACTGGGATTGTGAGTTTTCAGGGGAAAAAAACCACGGAGGTTAGGTATCATTCTCATGAATTATCAAGGGACATATTATTTTTACTATGAAAACTATAATGAAATAGATTTGTTTCATGACCAGATTCTTTTTTAATATATATATATATTTTATTAGAGGAGTTGTAGGTTTACAGAAAAAATCATGCAGAAAATACAGAGTTCCCATATGCCACCCCCTATTATTAACACCTTGCATTATTGAAGTACCTTTGTTACAACTGAAGAAATAGTATTATTATAATTGTACTATTAACTATAATCTACAGTTTACATTAGAGGTCACTGTTTTGACAGTCCTATGTTTTTTTTTTTTTTAAGTTTTATTCTAGTAACAAACAGAGGCTAAAATTTCCCCCATTTAATCACATTCAAATATATAATTCATTGCTGTTAATTACACTCCCCATATTGCGTTTCTTTCACGACCAGCAATTTCCAAAACTTTACAACCAAACTAAAGAGAAATTCTGTGCCAATTAAGCATTAACTCCCTTTTCCCTACCCCGCCCCGGGGCCCTGGTAACCCGTATTCTAGTTTCTGACTCTGAATTTGCTTATTTTAAGTAATGCAATCAATTTTAAAATGAAGACTCTGCCAGAAAACTAACAGTATTTGACTCTGGATGGTGGGTCACGGGAGTTTTCTGAACATTTTTTGTTACAGTTTTCTATGAAAGGTACAAATCAGAAAAAGAGTCAAATTTTTAAAAACTTACTGCAAATACCCAGGAAGGGCTGTAGCGCGGCTGGGGGTGGGGGTGGAGGTGGGTGACGGGGTGGGGGCGGGGTCTTGGATCTGGCCCGGGAACAACACGTGTCACTGTGATGGCCAACACACCCGGCCTGGCTGGACAGAAAGTAATAGCAACAAAGTCAGAGCGAGGGCCTGGCCTGGCAAGACAGCTCTAATGAGGACACTGAGACGCATTCCAGTCGAAAGGGTGACCCCAAAATGTAAGCAAGCCTGGAGCTGAGATTACTTTTAGCCAAATAAGTCTTGCCGGATTTGGAGGGTGCACGCAGCGGAGTGGAAGCCGGGGACACTTCTGGGTCTCTGGATCCTGCAACATAATGCTTTGTATAAATAATGACTTTTTTTTAGGGAAGACAGAGAGGAGCCTAAACCGGAGGGATTAGGACACGTTTATTGATTTTGAAACTGGGGGTTTCTTATCAGAACTTATTTTAGGCCTAGTAAGTCTGTTATTTTTTTTCCTTTTCCAATTGGGTACAGAGAAGGGAATTAAATGTCAGTGTCTGGAATTTCCGGGATTCACCAAGACTCAACATCAAGGGATTGAGAAAGCCTTCGTGACCAAAAGGGGGAGGAGAGAAATGAGACAAAATAAAGTGTCAGTGGCTGAGAGACCTCAGAGTTGAGAGGTTATCCTGGAGGTTATTCTTATGCATTAAATAGATATCCCTTATTAGTCTATGGTGTGTTAGAGTGGCTGGAGGGAAGTACCTGAAACTGTAGAGCTGTGTTCCTGCCCCCTTGGTTCTTGAAGACAGTTATATAACGGTATAACTTTTACAATGTGACTGTGTGATTGTGAAAACCTTGTGCCTGATGCTCCTTTTATCCAGGGTATGGACTCCAGATGAGTAAAAACGTAAGGATAAAAAACAAATAATAAGGGGCATAAAGGGTTACATAAATTGGGTAGATGGTAAACTAGTGGTCAACGGGAGGGAGGGGTAAGGGGGATGGTATGTATGAGTTTTTTCTTTTTTCATTTCTTTTGCTGGAGTGATGCAAATGTTCTAAAGAATGATCATAGTGATGAATACACAACTATGCGGTGATATTGTGAGCCACTGATTGTATACAATGTATGGACTGTGTGTGAAGATCTGTCAATAAAAACATTTAAAAAATGTGTGTCTGGGTAACCCATTTTTAATGGCTTTGGAGAATGTCACATTGAGACTAAGATGGTGAGTCACACACAAGTCCCAGGATGCTGGTCCTGTGAGAATGTTCTACCAGAATGAGGCAAGCCTTGCTTGTGTGACTCCCAGGTCTTTGTTCAGCACAAGATGGCTGGGCAAATGGGTTGGTGTCCATATGGTGGGTAAATGACAATGACAACCTTTGAGACCCAAATTGAGTGTTTTCTGACATCTTCTCTAAATCTCTCACACATGGTGGTGGCTGTACCCTCTGCTTCCATTATGGAATTTTGTAGTTATTATAATGATTATGTTTGTCACATTGCACTACAATTATTAGTCTATGTTTCTACTTCCTTGATAGACTCTGTTTCTAAAAGGGCTGGGATGGTAACTTATTCTAATTTTGCATACGTTTCTTCTCCATAGTAGCTATATTGTTAGAGTATAGTAGACACTCAATTAAAAAAAAAATTCCCTGAATGATAGTGTTCTAGTTTGCTAGCTGCCAGAATGCAATATACCAGAAACGGAATGGCTTTTAAAAGGGGGAATTTAATAAGTTGCTAGTTTACAGTTCTAAGGCTGAGAAAATGTCCCAATTAAAACAAATCCATAGAAATGTCCAATCAAAGGCATCCAGGGAAAGATACCGTGGTTCAAGAAGACCGATGAAGTTCAGAGTCTCTCTCTAGTGAGAAGGCACATGGCGAACACAGTCAGGGCTTCTCTCTTGACTGGAAGGGCACATGGTGAACATGGCATCATCTGCTAGCTTTCTCTCCTGGCTTCCGGTTTCATGAAGCCCCCTGGGAGGCGTCTTCCTTCTTCATCTCCAAAGGTCGCTGGCTGGTGGACTTTCTGCTTTGTAGTGTTGCTCTCTCTGAATCTCTCATTCTCCAAAATGTTTCCTCTTTTATAGGACTTCAGAAACTAATCAAGACCCACTCAAATGGGTGGAGACATGTCATCCCTTAATCCAGTTTAACAACCACTCTTGACTAAATCACATCAACCAGGGAGATGATCTCATTACAGTTTCAAATATACAGTATTGAATAAGGATTATTCTACCTTTAAGAAATGGGATTTATATTAAAACATGGCTTTTCTTAGGAGGCATACTTCCTTTCAAACCAGCACAGATAGACTACCTATATTTCTATAGATCTGCTTTGTGTCTCTCCACCTTCAAACGTACATATAGTCATTCTAGATTTTATGAGGGCTATTTTTTTAGCACTTTCTATGGGCTATTAAGGATTATAAAAAACTGTATGACAGTCTTGCTTCTATGCAGCCCTTAATCTTTAAAGGGATTCAAGAGAGGAAAATATTACCCCAATTAGAGGGCAATAAGAGAGTAATTATAAGTCCAATGCCCCAACACATGATAAATGTGACACCTGGTGAGGTCTGAGGAAGGAGAAGGAGTAATGGACTGGAGTTGCCAGAAAGGGCTTTCTGTAGAAGCCACACTTAAGCAGTGGCCTGAAGGTGCTTGGGTTGACCAGATGGAAGGAACGAGGCAGCATGCATGGAGCCCCTGTGGGACCAGACAGTGATAAGATCCTGCTGCGAATTCCCAATTAGAATTGGGAGTCCTGGGAGAAGTCATGCCCCAGGCTGCTCCTGATTGACCAAGAGGCCAAGAGCTCAGTGGGCAGAGTTGACACGAAGAGACAGGAATGCACCAAGTCAAATTAGAGTGAGGCATGTGGCATCTGTGGGGCAGGTCTGGGGGAGGCTTCTGAGGCAGGATCTCGAAAGCCAAAGGAGATGAGTCCAGAGTACCACGGGGACTGGAGGATCCACCCGTGCAGCCTCCAGAGCCCCAGGAGACCCACGGAAAGCTGATGATTGATGTGTTCCCACTCCAGTTGTCTTTTATTAGTACACAAGGACCCAAGTCATGCCTCAAGATTAAGAAAGGTTTGCAGGAAAGAAAAGGAAGAATTGAGGAGATGCTTAGAAGGAAAAGATAATTTCGAATGGAGAGAATTTAGGCAGCAGGGTGGCTCCTTGGACAAGTCTTTGATGAAAGTTGTGATGTTGCTAGCTGCTAGCACCGTGGCCTTTGGAGAGGTGCTGGATCTCTCTGAGCCTTTATATCACCTGTAGGCTCTGAGGCACAACTGCATGATGCAGTTATTTTTAGGATATAAATCATAGAATGTGTTTTATGTTGTAAGAAATTGAGATTCACTGGGATCACTTCAAGTTTGAGGTGAGTGGTGGTCAAGTTAAATGCAAACTTTTCTATGACAATAAAAAGACAGGACTCAGTGTGGCCCTTCCCAGCCCCATGGTGACACAAGGGCAGGTCCACAACTGGATTAACTCAAGAGCAGAATAAAGTGAGCTGGGACCCAGCTTGGATCTGGTACCAGGGCAGCTCTCTGCTCACTCAGGAGCAGGTGCTCATCGGCTGCCTCCATCAGTTATTCACCAAATCTCTTTTAAACTGGGTGCCAGGCACTGTGTGGGCAGTGGGGATGCAACATGACACAGTGTCTGTCCTCGTTTGGTCTCTGCCTCTCCTTGTGCTCTCCTTCTGGCTTCAGCTCCTGGTACTTACTGTTCAGCTCGCAATTTATGCATTAGCCAGTATTCTTTGTTTGCATGCAACTGAAATCCAACTCAAAGTAGCTTGAGGAACCTCAGTCATTAATGGCTTTGACTGTAAACAAACCATGGGAAGGAGGGGTGAGTGGGAGGTTGGAAGAGAATGAGGCTGGCCTCAGGGTTGGCTGAATTAGCTTTCCAGAGAGCAGGCAAGGACTTAAAAATAACTGCAGATATCCTCCAAATAGATAAAGTTTAGCCTGGAGTAATGGGAAGAACACCAGGCAGAAATCAGGATTCCTTTGTCAGTTCCCACATCTGCCACTTATTAACTTTGTGAAGCATTTTTGACATTGCTAAGGCTTTATCTGTTAAATCGACCTAAAAATCATCAGCCTTTCTACCTCCCAGGGTTAGTTGGAGGAACAAGTAAGCTAGTTTTGGAGACTGTAAAGGGCCATGTTATATTGATAACTGCAAGTTAACTGTATATTCATATCTGCATATACTGCGTGTAGCTCTGCCTGTAGCTACACAATGACTCATCTGGAAGGAAAAAAGTTGACCGACATTGATAATTGATCATTCAGCCTATTTGAATTCAGCAGGATCTTTGGCTTCCACTTCATTTCCTGGCTCTTTCTTCATCAACCCCTTGTCGCAGAGACAATGACTTCACTGACCCACCCCACCCCACCACCCTCAACTGCAGGGTCCTGAGCCAAGACTCAACAGTCCTTGCAGCCCTCCAACCTATGGGGCTTAGGGAATCCTGCGCTTACCACCAGACCTTTGGGTTCCCACCTTGCACTGTGCTTTGTCAGCAATCCCAGGAGTGCGAGGAGTGATGGGATCCAAAGCTTCACCACAGTGGGACAGGGTTTCCACATGGTTCTCATTGCCCATCTTGTACTTGCTGACCTTTCTTCCTGGGAGCTGGAAATTTGGACAGATCATGGAAGAGCCAGAATCAGTGTCCCCTGTTGCCTGGATTTCCTGGCCTGGCTTTCCCTCTCCAAGAGGCAATTTGCTGCCATCTGGAATGATAATTAGGTTTGAACTCGCCTTGTCCTTTGGAGATCAGGCCTCAACCACCTAGCTGACCCCCTTTCATGGCCAGATACACCTTCCATCTCCTGCTCCACATGGTGGTCTAAGCCTAGACCCTTTCTCCCTGCCTGCCCAGGGTGGCACAGTTAAAACATACCAAAATTGGGATCCTCACCAGAGCTGTCTGGTCCCAAAGCTTGTGCTTGTAATTGCTGCAGAATGTCAACTGTTGTGGAACAAATAGAACCACAGCTGAGTTCCTACAATTCTTGTGGATGTTTTCCTGTACTCCTGAAGGTTCTATTACATTCTCAGGTTATGTGTTTCTCTTTCCTTTGGGAAGTCCAAATGGAGCCAGCCCCATCCCGTCCCATCTTCTTCTCCAGTGCTTTTGCCATTCGTACTGAAAACTTTCTACCAGGAGTTGTGGAAAATCTAAATAGTAATCAGACACAGCTCCTTGCCTTCAGAGAGTTTTAATTTAAGAGATTAAATGAGAAATGAGAGCTGGATGAAGCCATAAGTGAATTTGTTTGCTTTTTCCTGCATGCAAGTGGGAACAAGTTAATTTATCATGCTGAATATGTCAAAGGGTCTTAAATTCAATAGCAAATGGCTAAGGTTTAAGTTGTACAATTTTATTTATTATTTTTTTATGTCTATGTTTTTTTCTACATATACAATCAGTAATTCTTAATATCATCACATAGTTGCATATTCATCATTTCTAGAACATTTGCATCGATTTAGAAAAAAATAAAAAAGACAACAGAAAAAGAAATAAAACGATAACAGAAAAAAAAAAAGATTATACATGCCATGCCCCTTACCCCTCGCTTTCATTTACCACTAGCACTTTAAACTAAATTTATTTTTAACATTTGTTCCCCCTATTATTTATTTATTTATTTTTAATTAATTAAAAAAATTAACACAACATTTAGAAATCATTCCATTCTACATATGCAATCAGTAATTCTTAATATCATCACATAGATGTATGATCATCATTTCTTAGTACATTTGCATCGATTTAGGAAAAGAACTAGCAAAACAACAGAAAAAGATATAGAATGATAATATAGAGAAAAAAATAAAAATAATAATAATAAAAAATAAAAAAATATATATATATAAAAAAACACACAGACAAACAAACAAACAAAAAAAACTATAGCTCAGATGCAGCTTCATTCAGTGTTTTAACAAAATTACATTACAATTAGGTAGTATTGTGCTGTCCATTTTTGAGTTTTTGTATCTAGTCCTGTTGCACAGTCTGTATCCCTTCAGCTCCAATTACCCATTATCTTACCCTGTTTCTAACTCCTGCTGGTCTCTGTTACCAATGACATATTCCAAGTTTATTCTCAACTGTCGGTTCACATCAGTGGGACCATACAGTATTTGTCCTTTAGTTTTTGGCTAGACTCACTCAGCATAATGTTCTCTAGGTCCATCCATGTTGTTACATAAAAGTTTATTCTGTCTTAGAGCTGCATAATATTCCATCATATGTATATACCACAGTTTGTTTAGCCACTCGTCTGTTGATGGACATTTTGGCTGTTTCCATCTCTTTGCAATTGTAAATAACACTGCTATAAACATTGGTGTGCAAATGTCCGTTTGTGTCTTTGCCCTTAAGTCCTTTGAGTAGATACCTAGCAATGGTATTGCTGGGTCGTATGGCAATTCTATATTCAGTTTTTTGAGGAACCGCCAAACTGCCTTCCACAGTGGTTGCACCATTTGACATTCCCACCAACAGTGGATAAGTGTGCCTCTTTCTCCGCATCCTCTCCAGCACTTGTCATTTTCTGTTTTGTTGATAATGGCCATTCTGTTGGGTGTGAGATGATATCTCATTGTGGTTTTGATTTGCATTTCTCTAATGGCCAGGGACATTGAGCATCTCTTCATGTGTCTTTTGGCCATTTGTATTTCCTCTTCTGAGAGGTCTCTGTTCAAGTCTTTTTCCCATTTTGTAATTGGGTTGGCTGTCTTTTTGTTGTTGAGTTGAACAATCTCTTTATAAATTCTGGATATGAGACCTTTATCTGATACGTCATTTCCAAATATTGCCTCCCATTGTGTAGGCTGTCTTTCTACTTTCTTGATGAAGTTCTTTGATGCACAAAAGTGCTTAATTTTGAGGAGCTCCCATTTATTTCTTTCTTCAGTGCTCCTGCTTTAGGTTTAAGGTCCATAAAACCGCCTCCAATTGTAAGTTTCATAAGATATCTCCCTACATTTTCCTCTAACTGTTTTATGGTCTTAGACCTAATGTTTAGATCTTTGATCCATTTTGAGTTAACTTTTGTATAGGGTGTGAGATACGGGTCCTCTTTCATTCTTTTACATATGGATATCCAGTTCTCTAGGCACCATTTGTTGAAGAGACTGCTCTGTCCCAGGTGAGTTGGCTTGACTGCCTTATCAAAGATCAAATGTCCATAGATGAGAGGGTCTATATCTGAGCACTCTATTCGATTCCATTGGTCGATATATCTATCTTTATGCCAATACCATGCTGTTTTGACCACTGTGGCTTCATAATATGCCTTAAAGTCCGGCAGCATGAGACCTCCAGCTTCGTTTTTTTTCCTCAAGATACTTTTAGCAATTCGGGGCACCCTGCCCTTCCAGATAAATTTGCTTATTGGTTTTTCTATTTCTGAAAAATAAGTTGTTGGGATTTTGATTGGTATTGCATTGAATCTGTAAATCAATTTAGGTAGGATTGACATCTTAACTATATTGAGTCTTCCAATCCATGAACATGGTATGCCCTTCCATCTATTTAGGTCTTCTGTGATTTCTTTTAACAGTTTTTTGTAGTTTTCTTTGTATAGGTTTTTTGTCTCTTTAGTTAAATTTATTCCTAGGTATTTGATTCTTTTAGTTGTAGTTGTAAATGGAATTCGTTTCTTGATTTCCCCCTCAGCTTGTTCATTACTAGTGTATAGAAATGCTACAGATTTTTGAATGTTGATCTTGTAGCCTGCTACTTTGCTGTACTCATTTATTAGCTCTAATAGTTTTGTTGTAGATTTTTCCGGGTTTTCGACGTATAATATCATAGCATCTGCAAACAGTGATAGTTTTACTTCTTCCTTTCCAATTTGGATGCCTTGTATTTCTTTTTCTTGTCTAATTGCTCTGGCTAGAACCTCCAACACGATGTTGAATAATAGTGATGATAATGGACATCCTTGTCTTGTTCCTGATCTTAGGGGGAAAGTTTTCAATTTTTCCCCATTGAGGATGATATTAGCTGTGGGTTTTTCATATATTCCCTCTATCATTTTAAGGAAGTTCCCTTGTATTCCTATCTTTTGAAGTGTTTTCAGCAGGAAAGGATGTTGAATCTTGTCAAATGCCTTCTCTGCATCAATTGAGATGATCATGTGATTTTTCTGCTTTGATTTGTTGATATGGTGTATTACATTAATTGATTTTCTTATGTTGAACCATCTTTGCATACCTTAGATGAATCCTACTTGGCCATGATGTATAATTCTTTTAATGTGTTGGATTCGATTTATTAGAATTTTGTTGAGGATTTTTGCATCTATATTCATTAGAGAATTGGTCTGTAGTTTTCTTTTTTTGTAATATCTTTGCCTGGTTTTGGTATGAGGGTGACGTTGGCATCATAGAATGAATTAGGTAGCTTTCCCTCTGCTTCGATTTTTTTGAAGAGTTTGAGGAGAGTTGGTACTAATTCTTTCTGGACTGTTTGGTAGAATTCACATGTGAAGCCGTCTGGTCCTGGACTTTTCTTTTTAGGAAGCTTTTGAATGACTGATTCAATTTCTTTACTTGTGATTGGTTTGTTGAGGTCATCTATTTCTTCTTGAATCAAAGTTGGTTGTTCATGCCTTTCCAAGAACCCATCCATTTCATCTAAATTGTTGTATTTATTAGTGTAAAGTTGTTCATAGTATCCTGTTATTACCTCCTTTATTTCTGTGAGGTCAGTGGTTATGTCTCCTCTTCCATTTCTGATCTTATTTATTTGCATCCTCTCTCTTCTTCTTTTTGTCAATCTTGCTAAGGGCCCATCAATCTTATTGATTCTCTCATAGAACCAACTTCTGGTCTTATTGATTTTCTCTATTGTTTTCATGTTCAATTTCATATATTTCTGCTCTAATCTTTGTTATTTCTTTCCTTTTGCTTGCTTTGGGGTTAGTTTGCTGTTCTTTCTCTAATTCTTCCAAGTGGACAGTTAATTCCTGAATTTTTGCCTTTTTTTCTTTTCTGATATAGGCATTTAGGGCAATAAATTTCCCTCTTAACACCGCCTTTGCTGCATCCCATAGGTTTTGATATGTTGTGTTTTCGTTTTCATTCACCTCAAGCATATTTACTAATTTCTCTTGCAATTTCTTCCTTGACCCACTCGTTGTTTAAGAGTGTGTTGTTGAGTCTCCACGTATTTGTGAATTTTCTGGCACTCCGCCTATTATTGATTTCCAACTTCATTCCTTTATGATCCGAGAAAGTGTTGTGTATGATTTCAATCTTTTTAAATTTGTTAAGACTTGCTTTGTGACCCAGCATATGGTCTATCTTTGAGAATGATCCATAAGCACTTGAGAAAAAGGTGTATCCTGCTGTTATGGGATGTAATGTCCTATAAATGTCTGTTAAGTCTAGCTCATTTATTGTAATATTCAAATTCTCTATTTCTTTATTGATTTACTGTCTAGATGTTCTGTCCATTGATGAGAGTGGTGAATTGGAGTCTCCAACTATTATGGTATATGTGTCTATTTCCCTTTTCAGTGTTTGCAGTGTATTCCTCACGTATTTTGGGGCATTCTGGTTCAGTGCATAAATATTTATGATTGTTATGTCTTCTTGTTATTTTTTCCTTTTATTAGTAGATTGTGTCCTTCTTTGTCTCTTTTAACTGTTTTACATTTGAAGTCTAATTTGTTGGATATTAGTATAGCTATTCCTGCTCTTTTTTGGTTGTTATTTGCATGAAATATCTTTTCCCAACCTTTCACTTTCAACCTATGTTTATCTTTGGGTCTAAGATGTGTTTCCTGTAGACAGCATATAGAAGGATCCTGTTTTTTAATCCATTCTGCCAATCTATGTCTTTTGATTGGGGAATTCAGTCCATTAACATTTAGTGTTATTACTGTTTGGATAATATTTTCCTCTGCCATTTTGCCTTTTGTATTATATATATCATATCTGACTTTCCTTCTTTCTACACTCTTCTCCACACCTCTCTCTTCTGTCTTTTCGGTTCTGACTCTAGTGCTCCCTTTAGTATTTCTTGCAGAGCTTGTCTCTTGGTCACAAATTCTCTCAGTGACTTTTTGTCTGAAAATGTTTTAATTTCTCCCTCATTTTTGAAGGACAATTTTGCTGGATATAGAAGTCTTGGTTGGCAGTTTTTCTCTTTTAGTAATTTAAATATATCATCCCACTGTCTTCTAGCTTCCATGGTTTCTGCTGAGCAATCTACACATAGTCTTATTGGGTTTCCCTTGTATGTGATGGATTGTTTTTCTCTTGCTGCTTTCAAGATCCTCTATTTCTCTTTGACCTCTGATGTTCTAACTAGTAATTGTCTTGGAGAACGGTTATTTGGGTCTATTCTCTTTGGGGTGCGCTGCACTTCTTGGATCTGTAATTTTAGATCTTTCATAAGAGTTGGGAAATTTTCAGTGATAATTTCTTCCATTAGTTTTTCTCCTCCTTTTCCCTTCTCTTATCCTTCTGGGACACCCACAACACGTATATTTGTGCACTTCATATTATCATTCAGTTCCCTGATCCCCTGCTCAAATTTTTCCATTCTTTTCCCTATAGTTTCTGTTTCTTTTTGTAATTCAGATGTTCCATCCTCCAGTTCACTAATTCTATCTGCTGTCTCTTTAAATCTACCATTGTAGGTATTCATTGTTTTTTCCATCTTTTATACTTTGTCCTTCAATCCCATAAGTTCTGTGATTTGTTTTTTCAGACTTTCTATTTCTTCTTTTTGTTCAGCCCATGTCTTCTTCATGTCCTCCCTCAATTTATTGATTTAGTTTTTGAAGAGGTTTTCCATTTCTGTTCGTATATTCAGCATTAGTTGTCTCAGCTCCTGTATCTCATTTGAACTATTGGTTTGTTCCTTTGACTGGGCCATATCTTCAATTTTCTTAGCGTGATCCATTATTTTCTGCTGGCATCTGGGCATTTAATCAGATTTCCCTGGGTGTGGGACCCAGCAGGTTGAAAGATTTTCCTGCAAAATCTCTGGGCTCTGTTTTTCTTATTCTGCCCAGTATGTGTTGCTCATGGCGCTCGTCTGTCTGCGGGTCCCACCAGTAAAAGATGCTGTGGCTCCTTTAACTTTGCAAAACTCTCGATGTGGGGGAGGGTTGCCAGCCAAAACGGCTTGGGGGAGTTCCGATTCAAATCTCCCAGCCGGCCCAGAAGTCCGTGCATTAGGGGGGGCACTGGCCTCGGCGGCTTGGGGGAGTGCCGGTCCAAATCTCCCAGCCGGCCCGGGAAGCCAAGCGTGGCGTGGGGTGCCAGCTGCTGCAGCTTGGGTGAGTGCCGATCCAACATTCCCAGCCGGACCAGGAAGCCACGTGTGTGGAAGGGACCCCGGTCGCCGGCCTCCACAGTTTGGGGGACCTCCTATCCAATTCTCCCAGCTGGCCCGGGTGGTCACATGTGGGGGGGGCACCGGCCGCCGCGGCTTGAGGGGACCGCTGGTCCAATTCTCCCAGCCAGCCCAGAAAGGAGGGAGGGAGGGACTCCGGCCGCCAGCAGCCCCGGCCCGGGGAAGCGCGTGCCCCTCGGGTGTCTCACCACAGCGGATTCTCCCTGCCGGTTCAGCCTTTCCAGAATGGGGTACGCTGTCTTTTTGGTCTCTGTCATGGCTCTGGGAGCTGTTCTGTACCGTTTCTATTTCTTTAGTAGCTGTTCTGGAGGAGGAACTAAGACCCGCGCGTCTTACTAAGCCACCATCTTCCTATGTCTATGTTTTAAGACTTGAATGGTGGGGTGAAGTAATCTATCAATGTCAGTATCATATTCTCTTATAGTCATGGAAGTCTGCCCTTGCCAAGAGATTTGGAGAGGAGAACAACTTTTAGAATTGGTCACATAGTGGTTTGAAGCTGCGTGTACCCCATAAAAACATGTTCTTAAATCTAATCCATTCCTGTGGTGTAAGCCTGTTGTAATAGGATCTTTTGATGCAAGCTGCTTCAGTTGAGGTGTGACTCACCTCCTTGAGGATGGGACTTAATCCTGTTACTGGAGCCCTTTATAATGGAATGCATAGAGAGGGTAAGAGAAAGCCATGGAAGCAAGAAACTGAAACCTGGAAGAGAAGGGATAGACCAGCAGATGCCGCCATGTGCCTTGCCATTTGGCCAAGGAGCCAAGGATTACAGGCAGCTGGTCTTCAGGAAGAAAGCATCAGTTTGATGATGTCTTTATTTGGGCATTTTCTTGGCCTCAAACTGTAAGCTACTGAATTCCCATTGTTTAAGCCCACCATGATATCTTCTGGGGCAACCTAGGAAACTAAAACAGATTTTGTACCAGGAGTGAGGTGCTGCTACTGCAAATACCAAAAATGTAGAAACATCTTTGGAGTTGGTTAATGAGTAGAGGCTGAAAGAATTGTGAAGTGCCTGATAGAAAAGACTTAGATTGCTTTGAGGAGACTAATGGTAGAAATATTGATGCTGACATTGTTTCTGAAGAGGACTTAGACAGAAATGATGAACATGTCATTGGAAACTGGAAGAAAGGCAATCCTTGTTTTAAAGTGGTAAAGCCCTTGGCAAAATTGAGTTCTGATGCTGAATTTGAGAGTGATGGAGATGGATATTTATTTGAGGAGATTTCAAAGCTAAATGTAGAAAGTGCAACCTGGTTTCTCCTCGCAGCTTATAGTAAAATGCAAAAGGAAAGGGATATGCTGAAAACTGAACTTCTGTACACACAGAAACCAGAAACTGATGGTTTGGAAATGCTGAACTCCTAGAAAGTGAGTCACCAGAAAAATAGTACTCTGTTTGAGGGTTTAACTGAGCATGGAACCAGTCAGCAATTTTAGTGCAAGTCAGGATTAGAAATGCAGTTATCTGAAAAGCATTTGTGGAAAGTTCTTTTGCCTGATTATTTGGACCCCTGTGTACTACATGCAAAACCAACAGTTTTTTTTTTTCATGAGCACTACATAAATGGAACCACTGCCAGCCAGGATTAAAAGGGATAGAAAAGGGACAGACTGAAGGACCCACAACTTCAAAGGCAGAACCAGGAAGCTGAGATCTGGACTGAAGACATCTTCTTGGGCCCAGTGGACATACTCACGTGTATGGAAAGGGTGAGTGTGCTGGTTTGAAAGTATTACGTACCTCAGAAAAGCCATGTTTTAATCCTGATTCAATATTTTGGGGGCATCCACTTCTTTTCATCCTAATTCAATATTGTAGGGCAGAAACTTCTTCTGCTTGATTATCGTCATGCAGATGTGGCATGCCCAATTGTGGTGTGACCTTCTAGATGGAGGTGTGACTCCACCCATTCCAGGTGGGTTTTGATTAGTTTACTAGAGTCTTTAAAAGGGGAAACATTTTGGAGAAACCTCTGAAATAACAGAAGCCTCAGAGCTGACAGAGCAGAAGTAGTTGCTTGGAGAACCATTGCTTCAGAGAATAGAGATACAGATGTTTGGAGATGCTTGGAGCCCACCAGACATCACCATGAGATGTTAAGCAAGCCAGAACCTGGAGAGAGCCAAGGGAAGCTAAGAGATGAAAGCCAGCCCCAGAGAAGCAAAGTGAAGGAACCCCTATAGTAACAAAAGCTGAAAACAACAGAACCCAGGAGAAAGGGACCAGCAGATGCCAGCCACATGACTTCCCAGCTGACAGAGGTGTTCCAGACACATCAGCCTTCCTTGAATTAAGGTATCTTTACCTGGATACCTTAGTTTGGGCATTTTCATAGGCTCAGAACTGTAAACTTGTAACTTATTAAATTCCCTTTATAAAAGCTGTTCCAGTTCAGATATATTGCATTCTGGCAGCTTACAAACTAAAGCAGTGAGTCTGCCCCAACACTTGCAGAGGGTGGGCCTTCCATCCCACTGTTTAGGAAGAATGTTGCTGCCCTAGGTTTCAGAGAGGATGGAACATTTTCCTCAGGGATTACAGAGAATCTGGCTGCCATCCTGCTGTTCTGAGAAGGTTGAGCCTGTGGCTCAGAGATTGCAGTGTGTCTGGCATGCTTCAAGAGGGTGGAGCCTTCACCTCAGAGTTTAGGGAAAATATGGGAAGGGGTGGGGCTAGGCAAGCACTTGGAAAGTGTGGGGCTGCTGCTCTATCAGGCCCAGAGGACAAAATATTATTCTACAGATGACTCTTGGACCTTGAAATCATGTTTAGACCCAGAAAAACATGTTTTAAAATTTAATCCATACCTGAGATGTAAACCTATTGTAAGTAGGATCCTTTAATGAAGCTACTTAGTTAAGGTGTGACCCACCTCATTCAGGATGAGACTTAATCCTATTACTGGAATCCTTTATAAATGCAATGAATACAGAGAGAAAGAGAGAGAGAAAGAAAAGAGAAAAGAGAGGGGTAAAAAGATGAAAACCAGCAAAAACCAGAATTGAAGAGAGAGATGAACACATGATCCACATGCCCTGCCATGTGGCAGAGAAGCCACGGATCATTGGCAGTTGGCCTTCAGGAAGAAGACATTGTCTTGATGATGCCTTGATGATGGACATTTTCTTAGCCTCAAACTGCAAGCTATTTCCCATTGTTTAAGCCACCCCATTTCATAATACCTCTACTTTAAGCAACCTAAGAAACCTAAGACAGTCATCGTGGAAGCCATCCTTTTCCCCAGTCTCTCTGACTTGCCTTGTAATTACTGTTTTGGTTTAGGTCAGTAAGTCTTAAATGATGGCCCACTATGAACTAGAAAGTGTGTTAGGTAGGAAGGGATGTTTAAAGTTGTCTGGGGCAGGGTCACTGAGATGGAAGGATTTATCATTTGAGACATGGGGATATATTTGTAAATCAGCAGTGCCAATAAAAAGTGACCAGAGCTGGTGGTGATGGTAGCACAACATTGTGAACATAATTAACAGCACTGAAAAATATATCTGAATGTGATTAAAAGGGAAAATGTTAGATTATATATATGGTAACATGATAAAACAAAAATCCGAGGAGCTACACTATGCAAACAGGGAACCCTAGTTAACTATGGACTATAATTTATAGTACAATTATAAAAATGTGCTATCATCAATTGTAGCAAATGCACTACACCAGTGCAAGGTGTTAATAATGGAGGGGTATATGGAAAGCCTGTATTTTATGCATGATTGTTCCCACAGCTTGTCTAACAACAACAAAAAAAATGACAGGTGCACTGATAGAGCTTTGGATAAGGTTCTGTGGGAGTCCAGAGAAGGGGCTTCAGACCAGTCTTGGAGCTAGGTAGGGTATGCTGTGTGTGTGTGTGTGTATCTCTGTGTGTGACTGTTTGTGTCTAAATGTGTATGTGGGTATTTGCTGTATGTCTGAGTGTCTGTCTGTGTGTGCATCCATGAATGTATCTTCCTTGAGGACAAGATGCCTGAGCTAAATCTCGACAGGAGATTCCAAGTAAAGGGAAGTGCCCGAACAAATGCATGGAGGCAACAGTGACATGCAAAGACCCACACGCTGGAATGTGAGGTGGGAAGGTTGGGAGATAAGATGAAGTAGGCAGCAATTAGGGCAGGGAGGCCCATGGAGACTGAACAGAAGAACTTGGATTGATCCTGTAATAGAAAAGAATAAGGGAACTCCGTTAGATCAGTCTGTTGGAGACCTCGCACTGGCTGAGGCCCAGAGGCCTGACTCATGGTGAGGAGGGTTGGCAGTGGAATGCCATCATTTGTCATCAGGGACAGCAGTCAAAGAGACAGGCCAACAGGGCCTGAATGACAGCAGGAGAGAAAGTAATGGCTAGAAGTTTCCACATGGTCCTGCTATCCCAAATCTCATCTCTTACATTTCCATCTTCAACTTGGCCTTCTCTCCTTTCCACTTTGGTTTTATCCTCCTGGCCGGTCTCTCCATTAGCAGTTTCCTAACCTTCCAAATAATTCTGCCTTCTGAGAGGTCTGCTTAATCAGGGAAAGGTAAAGAGGGCGCATCAGAACGCTTGGTAGAAGTAGCGCCTGCAGCTCTCCTCCCCATTCCAGGCACCCCTACCTGATCACGAGGTAGTTTCATTGACTCTTTGCAGTTTATTATGTCCAGTTATTTCTCTGTTAGCCTAATTGAATTGTACGGTTAGACACCTGTAAGGGAGTTAAGTAATGCTGTTAGGGGGATGAGAGATTTGTTTTAACTCTGGGAGGTTTTACCGTGCTGTCTCTTCCTAATTCTTTTAAGATATAAACAAATATGACCTTCCCTCCTCCCACTCCCCGATCCCCCCACCATACACACACATACACACTCCCAGTTGTCCAAGTGACAAACCTGTGAAGACTCAAGAGGACGTTTCTGTTACTCCAGGAATAGGATTCCTCTGTAAGAAGTTCCCTACAAGAGCATATTTGTTGCTCCCTGAAGTCATTTCAATAAATATCTGTCAGATTAGATTCTCATTTAAACAGTGTCAATTTTCATTAAAATTCAATGAAACTTTTAGGAGAAGGATCTGTGACTTTCCATTTTTCTAAATCTGGTGAAATTAAAACCTACCAGCATTTTTATTCTTTTATTTTATTTTATTTTTTTACATGAGCAGGCACCGGGAATCAAACCCAGGCCCTCTGGCATGGCAGGCAAGCATCCTTACCTGCTGAGCCACCAGGGCCCACCCTCTATAGGCACTTTTGAGCACCGCCTTTGGGCACTGCATTATGTAGGGACTGTCATTGTTATGGAGATGAATAAGATAATAATCCAGGCACTGTCTTCCAGGAGGTAGGTTCACTGGCCAAGTTCTTAAAGGGTATATGATAGGCAAAGACAAGGGCATTCCAAGCTATGGAGACAGCATGGTGACTTGGGAGGGGAGGGGTGCTCGGTCAGTGGGGAGAAGTTAGGTCTGGCCCGAGGCCTGGGTGCTGGGGGAGGAGAGGCTGGAAGAGAAGGTGGTAAAGGAACCTGGGGGCTGACTTTCTGAAGGCTGCTAAATCAGGCACCAAAATTTGGGCTTTACCTGCAAGCAGTTGGATGTTGTCAAATGTGCTGTCAAAGGCACAATGCATTTTGCATTTTAGAAAGATACCTAAATAGAGTACTCTTAGGTACCTACCTTAGGTGACCATGGGGATGGAGAAAAAGGTACAGCTTTATGAAGTATTTAGGATGTAGCATTGAGCTGAGGAGGCAGTAATGGTACAGGGAGGAATAAAATACGATAAAATGTTCACTAGATAGGGGAAAAGGGTGACAATAACTTACAAAAACTTTTTGGAGGGAGCAACAGATAATTTCTGTTTTTCCTAAGTTGAATGAAATGCTGAAAGTCACACTAGGGTGGAAAGCTCTAGAAGGTAGCTGGAGAGGCAGAACTGGATGTCAAAAGATGGCTGGGTTGGAAATCTCTGCTGCAAATAATTGGCAGACTAGAGGCAGTTAAAGCCTAAGTGTTGATGACATCACCCAAGGAGAAATCCCCAGGACAGAAACCCAAGGTGGAGTGTTAGGTTTAGTTAAACCTAAACACTCCACCAGCCGAGGAGGTGGAGATGAGACTGAGTGGTGAAGAGAGCAGGAGAGAGCAGAGGCTGGGAAACTGCATGATTGACTCAGCTGACTAAGAATGCAAGTAAAGCTGGATGAAGGCAAAGGAGGAACAAAGGGACTTGAGTGTAATGCAGGAGGGCAGGAGGTGGTCTGCCAGCACCAGAGATGTCAGGGCTGCAACCCTTTAAGCAAATTGGAGTACCATCTGGGCTGTTCTGTTCCTCTCTGCTAACTTTTCTCAATCCAGGCCAACCAAATTGGCTATTGGCCCACAGTTCGTGCTCTAAAGGAGGCTAAGATCTTGACCTCTTGGGGCTCAGGACTCTGGAATCAGAAAAAAAAGGGGGAAAGGGTCCTATAAACTCCCTTCACTCACTATGTGAATTAAAGGTCATCAGACCTCCTGTGGGAGTGAGGGGAGGGCGAGAAAATACAGATGATATTGTAAACAAAGCATTAAAACTCCTCTCCCTTAATCACTGCTGATAATAAACCTCCAGACCCCTGTGTCATGAGATCCTGCTGAAACCCTTCTCATACCCTATGGAATGTTTTTGTCCTAACCCCTTATAAGCTGCCCCTTGCACTCCCCATCCTTTTGTAGAGCACTGACTTGCATTTTCTGAATGGGCTGCCATTGGGAAATATCTGTTCCTGTTTATAAGTCCCAATAAAATCCATGCCTAACCCTGTGCCTGCTGTGTTCTTTGGTCCTGGGGCTGCAGCAACCCTAAGCTCTTCAAGAGCTGGGTTGGATGGAACACTGAGATAATAGCTTCTGGACAACTAGACCAAGGCCACTCTTTCTGTGCTGAGAAAAATATCAGTTTAGATACCAAACAGACAGATTTTCTGAAAGGGAAAAATATATATAAGAAAAAAGCTTCTTAGGAATCTGCTGCTTCTTAGCTGAGAGATTGGGTGTTGGGTTGACTGACGAAGGTCATGACTTGAGGCAGATGGGAAAAGAACATTCCCCTCACTTTCATGAAGAACTGCATGGCATGTTCTAACACTGGTAAGTGCCTCTAAATGTGACCATGGGTCAGTTGGCAATTTTATTTAACCAAAAAAATAAGCAACAATACATAATAACTCTAAAGAGTTCATGTACATTCATTTACATGATTTGTGGAACCATGTCTGTTAAAATTCTATTCTATGTGCAAACAAATTGTCTTTTTAATACGTGTAAAAAAATTGATAATCACATCTGAAAATTTTTAATGGAGAAATGTGATGGGTGAATAGCAGGAGAATTTAACAATGATGTTTGGTCCTGGGGCTGCGGCAACCCTAAGCTCTTCAAGAGCTGGGTTGGATGGAACACTAAGATAATAGCTTCAGGGATCTCCGCTGGAAGATGGCGGCTTAGTAAGACGCGCGGATCTTAGTTTCTTCTCCAGGACACCTACTAGGGGAGTAGAAACGATACAGAAAGTGCCCAAAGCCACAACAGAGATAAAAAAGACAGCGTACCCCATCCTGGAACGGCTGGCTGGCTGAGAGAAGCAGCTCGGGTGAGATCGCCAAGGCGCGCGGGCCTTACCGGGCGGGGTGGCAAGCGGCCGGAGTTACTCCCTTCCCCCTTCCCGGGCCGGCTGGGAGAATTGGAGAGGCGGTCCCCTGAAACCGCCGCGGCTGGCGCCCACACCACGCGCAGCCCCCGGACCAACTGAGAGAATTGGATCGGAAACCCCCAGGCCGCGGAGAACGGTGACGGGTGGGGGAGGCCCCTTCCAAACCCGTGACTCCCGGGGAACGTGCACTCTCCCGGGCGGGCTGCTGCCGCTGGCGCCCTCCCGCCACGCTTGTTGCCCAGGGCCGACTAGGAAATTCGGACGGGCTCTTTCCCTGGCTGCGGCGACCAGCAACCCTCCCTGCGTTCGGACCCCGGCCGGCTCAAGCCGCTTCGGCTAGCGAACCCCCAGGACGGCGAGAGTTTTCCAAAGTTTAAGGTCCCACAGCACCTTTTACTGGTGGGACCCGCAGACAAACGTGTGCCACGAGCGCCACCTACTGGGCAGGATAAGAAAAACAGAACCCAGAGATTTCACAGAAAAATATTACAACCTTGCTGGGTCCAACACCAAGAGAAATCTGAATAAATGCCCAGACGCCAGCAGCAGAAGATAACTGTCCACGCTCAAAAGATTGAGAATATGGCTCAGTCAAAGGAACAAACCAATAGCTCAAATGAGACACAAGAGCTGAGACAACTAATGCTGAATATACGAACAGAAATGGAAAACCTCTTCAAAAATGAAATCGATAAATTGAGGGAGGACATGAAGAGGACATGGGCTGAACATAAAGAAGAAATAGAAAAACTGAAAAAACAAATCGCAGAACTTATGGAAGTGAAGGATAAAGTAGCAAACATAGAAAAAATAATGGATAGCTACAATGATAGATTTAAAGAGACAGAAGATAGAATTAGTGATTTGGAGGATGGAACATCTGAATTCCAAAAAGAAACAGAAACTATAGGGAAAAGAATGGAAAAATTTGAACAGGGTATCAGGGAACTCAAGGACAATATGAACCGCACAAATATACGTGTTGTGGGTGTCCCAGAAGGAGAAGAGAAGGGAAAAGGAGGAGAAAAACTAATGGAAGAAATTATCACTGAAAATTTCCCAACTCTTATGAAAGACCTAAAATTACAGATCCAAGAAGTGCAGCGCACCCCAAAGAGATTAGACCCAAATAGGCGTTCTCCAAGACACTTACTAGTTAGAATGTCAGAGCTCAAAGAGAAAGAGAAGATCTTGAAAGCAGCAAGAGAAAAACAATCCATTACATACAAGGGAATCCCAATAAGACTTTGTGTAGATTTCTCAGCAGAAACCATGGAAGCTAGAAGACAGTGGGATGATATATTTAAAATACTAAAAGAGAAAAACTGCCAACCAAGACTCCTATATCCAGCAAAATTATCCTTCAAAATGAGGGAGAAATTAAAACATTCTCAGACAAAAAGTCACTGAGAGAATTTGTGACCAAGAGACCAGCTCTGCAAGAAATACTAAAGGGAGCACTAGAGTCAGAACCGAAAAGACAGAAGAGAGAGATATGGAAAAGAGTGTAGAAAGAAGGAAAATCAGATATGATATATATAATACAAAAGGCAAAATGTTAGAGGAAAATATTATCCAAACAGTAATAACACTAAATGTCAATGGACTGAATTCCCCAATCAAAAGACATAGATTGGCAGAATGGATTAAAAAACAGGATCCTTCTATATGCTGTCTACAGGAAACACATCTTAGACCCAAAGATAAACATAGGTTGAAAGTGAAAGGTTGGGAAAAGATATTTCATGTAAATAACAACCAGAAAAGAGCAGGAGTGGCTATACTAATATCCAACAAATTAGACTTCAAATGTAAAACAGTTAAAAGAGACAAAGAAGGACACTATATACTAATAAAAGGAACAATTAAACAAGAAGACATAACAATCATAAATATTTACGCACCGAATCAGAATGCCCCAAAATACGTGAGGAATATACTGCAAACACTGAAAAGGGAAATAGACTCATATACCATAATAGTTGGAGACTTCAACTCACCACTCTCATCAAGGGACAGAACATCTAGACAGAGGATCAACAAAGAAATAGAGAATCTGAATATTACTATAAATGAACTAGACTTAATAGACATTTATAGGACATTACATCCCACAACAGCAGGATACACCTTTTTCTCAAGTGCTCATGGATCATTCTCAAAGATAGACCATATGCTGGGTCACAAAGCAAGTCTTAACAAATTTAAAAAGATTGAAATCTTACACAACACTTTCTCGGACCATAAAGGAATGATGTTGGAAATCAATAATAGGCAGAGTGCCAGAAAATTCACAAATACGTGGAGGCTCAACAACACACTCCTAAACAACGACTGGGTCAAAGAAGAAATTGCAAGAGAAATTAGCAAATACCTCGAGGCGAATGAAAATGAAAACACAACATATCAAAACTTATGGGACGCAGCAAAGGCAGTGCTAAGAGGGAAATTTATTGCTCTAAATGCCTATATCAGAAAAGAAGAAAAGGCAAAAATTCAGGAATTAACTATCCATTTGGAAGAACTGGAGAAAGAACAGCAAGCTAACCCCAAAGCAAGCAAAAGGAAAGAAATAACAAAGATTAGAGCACAAATAAATGAAATTGAAAACATGAAAACAATAGAGAAAATCAATAAGGCCAGAAGTTGGTTCTATGAGAAAATCAATAAGATTGATGGGCCCTTAGCAAGATTGACAAAAAGAAGAAGAGAGAGGATGCAAATAAATAAGATCAGAAATGGAAGAGGAGACATAACCACTGACCTCACAGAAATAAAGGAGGTAATAACAGGATACTATGAACAACTTTACGCTAATAAATACAACAATTTAGAGGAAATGGACGGGTTCCTGGAAAGACATGAACAACCAACTTTGACTCAAGAAGACATAGATGACCTCAACAAACCAATCACAAGTAAAGAAATTGAATTAGTCATTCAAAAGCATCCTAAAAAGAAAAGTCCAGGACCAGATGGCTTCACATGTGAATTCTACCAAACGTTCCAGAAAGAATTAGTACCAATTCTCTTCAAACTCTTCAAAAAAATCGAAGCGGAGGGAAAGCTACCTAATTCATTCTATGAAGCCAACATCACCCTCATACCAAAACCAGGCAAAGATATTACAAAAAAAGAAAACTACAGACCAATCTCTCTAATGAATACAGATGCAAAAATCCTCAATAAAATTCTAGCAAATCGTATCCAACAACACATTAAAAGAATTATACATCATGACCAAGTAGGATTCATCCCAGGTATGCAAGGATGGTTCAACATAAGAAAATCAATTAATGTAATACACCATATCAACAAATCAAAGCAGAAAAATCACATGATCATCTCAATTGATGCAGAGAAGGCATTTGACAAGATTCAACATCCTTTCCTGTTGAAAACACTTCAAAAGATAGGAATACAAGGGAACTTCCTTAAAATGATAGAGGGAATATATGAAAAACCCACAGTTAATATCATCCTCAATGGGGAAAAATTGAAAACTTTCCCCCTAAGATCAGGAACAAGACAAGGATGTCCACTATCACCACTATTATTCAACATTGTGTTGGAGGTTCTAGCCAGAGCAATTAGACAAGAAAAAGAAATACAAGGCATCAAAATTGGAAAGGAAGAAGTAAAACTATCACTGTTTGCAGACGATATGATACTATACGTCGAAAACCCGGAAAAATCCACAACAAAACTACTAGAGCTAATAAATGAGTACAGCAAAGTAGCAGGTTACAAGATCAACATTCAAAAATCTGTAGCATTTCTATACACTAGTAATGAACAAGCTGAGGGGGAAATCAAGAAACGAATCCCGTTTACAATTGCAACTAAAAGAATAAAATACCTAGGAATAAATTTAACTAAAGAGACAAAAAAACTATATAAAGAAAACTACAAAAAACTGCTAAAAGAAATCACAGAAGACCTAAATAGATGGAAGGGCATACCGTGTTCATGGATTGGAAGACTAAATATAGTTAAGATGTCAATCCTACCTAAATTGATTTACAGATTCAATGCAATACCAATCAAAATCCCAACAACTTATTTTTCAGAAATAGAAAAACCAATAAGCAAATTTATCTGGAAGGGCAGGGTGCCCCGAATTGCTAAAAACATCTTGAGGAAAAAAAACGAAGCTGGAGGTCTCGCGCTGCCTGACTTTAAGGCATATTATGAAGCCACAGTGGTCAAAACAGCATGGTATTGGCATAAAGATAGATATATCGACCAATGGAATCGAATAGAGTGCTCAGATATAGACCCTCTCATCTATGGACATTTGATCTTTGATAAGGCAGTCAAGCCAACTCACCTGGGACAGAGCAGTCTCTTCAATAAATGGTGCCTAGAGAACTGGATATCCATATGCAAAAGAATGAAAGAAGACCCATCTCTCACACCCTATACAAAAGTTAACTCAAAATGGATCAAAGATCTAAACATTAGGTCTAAGACCATAAAACAGTTAGAGGAAAATGTTGGGAGATATCTTATGGATCTTACAACTGGAGGCGGTTTTATGGACCTTAAACCTAAAGCAAGAGCACTGAAGAAGGAAATAAATAAATGGGAACTCCTCAAAATTAAACACTTTTGTGCATCAAAGAACTTCATCAAGAAAGTAGAAAGACAGCCTTCACAATGGGAGACAATATTTGGAAATGATATATCAGATAAAGGTCTAGTATCCAGAATTTATAAAGAGATTGTTCATCTCAACAACAAAAAGACAGCCAACCCAATTACAAAATGGGAAAAAGACTTGAACAGACACCTCTCAGAAGAGGAAATACGGATGGCCAAGAGGCACATGAACAGATGCTCAATGTCCCTGGCCATTAGAGAAATGCAAATCAAAACCACAATGAGATATCATCTCACACCCACCAGAATGGCCATTATCAACAAAACAGAAAATGACAAGTGCTGGAGAGGATGCGGAGAAAGAGGCACACTTATCCACTGTTGGTGGGAATGTCAAAGGGTGCAACCACTGTGGAAGGCAGTTTGGCGGTTCCTCAAAAAGCTGAATATAGAATTGCCATACGACCCAGCAATACCATTGCTAGGTATCTACTCAAAGGACTTAAGGGCAAAGACACAAACGGACATTTGCACACCAATGTTTATAGCAGCATTATTTACAATTGCAAAGAGATGGAAACAGCCAAAATCTCCATCAACAGAAGAGTGGCTAAACAAACTGTGGTATATACATACGATGGAATATTATGCAGCTTTAAGACAAGATAAACTTATGAACCATGTAATAACATGGATGGACCTAGAGAATATTATGCTGAGTGAATCCAGCCAAAAACTAAAGGACAAATACTGTATGGTCCCACTGATGTGAACGGTCATTCGAGAATAAACTTGAAATATGTCATTGGTAACAGAGTTCAGCAGGAGTTAGAAACAGGGTAAGACAATGGGTAATTGAAGCTGAAGGGATACAGACTGTGCAACAGGACTAGATACAAAAACTCAAAAATGGACAGCACAATAATACCTAATTGTAAAGTAATCATGTTAAAACACTGAATGAAGCTGCATCTGAGCTATAGGTTTTTGTTTTGTTTTGTTTTGTTTTGTTTTGATTTTACTATTATTACTTTTATTTTTTTTCTCTATATTAACATTCTATATCTTTTTCGGTTATGTTGCTAGTTCTTCTAAACCAATGCAAATGTACTAAGAAATGATGATCATGCATCTATGTGATGATGTTAAGAATTAATGATTGCATGTGTAGAATGGTATGATCTCTAAATGTTGGGTTAATTTCTTTTTTTCCGTTAATTAAAAAAAAAAAAAAGAAAAAAGAGAAGGGATAATTGGAGATGAAGGGATACAGACTGTACAACGGGACTGGATATAAAAACTCAGAAATGGACAGCACAATACTACCCAATTGTAATGCAATTATGTTAAAACACTGAATGAAGCTGCATGTGAGGTATAGGTTTTTTGTTTTTGTTTTTTTTTCTTTCTATTATTGTTTTAATTCTTATTCTGTTGTCTTTTTATTTCTTTTTCTAAATCGATGCAAATGTACTAAGAAATGATGAATATGCAACTATGTGATGTTATTAAGAATTACTGATTGTACATGTAGATTGGAATGATTTCTAATTGTTTTGTTAATTCTTTTTTTAATTAATAAAAAAAATAAAAATTAAAAAATTAAAAATTAAAAAAAAAAAAAGATAATAGCTTCAGGACAGCTAGACCAACTAGGCTCTAAAAGTCTAATCATTTCCCCATTTTTTCTATTTTCTCTTAACTTTCATTGGTATTACTGCTTATTTCTTTGGTTAAATAAACTCAATGGACATGAGGTAGCTTTTATAGGTTTCTAACTGTGAATTGGGGCAAGATGGGATATTTATTAGTCTCAGATGAATCCAAGAAAATTGCAGTCATTTTGGTGAGTTGGGATCTGTGTTGGTTTGAAACTATTACGTATCCAGAAAAGCCATATTATAATCCTGATCCATTCTTGTAGGGCCAGACCTATTGTATTAGGGTGGAAATCTTTGATTAGATTGTTTCCGTGGAGACATGACACAACCACTGTGAGTGTGACCTTTTGAGTAGATGGAAATGAAACTCTGCCCATTTAAGGTGGGCTGTGATTCTTTTGCTGGAATCTTTAAAAGGGAAAACATTTTGGAGAAACTGCAGAAGAGATAGAGCCAACATGAGACCCAGTCAGTTGGAGATACAGAATGAAAGGGGAAGCTGTTTGAAACCAGAAACCAAAGGACCAACAGATGTCAGCCGTGTGCTTTCCCAGCTAACAGAGGTATTCTGGACTCATTGGCCTTTCTTAAGTCAAGGTATCTTTCCTTGGATGCCTTAGTCTGGACATTCTTATGGCCTTAGAACATAAACTTGTAATAAAGTCCCTTTATAAAAGCTGATCCATTTCTGATATTTTGCATTCAGGTAGCATTAACAAAGCAAAACGAGACCAAATACAGATTTTTCAAGAACTATAAAGAGGCATTTAACCTACAAATTTTGTATTTAAAAAATAGTGTTTCCTTGTACAGAGTTAGTAAAAAAGTGGCATAAGGGGGGAAAGTACCTATTGCAAACTATGGACTATACTTAATAGTAATATCTTAATATTCTTTCATCAACAGTAACAAATGTACCACGCCATTACTCGGGAGCAACAATAAGGAGGAATAAGAGGTGTGGGGTGGGGAGGTTTGGATTTCCTTTTTTATGTCTATTTGTTATTTTTCTTTTTGAAGTAATGAAAATGGCCTAAAATTGATGGTGGTGAGGAATACATGACTAGGTGATGATACTGTGGGACACTGATTGCATATTTTGGACGGATTATATGGTGTGTGAATATACCTCAATAAAATTTGCAGGAAAAAATAGTGTTTTCTATTTTATTAATGATAGAAATCGATCATGTCTGCATTCTTTCCTTTTCCTTTTCATTATTTCAGAAAATAGAATATATTACACCTGCTATTCCTGCCTTCACCCCAAATCTCCTTAATCTCATTAAGATAGAGCTGTTAAATAATAATTATTGGTGGTAATTTCTGATGAAATGAGGGGAATTGAATAATCATAGAGATTGACGGGACATCCAACTGGCAGAACCATAAGATGGGACTGCCTGCTCAGTGAAAACCACGGGGACTTGCTTTGACAATATGAATTTGGCAATTTACTGTCTTAAAAAAAAACTTTTCTAGATTGGACTTTTGCATTAGGGTCATTCTTGTACTGAAGGTTTTTCAGTTCTCGTTCATTATTTTTTTTGACTACCTGCTATGCACTGGGCTAGGATATCTAAGGAGAGGTCACACTATTGCCAACTGCCTTATAGGATCACCTTAGGTGAATCAAGGAGTGTACTCACCTAAGGACTTGGCAAAAGGCAAAAAGGAAGCGCTTACAGGGTGCATGGAGAGAGACTTGGTCTTTGTGCTCAGATGGAATCCTGCTAGATTTTCTAAGGTCTGCAACTTGTCCTGTTGATGACAACCATGTTCTACTGTATAAAGTGTGGTTCTCACTCCTGATCCCCACACTTGTGACATTTCTGGGAGCCTCTAGGCCTGGCCTGGGCCTTAGGGCTACACAAGTTGGTCCTTTGGGTCAGTGACATCAGATGCAGATGAAGGATGAAGTAAATCCTGTTTGGATAGGTTCTCCAGTCTCTCTGGCCCATACAAGAAATGTTTGGTGAAAGTCTTCTAGTGAAAACCTTCTATCATTTGTAACAAGAACAATGTAACGTACTCTCTTTTGGTATTTGTCAAGACCACCAAGAATCATTGAGACATTTTTCAGACCAATATATCCAAGTTTTCCAGTCATAGATGAAAGAGCTAAATATGTAGCAAAAGCATATTCCAAGTTTAATCATTCTCCCCCCCCCCCAAAACAAAACAAAACAAAACATTAGGCTCAAAGGATCTTCTAGTCCTGGGGTACAAAAAGTGTGCTCACATACAGCTCCATAGAGCTCCGTACTGATCATATGGGAGGATCCAGACTCAGTGACATCTTATTCCAAAATCATTTTAAAGCCTTAAAAATGGATGTATTACATATTCATGTGGTGAAATAAACACGGATATTTGAGAAGGAAATGTCATATTGGTTATGGATTATAATAATATTAACTACCATTTAGTAGCACCTACCATGTTCTGAATTTTGTGCTAAAGACTTTGTGTAATTGCTCTCTCAAAACCAGATCCAATGATCCATCCTACTAGTTAGATAATCCTCAGGGTTAGCATGTCTGCCTCTCCTCATTTTCCCAGTTGCTATTTGGGCATTGTGTTTTTAAAAAAATATTCTCACTGACAAATCTTCACACAAATACAGTCCATACATAGTGTACAATCAATGACTCACAATATCATCATATAGTTGTGTATTCATCACCATGATCATTTTTCGAACATTTGTGTCACTCCAGAGAAAGAAATAAAAATAACGCCTACATCCTATGCTCCTTACCCCTCCCTCTCATTGACCACTAGTATTTCAATCTACCAAATTTATATTACCCCTTATCCCCCCTATTATTTATTTTTTATCCATATTTTCTTGCTCATTCATTCCTACTCTGGATAAAAGGAGCATCAGACACAAGGTTTTCACAATCACACAGTCACATTGTGAAAGCTGTATCATTATATAATAATCTTCAAGAATCAAGGCTACTGAAATTCAGCTCAACAATTTCAGGTACTTCCCTCTAGCTACTTCAATACACCATAAACTGAAAAAGGATATCTATATAATGCATTAGAATAACCTCCAGGATATGCTCTCAACACTGAAATCTTTCAGCCATTGAACTTTATTTTGTCTTATTTCTCTCTTTCCCTTTTTGGTCAAGAAGGCTTTCTCAATTCCATGATGCCAGGTCTTGGCTCATCCTGGAAATTCTGTCCCACATTGTCAGGGAGATTTACACCCCTGGGAGTCATGTCCCATGTAGGGGGAAGGGCAGTGAGTTTATGTGCTAAGTTGGCTTAGAGAGAGAGGCCACATTTAAGCAACAAAAGAAGTTCTCTGGGGGTGACCCTTAGGGATAATTATAAGTACATGTTCTAGTTTGCTAGCTGCCAGAATGCAATCCAGAAAAGGGGAATTTAATAAGTTGCTAGTTTATATTTCTAAGGCTGAGAAAATGTCCCAATTAAACAAGTCTATAGACATGTCCAATTTAAGGCATCCAGAGAAAGATACCTTGGTTCAAGAAGGCCACCGATGTTCAATGTTTCTCTCTCAGCTGGAAGGGCACATGGCGAACATGATGGTATCTGCTAGCTTTCTCATGACTCTACCAAAATCGACTCTCTCCAAAATGTTTCCTTTTTTAAAGAACAATTGGGTGGGTCACATCTTCATGGAAACAATCAAAATGCTCCCACCCAGCAATAATGAATGAGGGTTAAAGGGCATGGCTTTTCTGGAGTCCACCACAGATTCAAATTGGCACAGTACACTTAGCCTATCCTTTGAGGAATAAGTTACAAAGGGGCAAATCCCAGGATTGAGAGCTCAGCCTATTGATTTGGTTGTCCCCACTGCTTGCAAGAATGTCAGGAATTCTCATATGGGGAAGTTTAATATTTCCTCCTTTCTCTTAAGTCCCTCATGGCGACTCTGCAAATATTTCTTTATTCACTGTGTTAATTACTCTGAGATATATTGGGACAACACACTAACCTGGACAAACCAATAAGATCTTATGCCCTATTCAAGATTCCATGTAATTATAGTGCTCAAGTAAACTGACCAGACAAGTTAAATTTTGTAATGTGCTACCCAAAATATAAATTTTGTGCCAAATAAACATCTCTCCCTTTGGTCTCACACAGAAGTTGAAGTTTTAAAATATGGATGTTATCATCCTTTACCCCATATTCTGATCTACTGTAGGCCTATCCAGATCAGCTTCATTCATATCTCTAGTCGAAGTCTGGCCCTTTTTTCAACTTTTTAAACTGTTCCTGTGTAGAGGTAGTGATGACAATCATAACTTTAGAGCTCCAACTCTGAATCTCATGTGTCACATAAAAACTCAGAGTTTCTGGGAATGTCCAGGTATATACAAACAGCCCAGTATCTCAGAATTTAGAAACAGCAGCTACAACTCCTAAATATATGTGACTGCTGTAAGAGCTTACAATCTCGGACCTTTACAATAGCCCTGTTCTAGTTTGGAAGCTGCTGAATGTGATATACCAGAACTAGAATGACTTCTGTAAAGGGAATTTAATAAGTTACAAATTTACAGGTCTAAGGAAGTGAAAGTGTTCAAACTAAGGACAAAAAAGAGGTCACCTTCACTCAAGAAAGGCCGATGGGTCAGGAACACCTCTGTTAGCTGGGTAGTAATGTAGCAGCATCTGCTGGTCCTTTGCTCCTAAGCTTGGTTGCTTTCAGCTTCTGTTTCTGTGGGGGCTCCTCACTTTACTTCTCCAGGGCCGGCTTTCATCTCTTGGCTTCCCTTGGTTCTCTCCAGGTTCTGGCTTGCTTAACATCTCATGGCAGTGTCTGCTGGGCTCCAAGCATCTCCAAACATCTGTGTCTCTGTTCTCTACGTGTTGGCATTGGTGTCAGCTCTGCTCTGAAGTTTTTGTCAGCTGTTAGGCTTCTGTTGTTTCTGGCTTTCCCCAAAATGTTTCTTCTTTTAAAAGATTCCAACAAACTAATGAAGCCCCACATCTTAATTAGGAGTCACATCTCCATCTAATCAAAGATCACACCCACAATTGGCATGTCACATCTCAGTGGAGATAATCTAATCAAAAGAATCACACCTACAGGGTTGAATTAGGAATAAAAGAAATGGCTGCCTCCACAAGATTGAATCAGGATTAAAACATGGCTTTTCTGGGTATATAATAGCTTCAAACCAACAGTTTCCACCCTTTGGACCCCCAAAAGACCTGCTCATTCTAAATGCAAAATACATTCATTTGGTAACAATATCAGAAAACCTTAAACCATTTCAGTAACAATACAAATACAAATACAATACAAAGTCAGAAAGTACAAAATCTCATCAAAGTCATCTACAGGTATGGTCTGTCTTAAGGCAAAATTCTCCTTTGGCTCTGGACCTGTAAAATTCAGAACAAGTTATGTGCTGCCAATATACAAAGTAGAAACAGTCATAGGCTACATATGCCCATGTCCATAGAGAGGAATTAGAAGAAACACAGAGGTCACCGGGCCCATACAGTTCTAGAAAACTGTAGGACAAACACCATTAGATTTCAAAGTCTGACAGTCATTTATCCTCAGGGCTTTAGAAAACAGCAGTCCCACCCTTTCCAAGGCAATCTTTGCAGTGGCCTGGCTCTCTCCAAATGCAACTTTTGGGGGCATTGGGGAGATTACCTTTTTCTCGGCTCCATGCTCTCCAAGCATCGGGGCTGCATCCAGGCTCTCTGTCATCTTTGGGGCACATGCGTAACCCCTCCAGAACAATGTGGTGGCAGCCAGGCATTCCCCAATCTCCAAGGAATGTGCTCCACCCTCTCCAAGGCCTGGGGCACATTCATCTGGAATAGTGAGGTAGAAGACCCATCTTCTGCCTTTGGGGAAAACTCATCCTCTCCAAGTGCATGACAGGGTCCACTCTCCTGGCCAGAGGTTTCTTGGCTTCAGACCTTAGCTTCCATGATTCTGCCTTTGAAGGTATTTTTTCCTTCATTTTGTCCCTTTTCTGTCCCTTTCATTCCAGACTGGCTGTGGTTCCATTTATACAGATTATACAATACTCTTGTTGATTTTCTATGCAATACACTGGGATTTTCCCATTAGACAAAAAGACTTTTCACCAATCCTTCCTGGATAACTCCATCACCAATCCTGGCTTTTTCTGAGATGGCTGACTGTTTCCATGTTTGCTTAAATTCTCATGTGGGGCACTATTCTCTGGGGTATTCCTTTCTAGGAACCCAGCATCTTTCAGACTATCAATTTCTGGTCTCTTTGTACCCAAGAATTCAGTTCTCAACTTATTTCTTTCCTGTCAAATTTTACCATAAGCGTCAAGGAACAGCCAGACTGTGTTTCCCATATTTAGTTTGTAATTTTCTGCTGCTAAATATCCAAGTTCATCAATCTAAAGTTCTGCCTTCCATCTACAAAGAATGCCTTCCTTTCAGTTTGGAATGACACATTCATCGTTTTTCTCTAAAGCCCCATCAGAAGTATCTTTAGAGTTAACATTACTACCAACAGTCCCTTCCAAACATTCTAGGTCTTCTCTATCAATACCCTCACAACTCCTCCAGAATCATCCCCTTGTCCATTTAAAAAGCTGTTCCAACCTTTTGGTGTTTGCAAACTGCAATAGCACCCCACTTCTGGTACCAAAATCTGTATCAGTTAATAAGCTGCTGGAATGCAATACACCAGAACTGGAGTGGCTTTTAAAAAGGGGAATTTAATAAGTTGCAAGTTTACAGTTCTAAGGCCATGAAAATGTCCAAATTAAGGCAAGATGATAAAAAAGTCCAAATTTAGGCATCCAGGGAAAGGTACTTTGGTTCAAGAGGGCCAATAATGTTCAGGATTTCTCTCTCAGCTGGAAAGGCACATGGCAATGTTTGCTAGCTTTCTCTCCAGACTTCTTCATGGCTTCCCTGATGTTCTCTTGGCTCTGTCAGTTCTGGTGGCTCTGAAGCTTTTTCCAAAAATAGTTCCCTCTTTGAATTGGTAGAGACACATCTTCCTGGAATCTGTCTAATCAAAGGTTACTACCCACAATTGGGTGGGTCAAATCTCCATGGAAACAATAAAAAAGATCCCACCCAGAAATACTGAATGAGGATTAAACAGCATGGCTTTTCTGGGGTACATAATAGCTTCAAACAGGTACAGGCCCCAGCCTGATAACCCATGCTCTCGACTTCAGTTCACCAAGTTTTTATATTATAGTTAGTCCATATTAGTGAGGTCTGATCTTGTCTTTTGTTTCTGACATTTCATTCAACGTACAGTCCTTAAGTTTCATTCACCTAGCTCCATGCCTCACAACTTCATTTCTTTTGGTGGCCATCAGTAGCATGTTGTATGAATACACCACAGTTTCCCCTTCTTTCCCTCAGGTCACCTTCATCAATTGTGAATCACAAACACTGCTGCTTTAAATACCAGAGTGCAAATGTCCATTCGTGTCCCCGCACTCAGTTCCTCCAGGTATATACTGAGCAACAGGGTTGCAGGATCATATGGCAACCCCACCCCTAGCCTCCTGTGGAACCACTACACTGCCCTTCAAGAGGCTGCATCTTTCAGTTTCCTTGCTGACAGTGAAAAGGTACGTCTCTTTCTCTACATTTTCTCTAGCACTTGTTTCTCTCTGTTCATTTTTAAACAGTTGTATTCACACATCATACAATCCAACCTAAGTAAATAAGACATGTCTTTGCCACTGTGTTAGTTTGCAAGCTGCTGGAATGTTATATACCAGAACTGGAATGGCTTTTAAAAAGGGGGGCTTTAATAAGTTACAAGGTTAGAGTTCTAAACCCATAAAATTGTCCGAACTAAGGCATACAGGAGAGACACCTTAATTCAAGGAAGGCCAATGGGTCAGGAACACCTCTGTCCACTGGTTAGTCATGTGGTTGGCAGCTGCTGGCCCCTTCTTCCTGGGCTCCATTGCCTTCAGCCTCTGTTCCTCACTTTACTTCTCCAGGGCTGGCTTTCATCTCTTGGCTTTCCTTGATTCTCTCCAGGTTCTGGCTTGCTTAACATCCCATGGCAATGCCTGCTGGGTTTGAAGCATCTCCAAACATCTGTGTCTCTGTTCTCCAGGTGTCTGCTTCTGTGTCAGCTCTGCTCTGAAGTTTCTGTTGGCTCTGTCATTCCTGGCTCTCTCCAAAATGTTTCCTCATTTAAAATGTTTCCTCATTTAAAGGATTCCAGGAAGGTAATCAAGACCCACCTGGATTGAATGGAGTCACATCTCCATCTAATCAAAAAGACACACCCACAATTGGGCATCACACTTCTTCATGGAGATAATCTAATCAAAGGTTTCCAACCCACAGTTGGATCAGGATTAAAACATGGCTTTTGTGGGGTACATAATACTTTCAGAACGGCACAACCACCATAATCTATATGAAGATATTTCCTTCTCTTCCACAAAGAATCCATACCCCTCCCCCATGCCCCCCACCTGTTGACATTTAGTTTTGGCATAATGCCTTTGTTACATTCAGTGGAAGTGTATTACAATGTTACTGTGATTGATTATACTTTTTCCTTTATACCATCCATTTTTAACACCTTGTACATTGTACTTTATTCATCTGAATTTATATACATTCTTTTTAAATTTTATTTATTTATTAATTAAAAAATTAAGAACAAACAAAAACATTAACATATCATTCCATTCTACATATATAATCAGTAATTTTCAATATCATCACGTAGTTGCATATTTATCATTTTTCGGAACATTTGCATCAATTCAGAAAAAGAAATAAAAAGACAGCAGAAGAAGAAATAAAACAATAACAGAGGGGAAAAAAAGATTATACATACCATACCCCTTACCTCTCGCTTTCATTTATCACTAGTATTTAAAACTAAATTTATTTTAACATTTGTTCCTATTATTTATTTTTATTCCATGTGTTCTACCCATCTGTTGACATGGTAGATTAAAGGAGCATCAGACACAAGGTTTTCACAATCACACAGTCACATTGTGAAAGCTGTATCATTATTCAATCATCCTCAAGAAACATGGCTACTGGAACACAGCTCTACATTCATATACATTCTTTACCTTAAATTACTTTTGGAAAGAGGCAGCATACAGGGCAATGAAATACATTTTTGGATTGGTTTTTAAAGCATGATCAATTGTGAAAGCTTTATTTTGTCTTCCATTCCAAAGAATCAAAGTTTTATTTGTACTTTTTATCTGGAAGAAAGGAAGACAACAACCATGTTTGTTAAATCATTCTGCTAATGTTTACTTTGGAAAACAGTAGTATTTTATCCAAACACAACTGTAAAACCTTGATTTGGGGTCTACAGTGGGCCACAGCCTCTCCTCTGTCACTAATTATCACCTTCCAGTGTTTCTGCAGGAAAGCTATGTCATTTCCTCAACTCCCATGGATCATAAGGACATGTGGGGTACCTTGTATTCTAAAATGAAGGCCAGCTCACTCTTTTTCAACATAAACAGTACATAGTCATATACACATAATCTTTACACTTGTACCTATGAACAAGTTACATGTGTGCATATAAAATAGTAGATATGTGAACATTGGTTTAAATTGTCTCATGTCTCTCTGAATAGCCCTCCCTAATTATGCGCAATATTGCACCCAATTCAAATATAAATTGCTTAAAGAGGATTTACATTCCCAGAGAGGAGGACCCTTGCCCTTGGCAAGCTGCTTATTAGGGACTGTCAGAAATATGTCTGAAAGAGTCAACTCACACCTTCACTCCATGGGCAGGAAAAGCCACCTGCGGTGGGCAGCTCACTCCCCATCTCTCAGATGTTGTTAAATAAGTGCAGGTGCCCTGAGGCTGGGATCTCATTCCTGAATCAGTCCAGTAACACCATCTTTGGGAGGGTCTGGAGGAAGACAGGGAGGGGACGTAAGCTAAGGCTGTTCCTGAAAAATCAGTGTTGCTGACACAAAGATTCTCTCAAAAATTTTCAGGTGGCTTCTAAGCCTTAAGCAAGGCTTAAAAGGAAGTACAAAGTGGGTCCTTAGGATCCGAAGGGGCAAGCAGCCCGATGTTACTAAAGGAAGGTTTGTTATTGAAAAGAGCCCTTATCTGGTAAGGCAATGAGTAAAACAGAATTAAACCCTGACTCTGTTTTCCTTTTAATGTTGTGCTTTGGTGAATCCTTATTTCCATCTGGTGGTGGAAAGGGTAGAACTCAAGCCAATAGAAGGAGTTGTTCTGATAATCATACTGCCTGCCCTGCCTGGAAAATGCATCTGTTGTAGTGTCAAGGAGTATAAAAAAGTCTTTAAATGTGTACTTACACTAAGGCCTTAACTGTGTAAAATTATGGATGGGAAACACATTAGTAGAAAATAGAATAAAATGGTATCGGTGGTTGTCCCTTTGTCTGAGGTTGTGAATACATTTCCCCCTTCTTCGCTCCAAACTTTATGTACTGAATGTGACATATTTATAATGAAACTAAAGTCTGAAGGAAAAAAATTCTAACCTGGTTTTGTAATGTATCTCACACACTTTCTCTGAGAATTCCATCCAATGTAATAGTTCTCAGCCTTGGGTGTGTTGTCACCTGGGAAGCTTTAAAAGCTTCCAGAGATTGGGATGCACGGCTGAGGCTGAAGACTAGGGAGGCAATGGCTTCCAGACTTTCTCCTGGAACTGGGGATATCTTCTCCGGGGTCCTTAGTGGGATAGACCAGAACCGCTGAGGTCAAAGGAGTGTCCACAGCTCCTCACTGAGGCTGAAAGGACAGTATGGGGCTGAATCTGGGTGTTCTGGATGCAACCATTTGAGCAGAATTCCCCACGGAGAATTTGGTATCACTTAGTACTGGGAAATACACAAAGTTAATTCTCCATGCAATGTTCGTTTTAATTCACTTTGTAAAAAAGAAGCCCAGATCTCCTAGAACTCTTACAAGTGGGAGAGAGCTTGTGAAATTAAGTATGGTGTGCCGGTTTGAAACTGTCATGTACCCCAAAAAGCCATGTTATTATTACTTTTTTTTTTAACATTTGTTCCCCCCATTATTTATTTTTACTCCATATGTTCTACACATCTGTTGATAAGGTAGATAAAAGGAGCATCAGGCACAAGGTTTTCACAATCACACAGTCACATTGTGAAAGCTATATCATTATTCAATCATCCTCAAGAAACATGGCTACTGGAACACGCTCTACATTTTCAGGCAATTCCCTCCAGCCTCTCCATTACATCTTGAATAACAAGGTGATATCTACTTAATGTATAAAAATAACCTCCAGTATAACGGCTCGACTCTGTTTGGAATCTCTCAGCAGTTGACACTTTGTCTCATTTCACTCTTCCCCCTTTTGATGGCGAAGGTTTTCTCAATCCCTTGATGCTGAGTCTCAGCTCATTCTAGGGTTTTTCTCAATTCCTTTATGCTGAGTCTCAGCTCATTCTAGGATTTCTGTCCCATATTGCCAGGAAGGTCCACACCCCTGAGAATCATGTCCCACGTAGACAGGGGGAGGGTGGTGGGTTTAAAGCCATGTTATTTAATCCTCATTCAGTATTGCTGAATTTTTTTTTATTGTTTCCATGGAGATGTGATTAGGTGGTTTCCATGGAGATGTGTCTCTTCTCATTCAAGGTGGGGTTGCTTACTGAAACCCTCTAAGAGGAAACCATTTTGGAAAAAGTTTCAGAGTCCATGCAGCCAGAGACCTTTGGAGACACAGAAAGGAAATGCCCCTATGGAAGCCATTTGAAGAAGCCAGTAGAGAAAGCTAGCAGACATCACCATGTGCCTTACCAGCTGAGAGAGAAATCCTGAACTTCATCAGCCCTTTCTTTGGAGTCAAGGTATCTTTGGCTGGGTGCTTTAGTTTGGACATTTCTATGGCCTTAGAACTTGCAACTTAATAAATTCCCTCTTTAAAAGCTGTTCCACTCTTCCAGGTCAAGATGGCAGCTTAACAATGTGCACATTTTAGTTCATCCTCCAGAACAACTATTAAATAACCAGAAACAGTACAGAACAGCTCCTGGAGCCATGTCAGTGACCAGACACACAGCATACCCCAGTCTGGACCAGCTGGACCGGCTGCGAACCCCCCCAGAACCGTGAATTCCCAAAGCTGCAGTGGCCAGCACCCCTTCCCCACAGGCTGCTTCCCAGAGGAGAAAGAAAAGGAAATTTACCAGCAGCATGGACTGAACACAATTAAACGCCAATTGTGGAATTAATTAACAAATTCTGACTACTAAAAATAGGCCCCCAGCTTAGGTGAACCTGGTCAAAGTGGAGGTTGTTCATTTTTGCCCCAATGCCAAAGGGGCAGGGCTGATGGAAAAAGGGGGGAAACAAAGAAGGAAACAGGTTTTTGTGGCTGTGTTTCTACAAAGGCTTGACTGCCTTTGGATATAGCAGCAGGACTTCTCAGGCTGCAACTGCCCCAGGCATAGGCAGAAGTGAGCTCTTTGGGGGGCTCGTCTGGAGCCTGTGCCTTCCCCAGGAGAGGGGTGAAGCCCAACTTAGGTGGAATCCCTCTCTCAAGGAATTCAGATACCAGGGCTTGGTAATTTGAAGCCATTAAAACCAGCCTGCAACCTCTCCTCTGTCTCCACCACGCCCCCAGCAGGGACAGTCCACCAAAGTTAAAGGTACCGCATCATCTTATGCTGGTGGAACCTGCAGGCAGACAAGCACCACATACTGGGCAGGATAAGAAAAACAGAGTCCAGAGACTTCACAGGAAAGTCTTTCAACCTGCTGGGTCCTGCTCTCAGGGAAAACTTACACATTGACTCTTTCCTCCTGATAAGAGGCCATTTTGGTCTGGGAAAATCCAACTGGGGTCTATAATATCTAAGTAGACCCTCCTAAGGGTGGGGTGAGGGAGAAGGCACCATACAAGCAGGGGAAGAAACAAGAAAACAAGAACTGAAAAATTCTCCTCTATTAAACAAAACTTAAGCTAGAGGTCCAGAAAAAGCTGAACTGAATGTCAAAGAACACATAGACAACAAATTCATCCAGCAAGAAAACCCTAGGTAAAAGAAGTGAAAGCAATCTCCAGAATAAACTAATTAAGGTAATTAAATGCCAAGACACCAGCAAAAAGGAGGGGGCCAAGATGGCGGCTTAGTAAGGTGTGCGCGTTTTAGTTCGTTCTCCAGAGCAACTACTAAATAACCAGAAACAGTACAGAACAGCTCCCGGAGCCACAACAGAGACTGGACACACAGCGTACCCCAGTATGGACCAGCTGGACCGGCTGCGAGTCTCCAGAACAGTGAGTTCCCCGAGCCGCGTGCACTTCCCCAAGCTGCGGCGGCCAGCGGCCGGTGCCCCTCCCCCACAGGCGGCTTCCCGGAGGGAAAGGAAAGTCTCCAACAGTAGCAGGGACTGAGTCCAACCAAACACCAATAGTGGCATTAATAAACAATTTCTGACTACTAAAAATAGGCCCCCAGCTCAGGCGAAACTGATCAAGGTGGAAGTCGCCTATTGGGCTAACTGAAAAAGAGGAAAGGGGACGAAACAGAGCCTTCTGTGGTTGTTTCTATGCAGGCTTGGTTGCCTCTGGATTCAGCGCCGGGATTACACAGGCTGCAACTACCCCAAATGCAGAAACAGGCTGCTTTCAGGGCTGCCTCCCACCTGAACCTTCCCCACAGGAGGGGTGAAACACAACTCAGGTGGAATCCCTCTCTCAAGGAATTCAGATTCCAGGGCTTCGCAATTTGAAGCCATTAAAACCAGCCTACAATCTTTCCTCTGTCTCCACCACGCCCCCAGCAGGGCGAGCCTTCCAAAGTTAAAGGAGCCACAACATCTTTTGCTGGTGGGATCCGCAGA
Source organism: Tamandua tetradactyla (assembly GCF_023851605.1). NCBI lineage: Eukaryota > Metazoa > Chordata > Mammalia > Pilosa > Myrmecophagidae > Tamandua > Tamandua tetradactyla. The sequence continues at coordinate 13,519,130 of NC_135352.1, forward strand.
CAGACAAGCGCCACATACTGGGCAGGATAAGAAAAACAGAGTCCAGAGACTTCACAGGAAAGTCTTTCAACCTGCTGGGTCTCACACTCAGGGAAAACTGATGCAGGTGATTCCTTCCTCCTTCCTCCTGAAAGGAGGCCAGCTTAGTCCGGGAAAACCCGGCTGGCGTCTGTAATACCTATGTAGCCCCTCCTAAGGGTAGGGAGGGAAAAGGCACCTTACAAGCAGGACAAGAAACAAGAAACAAGAAAATAAGAACTGAAAATTTACCCTCTATTAAACAAAACTTAAGCTAGAGGCCCAGAAAAAGCTGAACTGAAGGTCAGTGAACAAATAGAAAACAAACTCATCTAGCAAGAAAACCCTAGGTAAGATAAGTGAAAGCAATCTCCAGAATAAACTAATTAAGGTAATTAAATGTCCAGACGCCAGCAAAAAATAACAAATCACAAATTGAAGATATGGCCCAGTCAAAGGAACAAACCAATAGTTCAAATGAGATACAGGAGCTGAGACAGCTAATTCTGAATATACGAACAGAAATGGAAAATCTCTTCAAAAACCAAATCAATGAATTGAGGGAGGACATGAAGAAGGCAAGGAATGAACAAAAAGAAGAAATGGAAAGTCTGAAAAAACAAATCACAGAACTTATGGGAATGAAAGATACAGTAGAAGAGATGAAAAAAAAAGGAAACCTACAATGGTAGATTTCAAGAGACAGAGGTTAGAATTGTGAACTGGAGGATGGAACATCTGAAATCCAAAAAGAAACAGAAACTATAGGGAAAAGAATGGAAAAATTTGAGCAGGGGCTCAGGGAATTGAATGATAATATGAAGCGCACAAATATACATGTTGTGGGTGTCCCAGAAGGAGAAGAGAAGGGAAAAGGAGGAGAAAAACTAATGGAAGAAATTATCACTGAAAATTTCCCAACTCTTATGAAAGACCTAAAATTACAGATCCAAGAAGTGCAGCACACCCCAAAGAGAATAGATCCAAATAGGCGTTCTCCAAGACACTTACTAGTTAGAATGTCAGAGGTCAAAGAGAAAGAGAGGATCTTGAAAGCAGCAAGAGAAAAACAATCCATCACATACAAGGGAAACCCAATAAGACACCAGCAAAAAATAACAAATCACACTAGGAAAATTGAAGATATGGCCCAGTCAAAGGAACAAACCAACAATTCAAATGACATACAGGAGCTGAAACAATTAATTCAGAACATACAAACAGACATGGAAAACCTCATCAAAAACCAAATCAATGAACTGAGGGAGGATATAAAGAAGGCAAGGAATGAACAAAAAGAAGAAATCGAAAGTCTGAAAAAACAAATCACAGCACTTATGGGAATCAAAGGCAAAGTAGAAGAGATGAAAAAAACAATGGAAATCTACAGTGGTAGATTTTGAGAGACAGAACATAGGATTTCAAAACTGGAGGATGGAACATCTGAAATCCAGCAAGAAAAAGAAAATATAGGGGAAAAATATAAGCAGGGACTCAGGGAATAGAAGGACAATATGAAGTGCATGAATATACGTGTTGTGGGTGTCCTAGAAGGAGAAGAGAAGAGAAAAGGAGGAGAAAAACTAATGGAGGAAATTATCACTGAAAATTTTCCAACTCTTATGAAAGACTTAAAATTACAGGTCCAAGAAGTGCAGCGTACCCCAAAGAGAATAGATCCAAATAGACGTACTCCAAGACATTTACTAATCAGAATGTCAGAGGTCAAAGAGAAAGAGAGAATCTTGAAAGCAGCAAGAGAAAAGCAATCCATCACATACAAGGGAAGCTCAATAAGACTTTGCGCAGATCTCTCAGCAGAAACCATGGAGGCAAGAAGACAGTGGGATGACATATTTAAACTATTAAAAGAGAAAAACTGCCAACCAAGAATTCTATATCCAGCAAAATTGTCCTTCAAAAATGAGGGAGAAATTAAAACATCCTCAGACAAAAAAATCACTGAGAGAATTTGTGACCAAGAGACCAGCTCTGCAAGAAATACTAAAAGGAGCACTAGAGACAGATATGAAGACAGAAGAGAGAGGTGTGGAGAAGAGTGTAGAAAGGAAGACTATGAGTAAATATAAAAAGAAGCAAAATTAGATATGACATATAAAATCCAGAAGGCAAAATAGTAAAAGAAAGTACTACCCATGCAGTAATAACACTGAATGTTAATAGATTAAACTCTCCAATCAAAAGACATAGTCTGGCAGAATGGATTAAAAAACAGGACCCATATATATGCTGTCTCTACTCAAAGGACATGAGGGCAAGGACACAAATGGACATTTACACACCAATGTTTATATCAGCATTATTTACAATTATCAAGAGATGGAAGCAGCCAAAATGCCCATCAACAGACGGTTGGTTAAACAAACTGTGGCATTTACATAAGATGGAATATTATGCAGCTGTAAGACAGAATAAAGTTATGAAGTATGTAACAACATGAATGGATCTTAAGGACATTATGCTGAGTGTGATTAGCCAGAAACAAAAGGACAAATACTGTATGGTCTTACTGATATGAACTGACATTAGTGAATAAACTTGGAATATTTCATTGGTAACAGAGACCATCAGGAAATAGAAATAGGGTAAGATATTGGGTAATTGGAGCTGAAGGGATACAGATTGTGCAACAGGACTGAATATAAAAACTCAGAAATGGGCAGCACAATATTACCTAACTGTAATATAATTATGCTAAAACACTGAATGAAGCTGCATATGAGAATGATAGAGGGAGGAGGGCTGGGGCATAAATGAAATCACAAAGAAAGATAGATGATAAAGATTGAGATGGTATAATCTAGGAATGCCTAGCGTGTATAATGATAGTGACTAAATGTAAAAATTTAAAAAATGTTTGTGCATGAGGAAGAACAAAAGAATGTCATTACTGCAGTGTGCTGAAAATAGATGGTAATTAATATTTTAAAATTTCAACTTATGTGTGAGACTAAAGCAAAAAATGTTTATTTGGTACAAATTTATACTTTGATTAGTGCATCTCCTAATATAACTTATGTAGATAGTTGGTTGAACACCTTAAGTACATGGAACTTTGTATAGGACATGAGATTTTGTTGATTTGTCCAGGTGATGCCCTGATGAATCCCAGAGTGATTTGATCAGTGACAGGAAAAGTATTTGCAAAGTCCCCTTCGGGGAATGGTGAGAACGGGGGAAAACTCAACTTCCCCAAGTTGAATTCTTGATATTCTCACAAGCAGTATGGGCAACTAAAGCTATAGGCTGAGCCCCCAGTCTTGGGTTTTGTTCATATGAAACTTAACCCAACAGGGGATAGGTCAAGCCTACTTAAAATTAGGCCTAAGAGTCACCCCCAGGAGAACCTCTTTTGTTGTTCAGATGCGGCCTCTCTCTCCAGCCAATACAGTAAGTAAACTCACCACCCTTCCCCCATTTATGTGGGACATGACTCCCAGGGGTGTGGATCTTCCTGGCAATGTGGGACAGAAATCCCAGAATGAGCTGAGACCCAGCATCAAGGGATTGAGAAAACCTTCTCGACCAAAAGGGGGAAGAGTGAAATGAGGCAAAGTGTCAATGACTGAGAGATTCTAAACAGAGTCGAGAGGTTATCCTGGAGATTATTCTTACTCATTAAGTAGATATCACCTTGTTAACCAAGATGTAGTGGAGAGGCTGGAGGGAACTGCCTGAAAATGTAGGGCTGTGTTCCAGTAGCCATGTTTCTTGATGATGACTGAACAATGATAGAGCTGTCACAATGTGACTGTGTGAGTGTGAAAACCTTGTGTCTGATGCTCCTTTTATCTAACTTATCAACAGATGAGTAGAATATATGGAATAAAAATAAATAATAGGGGGAAGGAATGTTAAAATAAATTTAGGTTGAAATGCCAGTGATAAATGAAAGCGAGGGGTAAGGGGTATGGTATATATAATCTTTTTTTTTTCTCTGTTATCGTTTTATTTTTTTCTGTTGTCTTTTTATTTCTTTTTCTGAACTGATGCAAATGTTCTAAGAAATGATGAATATGCAACTATGTGATGATATTGAGAATTACTGATTATATATGTAGAACGGAATGATATGTTAATGTTTTTGTTTGTTCTTAATTTTTTAAAATTAATAAATAAATAAATTTAAAAAAATAAAAAAAAATAAAGCTGTTCCATGGGCGGACCACGGTGGCTCAGTAGGCAGAGTTCTTGCCTACTGTGCTGGAGACCCAGGTTTGATTCCTGGTGCCTGTCCATGCAAAAATTAATTAATCATTTAAAAAAACAGCTGTTCCATTTCTGGCATATTGCATTTTGGCAGCTTTAGCAAATTAAAACATGTGATACTTCAGGTTGGGATTCATCTCTTGAGATGATTGGTAGCTTCTGAACTCTGTCAACAGGTCAACAGTGACAAATTTTAAGCTAAATATTCAAGGAGGGATCTGTTCTTTTAGCTAGTGTGTGTGTGGGTGGGTGGGTGGTGGTAGTGGTCCCTGTGGTGATCTGAAACTGTAATATGGAAAATGACAAAAATCCCTCAAGACTTGGTTTGCAATAAAGATAAAAGACCTGGGTCAACATAATGACAGTTGTGACCTAAAAGTAAGGGACTTGTTCAAGAAATCTTCTCCCTAATTACCATCTCCACAGGAAATGAGAGTATATTACATATATAGCCATGAAATCCAAGCATTCTTAGACAAGTAGGTTTACTTTCAAATGAATGGAATAGTAGATACCAATGTTGTATCTTTCAGCCCCTGCTCAGACCTGGGAACAGTGGTCCTGCTTGCAGGACAGAATCTTGATTTCCTGGTTACAGGTGACAGGACTAAGGGTTGATGCCTAATGCAGATTCTTGATCCTGAGGGTTTTCAATTGAGGCTATGAGATGCTGTTTACTTTTATCTTATACCCTATACAAAAATGAACTCAAAATGGATCAAAGACCTAAAAAAAGAGCCAGTACAATAAAATTCCTATAAGAAAATACAGGGAAACATCTTCAAGACCTATTAATAGGAGGTAGCTTCCTAAACTTTACACCCAAAGCACAAGCAATGAAAGAAAAAAATAGATAAATGGGAAATCCTCAAAATCAAATGCTTTTGTGCCTCAAAAGACTTTGTCAAAAAGGTGAAGAGGAGCCATTCAATCAGAGAAAATATTTGGAAATCACATATCGGATAAAGGTTTGATATCCTGTACACATAAAAAAAAAATCATACCACTTAACAACAAAAGAACAAACAACCCATTTATGAAATGTGCTAAAGATATGAATAGACATTTTTCTGAAGAGCAAATACAGATGGCTAAAAAGCATATGAAGAAATACTCATTTTCGTTAGCTATAAGGGAAATGCAGATCAAGATTAATATGAGTTACCACCTCACACCTACAAGAATGACTGCTGTTAAAAAACAGGAAACTACAAATGTTGGAGAGGATGTAAAGAAACTGGAACATTTATGCACATTTACACTATTGGGGAAGTAGAATGGTACAGCTGCTGTGGAAGTCAGTTTGGCGGTTCCTTAGAAAACTAAATCTCAAGTTGCCCTATGCCCTGGTGTATTAGTTTGCTAAAGCGGCCAGAATGCAACGTATCAGAAATGGAATGGCTTTTAAAAGGGGGATTTAATAAGTTATAAATTTTCGGTTCTAAGGCCAGAAAAATTTCTAAACTGAGGCATCCATGAAAAAATACCTTGGTTCAAGAAAAGCTAATGTCTGTCACATGGAAAGGCATGTAGCTGGCATCTGCTGGTCCTTGTTCCTGGTTCTGTTGCTTCCAGCTTCAGATGCTAGTGGTTTCCTCTCTAAGCATCTGTAAGCCTCCACTTAGCTACTCCAGGACACAACTCTGGGTTCTGGTTTAGCATCTCAGGGGAAGGCACATGGCAACATCTGATAGCTTTCTCTCCCAGCTTCTCATTTCAAATGGCTTTTCTTTTTGCATCTCCAAATGTCCATTTCCAGGCAACTGCTCTCTCTCTGACTGCATTCCAAGTATCTCTATGTGTCTGAGTCTCTGCCTGCTCTGAAGAGGACACTCATTTTTAAAGTACTTCTGTCAAGATACATCATGTAGAATTAATTGAAATTAATAGTTGAATTAATATAGAACCCATAATTGATACACCACAATAAATGAATTTAAGCATATGAACATTATTAAAATAGTTTTTGACTGTAAATCACATTCACAGCTCCTAATTTTATACATGTCCTGTAAAGGGGGATTGAGAATATTTAACATTGAAATTGAATCACCTCTTCTATAGGTTAACTTTCTTTTTATCTCAGTTGAACTTGAAATGTGTCAATAAAGGGCCCAAGTCAGTATTAGAGTCAGATGGTCGGTATTTGAATCCAGCTTCTACTTTTCACATTGGGCAAGTTATTAATCCTCTAAAGCTTAATTTCCTCATTTCAAAATGGAGTCAAGATGGCATCTGATCATGAGGGCTGTTTTTTTTATTTGTAATTTTATTGAGATTTATTAACACACAACACAATCCATCTGAAGTATACAATCAATGGCTCACATTATTGCCACCTAGTTGTGCATTCATCACGACAATTGATTTTATTTTATTTTTTTAATTTTTTAATTTCTTTAAAACTATAACAACAGACACAAACATTCTTAACATATGATCATTCCATTCTACATATATAATCAGTAATTCACAATACCATCACATAGTTGCATATTCATCATCATGATCATTTCTTAGAACATTTGCATCAATTCAGAAAAAGAAATAAAAAGACAACAGAAAAAAATTCATACATATCGTACCACTTACTCCTCCCTTTCATTGATCACTAGCATTTCAATCTACTAAATTTATTTTAACATTTGTTCTTCCTATTATTTATTTTTATGCCCTATGTTTTACTCATCTGTTGATAAGGCAGATAAAAGGAGCATCACACACAAGGTTTTCACAATTACACAGTCACACTGTGAAAGCTATAACATTATACAATCATCTTCAAGAAACATGGCTACTGGAATACAGCTCTACATTTTCAGGTAGTTCCCTCCAGCCTCTCCATTACATCTTGACTAACAAGGTGATATCTATTTAATGAGTAAGAATAATCTCCACGATGACCTCTCGACTCTGTTTGGAATGTCTCAGCCATTGACACACTTTATTTTGTCTCATTTTGCTCTTCCCCCTTTCGATTGAGAAGGTTTTCTCAATCCCTTGATGCTGAGTCCCAGCTTATTCTAGGATTTCTGTCCCACGTTGCCAGGAAGATCTACACACCTGGGAGTCATGTCTCACATAAACAGGGGGAGGGCGGTAAGTTTGCTTGTTGTGTTGGCTGGAGAGAGAGAGAGAGAGGCCACATCTGAGCAACAAAAGAGGTTCTCTTGGGGGTGACTCTCGGGTCTAATTGTAAGTAGGCTTGACCTATCCTTTGTGGGGTTAAATTTCATATACACAAACCCCAAGATTGGGGACTCAGCCTATTGCTTTGGTTGTCCCCACTGCTTGTGAGAATATCAAGAATTCTCCACTTGGGGAAGTTGAATTCTCCCCCTTTCTCATCATTCCTCCAAGGGGACTTTGCAAATACTTTTTTACTCACTATTCAAATCACTCTGAGATTTATTGGAGCATCACTCTGGACAAACCTACAAAATCTTATGCCCTACTCAAGGTTCCATATACTTATGGTGTTCAGTTAAGCTGTCCACATAAGTTATGTAGGAACTGCACTAGTCAAAATATAAATTTTGTACCAAATAAACATTTTTTGCTTTAGTCTCACACATAATTTGAAATTTTAAAATATTAATTATCATCTATTTTCAGCACCCTGCAGTAATGACATTCCTTTGTTCTTCCTCATGCAAAAACATTTTTAAATTGTACATTTAGTCACTATCATTATACACTCTAGGCATTCCTAGATTATACCTTCTCAATCTTTATCATCTATCTTTCTTTCTGATTTCATTTACCACAACTGATTTTAGATCATTTTCACTACTCAAAAAAATAAAAAGAAAACCCAAATCCTCTCATACTCTTTATCACTCTGTACTATTGATCCATAGGATTGGTGTGGTACATTTCTAACTGTCTGTCCTAGTTTGCTAGCTGCCAGAATGCAATATATTAGGAATAGAATGGCTTTTCAAAAGGGAAATTTAATAAGTTGCTAGTGTACAGTTCTAAGGCCAAGAAAATGTCCCAATTAAACAAGTCTATAGAAATGTCCAATCACAGGCATCCAGGGAAAGATACCTTGATTCGAGAAGGCTGATGAAGTTCAGGGTTTCTCTCTCAAGTGAGAAGGCACACGGTGAACATGGTCAGTGTTTCTCTCTCAGCTGGAAGCACACATGGTGAACATGGCATCATCTGCTAGCTTTCTCTGCTGACTTCCTGTTTCATGAAGCTCCCCGGGAGGTGTTTTCCTTCTTCATCTCCAAAAATCAGTGGCTAGTGGACTCTGGTTCGTGGTGCTACAGCATTCTCTGCTCTCTCCAAATCTCTTTCATTCTCCAAAATGTTTCCACTTTTATAGGACTTCAGAAATTTATGAAGACCCACCCAAATGGGTGGAGACTTGTCATCACCTAATCCAGCTTAAAAACCACTCTTGATTAAATCACATCTCCAGGGAGATGATCTGATTGCAGTTTCAAACATACAGTATTGAATAAGGATTATTCTGCCTTTATGAAATGGGATTTAGATTAAAACATGGCTTTTCTAGGGGACATACATCCTTTCGAACCAGCACACTGTTGATGAAAGAACATTAAAATATTACTGTTAACTGTAGTCCACAGTTGGTAATTTGTACATTTTTTCCATATACTTATTCTATCATTAACTCCTTATAATAGTGTTGTATATCTGCTCTAGTTCATGAAAGAACTTTTTAAATATTTGTACAGTTAAGCATGGATATTGTCCTCCACAAGATTCACTGTGTTCTAACCTCCAGGTTTTAACCTCCGACTTACTTTCTTTCTGATGACATACTTGATTCTAAATTTCCCCTTTTCCCCACATTTACCCACAATTCAGCACTAATGAAAAAATGATGAGGGTTTTTTTGTGGGGATGGGGTGGGGGTGCATGGTCCTTGAATCGAACTCAGGTCTCCTGCATGGAAGGCAAGCATTCAACCACTGAACCACTCATGCACCCTTTTTGTGAATTTTGAAGTGCATAGCCCAGTAGGTAGCCAAAAAAGCTAACTTATTATCTACATGAATTGACATTGAAAACTAGTCAAAATGCATTAAATTACTTCTCTCAAAAGGCCCTTCTCTCTCACTTGTCCTGGCAATTTATATTCTTAGGGTAAGGGCCATGACTGAATCACGGTCAAGGATCTATTCAAGGCTTTCTCTTCTCTGAGTGGTCTCTTCCGGTTTCCCTGGGCATCCTCCACACTGGATTGGAGTGGACTGTTCAGTTGAGTTCCCTTTCTAGAATGCAGGGGGTCTGAAGACCAGGCCTACATCATTCCTCTCTATATTCCATAACAGAGTTTGTTGAATGAATACATTAATAAAGAAAAGCAAAAGCCAGTACTGAAAGAAGATTCTTGTCCTTCCTCTCCCACTGATCAGAGGGATAGCACTGAAGTGGTTTAGAGGAAGGTGAAGAAGTTGGTATGAAAATAAAAAGAATCCCACAAATCATGTGGGACAGACGGTGGTAGCAAGTAGCCATCAGAACCAGTTTTAAACCTGCCCAATCTATCAGCAACAACTAGCCTCAATAAACCTGCTTAGGCAAAGTAACCAATGTCGGCCCCTTGTTTGTCTTCTGAAAAGTTGGCCAGTCAAATCAAGAATGGACTCACTTCACTAAACGCACTTCGTAGTGCCAAGAAATCAACAACAGTCTCAACTGGGTAATCAGACTGCTATCGATGATGTCAACCTGCTTACTCCTCTGAAAGTCCACAAATCCGTGAATTCCACACTCCCCAAAACCTTACTTAAAATCAGCAGTCTGCTCTACTCTGAAAGATTGTGCCTGTCCAAAATAGTTTTCCCTTACTACAGGAAGCAATAAATTCAGCTGTGTCCTTTTGTTTGAGATACTGATAACTAGTCTCATTATTTGGCAATTCTGATGTAGAAATTTTTTTACTGAGCTACAATTCATGTAAGAATTCATCATTTTAATGATTTGAGAATGTATGATTCAATGGTTTTTAGTATATTCACAGAGTTGCACACATCACCACTATCTACTTCCAGAACATTTCCTTTACCTGCAAAGGAAACCCCATACCTCCCAGTTCCCCCTCCCCGACCCATCAATCACTAATCTGAGTCTGTGGATTCACCTATACTGGAGATTGTAGATAAATGGGATCATCCAATATATGATTTGTGTGTCTGGCTCTTTTCACTTAGCATAGTGTTTTCAAGGTGATGCTGAGCATCTTCTCATGTGCTTTATTAGCCATTTGTATATCTTTATTGAGAAATGTCTATTCAAATCCTTTGCCCATTTTTTACTGGGCTATTTGTCCTTATATTGTGAAGTTGTAAGAAGCCTTTATATAGTCTGGATACTAGACCCTTATTAGATGCACAATTTGTGAATATTTTCTCTCAGTCTGTTGGCTGCTTTTCTATTTTGTTGATAGCATCCTTTGATACAGTTTTAAATTTTGATGAAGTCTAATTAATCTTTTTTTTTTTTCTGCTTTTTCTTTTCGAGTCATGTTTGAGAAACTGCTGTCTAATACAAGGTCTTTCCTTCTACAAGCTTTATAGTTTTGATCCTTACATTTAGGTCTTTGATCCATTTTTAATTAATTTTTGCATATGGGATGTGATTGGGGTCTAACACTACTCTTTTGTATGTGGATATTCAGGAATCCTGCTTCCTTTGTTGAAAAGACTACTTATTCCCCATTGAATATAGTCTTGACGCTCTTGTCAAAAATTGACTGAGTTTGTATGATGTGTGAATATATCTCAATAAAACTACATTCAGAAATATATATATATATATAACAAAAAGCAAACAAAAAATCAATTGACCAATGATATATGGGTTTATATCTGGATTTTCAATTCCATTCTATTGATCTATCCTTATGCCAGTATCACAATGTTTAGACCACTATAGCTAACTCACGTTTATTGAATATTTTGTGCTGTTCTAAGCTTTTTGAGTCTGAACTTATAAACAAGTCTTTATATCATAACAAGCCTGCATATCATAAACGGTAACATAAAACTGAGGAAACAACTTGCCCAAAATCACACATGCAACCATTAAGTGGTAGAACTGGGATTCAGATCCAGGAAGTTTGGAGTGGACGCTATTCATCACTAGTATTGATGAATGTGGGTCTGATTTTTTTTTTCTGAAGTTGACATGCATTCTTTCCATCTATCATTTCTTATTTCACTATATGTATGCATATCTCCACAAGTAATAGATTATTACTTTGTACATTTTAAACCTATATAAATGTTATCATTCTGTTAAAAAAAAAAAAGAGTCTCTTTCGAGAAGTGGGAGTGAGGGAGGAAAGTCATCAAAAGTTGTAAGAGTAATTGCATGAAAATCTGTCTCTCCTTCAGGGGGTACATATGTGTTTAGGTGAAAGCAAAGGGACAGGAAGAATGGTGGCATAAAAAGGGGAAGGGCTAGATCTTTTAAAAATAACTATGACCATCTGAGTTAGCTTGTTTTAGTTTGTAAGCTGCCAGAATGTGATACACCAGAAACGAAATGGCTTTGAAAAAGGGTAATTTATTAAATTTATAAAATTGCGAGTTTATGGTTCTAAGGCTGTGAAAATGTCTAAATTAAGGCAAGTCTATAAAAATGTCCCAATTGAGGCACCCAGGGAAAGATACCTTGGTTCAAGAAGGCCGATGATGCTTAGGGTTTCTCTCTCAGCTGGGAGGGCACATGATGATTTCTGCAAGTTTTCTCTCCTCATTTCATAAGGATTCCCCAGGAGCATTTTCCTTCTGTTCCAAAGGCCTCTGGCTGCAGGGGCTGTTGATTCTGGTGACTCAGCTTTTTCCAAAATGGTTCCCTCTTAAACAGCTTCAGTAAGCAACCCACCTTGAATGGGTGGAAACACAGCTCCATGGAAATCATCTAATCAAATGTTATCACCTACAATTCGGTGGGTCCACGGAAACGATCAGAAAGGCCCCACCTAGCAATATTGAATGAGGATTAAAGGACATGGTTTTTCTGGGGTACATAATAGCTTCAAACCAGCACAGCTTGGAAAAGCCTAGACATCTTCATTTTTTTTTTTTTTAATATATTTATTGAGAAATCTTCAACACATACATTCCATACAATGGTGTACAATCAATGGCTCACCACATCATCATAGTGTAGTCATCATCATGATTATCTTTTAGAACAGTTGCATCACTCCAGAAAAAGAAAAAAAAAACTCATACATACCACACACCCTACCCCTCCCTCTCACTGACCACTAGTATGTCAATCTACCCAATTTATTTTACCCTTTGTCCTTATTGACATCTTTATTCTTAGAAGCTCTTCTGCCTTTAAAATGATAGGTAACAAAAGGTTGATGGTTTGATTTTTTAATGGAAGGGCAGAAAGCCCTTGATATTATATTAACAATGTATCAACAACAAATCACTTTTCTTAGAAAACATTTACAGGTTATCTGTTATAGATGCATAATTTTATGCTCTAATTTTAAATATTTCAAGGGGAAGCAAATCATCTAACGACATTTCTGAATAGCAGTAGTCAATTGTCAGTCATATATGCTAGGCTTCTAGATTAGGTTTTTTTTTTCCTTTAACTTTTTTTGAGGTAAAATTCATGACATAAAATTAATCACTTTAAAATTTACAATTCGGTGGCATTTAGTACATGCACAAGGTTATGTAACCATCACCTCTATCTAGCTCCAAAACATCTTCATCAACACAAAAAGTAACCAATTAGTCCTCATTCCTCCTTTCCTTCTACCCCCTGAACCCTGGTAATCGTCAATCTGGTGTCTCTAAGGATTTCCCTAATCTGGACATTTTAGAATTCTTATACTTCAAAGTTTCTATAATAGCAATTCCTATCAGGTGAAGTTAAAGTGTTATATTTAGGATCAAAGAATTATATTTTTAAGAAGCTGAGGTTTATAGGTTTTGATGAAGACCTTCGATGGTCATGTCCCATGCCAATTAATAAACAGCAGTCCTTCTTAAAGCCTTCTTATCCAGTGTGGCAACCCCCTAAGAGATGCTGATAATGCACTCAGGGGGGACTCAGCTGCAAATGGATGTGTGTGTATATGGTGGTGGTTTTAAAATATGAATGTGGAATTCTTTGCTGCTCCTCCCTTCAAAAGGTGGAGTCCAATTCCCCTTCCCTTGAGCATGAGATGGACTCACTTCTAACAAACGAAATCTAGCAGAAGTGATGGTTTGTGCTTGAGACTAGCTCATAAGAGGCACCATGGCTTCTTCTTTCCTGTCTTCCTTCTGGGGGAAGCCATCCACTGTGTCATGAGGACACAGGCAGCCCTGTGGAGAGGCTCATGTGATGAGGCCTCCTGCCCACAGCCATATGAAGAAGCGTGGACAAGCAGCTCTTCCAGGCCCAGTCAAACCTTCCAATGCCTGCAGCTCTGACTGACTGGTGGAAGGCAACCTCTTGGGACAGCCAGAACCACACTGAGCCAGGACCACCAGCTAAGCCGTTCCCATATTTCTGACGCTTAGAAATGGAGAGAGAATAAATGTTTGCTGCTTTAAGCCGCTATGTTTTGGGGGTAATCTGCTATTCCAGAGCATGCTCATGGGTGGAGTGAAGAAGAGAGCAGAGTAAAGCACTCTTTCTAGTGCTGACACAATTCAATTAAAATTCATCAGCTTGACCTAAGAGCTACCACCAAATTGCCTAACATTCTGAGATAAAATGGTTTCTTTCTTTTCCCTGCCCAGTTGCTACCTTCTGTCACAAGCATGTCAGGGTTTGTCTAACTATTTAGCATGTTTACCCAGAATATCTATGAAGTAAGAGGAATTTTTAGGGTAAAACAATTAGTCTTTCTACATTTCATAAAATAAAGGTAAAATGATGAGAACAAAAATATTTTTAGTGTCTCCAATTTTAGTAGAAAAGCACTTAGCAGTCCTTTCTTTTTTTTTAAATGGTCTCTTTGTGTCCCCTTCCAGGGTATTTTTTTTCTCTTAATATTTTCATTGAGAAATCTTCACATTCATACAGTCCATACACGGTGTAAAATCATTGACTCACGATATCAGCACATAGTTATGTATTCAACACCATGAGCATTTTTAGAATATTTGCCTCACTCCAGAAATAAGAAAAAGACTCATATATCTTAAACCCCCTACCCCTCCCTCTCATTGACTAGTATTGCAATCTACTCAACTTTTTTTTACCCCTTATCCCTCCATTATTTATTTATTTTTGTCCATATTTTTTAAATCATTTCACCAGTCTTTTAAAATTATGAAATTAGCTGAAAATTTTTCATATATACATGCTTTGGATAATAAATTTTCTAAATGTCAAGGATGGCTTGTCACAATTTGGACCATCATAATAGCACTGTCTACAGGTCCTGCAGAGTTTGGAATCTGTTACCTTTTTGATTATCAAGATAATTATTTCAGTGCGTTCCAACTGATACTCCCTATTGAATGGAAAAGGGAACTACCCGGACCTCTGCTTGACTCAGGGAACTACTTGTGCAGGACTCTTAACCACTGATAAATATTTTAGTTATTCAGATGAAGTATATCATTCCTTCTAATATCAGAAACAAAGCAAACATACCTGTTCCTACCCTCTAGTTATTTAATCACTGACCCAAAATATGTCCATCACTGACCCATTAGAGGCTACCACAGAAGTATATTCATTTACTTGTTAGGTATCATTTAAAAATAATAATTTACTGAGTACACCTTCCCTGATTCATTCTGTTTTACTAAAAAGAAAAAAACATTTTTATTGGAAACAAAATGAAGTCTACATTTATTCAATAGCTACTGAATATACACCTGAAGCTTTAAATAGTTACAAATCCACAAAAAGGAAAAGATAAACACATTAGCTTTAATAAAGTCAGTATACAAAAACATTAAGATAGCTATTTTGGGAAAATTAATGGAAATAGAAAAACTGATTAAAGTATGTTCACTATAAGTCCTGTCACCAGCACTTTTATTTAGTTTAGTATATGTTATAATATAAATATATAACAATATGCCCCTTTCTTACCATGGGTGGTCTCTTACATAACTAAAATTTGTAGCCAATATTTGATACAACAAAAGAAAAAAAACTGTAAATTACCAGAAAAGGAACAATAATATAGGTAAATAATATATTTTACATTTATAGAAGACAGTGACAAAGAAAATCCAATACTTTACTCTCCAACAATTTTACAAAATAAAGTCAACACATGAGTTGAAAAGACTGCATTTTAAACACCGTGGCCAAAGATGAAATGTTATCTTGGAATCATACAGTGTTCTTAGCTCTTAACGGGAGTTGAGCTTCCTTTCATAGTCTTCTTTAGGTGGTGGTAGTTTGGCAAGATTTTCATCAAGAAATCCAGCTGTAGTGTCTGGGGCTAAAACATAAGATAACTGAGAATTGACTAGCAGATATCAAAGTCAAGAGTTCTAGGTAGAAATGGTTATCGCTAGGTTGTAAAATAGATGATTTTCATTGACTCATTTTTGCTTACCTTTTCTTTTTTTTAATGCTTATTGAAGTTAAGTTGGTATCAAAGCAAATGAAATTATTATGGAATTAGGATGTATAAATTTAAGCCCCATGGTAACTATAAAGAAAATATTGGAGAATATGCAAGCTCATAGAGACAAAATTAGGGTACTGGTTGCCAGGGACAGGGGGAATGGGGAGTGATGCATAACGGATATAGCGTTTCTGTTTGGAAAGATGGGAAAGTTTTAGTAATGGAAGGTAGTGAGATACCATAACATTGTGAATGTGATCAATGCCATGGAAGGTATGCTTAGGAGCGGTTGAAATGGGAAAACTTGTATTGTATATATGTTCCCACAACTAAAAATAGAGAGAAAGAGCAATTAAAGGGACAATGACAATTAAACGCAATATATGACCCTGGATGGGATCTAGCAAGGGAGGAGAAAAGGCTCAAAGGGTCAGTATTAGAACATACGAAAAAACTGGAATATAGACTGTAAACTTTGTATTCATGTTAAATTTCCTAAACTTGATAACTATACTTCATGTGGTTACATGAGTGAATATCCTTGTTCTCAGGAAATATACACAGCAGTATTAAGTGTTAGGAGCATTATGTATGTAACCTACACTCAAGTGTTCAGAAAACAGTTTGATAAATAGAAAGACAGATAGATAGACAGAATGATATAGCAAGTGGCGAAACGTTAAAGTTGGTGGAGATAGGTATGGGGGGGGAGGAGGGGTGTGTTTGAGTTCCCTGTATGGATTTTGTATTACTTTTATAATTGTTCTATATGTTTGAAAGTATTTTAAAATAAAAAAAGTTAAAAAAATTTACAATGAATAAGCATTATTCTGGTAGTAAGAAAAATTCAAAAGATTTTATGTAAATATAAATACATATATAAATAAATGGCACATCTGTAATATGTACTGATGTTTTATTAAACAGGTTTTCAACCTTGCTTTCCTAAATTTCACCCTGTGCTCTTGTATTCTGTAGTAAAACCCCTGGTATATGTCACTTTCCACATTACTTATGCAGCCATGCAGCTGTGATACTCTCCCCTGATCGTCGCTCTTCATACATCAGCATTGCCCATACTTCCCTGATTGCAAGACTCACTTAGGGTACTTGTGAAAATAAGGACTTTCAGACCTTTTTCATAGAGTATGTTTCAATAAGTCTGGGGAATCTTTATTTTTAGTAAGGATCTCTACATGATCCTTATGACCAGTGATATTTGGCAAATGGTGTTGCAAAATATTACGTTCTCAAAACTTCAGTAATTCTTGCTCACTTAATTCTAATCTCTCTTCCCCAAATGCAGCTTCATTTCTCCCTGTTCAATCTTTTAGATATTTTTTTTTTTGCTGTATTCAGAAAGATAGTGAAAAAACACTGGATTTTTTTTTAAAGGTGATTATTTATTTCCTTTTTAGTTTATAGAAGTAATAGTTGCTTATAATTAAAAAAAAAAAAGAGTCAAACATTACAGAAATGGAGTGACCCAGAAAGAACTGGAGTCTTGGAAAGAATTTCTGCAAAAGTATGGCTAAAAATCAAAGGCAAAATGATAAACAAATGCTTTGAAAATATTTTCTTTTCAGAGAGGGAAAGGAGGCTGTACAGCCAAAGAAGTAGTGAATGTGCCAAGCAGTGAGGCACGAAACTTCAATCAGAATGTCTCATATCCAAAGGAAGCCCCAAATCCCCTATCTTATTAATCTCTTCAAACATGAAATTCCAAATATGTGTGCTTCATTATTCTTGATTTTGGTTATTAGGAAGGAATAATTTCTTTTAGTACACGAAAATACCTAAACATACTTGAATATTAATATGCTGTGTTCATAATCAAACTATGTTAGTAAACTAACTGATGGCCCAAAATGGAGGCCCAGCATAAATTTGGTAGTGTTATTCCTTTCCCTGAAGATGGATATCTAAGGAGTGAACCTATACAGTTTGTAAGGTTTGGTGACGCACATGAGTACACACAAATAAGAACAGGAGTAACAGCTGTGGGTTTTCTTTTCCCATTATCAATTTGTCATTGCCATCCTTTTATATTTTTTACATTAACTTAAGGAATAATTATACTGCAAATAAATCCCGGTTTTAAGAATGTTTCTCTGATGCTTTAATTTAATCATTTGCTTTTTAAATAATAAAGTTGCTGCCCCATTACAACAATGCTGTGGTATTTTGGAATATTAGCAACCCCAGAAGGAACTCTTTAAAAAGAAGTTCTTGTACCTGTGGTCGCTCAGTCTGCACTCGACGAAGGCACTCTGCACCATAGATTACTGTATTCTCAGGGATGACTTCAAAAGTATTCAGGTTGCAACAAGCCCCAATGATGCAACCGCTTGTTAATATTACATTTCTGCCTACATATGCTGCAGTAAAAACATAAAAGGAATTACAATTTAAGACATTAGATGATTAGGACACAATTTTTTTCTAAGATGAGTTAGGTATAAAGACATAAACTGGCCTTAAGAAAAAAATTGAAGTAAATACTTTAGTTCAGAGTTTGTATAGCATAAAGGCAAGTTGCACAGGCAGGAGTTTAAGATGGATTTGAAACAGAGCTCTGCTGCTATTTAGCTTTGTGACCTTGGGCAAGTTGCTGTAAATTCTCTGAGCCCAAATCTATCTAAAAAATGAAGAGAACACCCTACTTCACAATTATTGCTATAAGGAAATGAGACAATAAATGTAAAGTGCTAAGCACAGGTTTGATGCCCAGTAAGCTTATAATAAATAAGGAAGAATGATAATAATGATATTGAAAATAATTGGCAATTCAATTTAAAGTAAAAATCATTTAGTAGACTAACAAAAAGCCAGCATTTTATTTCATGCCTATTAGGACTAAGAAAAGATAAGCCACTATTCCAGAGGAAAGAAATGCCACTGTTCGGGTTCTTTCAGGACCCTAATGGGACAGGTACTTGGAGCTACTTCCCCAGCAGCGGTGGTGACTTTATAACCCTCTGCCTGGCTCTGTTTATGACAAATAACTTATATTCTTTTCTGATTGACTAGTGTAAAGTAGTTCTGAAAGTAAAGAAAACAAACTGCCAGAAAAACCCTGATTTTTTTTTCCCTTTAATTCTATAACACCAAGCACAGGTACAAGTATTTATACATTTTTCAAATCTTTCACTTTAACTTTTATGGTTTAATTCAATCAGTTGACTTGTGCATCTCTGCAGATGCATGAGATACTTTTGTAAAATCTCATACAATTTACAGATATCTCCTGTTGGTTCTGTTTCCCTAAAAAACCTTGACCACTACAGGCTGTTACACTCCTTCACTGGATCTCCTAGTTTACTTAACTTCTTATTATCATAAACAACCCAGAGATGAACGTCTTTGTACATGTCCTTTTATGGACTTGTGCAGTAATATACGTGGGATATGTGCACAGGAATTAGGATTACTCAGTCATAGGATTTATTTGACTGCATTTGACTAAATGTTGCCAAGTCACACTCCAGAGAGGTAACACAAGTCTATACTCCTACCAGCAGCCTGACAAGGTTCTGAGGTCCCATATCCATTGCAATGATTAACATAGCCAGTTTTCTAATTTTTCTCCTTCTGATAGATATAAAGTAGTATTTTGCTGTTTCAGTTTTAAAATTCTTATTTTTATTTTCACTTACATTTTCCTGGATTAACAATGAGATTGAGCACTTCTTCATGTCTCATCTTTACTTTCTTCTATGAACTGCATATTAAAATAGTTTACCCACTCTCTATTGATTCCTTTTTTTTCTTTCTTATTTATGTGTAAGTATTCCTTTGGGATACTGAAATTAGTCATTTATTGTTCTGAAATACTGTAAATATCTGATTTATAAATTTATTACCTATCATTAACTTTTTAAAAAGTTTTTGACTGTATAATATAACACATACAAAGCAAAGAAAGAAAAAAGCAGTAATTTTCAAAGCACTCTTCAACAAGTAGTTACAGGACAGATCCCAGGGTTTGTCATGGGCTACCATACCAGCATCTCAGATTTTTCCTTCTAGCTGCTCCAGAATGTTAGAGACTAGAAGGAATAAATATTTTTTTATCACCACAATTGACTTTTTTTTCTTTTTTATGAAAAACAATGTATATACACAAAAGCAATAAACTTCAAAATACATCAGAATAAATTTATCATTAACTTTTACATTGTATATTTTAATGAACAGAAATTCTTAGTGATCATAAAATCCACCATCTTTTTTTGCCTTAAAAAAAAGGTATACAGCTGAATTTTTTAATTAATATACTAACCAAATAACCAGAGAACCACATGACAGATTAGGTTCCTTAAAGGTAAAGAATTAGTCTCACAGCTATTTCAGTTTACATCCAATCATACCTACCTTCCAAGCATATCACTCTGTCATAGTTTATACTTAGGTAGCTGTCTCAGGACATCACAAATAGAAATAAGATAATTACTTTTCACAATAAAACTCTAAATACTTTACCTTTTGACTCAATAACATTATTATCTCCCATTTTCATGGCTTGGGAATCTGTAAGCAAGAGTTAAGTAAATACTATAATTATGTTTTTTTTCCTAACACATACAATGTGTCATTATACTGCAATGGACTGAGGACAGAGCATAGGAAGGGGTATGCAAACTTTCCTTTGCCAGAACACTTTGCTCAGGTAATCTGAAAGCACATTTTAAAATTTCAACATAAACATCTCCAAGCATGAATAAATGACTTTTATATTTTTTAAAGAAATGAACAGATCTACACCCCTATTTTATAAGTGTAACATATTTTCACAATTGTTTTAAGGAAATTAAAACTATCCATCACTCAATCACTTAAAGATAGCTGTTAACAATTTTATTTGTTTTTAAATTTAAAAGAAAAAACATGTAATTCCCTTTATATAGCTGGGAATCAAATAGCAAAAAAATAAAAGATTTGAAGTTCACTTTATTCAGGTCACCTTAATTTGCAAGCATTTTTCCATGCCATTAATATCTTTAAAAACATAATTTTTAATGACTGCCTGTAGCTTAATCTATATATTTTGCTATCATTGAATATTTAGATTTTCCCCTCCAAACATCTTCTACTATAAAATGTTTGACAATACCATGAAAAGATTTTACTATCTTTTGAGAATACAAAACCAAGCAAATGAACAGGTAACACTCTGGGAAAAAAAAAAAAAAAAGAAATACTTTCAACCCCATTTCCATCCCTGCCCAACATTTGCTTGTATCAGACAATGTATTGTTTACCTAAAACTATATAAGAACCAAAGTGACAACACTGTGATTTTTAAATCAGGACAGGAGCCAAGATCACCCTTTTTCTATCTACTACCACTCAGTCATGACTATTGTCAATAAGTTGTAGTATCAGCAAGAGCAGCAAGATGTTACCTTCAAATCGTTGAGCTAAAGGTACGTGTGTGTGTGTGTCTAAATATTGCATAGTTCCTTTACTCTTTTGGGATTTTCTTTGGAACAGGAGGGACCATTTCTTCTTTTCATTTTTTTTTTTTATATACTGCAAATCTTTTGAAAGGGCCTTGTTCTAAAATGTAATTATGATATGTATATACACATAAACACACACTAAAATCATACTTGATAGATAAATTATAACAATTTCTATAGGAGGGAGATTTGAGTTCTAAAAGACAGCTGAGAATGATTTATCTTATCACATTGTAAAGGATACAACAGCCAACTTCAAACACATTATTGGTGCCAATGATCATAGGTTTGGGTTCTGATTCTCCAGCATCAGGGGTGATATTATCAGGATGACTGTAAAAAGAAGAGACAAATCATCAAAAAGTCAATAATTAATAAGCAATTCTCCTCCCATTCTAGAATTTGGGCAATTACTTCATAAGTTTTCTCTATAGCAAGTTTAAAACACGTAATTATCTGTTATTTCTTAATCCAAGTGAAATATATGTCCTCTATGTTGGAGAAGTCTTCATTTTGAATTGAAAAAGAGCTAATGAAAATCAAGAAGTCATACGTGTGTGAAGAAGGACGGCCTTCCTTTGCTTATTATCTTTTAATAATAAACTTATTTGTAGAGCAGTTTTAGGTTTACAGAAAAACTGCACAGCACATAGAGAGAGCCCATGTAGGCTTTCCCCTCTCCACAAATTTCCCCTATTAATACCTTGCATTAGTATGGTATATTCATTATAATTGATGAACCAATATTGATACATTTTCAGTAACTAGTCTATAGTTTACACTGGGCACATTTTTTGTTACAGATCTTTGGGTATTGAGAAATGTGTAATGTCATATATCTATCCTACAGAATGATTTCACCATGCTAAAACTGTCTGTGTTCCACCTATCTGCCCTTCCTTTCCCCTCCTCCTGAAGCTCTGACAACCTCTGACTTTTTACTTATCTCTATAGTTTTTGCCTTTTCACAATTTCATATAGGTAGAAACATATAGAATGGAGCCTCTTCAAACTGGCCTCTTTCATTTAGCAATATACATTTAAGGATCCGCTGTGTGTGTGTGTGTGTGTGTGTGTGTGCACGCGCGTGTGGCTTAATAGCCCATTTCTTTTTATTGCTGAATACTCCATTGTGCAGATGTGCCGCACTTTGTTTAGTCTTTCACCCATGGAAGGGCACCTTGGCTCCTTCCAATTTTTGGCAATTATGGATAAAGCTGCTATAAACACTCATGTGCAGATTTTTGTGTGGACATACATTCTCAAATTCTTTGGGTAAACACCTAAGAGCACAATTGCTGGATTGTATTGTAAACCTATGTTAGCTTCCTTTGCTTATTTTTTAAACTCAAAGCCCAGAGGACCTTTCCCAGGATAACATAAAAGAACAATGGCTATGACTTTTAGCTCGTTAAACTGGAATAAAAATCATGCCTAACTTGAAAAATTTCTAACTTTATTTACTCATTCAAGGTTGTGGAATGTAAACAGATATTCACATAAGATAACTATTTTATGCTATTATGTAGTTAACTGAATTATTTGGAACATAAAAAGTTCATGGTCTAGGAGGAAGTCATTTTAAAATGGTGAAACGGTGCTTTATCTTTGACATTAGAGTTACTGCAGACTACAGCTGTTGCTAACTGACTTACACTAAACATACCAAATATGTATTTTTCAAGAAACAGCTTAATATAGTAAGAAACTCCCAAAACTCAACTCAGCATTAAGACAAATCAGTCTCTTTATCACAGTTAATATTTTCCCAAGATCTTCTTACAAATTACATATACTGTTGCCATAAATTAGGTGTGTACTTGAATTTCATGCCAAAATTTTATCTAGTAAGCCTCACAGATGTTTATGAAAACTTTGTAGGTATTACAGTCTAGATTACTGAGATCATGTATATGTTCTCTATATATCTTTGTATATATATATATATATCTTAATATAAATATGTATCTTTAAAGTTTAAAAATTGCCCCAAGACCCAAATTTTAAAAACATAATTCTGTGTGTTACTTCTGCAAAACATGTGAAAATATATATTGGAGTTTAGTTCATGTATCTGGGCATGAATAATAACATTTCAGCCCAAACCAAGAAACCCATTAAAAAACTCACTTCAAGATGGTCCTCACAGCTCTTGGATGTTGGAGGTACTCAGGAAATGTTTGCTTAATGAACACACAGGGCAGTAATATATGAGGGAAAGATTATCACACAAACAGTAGGAAATTCCAGTCCAAGTTATACCCTGGACAAGCCTCTTAGCCTATCTGGTCTTTGGATTACTCATTTACTAATTATTTATCTTGAAAATGGCCCTTAATCTTCCTGTAGCTCTAGAGTGGTGGGCTTCCAGATGTTAGTTCTTATGAATAGCTGAAATTAATAAAATATTTCTGTGTACTTAATTCAGAGTACCTGTAAGTCTTACTCACGCATTTATAATAAGGGCCTGTTCTTCTATTAGGTTCCCTTCACCAATCACTATTGGCCCGGCTTCTGCAATAATTCGTGCTTTAGGGTGGATCACCGTCCTAGGACCTGTTGAAAATATTGTGAGAAGACATATGGGTAAAGGCTCTGTTTAGGTGGGAGATGACTGAGGGTGAGTTAAGATGTTGGGAGGAACATTTTCTAAATATGTACATTTTCTAAATATTTCTAAATATGTACCCATACTAGGGAACCTACAAATATATTAGTTTGTCTGCCGTTATTGTTAGTAGTTGGTGCCAAACCTTGTGCCAAGAAGAGTGGAAAGAGCAAGGTTTGGGAGTCAAACAACTCTAGCTCCCCTCCATTTCAGAGTCTCTTATCTCAGCTGTGAAATGGGGTGATGATAATACCAGCCTCACAGGGGTCATGTAAGGATTAGATGAAATCAGTTTTGTAGACATAGTATCTGGCACAGAGTTGGCAATAAAAATTATTGCCCCTCCTTCCTTTGCCTCATAAATGTAAAGCTCTTTTTGCTTACAATGAAGTACTTTCTTATGCTAGTATACCACAGGATTAGTGCTTTATTAAGTGATTAAAGAAAATACGAGCAGATAGGACTCAGGAAATATGGACTCTAACCTTAGCTTTGTCACTTTGCTAACATCCCTACTGCAAGCATGGTCGATGATATATTTTGTTTTGTTTTCACTAATAAGACTTTTTATTTGTTACTTTTAGAAGTCTGAATTTTAAACAGATTCTTGGACTGGTGGCTCATTTCTATCAGCTCATTCCACTTTAGCACCTATCTATCTCATCTCTAGTTGCTTTTCTAGAACTACTACTGTCACCGTGAAGCTCCATGAGTTTTCTCAATTCAGAGCTTCTTCAGCATTTTTTCTTTTCTAATAAATACATCATGGAGAGGATAGAAAGACTGGCAAGCCTGTTCTATGTCTTCACCAATGCTGTCTGGAATCAACTTATTGATTACTTCTTTCAAGTCTTTTGTCTGCACCTCTCAGGTCATGATTTCCATCATCTTCCAGATTTGGTGGACTTGTTGGCGCTGGGCATAACAGGTCTTCTGAATCTGATTGTTGCATGTTTTAGTAAAACCAACACAGAACAGAGGAAGCAAATAATCATTGGTAGTTCTGACATCAACATGAGTTTCAATCATGGTTTGCCATCTTTTGACCATGGAACACATTCTATCACAGGTAAGATCCATGCCATGGAAGTTGGTTAGGCAGTTTTTGCCCTGCACATCTTTAGTAATTAGCTTGAATTTTCTAAATGCAATTTCATCATTCTGCAGATGAGCAAACCTCACTTCAAAAACATGACCCTTAAGGCCATCAGATGCAAATTTGGTTCCTTGAGTCCTTATAACTAGTGTTTTCCCTATATTTCTTACATTAAACATTGCTGGTGCTTTCACATCATATCAACCTTTCTTAGAAAATGAGTGAACCACTTTCTACTGGGCTCCTTTTTTGCTACCTTTTGTAAGGCACCTGTTCTTGTCAACCACCAAAAAGGCCTAAGATATTATTTTAACCAGTTAAAAATTGGAAACGTTAAAGGAGGTAGTGGAAGGGGCCAGATGTGATTACTGGAATCCTAAGGCTCTGACAAAGGGAGACCTGACTCCAGTCTCAAATCTATGGGAGCAGGAAGAGATTTCATAACATCCATTCTATGGTCAGGGTGGAAGAAGCACAGCACTGCCTAACTAGGACACAGACTCTGTGTTCCCCTGACCTTTATTCACCCACAGGCCTAGTATCTTGTCAGTCCTGAAATCACTGTTGAGAAAACATACCCTCCTGGTAGCCTCTTCCTCCAACCCCTGCGTCCGTCCGTCCCCAAAAATCAAGGCTATTTTTATTGGCAAACAAATGAACAAGAGACAATTGATTTCAGAAGTAAGAAGGAATGGGCAGAAGTGCCAAGGGAAGGTGGGAGGGAGGGGGAGGACCGGAAGATGACACTGTCCGTATAAATTGTGAATATAATTCACTAATCAGTATCTGCTTGTGACAGGCACAATGCAGTGCTATGTATTATAACAAAATGAAAATAAATACATGCATTTTTGCCTGTGTTAGCTTTTTATCTTAAAAACTTGGAATACTTAATACATTCACTCACAAATATGTTAAAATAAATAAGGAGTTGTTCCTGGTGCCCAGAGATTTGGAAAAAACCTTGGTGCAGCTTATTCTTTTTCCAAACAATGAAAAGCTGGGGAATGATAAAGAAAGTGGTGGCCCAAAATGTGCTGAACAGTCAAATGACAGTCAAAGGATGAACAGTCTGGAAAAAAAAATGTGAGAATAGCCTTGTTATTTCTCAGTCACCTCTGGCTCCACAAATTCTCAACTGCTAAATAAAATTTCCCAGCAAATTATCCTATTCAGGATAGAATATTTCAGAATAAAAGATGGGGTTGAAGGGATCTCTATTCCCAAATTATTGGGAAGTTTCTTAAGTTGACCGTGAGGTGCCTTTTTATATAGTTCATAAAAGTAGTACGTGTTCATTACAGAAAATTCAAACAAAGAAAAAAGAGAAGACCCTCCCCTCATGCTAATCCCATTAACTAGAGATAACTATTTAAAACATTGGGGTATATTATTCCAGACTTAAGTATTACTGTATACTTAAGATCTGTAAATATCACTGTATGTAAATTATCTCATTAAAACAAGTTTAAAAATGTATTCTGAATACAGGGGGCAGGCCATGGTGGCTCAGTGGTGGAGTTCTCACCTGCTATGCTGGAGACCCGGGTTCGAGTCCCGGTGTCTGCCCATGCAAAAAATAAAAGAATGAATACAGGGTGCACGGTGGTTCAGTGGTAGAATGCTCACCTTCCAAGCAGAAAACCCGGGTTCGATTTCTGGATCATGTATGCCCCACCCCCCATGAATAAATACATATTCTTTCATATTTTTTGAAGGAAAAAAAATATGCAGATACTTTTAAAAAAACAAGAACAGTACCTTCCCCTACTGGGTCATGATAAATTTTCCATGTTAAGTACATCTAGATACAATAATCTTTTAAGATCTTTTTAATGTTTGAATGGTATTCCACATTGTATCAGTACACCATAATTTATTTAACTGATCCCTTAATAATGGGCACTTAGGTGTTACGGCTTTCAGGGGACAGGTGCTAAACAACGCTGAAATGAACATTAGATTCCTTTGAAATAAATTTCTTCCAGTTGTGTGAACCAATTTAAATCTGTAGTTTGTACAATACTAGGTTTACATTTTGCTTCAAAATGTTCTGTGATTAAAGGAGCACACTCTTTCTATTTGAGATTGTTTGTAATTAAACCCTACTATCAGGCATCCCACCCTTTGTCTAGAAAGTCAAGACTCTGGGCTTGGTCACTTAAAGGATATGTGCTTAATTACTAAAAAGCCTCAGGTTTCTCATCTATATGTACAAAGATGAAATCTAAAACAACCTACCTCACTACTGGCTGAAGTATGGATTATATCAAATAATGTTTGAAAAGGGAAATCATGGGATTTGGCCAGTAGTTCCTAAAAGTGGAAGGTATCATTATCTGCCACTAAGAGCTAACAAAAAAACTTGATTGTAATATGCAAAATAACTCATTCCAGTTCGAGAAACATTACAAAAGAGACTGCTTTACCCTTCTATTCAAGTATCAAGGTGATAATGCCTTTTAATGGGGGGTGTGGGGGGTGAGATTCCACACATTATTGTAGGCAGTAAAAAAATTAAGGTATATTCTACAACTAGCTTTTAAAATCTTAGGCAGGAGGAAGAGATCATGATGGCTCAGATAAAAAGTGCATCTTTTACAACTGCAAGGTAAGCAGCCCAAAGCTCTGCTCTGCTGGCCCTCAAGCTGTAGCTTTTGATAAGAAGATACCTGAGGATGAATCAGCAAAAGAGGTACTACTAGAACCTATGTATTTCTTTCAAAATTCCTCTAACGTGTAACTTTTTTATGCGCCCCGACATATATATATATTCCTATATCTTTACATACACACAGATATTCCTATATCTTTACATACACACAGATATAGATAGATATGTGATTTGTATATCATAGGGAATTTTGTGTACAATTTTTTTTTTGGGGGGGGGAGGGGAAGGGTAAATGAACCAGGAATCCAGCCCAGGTCTCCCATATGGCAGGTGAGAATTCTACCACTGAACTATCCCATGCTCCCCTTAACTGTGAAAACAACTGATATTTTCACTCTTCCCTTAAAAAAAAAATGACAGAGGACAGCTGACATGATCAACATGGCAACATAAACATCCCCTGAGAAAGCCTCCCCAGAGATTTAGAGAATAAAAGAACAAATTCCACCTGCTTTGAATTCTGGAGCATGGAAGGCTCCACAACACTGAATCAAAGAAACAAAAATCTCAGGTAGTAGTCCACCCTGGACTGCCATCAGTTCCTGTCCCCTGCCACCCTCCAACTTGGTCCTGCAAGGCTCGGGAACTACACAGAGGCAGCATGGCCCTGGGTCCATCTCATTGCAGACAGAGACGGCAGACCAAATCACAGCAGTGAGTTAGAACTCCATACATATCAGGCCAGGCAGGGACCTAGTCTGCAGAGACTCAGGGCAGGCCACAATCTGCCAAGAAGTGCTGAATACAGAGGGGCCCTTTACAAAGGGAAAAAAAGAAAAAGAGAGTGAGAGACTGCCATAGAAAAGCTAGTAAAAACTGTTGTACTCCTGTGACCAATCCAGTTTCAGTCAGCTGGACCACCTACAGGCAAAACGGACTTTTCTGAAGTGACCCACCTTTCTGGACTGACCCCATCTGGCTCCTTGGAGTGGGATACACTAATGGGGAAGAAACTGAAGTCTCACAAAGGGTAAAACAGGATAGGTCCCAGAACTGCGAAGTGTAAGGAAAATGCGGCACTGAGTAAGAGAGAGAATTTAAACAAATCACAGCTCAGGAGAAAGTTCTGCACAAAAACAAACAGAACAGATTAAGATTCCCAGAGAAGGAAGAGAATAAAGGTGGCTTTCTCCTGGAGGTGAAACAATTGCAGAAAGAGTACAATCTTAAAAATGCACCATATATCTACATCAGAGTCAGAAGATCTGAGAAAATCTGAACAGTTAATCATGGACTATTCTAAAGATCCAGAGTAAATTGGACTAGGTGCCAAAGAAGAGCCTCAACAAAAAGCCAATAAACAATAAAATCCTAAACAAGAGAAACAGACCTTCAAAGTTAATTTAACAAGAGAATCAGATGCCTAGAGATCAGCAAAAAAAAAATCACAAGCCAAATTAAGAAACAGGAAGATATGCCTCAGTTAAGGGAACAAATTAAAACCTCAGAGGAGACTCAGGAGCTGGAACAAATCAAAGACGTTCAAACAAATGTCCTGAATCAATTCAAGAAGATGAAGAATAATATGCATAAAGAGATGAAGATTATTAAGAAGATAATGTGTGGACAAAAGAATTTGAAAGTAGAAAAATAAAACATAACAGAAATTATGGGGATGAAAGGGACAATAGTAGAGATTAAAAATACACTAGAGGCATATAATGGCAGATTTGAACAGGCAGAAGAAAGATCCAGCAAATCAGAAGAAAGGATAATCAAAATCTTACAGACAGAAGAACAAATAGAAAAAAAGAAGATAAAAAATTGAGCAATGTCTCAAGGATTTGAGTGACAGCACAGAGCTCACAAACATATGCATCATGGGTGTCCCAGGAGGAAAAGAAAAGGGAAAAAAGGAGCAGAAGGAATATTTGGGGAAATAAATAATGGCCCAAAGTTCCCCAACTGTTATGAAAGACAAAAATATACATGTCCAAGAAGTGCTCACACTCCAAACACAATAAATCCCAATAGAACGACTCCAAGACACATACCAATCAGAATGTCAAATGCCAAAAATAAAAAGAGAATTCTGAAAAAAGCGATTTGTCACATACAAGGGATCCTCAATAAGACTAAGTGCCAATTTCTCAAAGGAAACCATGGAGCAGGAAGACAGCAGTGTGATATATCTAAGTTACTGAAAGAGAAAAAGTGCCAGCCCAAAATTCTTTATCCAGCAAAACTGTACTTCAAAAAATGAGGGAAGCAGGCAAACATCTACCTCAATTTCTCCTTCACTGATAAGTTTTTGAAGAGTTTAGGATTTTTCTCAAAAGTATGGTTGTAAGTGGATTTTTAATCAGGACTTACTCTGTATGCATGTGTAATTTCGGCAGATATTTTCCTTGTGATTTTTCAAGAACAAATGATCATACAAGTCACCCAGTTAGCTAATACATGGAGCCTGACTCACTGTTTGAAGAATTTGTGCTTACTTGATATGGGGGCTAAGGGAAAATATGTAGCTTGAGGAAATTGTTTTTAGACAGGAACAGCAGAATATTAGCTCAACTATGGAATTTTGGGAATCTATTCTCTTATACATGAATCTCATTGCAATTAACATTGTAATAGTAAAACCCAACTGTTGCGACTCTTAAATTTCTCTAGTTGTGTTATGATTCTTAAACTTTTCTTTCAGAAAAATTGGATTGAAAGAAATGGACATTTTCTAAATGAGGCTTGGCTTTCATGAAAAATTGTTTGAATTAAAGATTATATTAAAAGGATTTAAGCTCACTAAAAGTGTCATAATGCAAATGTAGAATATATAGTGGGTAAAGTAAAGGAAACTACCTTACTTTTCTTTGAAGGTTTTGTAGAAGCACAATTAAATATTCTAAAATGACTTTGTTATACATGAGCCATCTGGTGCAAAAGAATTCTAGACTGCTAAGTCTGAAGGACCAGGAATAAATGCATTGTGCTGGTAAAAGATTCATTCTTCATTGTTTGCAGGTTCCTCATCAAATCTGTAATTATACACTGTTTCTGTCATCAATAAAACAACTTTAAAAAAAAAGAGTATTCACAGATAAACAGAAACTGAGAGAATCTGTCAACAAAAGACCCACCCTACAAGAAATACTAAAGGGAGTTCTGCAGGTTGAAAGGAAAGGACAGGAGTAGTATGAAGAAATGGAGATTATCAGTAAGGGTAATAAAAGGGTAGTAACAAAACCCAATAGTACTGCATCCTCAATACACAAGTCTATTCTTTGATTAAAATAAGAACCAGAGATAGACAATAAAGACTGAGATGATATAATCTAGGAATGCCTAGAGTGTATAATGATAGTGACTAAATGTACCAATTAAAAAATGTTTTTGCATGAGGAAGAACATAGGAATGTCATTACTGCAGGGTGTTGAAAATAGATCGTAATTAGTATTTTAAAATTTTAACTTTTGTGTGAGACTAAAGCAAAAAATGTTTATTTGGTACAAAATTTATATTTTGACTAGTGCATTTCCTAATATTACTTATGTTGACAGCTTAATTGAACACCATAAGTATGTGGAACCTTGAGTAGGGCATAAGATTTTGTTGGTTTGTCCAGAGTGATTTGAATAGTGAATAAAAAAGTATTTGCAAAGTCCCCTTGGGGGAATGTGGAGAAAGGGGGAAAATTCAACTTCTCCAAGTTGAATTCTCGATATTTTCACAAGCAGTGTGGACAACCAAAGCTGTAGGCTGAGCCCCCAGTCTTGGGGTTTAGTCATATGAAACTTAATCCCACAAAGGATAAGTCAAGCCTACTTAAAATTAGGCCTAAGAGTCACCCCCAAGAGAACCTCTTTTGTTGCTCAGATGTGGCCTCTCTCTCTCTCTCCAGCCAACACAACAAGGAAACTCACCACCTTCCCCCTGTCTACGTGGGACGTGACTCCCAGGTGTGTGGACCTTCCTGGCAACGTGGGACAGAAATCCTGGAATGAGCTGAGACTCAGCATCAAGGGATAGAGAAAACCCCCAGAATGAGCTGAGAGGGATTGAGAAAACCTTCTCCACCAAAAGGAGGAACAGTGAAATGAGACAAAATAAAGTGTCAATGGCTGAGAGATTCCACACAGAGTTGAGAGGTTATCCTGGAGGTTATTCTTATGCATTAGATAGATATCACCTTGTTAGTCAAGATATAATGGAGAGGTTGGAGGGAACTGCCTGAAAATGTAGAGCTGTGTTCCAGTAGCCATGTTTCTTGAGGATGATTGAATAATGATATAGCTTTCATAATGTGACTGTATGATTGTGAAAACCCTGTGTCTGATGTTCCTTTTATCTACCTTATCAACAGATGAGTAAAACATATGCAATAAAAATAAATAATAGGGGGAACAAATGTTAAAATAAATTTAGACTGAAATGCTAGTGATCAATGAAAGGAAAGGGTAAGGGGTATGGTATGTATGAATTTTTTTCTGTTTTCTTTTTCTGAATACATGCAAATGCTCCAAGAAATGATCATGATGAATATGCAACTATGTGACGATATTGTGAATTACTGATTATATATGTAGAATGGAATGATCCAAAGTTAAGAATGTTTTCATTTGGTGTTTTTTGGTATTAAAAAAAAAAATGTAATGGAGAGGCTGGAGGGAACTGCCTGAAAATATAGAGCTGTGTTCCAGCAGCCATGTTTCTTGAAGATGATTGTATAATGATATAGCTTTCACAATGTGACTGTGTGATTGTGAAAACCTTGTGTCTGATGCTCCTTTTATCTACCTTATCAACAGATGAGTAAAACAAACGGAATAAAAATATATAATAGGGGGAACAAATGTTAAAAAAAAAGAGGTACAAAAGTCAGAGGATTAAAGTTTTAAAAACATAAGTATAGGATTATGTCAATCATATAGTTGCAAAGCCTAGAACAGGCATAATTTATTGTCTGGCCAAATAATTGTAATAACATTGCAGTAAAGTTCTGTTGATCTGACTTAAAAAAATAATTTTAAACCAAGGAAACCACCATACACCAAATGACTTGTTGCTTCTGTGTTTTTACATAAATAATATTCGAGAATTAAAAATAATTTGGATACTTGAAAAAAAAAGTGTGTTATTTAAAATAATCTCTGTATTTTTTCTATAAGTTACCATCCTTTTGTGGTTATTGATTCCCAGCTTCATCCCATTGTGATCAGAGAAAGTGTGTCTAAATTTATAAAGACCTGTTTTGTGCCCCAGCATGCGATCTGTCCTGGGGGGTATTCCATGAGCGCTGGAGAAAAATGTGTATCCATGTGTTTTAGGGCACAACAACCCATATAAGTATGCTAGGTCTAGTTCATTTATCAAATTGTTTAGATTCTCTGTTTCCTTATTGATCCTCTGGTTATTCTGTCTATGCAGGAGAGTGGTGTATTGAAGTCTCCTACTATTATTATTAAAATGTTTATTGCTCCCTTCAAAAAAAAATAAGAATCAGAATACAATTGAACAGGAAAAAGCCATATTTCCTGATAACGGATGTGCAAAATATAAAGTGCAAAAGTGGGACAAAAACAATAAAAAGTGGGGAAGCAGAGGGATATGGAAACAGATCATGTATATGCTCTTGAAGTTAAGCTGGTATCTTTTCAAATAGGTAGATTACAGATGTAAATTATGTAATAAAACCCAGGATAACCCCAAAGACAGTACTTTAAAAATATATAGAAATAGAAATGAGGAAGGGATCAGTCAGATACATCACAAAAGATCAAATACACAGAAAAGGAGGTTGCAATAAAGGAAAAAAGAGTGAAAAAATAAAAGGCATGGCACATAAAACTCAAAAGACAAAATGGTGAAGTAAGTACTTACTGTCTTTATAGTAATAACATTCAATGTTAATAGATTAAACTTCCCAATCAAAAGACACAGATTAGAGGAATGGATAAAAAGGCATGATTTAACTATATGTTGTTTACAAGAGGCTCACCTTAGAACCAAAGACACAAACAAGTTGAAAATGAAAGGATGGAAAAAAGATATCCATGAAAACAGTAACCAAAAAAGAGCTGGGGTAGCTATACTAATATGAAACAAAACAGTCAAAGGCTGTTTTAAGAGACCAAGAAGGACAATATATAGTAATAAAAGCGGCAATCCACCAAGAAGAAATAACCACCATAAATATTTATGCACATAACCAGGGTGTCCCAAAATATATAACGCAAACACTGGGAAAACTGAAGGAGGAAACAGACACTTCTACAATAACAGATGGAGGCTTCAATACACCAATTCCATCAAAAACAGAACACCTAGACAGAGGGTCAATAAGGAAATAGAGAACTTGAACAATATGACAAACAAACTAGACCTAACAGACAAATACAGAACATTGTACCCCCAAACAGCAGATGTTTGTTCTTTTACATTCACATAAATCATTCTCCAGGATGAATACATGTTGCATCACAAAACAAGGAGCAATAAA
The DNA here is from genome assembly GCF_023851605.1 of Tamandua tetradactyla. Taxonomy (NCBI): domain Eukaryota; kingdom Metazoa; phylum Chordata; class Mammalia; order Pilosa; family Myrmecophagidae; genus Tamandua; species Tamandua tetradactyla. The sequence continues at coordinate 13,553,191 of NC_135352.1, forward strand.
TTTAAGAAAGATTGAAATCAAACAAAGCATCTTCTCTATCCATAATGGAATGAAGCTGGAAATCAGTAACAGACAGAGAACTGGAAAATCCACAAATATAAGGAACTTAAATAACATTGTCTTATCTGTGAGTCAAAGAAGAAATTCCTAGGAATATCAGTAAATATCTTGAGACGAATGAAAACAAGAACACAACGTATCAAAATTTTTGAGATGCAGTAAAGATAGTGCTGAGAGGGAAATCTAAATGTTTATATTTAAAGAGAAGAAAGAGCTAAAATCAAAGACCTAATTGCACACTTGGAGAAACTAGAAAAAGAACCACAAATTAACCCCAAAGCAAGCAGAAGGAAAGAGATAACAAAGAATAGAGCAGAAATAAATGAAAAAGTGAGAATAAAACAAGAGTCAAGAGACTATTCTGGAGGCTACCCTTATGAAATCTTCAGTTAGATAGTGCTAATTGCCATGGTTTGCTAAACCCCAACCAACATCACTCCTGTTGACTCTTAAGAACACCTAGGGCTCGAACTGAGAAAATGACTCATGCGCTAAGTTTCTTTCCTGGAACCTATAATTCCTGGAGGGTTCCCAGGTCAGATAAATCCTGAAACCTAGAGGAACCAATCTCTCCAAGATTATCAACTGATTATGCCCCTAGCTTTTAGTGTCAACACCCCTTCTCAACATGAAAAATTAGAATGGGCATTGCCAAGAGATCCCTATAGATTAGGAGAGGGATCAGAAGAGAAAGAGGATGTATAACAGAGAAAATAGGATTTAACAAGCAAGTATGACTGCTGAATTAGTATATTAATATTCCTTCTAGCCTCCAGTGTTTTGAAGCAACTAAAAGGAAAAATTTGAGATTGTGGAATGGTATCTCATGACAAACTCTGGGATCTGTTCTGTAACTACTTGTTGAAGTGTGCTTAGAAAATTATTGCTTTTTCTTTCTTTGCTTTGTATATATGTTATATTTTACAACAACAACAACAAAAAAAACATTAAATAAAACAATAATTAACAAAACCAAAAGGTGGTTCTTTGAGAAGATCAATAAAATTGACAAACCCTTAGCTAGACTGACAAACCAAAAGAGAGAAGATGCAAATAAATAAAATCAGAAGTGAGAAGGGGGGCATTACTACTAAACTTACAGAAATAAAAAGGATCATAAGAGGATATGATGAACAACTGTATGCCAACAAATTAAGTAACTTCGATGAAATGGACAAATTCTTAGAAACACATGAACAACCTACACTGACCCTAGAAGAAACGAAGACCTCAACAGAGCAATTAGAAGTATAGAAACTGAGTCATCAAATACCTCCAAACAGGGAAAAGCCCAAGAGCAAATGTTTCACAGGTGAATTCTTCCAATCATTCCAAGAATTAATACCAATCTGGCTCAAACTCTTCAAAAAAACTGAAGAGGAGGGAACACTACCTACCTTATGTAGGAGGCCAGTATCACCCTCAGACCAAAGCCAGATAAAGATACTACAAGAAAAGAAAATTACTCTAATGAAGATAGATGCAAAATTCTCAAAAAAAAAAAAAATACATACAAATCAAATCCAACAGTACATTTAAAAGTTATACACCAACCACACATACTCTTTGAGACCAATAGAAGAAAGGTTTATGTGATCTGGTACTGAAATTTCTGTAGTGCATAATCTAATTCAACCTATCTGTACAGCTCATATGAACAACTGAAACATGGAAAGCACAGAATGAGAAAGAGGTCCTTTGATCCTGTATAGATTACTGTAATGCCTGGAAACATCCTAGAGTATATTAAGCAGATAATCAAAAAGTATTGGCAAAGTCCCCTGAGGGAGGGGAGAAAGAATATGGAACTATTAAACCTTACCATCACAGAACCCCCTGATACTGTGTCAAACTTTAGGGATACCCAAATCAATAAGCCATGCCCTCGATCATGAGGCTTATTCTTGTGAAGCTTATGTAGGTAATGGAGAAGCTTAGAATACCTATAGGCATGGACGGGAGCGGGGACTAGGAAGTAAGCCAGGCTGTGTTCCTTGGATGCGTTACCCTCACCAGCACAGCTCCATGACTGGTGTGACTCACCCCACACCCCAGGCACTTGAACCCTGTCACCCACTCACATTCCCCACGCTCCAGGTGGCCCCACTCCACCAGCCCCCACTGCATGCACCTGCCTCACACTCCCACCCCAAGTGCAGCCTAACCCACCTCTCCTGCACCCCTCTCGAGCTCTACCTCCCCTTGCCTTTTCCCACAGGCTGTTGCCAGTGCATAAAGGCTACGGGCAGCACCTCCATACGTAGGCTACCCCCACCCCCCTGCCCATAGTGTCACATAACCGTACTCCACTCCCTCTGAGCTCTGCACATCCACATCCATTTATAGCACTCCCAAGCCCACACATGCACATGGGTTCCTAATCATGTCATTCAGCTCTGGGAACTAAACTTTACAGCAGTCCTAGAACTGTGCATGCACACATCCCTCAGCCTCACTTCCAGCTCTGAGAAAGTGTTGACCTGTGCAGCTGGGTCACATCTGCCCCCAATCCATGAAGGCATAACGCTGACCTGCTGACACCTCTACACATGCACACAAAGGGCCCCATGCACACCAGGGTTAGACCAGTGCACACCAGGGTTTCACCCCCAAGACTGGTGCACCCACACAGTTACAGTGAATGTGGGCTGTTAGATGCCCACATTCACAAGCATCAGCATCACATCCCTAACCTCCACCTATATCTGCTCTGAAACAAATCACAGCACTGAGGAAATTGAGGAAAAAGGAACTTTACCTAACTCATTTTATGAAGCTAATACTATTCTGGACAATCCTATAAAATCTCACGTCCTACTCAAGGAATCATTCTAATACCAAAACCAGGTAAAGATGCTATAAGAAAGGAAAACTACAGGCCAATCTCCCTAATGAACATAGATGCAAAAATTCTCAATAAAATATTAGCAAATCGAATCCAACAGCACATTAAAAAAATTATACACCATGACCATGTAGGGTTTATAGCAGGAATGCAAGGATGGTTCAACACAAGAAAATTAATTAATGTTAATACAGTACATTAACAAATCAAAAGGGAAAAATCACATGATCATCTCAATTGATGCTGAAAAAGCATTCAACAAAATTCACCATCCTTTTCTGATAAAAACATTCCAAAAGATAGGCATCAAAGATAACTACCTCAATATGATAAAGGGAATATATGAAAAACCAATAGCCAGTGTCCTATGCAATGAACAGAGACTGAAAGCTTTCCCCCTAAGATCATGTACAAAACAAGAATGCCCACTGTCACCACTAGTATTCAACATTGTGCTAGAAGTTCTAGCTAGAGGAACTAGGCAGGACAAAGAAATAAAGGCATCCAAATTAAAAAGGAAGAAGTAAAACTCATTATTTGCCAATGATATGACACTATACTTGGAAGATCCTAAGAACTCTACAGCAAAGTTACTTGAGCTAATAAACAAATTCAGCAAGGTGGTGGGATATAAAATTAATGTGCAAAAGTCAGTAACATTTCGATACACAAGCAATGACCTAGCTGAGGAGTCAGTTAAGGAAAAACGTCCATTCAAAAAACAACTAAAAGAATCAAGTACTTAGGAATGAACTTAACTAGGGAGGTAAAGGAATTGTACACAGAAAAGTACATAATATTGCTAAAAGAAATCAAAGGAGATCTAAATAGGTGGAAAGACACTCCCTGCTCATGGACAGGAAGGCTAAATATAGTTAAGATGTCAATTCTCCCCAAACTGATCTACAGATTCAACACAGTACCAATCAAAATTCCAAAAAACTACTTTGAAGATTTGGAAAAGCTAACTACCAAATTCATCTGGAAGGGAAAGAGACTCCAAATAGCTAAAAGCATCCTAAAAAAGAAGAACAAAATGGGAGGATTAACACTCCCTGACTTTAAAACCTATTACAAAGCCACAGTGGTCAAAGCAGCAGGGTACTGACACAAAGATAGAAGCATTGACCAACAGAATCGAATTAAGAGTGAAGGAATATACCACCAAAGCTATGGTCAACTGATTTTTGACAAGGCCCCCAAATCCTCTGAACTGGAACAAAATAGTCTTTTCAATAATTGGGCATGGAAGAACTGGATATCAACAGCCAAAAGAATGAAAGAGGGCCCCTAACTTACACCCTACATAAAAATTAACTCAAAGTGGATCAAACACCAAAATATAAGAACTAGCATTTTCTTCTAGCTTCTAGAAGAAAATGTAGGGAAACATCTTCAAGACCTAGTAATAGGAGGTACCTTCCTAAACTTTACACTTAAAGCACAAGCAACCAAAGAAAAAACAGATAAATGGGAACTCCTCCAAATCAAATGCTTCTGTACTTAAGAAGACTTTGTCATAGGTGATGAGGTAGCCAACTCAATGGGAGAAAATACTTGGAAATCACATATTGAACAAAGGTTTGATTTCCTGCATATACAAAGAAATCACACAACTCAACAACAAAAGAACAAACAATCCCATTGTAAAATGGGCTAAAGATTTGAATATGCATTTTTCTGAAGACCAAATACAGATGGCTCAAAAGCACATGAAGAGATGCTCATTTTCACTGATGATAAGGGAAATGCAGATCAAGACTACAATGAGATACCACCTCACAACTATAAGAATGGCCACTATTAAACAAACAGGAAACTACAAATGTTGGAGAGGATGTGGAAGAGCTGAAAGCAAAGACACAAACAGACATTTGCACACCAATGTTCATAACAGCATTATACACAATCGCCAAAGATGGAAACAAACCAAATGCCCATCAATAGATGAGTGGATCAACAAAATGTGGTATATACACACAGTGGAATATTATGCAGTAGGACAAAATGACATCCTGAACACACGACAAGATGGATGAGCCTTGAGAACATAATGCTGAGTGAAGTTAGCCAGACATAAAAGGATAGATATTGTATGATACCACTTTTATGACCAGCATAAAGGCATAATCAGAGGCTTATAATACAGAATTTAGGGGGCTTACAGATACATAGAAGCTAGAGATGGGTGAACTGTTAGCTAATGAGGTTGAACTCCAATGTAAGGAAATAGATAGGAGTGAAGGTGGTTCTCTAGTGGGTCTGTAAGTAATATTACCATATTGAAGATGAACAAGATTGAAAGGGGTTGTATAAACATACATCTCCCACTGACTCACACTAGAAATATGAATTAGTTCTTCCAAGAATTACTTCAAAGATATGATTCTTGCATATAGAGGGTTTAAATCCAGGGTATAGGGAAAAAACTGCTATTGCAGGCTATGATCGGCATTCAAAAGGAAACCATCAGCACTACAACAGTAACAGCAGAGGTAAATAATGTGGTGAGGGACAAGAGTTAAGAGGAGGTTTAGGTTTCCTATTTGGCGAGGGTGTGTTTAGTGGTTTTCTTTCTCTTGGGAACAATGAAATTATCTAAAATTGAGAATGTTGATAGACTGTGGACTTTGGGCTCTATACATGATTCCTTATTAATGCAGGTGGCTGAAGGATACACTGATGGAGAATTGGATTGGCTAATGATGGTGTACACTTACAAACGAAGGTTGTGCTGCTACAAAAAGGAACAAAGTCGTGAAGCATGCAACGATGTGTGATGAACAAGTGGGACATTCGGTGGAACAAAACAAAAAGAATGGTACGGTCACCTTTAGAAAATGCTTATAAGAAAACAGGGGCCTAGACTGTAAGCTTTTAGAGCAGACACATTAAGACCAGGGTGGTGACTATTATTTCTGGACTCTGAGAGGATGTTTTATATATATAACGTGATATTTAGAGATAATAATGAAGCCAAAGAGGTTGGGGTTAAAGTAATTCAGAATATAACATATTTTAGAACCACACACACTCTTTGAGACCAACGGAAGAAAGGTTTGTTTGGTCTGTGTTACGGTCATGCTCATGGGTCAACTTGGCCAAGTGGTGGTTCCTGTTTGTCTGGTTTGGCAAGTGCTGGCCTGTCTGTTGCAATGAAGACATTTCATGGAATTAAATCATGATCACATCAACTGTATCCACAGCTGTAATCAGCCAAGGGGAGTGTCTTCTGCAATGAGTGATGCTTACTCTAATCAGTGGAAGCCTTTTGAGGAGGATTCAGAAGAGACAGGCTCTCTTTCTGCTTTGGCTGGCGAGCCTCTCCTGTGGAGTTCGTCCAGACCCTCCATCGGAATCGTTGGCTTCACAGCCTGCCCTAAGCATTTTGGACTCTGCGTTCCCATGGTCACGTGAGACATCTTTATAGATTTTATATTTGTGAGTGTTCCCTGTTGATTCTGTTTCTCTAGAGAACCCTTAACTAACACAGTCTGGAATTGAAATTTTCTGTAGTGCATAATCTAATTCAACCCACCTATATAGCTCATTTGAACAACTGAAACACAGAGAGCATAGAGTAAGGAAGAGGCTCTTGAATATTGTATAGAGAATTGTAATGCCTGGATATATCCTAAGGAATATAAGCAAATAATCAAAAAGTATTGGCAAAGTCCCCTGAGGGATGGGAAAAAACTATGGAACTATTAAACCTTACCATCAGGGAATCCCCTGATACTGTGTCAAACTTTAGGGACACCCAAATGAACAGGCCATGCCTTCGATCAGGGGGCTTACTCATGTGAAGCTTATGTAGGTAGCGGAAAAGCTTAGACTACCTATAGGCATGCCTAACAGTTACTTCTGGAGGACCTCTTTTGTTGCTCAGATGTGGCCTCACTCTCTTTGAGCCCAACTCTGCAAGTGAAATCATTGCCCTCCCCTCTATGTGGGACATGACATCCAGGTGAAAGTCTCCTTGGAGACATGGGAGAGGACTACCAGGGATGAATACAGACTGGCACTGTGGGATCAACAATTCCATCCTGACCAAAAGGGGGAAAAGAAATGCAATTAATAAAGTATCAGTAGCAGAGAGAGAGTTAAAATAAAGTTGAGAGAGAGAGAGGCTACTCTGGAGGTTGGTCTTACGCAAGCTTCAGGCCGACCTTGCTATCTATCATAACCTGCCAAACACTCAAGAACACCTAGGGCAAGATATAAGATTCCACAAGGTTGCATGCACTAGAGTAACTTTCCAGGAACCTAAAACCTCCAGATGGGTCCCTGGTCCAGATAAGTCCTGAAATATAGCCCAGTCTCTCCAGAACATCAGATAGTTCCATCTCCCTACCCCATATTAGTGACAGGCCCTTCCAATATCAAAAATTTAGAATGGCCATAATCCAAACACCCCTAAAGAAAGGGATGGAAAGATCAAAAGTGATGGTGGAGTTATCTAGAGAAGATGGATTTAACAAATGAATATGAATGCTGAATCATTAAACTGATAGCTCTTTTAGTCTTCACTATTTTAGAGCAGATATAATTAAAAACCTGAAATTATGAAATTGTAACCCATGTCAAACTCTGAAATATGTTCTACAACTAATTGTGGTGCTGTGCTCTGAAATTTATAGCTTTTTTGTATATATGTTATTTTTCACAGAAAAGAAGGGAAAAAAGTCGATTGTGATGATCAAAAATATTTAAGACCTCTAGCTCCTATATTCTGGAGCAGCTAGAAGGAAAAACATGAGAGGATCGTTCGGCAGCGCATGACAAATTCTGGCATCTGTCCGGTAACTACTTGTTAAAGAGTGCTTTGAATACTACTGCTTTTTTATTTGTTTGCTTTGTATATATGTTACACTATACAATAAAAAAAGTTAAAAAAAAAAACAGTGAGATATCTTTTCATACTCATTAGAATGGCTATGATTTAAAAAAAAAGCAAAAATTACAAGTGTTTGAGAGGATATAGAGAAATAGGAATACTCAATCATTGTTGGTGGGATTGCAAAATGGTGCAGCCACTGTGGAAGATAGTTTGGCAGCTCCTCAGGAAGCCAAGGATAAAATTAGCAAATGACTTGGCAATCCTGCTACAAGGTATATACCCAGAAGAACTGAAAATAGGGACTCAAACAGATACTTGAACACTGATGTTTATAACCGCTTTATTCACAATTGCCAAAAGATGGAAATATCCCAAATGTCCATTAACCCATGAATGGATAATCAAAATGTGGTATATACATATAATGGAATATTATTCAGCTGCAAGAAGGAATTAGGTCTTGAAGTATTCAACATGGATATACCTTGAGGACAATATGCTGAGTGAAATAAGCCAGACTGAAAAAGGACAAATATTGTATTATTTCACTGATATGAACTAAGTACAATAAGCAAACTCATAGAGATAGAATCTAGAATATAGGTTCAGGGGATAGATTGGGGTAGAAAATGGGAGTTGATGCTTAATTTGTACAGAATTTATATTTATATTGATTATAAAGGTTTGGAAATGGATGGTGGTGATGGTACCGCATTATTGTGAATGTAATTATCAGTGCTGAATTATGTATGTGAATGTGGTTGAAAGAGGGTAAGTTTTGGGTCATTTATGTCACTAAAATGAAAGAAGATAGAATTTAAGACTGTATAACACAGTGAACCCTGTTAGTGGATAATGGTCTGGGGTTAATAGTGCAAGAATCTTTTTTTCATGAATGACAATAAATGTATGATATTATTACAAAGCATTAATAATAGGGTGGCATACAGAAAAAAATACATCTAATGCAAACTATAGACTATAGTTAATAGCATTATTTCATATTCTTTCATCAACTGTAACAAAGATACCACACTAATGCAAAGTGTCAACAACAGGGGGGTATATAGGAACATTGTAATTTTTACATGACTAAAAATTAATAATTAAAAAAAATCCATTATGCTAAGTGAAAGAAACCAGACACAAAGTACTACATATGGTATGATTCTATTTGTATAAAATATAAATACAATAAACCTATAGAGACAGAATGATTAGTGGTTATATAGGGCTGAGGAAAGAGAGAGGGATTGAGAGGTAACTGGTAAGGGATATGGGGCTTTTCTTTATAGAATAATGAAAATGTTCTAAAATTGATTGTGTTGATGAATGCACAAATTTGTGATTATACTAAAAGTCAGATTGTACACTTTGGATGGACTGTATGCTATGTGAATATATCTCAATAAAACTGCTTTTAAAAAAATGACAGGTTTTAGAAACCGATACAAAATATACAAACACAAATTTAAAAGTTAAAATAACCCCAATCCCATAAGATGTCTTCTTATACAAAATTTTTAAATAATGCCTCAGCTATTTTAACCAGGTGTTTCTTTATTATTAATAATAACATTTAATATATAGCTGGAAAACTGATAGTTATAAATCTGAGAGTTGTGATTAAAACACCACCTCCACCTGGTGGCGCCATTGCCAAACTACAGCTTCTGGTGTTTGAGCTGAAATAACTTAAAAGTCTAACTTTTAACTTAAATAATCAATTTTGAGTTGAAAGGTAACAGTAAATGTCACGGGCAGTAATAAACTGAATAGTTCTCCTAAACTTCTCAAAGGGCTTTTGGGGGCACAGAATAGAGAAAACTTAAAAGAAATGTTCAGCCTTAGGTGAGTGATAAGTGTAATTCAGCTTTGCCTCTGTGTTGTTCCATGTTAGGGGTCTGGCGTCAGAGAGCTTCGTAAGTGGAACATTCCTCCAAAACCCCAGGCAGTGGGAGCACAGGAAAGCATGGGCACAGTCAGTTACATGCCTTTCTGAATGTAATAAGGATTTTTACCTAGAATGGGTCTAAATTCAAACTAAGTTTAAGGGTTTTGAGGTTAAAATGCTTTAAAAATAATCTGACTCCATGGAAATTTTTAAAGTCTGTTGTGAACATTCTTAGAGCTCTTGCTGGCAGGGCAGTTTGTATATTTTCTTAGCAAATGTGCTGAAACCCTGTTTGGCTTATCTGCTTGTTTGGATAAACGTATCTAGTATTGGAACTGCCTTACTGGTTGACGAATTATTTTTCTAAATGGGTGGCGGGGCTTGGCACACGTGGACAAAGACATTCCTTGCGTTAAATTTCCATTTCCCTCATTTGGTGAAGGACACTTTTCCTCTCTCTTTGCCATAGAAAGCAATCTTTGTCTACCTTCTCATGTGTCAATAAATAACTGACTGAGCCACAAGCTTTCTCTTTTGAAAATTAAAACGATGCCCTTGACCTTTGAGCTGAAGTGCCTATAAGAGCTGCTTTACATGTGATGGTTTTCTCAAGCCAAACTCAACTGTTCTGCCTTATTGAAAAAGATTTCTACAATAAAAGGCAGCTTTTGATCTGTATTAAAAACTCTGCTGGAAAGAATGACGGAATAAGTGGGATAAAGTGCTTCCATCACAAAGCTTTTTCACTGTGCCAAGTTTTGCCTTCCCGTTACGATGTTCCAACAGGGCCCTGTGACAGTACCCGGAGTGTGCCTTTCCTCTCGTAATGGGACCACAGGATTGTGCTTGGGGGTTCCTTTCTGAAATGTTCTTCAGCTTCCAAAATAAAGATTTATAGGAAATAATTAATGGCCAATGAATCAAGACAGCCTAATTAAAAACAGACTTCATACTATGAAATCTTAACCATTTCCCACCTTAACCATTAAATGTACACTTCAGTGGAATCAATTACATTCACAAGGCTGTACTACCATTATCACTATTATGGTAGTTAAGACATTTTGCTGACCCCAAGTGGAAACTCTGGACCTATTAAGCAACAATTCCCCATCCCCTCTTTATACAGTAACCTCTGATCTACTTTCTCTATTGATTTGATTTTAAATATTTTATATAAGTGGAATTATATAATATTTGTCCTTTTGTGTCTATTTCACTCAACATAATGCTTTCAAGGGTCATCTATGTTGTAGTCTGCACCAGTACTTCATTCCTTTTTACCACTGAATAATATTCCACTTTATGTATATATCACATTTTGTTTACCCATTGCTATATCAATGGACACTCTGATTGTTTCTACGTTTTGGCTATTGTGAATAATGTTGTTATGAACACTGTAGTACAAATATCTATTTGAGTCCCTGTTTTCAATTCCTTTAGGTATAGGCCTAGAAGTAGAATTGCTGAGCCCTATGGTAATTCTAGGTTTCACTCTGAGGAAATGTCAAACTGTTTTCCACAGTGTCTTCACTACTTTATACTTCCACCAACAATGTACAAGAGTTCCAATTTCTCTGCATCTTTGTCAACACTTGCTATTTTCAGTTATTTTTATATAACCACCCTGATGGCTGTGAAGTTGTATTTCACTGTGGTTTTTGATTCGTATTTCCCTAATGGCTAATGATACTGAACATCTTCTCATTTGCTTATTGGCCATTTATATATCTTCCTGGGAGACTTTTCTATTCTCCATTTGCCCATTTTTGACTTGGATTGTTAGTCTTTTTGTTGTTGAGTTTTTAAAAGAGTTTTTACCACTTGTTATGCTATAATCCATTATTTAAAATCTGTGTGGAACTCTTATTTTATATTTTAACCATCAGAGCTATACACTATCACCTGGGCAAATAAGTACTAGATGGGAAGTAGACTTAAATACTATATCCCTACATAATATCAACATTTAGAGAAGGCAGGAGGATGACAGGTTCAAGGAAAGGGGGAGAAGCACAAAGTGGTGAAATACAGAGGGAGGAACAGGAAAGTGAGTGCTGACTCCTCATATATCCAGACCCCAAAACTAGGAAGTGGCCAAGCAATCACTGGCAGCTCCTTTCTGTTTTCATGGCCTTTACAGTCTAGAAAACTTGTGTAGGTAACAGGAATTATTTCAGGTCTGAAATACATGCACATACACACACACACATACACACAGGTACATGTATGTATGTGTATTTTTGCTTGTAAGTAGATATATCCATAACATATAGATTGCATACTTACTGTTTTAAATGGGGAAGTAGAAATGCAAAGGAAAATTTATGTATTTCACTACATTATTTTAGTTTTACTTTCCTCCTAATTATAGACTATCTTGTGAGCTACTATTAGGTGTTACTCTTAGAATCATAATGAAACCCATAAACATCAGACTAAAAATAATGCTGAAGAGCATTTTTTTTTTCACACTATGATAGTTCATTTTATTTGTTCAAGGGCTCCTATTCCAAGCATTAAACCAAGAATTTGCTTTGATTCTGCAGGCCCAAATTCATGTAATTAGGAAGATAAAAACAAACTGTGGTCCAGACTGGATGATAACTAATGGCTTAAGTTTAATCACATCACGGTTTTTAAATTTTCTACAGCATAGAACTCAAATGTCACAGGTCTTTTAGGTCCTTCTGGATGTCCCAGAGGGTATTTGCACTCTTCTTGAGTTGAGCAACTTCATCCTTCAGCTTTTGGTTGATTACACTGGTTAATCCCTGAGAATCCAGGATACATGCAGGCTTAAGAAGACTTCGTTCTCAATGCCATATACCCCCTTCAACATTGTTGACAATGGATGAATCCTGCGTAGATTTATGAACATGGATTCAATCAGATCAGCTACACTTAATCCAATTGCCCAGCTGGTATATCCTTTTAGCTTAATGACTTCATAGTCAACCACCTTGTGCACTTCCTTCCAATTTTCACTATCATTATCTGTTCCCAATTCTGGATTCAGTTCCTGGAGGGAAACTCCTGCCATATTTACTCCACTCCACACAGCCACACTTGAGTCTCCATATTCTCTCAAAATCCATTCAAGGCAGCTGCTGGGATGAATGCCAAGTTTTTCAGCCATAAAATAACAAAATTTAGCAGAATCCAGATTGCACCCACTTCCAATCACATGTGCTTGGGTAGTCCACTTAGTTTCCAGGTATCATATATTAGAATATCCACTGGGTTGAAAACCACAATTATGATGCTATCAGGACTGTACTTGATGATCTGAGGAATAATGAATTTGAAGACCTTAACATTTCTCTGAATCAGGTTGACGTGACTCTCCCCCTCTTGCTGACAGACTCTTGCAGTTACCACCACAACATTTGAATTAGCAGTCACAGAGTAATCTTTATCTGCCACAATTTTAGGTAACTGAAGAAACAAGCTTCCAGGCTACAGATCCATCATTTCTCCTTTAAGTTTATCTTTCAAAACATCCACAAGGGCAAGTTCATCAGCCAGAGACTTTCCAAGAATGCTAATGGCACGTGCCATATCAACTCGTCCAATACCCACTACAGTGATCTTATTGTTTGGAACTGTTGCCTCTCCTTCTGCAACTGGTGCAATCAGTTTTTCCTGTAGAGTGGCCACTATGCACAGGAGGAGAGGGCTCTCAGAAAGGCTATACAAGTCCAACGGTGAAGACAAAGCCAGCATGAGGAGCATTTTTGATAAACAATTTGGCCATCATTACTTTTCTTCATAAAAAGTTTTCAAGTGGTTTAAGAAATACCAACCACAAAGAGGGTGCTAAAAAGAAAAGTATCACTTTCTAAACTCTGAATTCTATTTTAAATAATTAAATAAAACCAACCTGGAAAATCCAAATAAGTTAAGTAAGTAAGCAAATAAATAATAATAAAAAAACCCTGTTGGTGTAAAGGAACATGGCATATTTTCTCTCTGAAAGTATGCCTAATTCATGGAAAGCTTAACTGCGATAACAGGTCGGTAACATGTAGCTGCTGGTAAGGATGGGCTAACACTAATGAAGCTGTAAGGACATCATAGCCAGTGAAAACATACAAAAGAACTGAGGCCTGGATATATCCTAGAGTATATTAAGCAAATAATCAAAAAGTATTGGCAAAGTCCCGAGGGATGGGAGAAAGTTCATGGAACTATTAAACCTTACCATCAGGGAATCCCCTGATACTGTGTCAAACTTTAGGGACACCCAATGCAATAGGCCATGCCCTCAATCAGGAGGCTTACTCTTATGAAGCTTATTTAGGTAGTGGAGAAGCTTAGACTACCTATAGGCATGCCTAAGAATTACTTCTGGAGGACCTCTTTTGTTGCTCAGATGTGGCCTCGCTCTCTCTAAACCAAACTCTGCAAGTGAAATCATTGCCCTCCCCTCTACATGGGACATGACATCCAGGAGTAAAAGTCTCCCTGGCAACGTGGGAGATGACTCCCAGGAATGAATTCAGACCTGGCACCATCGGATCAACAATTCCATCCTGATCAAAAGGGGGAAAAGAAGTGTAACTAATAAAGTATCAGTGGCAGAGAGAGTTCAAATAGAGTCCAGAGGCTACTCTGGAGGTTGTTCTTATACAAGTTTCAGGTAGACCTTGCTACCTAGCATACCTGCCAACCCCCAACCAGGACCATTCTAGCCAATCCTAAAGAACACCTAGGACAATATATAAGATTCCACAAGGGTTCCAAGCACTAGAGTAATTTTCCAGAAACCTACAACCTTCAGATGGGTCCTGGTCCAGATAAGTTCTCAAACCTAGAGGGCCCAGCCTCTCTGGAGTATCAGATAGTTCCATCTCCCTACCCCTATTACTGACAGTCCCTTCCAATATCAAAAATTTAGAACGGTCACAGCCCAAACACCCCTAAAGAGAGGGATGGAAAGATCAAAAGTGATGGTGGAGCTATATAGTGAAGATAGGATTTAACAAATGAATATGAATGCTGAATCATTAACTTGATATCTCTTTTAGTCTCCGTGTATCTTAGAGCAGTTAGAAGTAAAAACTTAACATTGTGGAATTGTAACCATGTCAAACTCTGAAATATGTTCTACAACTAATTGTGGTGCTATGCTTTGAAATTTATTATTTTTTTGTATATATGCTATTTATCACAAAAAAGGAAAAAAAGTTGATTGTGATGATAAAAAACATTTAAGCCCTCTAGCCTCCTATATTATGGAGTAGCTAGAAGGAAAAATCTGAGAGGATTGTATGGTAGCCCATGACACATTCTGGGATCTGTCCTGTAACTATGTGTTGAAGAGTGCTTTAAAAACTTTTGCTTTTTTATTTCTCTGTTTTGTATATATGTTATAGTATACAATAAAAAATTTAAAAAAAAGAAGTGAGTAAATGTGAGTTTGGGCACCACAATCATGTTCAAAAGTAGGTCATCACATGATGGATTGTTCATTTGGCCTAAATGTTAGGCTTAATCTATGCAAGGCCACACTAGTAAGATTTAACAGTGCTAATATCTAACATTTATTTATTACTATGCATTAGGTATCGGGCAATGACTTTCTTAAATATTCTTCTTTAATAATTCAACAAACTCAAGACATAGATAATTTTGTGTGTGAGAGGAACTGCCACCTGCTATATATCCTTCCCTTTTTTCTTGTAGTAGGATCCTGATTTGATCAGAAGCAGCAATATGTCCAGGTAAGACTACATCTCTAGCCTTCACTGCAGTTGGATATGTCCATGAGACTAAGTCCTGGGCCTGAGACATACAAAGAGGGGCTGAGTGGGCCTTTCAGGAAGGCTCTTTAAAGGGAGTGGACTCAGCTGGGAGGTACTCTTTTGTTCTCTCCTCCTCCCTTTTCTCATTCGAGATGAGTCTTGGTGCTCTAGACACAATAAACTGTTCTGTAAGGTTGGAGCTCCAGGAGTCATGCTGGACCAGTAACTGACCAGCCCTGAAATGTTTATCTCTAGACTTTTTTATATAAGAGAATAAATCTTTGCATTTTTAAGCCACCACTACATGCAACTAATATACAAAGAAGATTAGGGAAATTAAGTTATATGTTCAAGGTAACACAGCTAGTAAGGAGCAAAGATGTTCTCGCAGGTCTGACAGATTCTATGGTTCACACTTTTAATGACTCCAAGGACTAATATCAGCTCTACAAAGGCTGTACCCTTGTCTGCTGTGTTCATGGCTGCCTCCCTAGTGAAAATTCCTCAGTGTCTTGCACATAGCAGTACACAAAACATACTTCTTGAATAAATGAGTGATTTTGTTATACTCCCTCACTGTCACATAGGTCTCTCAGACAGGAGTTTAAAAAATATTAAACATTCATGAAAAAAAAATATTGTTTCATCAACAAAATTAGGCTATCAGTGAAATGACAAAGAAAATACATTTTAAACACCGAAATAAATTAAATCACATCAATTTTTAAGAAACAACACAAACTATTTTCTTACCTATAGTTACATCTCCCCTGATTTCACTCTCTACACACACGACTGCTCCTGGAGCAATCTTCACACTGTAGGAAGAAAAAGATAACATTCACCATGGCAAGGTTTAACAATCTTGCTATAGATGTTATCCTGACAACGTAGCATGAAAAGGTTAAGAAAATTTTTTTTTCCCCCCTTTGGTTGATTTTTTTTTTTATTAATTAAAAAAAGAATTAACAAAACAATTAGAGATCATTCCAATCTACATGTACAATCAGCAATTCTTAATAACATCACATAGTTGCATATTCATCATTTCTTAGTACATTTGCATCGATTTAGAAAAAGAAACAAAAAGACAACAGAATAAGAATTAAAACAATAGAAAGAAAAAACAAAAACAAAAACAAAAACGAAAAACCTATACCTCACATGCAGCTTCATTCAGTGTTTTAACATAATTGCATTACAATTGGGTAGTATTGTGCTGTCCATTTCTGAGTTTTTATATCCAGTCCCGTTGTACAGTCTGTATCCCTTCAGCTCCAATTATCCCTTGCTCTTTTTTTTTTTAATTAACGGAAAAAAAGAAATTAACCCAACATTTAGAGATCATACCATTCTACATATGCAATCATTAATTCTTAACATCATCACATAGATGCATGATCATCATTTCTTAGTACATATGCATTGGTTTAGAAGAACTAGCAACACAACCGAAAAAGATATAGAATGTTAATATAGAGAAAAAAATAAAAGTAATAATAGTAAAATCAAAACAAAACAAAACAAAACAAAACAAAAACCTACATCTCAGATGCAGCTTCATTCAGTGTTTCAACATGACTACTTTACAATTAGGTATTATTGTGCTGTCCATTTTTGAGTTTTTGTATCTAGTCCTGTTACACCGTCTGTATCCCTTCAACTCCCATTGGCCATTATCTTACCCTGTTTCTACCTCCTGCTGGACTCTGTTATCAAGGACATATTCCAAATTTATTCTCGAATGTATGTTCACATCAGTGGGACCATACAGCACTTGTCCTTCAGTTTTTGGCTAGACTCACTCAGCATAATGTTCTCTAGGTCCATCCATGTTATTACATGCTCCATAAGTTTATCCTGTCCTAAAGCTGCATAGTATTCCATCGTATGTATATACCACAGTTTGTTTAGCCACTCTTCTGTTGATGGGGATTTCGGCTGTTTCCATCTCTTTGCAACTGCAAATAACGCTGCTATAAACATTGGTGTGCAAATGTCCGTCTGTGTCCTTGCCCTTAAGTCCTTTGAGTATATTCCCAGCAATGGTATTGCTGGGTCGTATGGCAATTCTATATTCAGCTTTTTGAGGAACCGCCAAACTGCCTTCCACAGTGGTTGCACCCTTTGACATTCCCACCAACAGTGGATAAGTGTGCCTCTTTCTCCGCATCCTCTCCAGCACTTGTCATTTTCTGTTTTGTTGATAATGGCCATTCTGGTGGGTGTGAGATGATATCTCATTGTGGTTTTGATTTGCATTTCTCTAATGGCCAGGGACATTGAGCATCTCTTCATGTGCCTCTTGGCCATCCGTATTTCCTCTTCTGAGAGGTGTCTGTTCAAGTCTTTTTCCCATTTTGTAATTGGGTTGGCTGTCTTTTTGTTGTTGAGATGAACAATCTCTTTATAAATTCTGGATACTAGACCTTTATCTGATATATCATTTCCAAATATTGTCTCCCATTGTGAAGGCTGTCTTTCTACTTTCTTGATGAAGTTCTTTGATGCACAAAAGTGTTTAATTTTGAGGAGTTCCCATTTATTTATTTCCTTCTTCAGTGCTCTTGCTTTAGGTTTAAGGTCCATAAAACCGCCTCCAGTTGTAAGATCCATAAGATATCTCCCAACATTTTCCTCTAACTGTTTTATGGTCTTAGACCTAATGTTTAGATCTTTGATCCATTTTGAGTTAACTTTTGTATAGGGTGTGAGAGATGGGTCTTCTTTCATTCTTTTGCATATGGATATCCAGTTCTCTAGGCACCATTTATTGAAGAGACTGCTCTGTCCCAGGTGAGTTGGCTTGACTGCCTTATCACAGATCAAATGTCCATAGATGAGAGGGTCCATATCTGAGCACTCTATTCGATTCCATTGGTCGATATATCTATCTTTACGCCAATACCATGCTGTTTTTTTTTTTTATTAATTAAAAAAAGAATTAACAAAACAATTAGAAATCATTCCAATCTACATGTACAATCAGTAATTCTTAATAACATCACATAGTTGCATATTCATCATTTCTTAGTACATTTGCATCGATTTAGAAAAAGAAATAAAAAGACAACAGAATAAGAATTAAAACAATAATAGAAAGAGAAAAAAACAAAAAAAACAAAAACAAAAAACCTATACCTCACATGCAGCTTCATTCAGTGTTTTAACATAATTGCATTACAATTGGGTAGTATTGTGCTGTCCATTTCTGAGTTTTTATATCCAGTCCCGTTGTACAGTCTGTATCCCTTCATCTCCAATTATCCCTTCTCTTTTTTTTTTTTTTTCCAATTAACGGAAAAAAAGAAATTAACCCAACATTTAGAGATCATACCATTCTACACATGCAATCATTAATTCTTAACATCATCACATAGATGCATGATCATCATTTCTTAGTACATTTGCATTGGTTTAGAAGAACTAGCAACATAACCAAAAAAGATATAGAATGTTAATATAGAGAAAAAAATAAAAGTAATAATAGTAAAATCAAAACAAAACAAAACAAAACAAAACAAAAACCTATAGCTCAGATGCAGCTTCATTCAGTGTTTTAACATGATTACTTTACAATTAGGTATTATTGTGCTGTCCATTTTTGAGTTTTTGTATCTAGTCCTGTTGCACAGTCTGTATCCCTTCAGCTTCAATTACCCATTGTCTTACCCTGTTTCTAACTCCTGCTGAACTCTGTTACCAATGACATATTTCAAGTTTATTCTCGAATGTCCGTTCACATCAGTGGGACCATACAGTATTTGTCCTTTAGTTTTTGGCTGGATTCACTCAGCATAATATTCTCTAGGTCCATCCATGTTATTACATGGTTCATAAGTTTATCTTGTCTTAAAGCTGCATAATATTCCATCGTATGTATATACCACAGTTTGTTTAGCCACTCTTCTGTTGATGGAGATTTTGGCTGTTTCCATCTCTTTGCAATTGTAAATAATGCTGCTATAAACATTGGTGTGCAAATGTCCGTTTGTGTCTTTGCCCTTAAGTCCTTTGAGTAGATACCTAGCAATGGTATTGCTGGGTCGTATGGCAATTCTATATTCAGCTTTTTGAGGAACCGCCAAACTGCCTTCCACAGTGGTTGCACCCTTTGACATTCCCACCAACAGTGGATAAGTGTGCCTCTTTCTCCGCATCCTCTCCAGCACTTGTCATTTTCTGTTTTGTTGATAATGGCCATTCTGGTGGGTGTGAGATGATATCTCATTGTGGTTTTGATTTGCATTTCTCTAATGGCCAGGGACATTGAGCATCTCTTCATGTGCCTCTTGGCCATCCGTATTTCCTCTTCTGAGAGGTGTCTGTTCAAGTCTTTTTCCCATTTTGTAATTGGGTTGGCTGTCTTTTTGTTGTTGAGATGAACAATCTCTTTATAAATTCTGGATACTAGACCTTTATCTGATATATCATTTCCAAATATTGTCTCCCATTGTGAAGGCTGTCTTTCTACTTTCTTGATGAAGTTCTTTGATGCACAAAAGTGTTTAATTTTGAGGAGTTCCCATTTATTTATTTCCTTCTTCAGTGCTCTTGCTTTAGGTTTAAGGTCCATAAAACCGCCTCCAGTTGTAAGATCCATAAGATATCTCCCAACATTTTCCTCTAACTGTTTTATGGTCTTAGACCTAATGTTTAGATCTTTGATCCATTTTGAGTTAACTTTTGTATAGGGTGTGAGAGATGGGTCTTCTTTCATTCTTTTGCATATGGATATCCAGTTCTCTAGGCACCATTTATTGAAGAGACTGCTCTGTCCCAGGTGAGTTGGCTTGACTGCCTTATCACAGATCAAATGTCCATAGATGAGAGGGTCCATATCTGAGCACTCTATTCGATTCCATTGGTCGATATATCTATCTTTACGCCAATACCATGCTGTTTTGACCACTGTGGCTTCATAATATGCCTTAAAGTCAGGCAGCGCGAGACCTCCAGCTTCGTTTTTTTTCCTCAAGATGCTTTTAGCAATTCAGGGCACCCTGCCCTTCCAGATAAATTTGCTTATTGGTTTTTCTATTTCTGAAAAATAAGTTGTTGGGATTTTGATTGGTATTGCATTGAATCTGTAAATCAATTTAGGTAGGATTGACATCTTAACTATATTTAGTCTTCCAATCCATGAACACGGTATGCCCTTCCATCTATTTAGGTCTTCTGTGATTTCTTTTAGCAGTTTTTTGTAGTTTTCTTTATATAGGTTTTTTGTCTCTTTAGTTAAATTTATTCCTAGGTATTTTATTCTTTTAGTTGCAATTGTAAATGGGATTCGTTTCTTGATTTCCCCCTCAGCTTGTTCATTACTAGTGTATAGAAATGCTACTGATTTTTGAATGTTGATCTTGTAACCTGCTACTTTGCTGTACTCATTTATTAGCTCTAGTAGTTTTGTTGTGGATTTTTCCGGGTTTTCGACGTATAGTATCATATCGTCTGCAAACAGTGATAGTTTTACTTCTTCCTTTCCAATTTGGATGCCTTGTATTTCTTTTTCTTGTCTAATTGCTCTGGCTAGAACCTCCAACACAATGTTGAATAATAGTGGTGATAGTGGACATCCTTGTCTTGTTCCTGATCTTAGGGGGAAAGTTTTCAATTTTTCCCCATTGAGGATGATATTAGCTGTG
This sequence comes from Tamandua tetradactyla, assembly GCF_023851605.1. Lineage (NCBI taxonomy): Eukaryota > Metazoa > Chordata > Mammalia > Pilosa > Myrmecophagidae > Tamandua > Tamandua tetradactyla. Next base: position 13,574,228 of record NC_135352.1, read on the forward strand.
GGTTTTTCATATATTCCCTCTATCATTTTAAGGAAGTTCCCTTGTATTCCTATCTTTTGAAGTGTTTTCAACAGGAAAGGATGTTGAATCTTGTTGAATGCCTTCTCTGCATCAATTGAGATGATCATGTGATTTTTCTGCTTTGATTTGTTGATATGGTGTATTACATTAATTGATTTTCTTATGTTGAACCATCCTTGCATACCTGGGATGAATCCTACTTGGTCATGATGTATAATTCTTTTAATGTGTTGTTGGATACGATTTGCTAGAATTTTATTGAGGATTTTTGCATCTGTCATTCCTTTATGATCCGAGAAAGTGTTGTGTATGATTTCAATCTTTTTAAATTTGTTAAGACTTGCTTTGTGACCCAGCATATGGTCTATCTTTGAGAATGATCCATGAGCACTTGAGAAAAAGGTGTATCCTGCTGTTGTGGGATGTAATGTCCTATAAATGTCTGTTAAGTCTAGCTCCTTTATAGTAATATTCAGATTCTCTATTTCTTTATTGATCCTCTGTCTAGATGTTCTGTCCATTGATGAGAGTGGGGAATTGAAGTCTCCAACTATTATGGTATTTGTGTCTATTTCCCTTTTCAGTGTTTGCAGTGTATTCCTCACGTATTTTGGGGCATTCTGGTTCGGTGCATAAATATTTATGATTGTTATGTCTTCTTGTTTAATTGTTCCTTTTATTAGTATATAGTGTCCTTCTTTGTCTCTTTTAACTGTTTTACATTTGAAGTCTAACTTGTTGGATATTAGTATAGCCACTCCTGCTATTTTCTGGTTGTTATTTGCATGAAATATCTTTTCCCAACCTTTCACTTTCAACCTATGTTTATCTTTGGGTCTAAGATGTGTTTCCTGTAGACAGCATATAGAAGGATCCTGTTTTTTAATCCATTCTGCCAATCTATGTCTTTTGATTGGGGAATTCAGTCCATTAACATTTAGTGTTATTACTGTTTGGATAATATTTTCCTCTGCCATTTTGCCTTTTGTATTATATATATCATATCTGACTTTCCTTCTTTCTACACTCTTCTCCATACCTCTCTCTTCTGTCTTTTCGGTTCTGACTCTAGTGCTCCCTTTAGTATTTCTTGCAGAGATGGTCTCTTGGTCACAAATTCTCTCAGTGACTTTTTGTCTGAGAATGTTTTAATTTCTCCCTCATTTTTGAAGGACAATTTTGCTGGATACAGGAGTCTTGGTTGGCAGTTTTTCTCTTTTAGTAATTTAAATATATCATCCCACTGTCTTCTAGCCTCCATGGTTTCTGCTGAGAAATCTACACATAGTCTTATTGGGTTTCCCTTGTATGTGATGGATTGTTTTTCTCTTGCTGCTTTCAAGATCCTCTCTTTCTCTTTGACCTCTGACATTCTAACTAGTAAGTGTCTTGGAGAACGCCTATTTGGGTCTAATCTCTTTGGGGTACGCTGCACTTCTTGGATCTGTAATTTTAGGTCTTTCATAAGAGTTGGGAAATTTTCAGTGAAAATTTCTTCCATTAGTTTTTCTCCTCCTTTTCCCTTCTCTTCTCCTTCTGGGACACCCACAACACGTATATTTGTGCGGTTCATATTGTCCTTGAGTTCCCTGATACCCTGTTCAAATTTTTCCATTCTTTTCCCGATAGTTTCTGTTCATTTTTGGAATTCAGATGTTCCATCCTCCAAATCACTAATTCTATCTTCTGTCTCTTTGAATCTATCATTGTAGGTATCCATTGTTTTTTCTATCTTTTCTACTTTGTCCTTCACTTCCATAAGTTCTGTGATTTGTTTTTTCAGTTTTTCTATTTCTTCTTTATGTTCAGCCCATGTCTTCTTCATGTCCTCCCTCAATTTATCGATTTCGTTTTTGAAGAGGTTTTCCATTTCTGTTCGTATATTTAGCATTAGTTGTCTCAGCTCCTGTATCTCATTTGAACTATTGGTTTGTTCCTTTGACTGGGCCATATTTTCAATTATTTGAACGTGATCCGTTATCTTCTGTTGGCGTCTGCGCATTTAGACAGATTTCCCTGGGTATTGGATCCAAAAGTTTGGAAGATTTTCCTGTGAAATCTCTGGGTTCTGTTTTTCTTATCCTGCCCAGTAGGTGGCGCTCGTGGCACACGTTTGTCTGCGGGTCCCACCAGTAAAAGGTGCTGTGGGACCTTAAACTTTGGAAAATTCTCGCCGTCCGGGGGGTTCGCTAGCCGAAGCGGCTTGAGCCGGCCCGGGGTCCGAACGCAGGGAGGGTTGCTGGTCGCCGCAGCCCGGGAAAGAGCCCGTCCGAATTTCCTAATCGGCCCTGGGCAACAAGCGTGGCGGGAGGGCGCCAGCAGCAGCAGCCCGCCCGAGAGAGTGCACATTCCCCGGGAGTCACAGGTTTGGAAGGGGCCTCCCCCACCCGTCACCGTTCTCCGCGGCCTGGGGATTTCCGATCCAATTCTCTCAGTTGGTCCGGGGGGCTGCGCGTGGTGTTGGCGCCAGCCGCCTTGGTTTCAGGGGACCGCCTCTCCAATTCTCCCAGCCGGCCCGGGAAGGGGGAAGGGAGTAACTCCGGCCGCTTGCCACCCCGCCCGGTGAGGCCCGCGCGCCTCGGCAATCTCACCCGAGCGGCTTCTCTCAGCCAGCCAGCCGTTCCAGGATGGGGTACGCTGTCTTTTTTATCTCTGTTGTGGGTTTGGGCGCTTTCTGTATCGTTTCTACTCCCCTAGTAGCTGTCCTGGAGAAGAAACTAAGATCCGTGCATCTTACTAAGCCGCCATCTTCCAGGAAGTTCTTAAGAAAATTTTTGATGGAAAGTAATAATAAGAGGGTGAGGCTTTTTAATATATTATAAACTTCTCAAATGACATATTATCCATCAGGCCAACACCATATGTGATATCTATTAAAATTGCTTGAGAAGAAAACAGGCTTTGGATTTCTTCCTTTTTTTTTTAACATCAGCATTGTTTCAAATAGCAAAGAGCTGAAAACAACGTAGATGTCTATCAGCAGGGAACTGGGTAATAAATTAGGATACACTGTGGACTAATAAACAGTCTTAAAAAAAGGAGAAATAATTCCTTACACAAAGATTTCAGAATGGTCTCCAAGCTATATTGTTAACTAAAAAAAGCAAAGCCACAATAGAAAGCATACAATATATCACTATTTTTGTAAAAAGGAGGAAAAAATGTACAATCAAAATATTTAACAGTCAGCAAGGTAATATTAATGCAGAAATTTAAAACTTATATATATCTCTGTTTATTCTAACTATATATAAAACATCTAAGTGACATAAACTTTGGTGCAAATGGTTCAGACTCTAATAATCTCCAAATCCTTTATTTATGCTTTTTGATATTCTGCTGTGATCTAGTGTTTGACAGCTATATCTAGCTAAATGTTGCTAGAGCTGAGCCAAGAGGTGATATGAGAATTGCATCAAATGATTTCTCCATTAAGTAGTCATTAAATAACTTTAGTTTCATTAAGTAAATACTTTCTCTTTAACAGCAGTAGTATTAACTTGTCCTGTTAAGTCTTGCTCAAGCTTTTACAGAATAACAATTCCATTTTATACATTTTGTCTTTATAATTCTGTCTGGATTTTTAAAATTTTCTATTTCCAGTATTCATTGCTAGTATATGAGCTAGTATATTATATTTCTATTTCAGAAATATAATATATATTGACTTTGTATTCTGTGATATTGTTCAACTTACTTAGTTCAAATAGTTTTTTTGTTTATTCTTTGTGGAATCTATATGTTTCCATATAAACAATTATGTCATTTGTGACTAGAGATAATTTCATTTCTTCTTTTCTCTATAATTAATTTAGAGAAATAAGAGAAGCTACTGCATCCAGAAAACAAGACAGAACTCTACAAAAAAGGAACAGAGTCTAAGAATGAGGTCCTAGAAATTAAAAACACAACCAAAATTAAACATCCATTAGAATGAATGAGGTTAAAGATAAGAGCTCTTTCTGAAGGCAGAAAATTTTAAAGGATGGAAAAATAGGAAAATAGGAGACAAAAGGCCAAAAAAATTAATGATCACTATATGAGGTTCAGAGTCCAAATAAAAGAGGTCTCAAAAAGAGAAAACAGAATAATTGGGCAAGCACAAAATGGTAGTATAGGAAGTTTTACAAATCATTCTCCCCACTAATAAGATGAAAGAATGGGGAAAAGGGATTGGAATCAATAGGTGGTAACCCTGGAAACAGAAGGGACATTTAGGACAACTATAGGAAAGCTGTAGGAAGCGACAGGTGGCTGAGAATCCAGCATTTCTAAGTGAAAACACAAACGAGTGACCAGCCCCGACTGTTTGTTTAATCCTATAGTAGTGGCTGTGGAAATGGCAACCTGGCCTGGTTTGAGGGAACACCGGCTCAGGCTAGGGCTGGCAGAGAAATTTCCTCCTCTCAAAGTTGGGGTTGATGGTTGAGGTCAGTCTAGGGAAAGGACCACTGCAGAAGCTGGCCTCAGTTTTGACCCTCTCGGCAGCAGTGCTTCTAGCCTCCCACCAGCATTCACTTGGACAAAAAGAGCGAGTGCACCTTCTTTGGCTGTCCCCCTTCCCACCCCACTTTGGTGTGGAGGCGTTTCCTGTTCGGACAGATCCCTAAGAGCCCAGCATAGACTCTGGCCTTGGTTTTAGCCCTCTCTGCAGTAGAGGCTTCTGTCCTCACACCAACATCCACCAGGACTTAAAGACCCAGGGTACTTTTTCACTGGTTGGGTTTCTTCTTTCTCTTCTTCATACTGTTCAGTCTAGCAGATCCCTGAGGGCTGAGTGCAGATGCTAACTTCAATTTCCTCAGAAGCAGTGTCTTCAAGCCTTATGCTAGTGTTTACGGGGATGAGTACATCTTTTTTCTTTTGTTTTTTGGTTGGTTGGTTCTTTTCTTTCTCTGCTGTATATTTTTTGGCCTGGTGGGATCCTGAAGGCTAGGTTTTCACCTCAAAAGCAGCAGCTCCTAGCTGTTGGGATAGCACATAACAGGAGACTTGGAGAGGTAGTGCATTTTGTTATGTTTTCCTTATTCTTTTATTGGTATTTTGTCTGTTATTTTTTTTTTCACGTCTTTCTCTCCCCACTTTTCTTTCTTTTTTCCTACCTGATTTTAGTCTGGTGGACTGAAGAGTAGAACTAGATATCCAGAGTGAACACAACAACATAATACTGAGACTGTACAGGTCTCAATAAAAAAATATATAAAACATATAGGGAGACAGGAAAATGTGGTCCAGTCACAGGAAAAGAAGAATTTGACAAAAATATTCATAAGGAAGTTCAGTCTCTGGAATTACTGAAAAAGATCTTAGAACAATCCTTATAAATAGGATCAATGAACTAAAGGAACAAGCATGGCTAAAGAACTAAAGGAAATCAGGAAAACAACATGAACAAAATTAGAATTTCAATAATGAGATAGAAATTATAAAGAAGAACCAAATAAAAATTCTGGAATTCATATGTACAATAACTGAAGTAAAAATCTGAATGTATCTAATAGCAGAATGCCAAAATATATGAAGAAAATTTTGACAGAAGCTAAGGGAGAAACAGATAACTCTAAAATAATAGTTGGAGCTTTCAACACACCACTTTCAATGTCAGATAGTACATTTCAACAGAAGGTCAATAAGGAAGTGAGGACCTGAACAATACTATAAACCAACTAGATCAAAATGACCCATAGAGTACTTCACCCAAAACAGCAGAATACATACTCTTTTCAAGTACCGAAGGGATCTTCTCTAGAATAGACCATATGTTAGGGCATAAGATAAGACTCAAGATATTTAAAAATATTGAAATCATAAAAAGTAACCTCTCTGACTACAATAGAATGAGGCTAGTAATCAATAACTTAAAGAAAACTGGAAAATTTACAAATATGTGGAAATTAAACAGCACTTAACAATGGTGCATAAGAGAAATTGCAAGGGAAATAAGCAACTACTTAAGACAAATGCAAACAAAGACACAACATACCCAAACTGACAGGCTGCAGTGAAGACAGTGCTCAGAGTGAAATTTATAGCTATGAATGCCTATATTAAAAAAGAAGAAAGAACTCATATTAATAACCTAACTTTATATCTTGAGGAACTAGGAAAATAAGAGCAAAATAAACCCAAAGTAAGCAGAAGAAAGGAGTAATTAAGAGAAGAGCAGAGATTAATGGAATAAAGAATAGAAAAAGAACTGAAAGAAGCAAGACAAAAGTTGGTTCTTTGAAAAAAATCAATATTAACTGACAAACCTTTAGCTAGACTGACAAAGAAAAACAGAGAAACGATGGAAACAAAATCATAAAGGAAAATGGTGATACTACTATTGATTTCACAGAAATAAAAAGGATAAGAGAGTGCTATGAAAAATTAGACACCAGCAAATTAGATAACCTAAAGAAATAGAAAATTTTGTAGAAATACATAAATTACTGAAATCAACTCAAGAAGAAATATAAAACATCAAGAAAGGGCAGAAACAACGGTGGCTCAGTGGCAGAATTCTCGCCTGCCATGTCAGAGATCTGGGTTTGATTCTCAGTGCCTGCCCATGCAAAAAAAAAAAATCAAGAGACCTATACCAAACACGGAGATTGAATAAGTAATCAGAAACCTCCCATCAAATAAAAGTCCAGGATCAGAAGGCTTTACTGGTGAATTCTACTAAACATTTAAAGAAGAATTAATATTAATCCTTCTCAAACTCAAGACAAAGGAACACTTCCTAATACATTCTGAGACCAACATTACTCTGATACCAAACCCTGGTAAAGACATCACAAGAAAATAAAATAGACAAATTTCCCTTAGGCTTTACAGTGTTCAACAAAAGAATACAAGACAAAGATACAGGAAATGATGGCCCACACAAAGTATGAGGATAAAAATATATATTTTTTCTATATAGAAAAAATATAGAAAATATAGAATCAAAAATATTGAATAAGACAAAATGTGGACATACTGAATGAAGCCTTTAAACAAATGATCTTTAAGAATGCTCAAGAATATGAAGGAAAATACAGAGAAAGCACTAAAGGATATCAGGAAAACAATTAATGAGCAATATGAGAATCTAAGCAAATAGAAATATTATAAAGGAACCAAACCAAACTACAAGGGTTGAAGACAACAATAACTAAAATGTAAAATGCCCAGGAGGGTTTCAAGAGCAGACGGAGCTGGCAGATGAAAGAAACAGTGAATATGGACACAAGACACTTCAAGCTGAAGAGCAGAAAGTAAAAAGAAATACTAAAAGTGAAAACAGCCTAAAACAGCCTGGGGACACAATCAACCACGCATGATAGGTGTCCCAGAAAGATAAAAAAGAAAGAAAGGGACAAAAAGAAAAGTCAAGGAAATATGTCAGAGAACTATCCAAGCTTAACAAAAGACGTGAATATGCACATCCAAGAAGCTCGGAACACCAAACAGGATAACATGAAGAAAAATACACCCCATCATATATTAATTACATGATCATATGCAAAGGACAAGGAGAAAGTTCTGAAAGCTGCAAGAGAAAAGCAACGTGTTCTGTACAAGGGAGTCCCCATTAGACTGAGTGCCAATTTCTTATCAGAAACCATGGAGGCAAGAAAGCAGTGCGTTGAAATATTTCAAGCGCTGAAGGAAAAACACATGCCAGCAAAGAATTTTATCTCCAGTGAGACTCTCTTTCAAAAATGAGGGAGATGGTGATGGTACAACTAGGTGATGATACTATGAGACACTGATTGTATACTCTGGATGGATTATATGGTGTGTGAATATATCTCAATAAAAACTGCACTTAAAAAAATGAGGGAGAGGTTAAGACATTATCAGATAAACAAAAGCTGAGGGAGTTCATCATGACTAGATGGGCCCTACAAGCAATGCTAAAGGCAGTTCTTCAGATAGAAAGGAAAGGACAATAGACAGTGGTTCAAAGCAGCATAAAGAAATAAAGACTAGCAATAAAAGTAACTTGGGTAAATAAATATCAGTATTATTAGGTTGTATTGTTTGGTATGTAACTCTACCTCTTACTTCCTACAGGTGCTAAAATGCAATTTCATAAAAAGTAAGGATAAATCTAGGTTTTGGACATATAATGTGTGCTGGTTTGAAATGATGTATGTACCCTAGAAAAGACATGTTTTAATCAAAATCCCATTTTGTAAAGGCAGAATAACTCCTATTCAATACTGTATGTAATTAGATCATCTCCCTGAAGATGTAACCCAATCAAGAGTGGTTGTTAAACTGAATTAGGGGAGATGTGTCTCTGCCCATTTGGGTGGGTCTTGATTAGCTTCTGAAGTCCTATAAAGGAGGAAACATTTTGGAGCGTGAAAGCAATTTGGAGAGAGCAGAGAATGCTGTAGCAATGCTGTAGTTGCAAGTTTACAGTTCTAAGGCCGAGAAAATGTCCCAATTAAAACAAGTCTATAGAAATGTCCAATCTAAGGCAACCTGGGAAAGACACCTTGGTTCAAGGAGGCCAATGACGTTCAGAGTCTCTCTCTCAAGTGAGAAGGCACATGATGAACAGGGTCAGGGTTTCTTTCTCGACTGGAAGGGCACATGGCGAACACACAGCATCATCTGCTAGCTTTCTCTCCTAACTTCTCTTCCTGAAGCTCCCTGAAAGGCGTTTTCCTTCTACATTTCCACAGGTTGCTGGCTGATGGACTATGGCTATGCTGTTCTGTTCTCTATGACTCTCCCCTTCTCCAAAATGTTTCCTCTTTTATAGGACTCCAGGAAACCAAATAAGACACACCCAAATGGGTGGAGACACATCTCCCCTAATTCATCTTAACAACCACTCTTGATTGGATTACATCTCCAGGGAGATGATCTAATTACATACAGTATTGAATAGGGATTATTCTGTCTTTATGAAATGGTATTTTGATTAAAACATGGCTTTTCAAGGGTACATATATCCTTTCAAACCAGCACCAGTGGCTATACTAATATCAGAAGAAAGAGACTTTAAGATAAAAAAAAACAGTTATGAGAGACAAAGATGGTCATCCTATAGTTGATAAAGGGGACCGAAGATGTTAAATTATACAATTATTTATAAGATTATAAATTAAGTGATTATAAATATATATATGCACTGAAAAGCAGTGTTCCAAAATATGTGAATCAAATACTGACAGATTTTAAGGAAGAAACTGATGGTTCTACACTAATAGTAGGAGAACTTAATATACCAGTCTCAACAATGGATAGAACATCTAGTCTGAAGATCCGTAAGAAAGTACAGGACTTGAATGATACTTAAATCAACTAAGCCTAAAGGACATATATAGAACACTGCACCTAATGAGAAATGAATACACATTCTTCTCGAGTGCACATGGATCATTCTCCAGGCGAGAACACACGCAGGGTCACAAAACATGTCTCAATTAATTAAAAAATACTGAAACTATACAATGCTTATTTGTTCCATTGTGATCAGAATGTGGTTACTCTGACCACAACGGAACAAAGCTAGAAATCAATAACAGAGGGAGAAATGAAAATTCACATATATGTGGAAATTAAACAACAACCTCCAACAACCAATTTGTTAAAGAGGAAATCACAACCTGAAATCAGGATCTTGAGGTGAAATGAAAATGAAATTACATCATACCAACACTTATGGATGCAGTGAATGCAGGATGGGGAGGGAAATTTATACCTCTTAAACGTTCACATTAAAAAAGAAAGACTTCAATTCAGGGCATTAACCTAAAAACTGGAATAACTAGAAAAAGAAGAGCAAACTAAACCTAAGGCGAACAGAAGGAACAAAACAAGAGATCTGATTAAGCCCTGGCCAAATAAATTAGCCTATATAAAATGCCTCTTGTTCTAGACCTCATTTCTCATTCCAATTTTCCATTTCTGCAGCCTTCTTCACCAGTATAATATTTGATGAAAAAAGAGCATCATCTAACCTTTAACATGCCCTGGGCAAGTAAAGCTAGGAAAGACATGTGTCTGACTTCTGTTGTGTGCCCAAAGGAGAGGACTCAGGTAGGATTCACAATCAGCCCACTTTTCCGCGAGCTAGGAAATAATTAAATTCACCCCTAGGCTCACTAAAACGCGAGACAAACATTTCCGCGTAGATTTCATCGCTGCTGGAAGCCGCTTGGGTGGAGGGTGGGGGAAGCAGGCGGCCGCTACAGGATGGTTGGACGACGTCCTGTACACGATATTTATAATAGATTCCTCTTTAGCTTATGGAAAAAAGATTACAGATTACCTGCTTAAACAGAAGAAAAACGTCAATTTTTTTTTCTTTAAGAAACCATATTTTCTTTTTCAAAACTAGCCAGCAGAGGGTACTCAACACGGTTGCTTTCGAAAATGGTTTTACATTTCTCTCATCCAAGTCATTTCTTTTCACCAACAGCAGCCAATAATGAAGACTGCAGAAGAACCCGTTTCTGTGCTCACATCGTTATAAAGGAGCTTGTCCACGGGGCCAGAATATCTGAAACCGTTCTAGACGCGCGACCGTGCTTCAGTCGCAGCGTTTACACAAACACACACTGCCCAACGTCAGATGGGAAGGAACCAGGCCGCGGGAGGTGTTGGAACACAGGAGAGAAAGCAGAAAGCAGCTAGGGAGACATTCAGGTACAGCAGGAAACCCGGAGGCGCGGCCTCGCTCCGGCTCCGGGCAGGGGGCGATGGCCTCCCCGCGCAGCCCCACCCGGAGACCCTTACCACGCGTGCGCGTCGCCGAGAGGGACGGCGAGGTGGCAGCCAGAAGGCGCCACAAAAGGCCACCCTCCCGGCTCGGATGTCGCTTCCCTTCCCAGCACCCCGCCCCTCATCCCCTCCTTCGGCGGACGTCCTGTCTGGGCTGTAGGGACTATCTCACTCCCCACCATTAGGGACCAGAAGCAGGTTCCGCCCCTGTGTAGAACGGGCTTTTCTCAAGCAGCTAACCCACCTCTTTTGAGTCTTCTCCGCCATGGTTCGGCACCGGTCTCCAGTGGAATCGGAGATGGATTTAATCGCCTGGGTGGAGCGATGATCTCTACATGCGATAGGAGGGCCTGGCGGACTTGGGAGAAAGGCGGAGCCGGAACGCCCAGCGCAGAGGGCGGGGCCTGACGTGGGGGGGCGGGGCTAACGGGGCGGAGTTCGCCCCTCCTTCCGGTTGCCCTGATCTTCTGTCGGCTGCTTGGTTCCGGCCCGTGTTTGTGTGTTTGTGTGTGTGTGTGTGTGTGTGTGTGTGAGTGTGTGTGTGTGTGTATGCGTGAGCACTCTCGCTTTCTGGGTGAGCTCATCCTTCTCATAGTTTAAGCATGCTCTTCTTGCTGGTTTTCTAGTTCTGTCCTCTTTGCCCACCTTCACACCTTATCATTCGATTACTTGCTTGACATCTCCTGTTGAATGCCCCAAAGTTTTATCAAACCTAGAACGTCCAGAACAGAGCTTTTGATTTTCGTCGCTGCTCTCTCTCCAACCGGTTCGTCCCGTCCTCTGATACCCATCTAAGTAGAGGAATCTACCATTTACCCAGTTGCTCAAGCCAGAAACTCGAGATTTATCCTGGGTACTCTTCACCCTTTCGTTATATATTTCATCCGCAAGTTCTGCCAGTCCCACTTCTGCCGTCTCATTCTTCTAACTTGCACCATGTATTCCACCAATCTCTCTAGTCTCATCCCAGCTGCTGTCCCCTGTTGTCGACTCTGCATCCTCACTAGTCTAAGCCATTCTCTTGTAGCCAAAATCTTTTAACAATCAAATCCAGTGACTTTGCTTCTCTAATTGCAAACTTCATTGTCTTCCCATTGCTCTTAAATCCGAACTTTCCATAACCTATTTCTCCTCTAGGCCCCTCCCTGCCTACTTCACTTATTTCATGCCACTCTTCTCTTCCTCTCTGTTCTCCAGTCACCCCATCATTTTTCAAAGCTGTCTTTTTGCCCCCAGTCACTTCCACCACCACCCCACAATTTAAGTCTCAGATATTGCATAGTCTATCGCATATTGTTGGGGAGGGCTGGCTAGGCAAGTCTAAAATACATGGGGCAGACTGTAGGAGGGGGCAGGGTGGGAAATCTCTGGCATGAGGTGAAGCTGCTCTTCATGGGCAGAACTTCAGAGAAGTCTCAGCTCTGTTCCAAATAGGCCTTTGAACTGATTGAATGAGGCTACCCAGATTATCTAGGATAATCTCCATTGAAGTCAAATGGTTATGAACCTTAATCACATCCACAAAATACCTTTACAGTAGCACCTAGATTAGTGCTTGAGTAACTGAGCTCTGTAGCCTAGCCAAGTTGACACAGAACTCACCATGGTATTCAAAGAAACCTCTGGCAACCCAGACAAAAATCGGTCACCTTTGATATTCTGTTGGTTTTCCCTATGGGATAAAGATAGCACCTGTCATCAGCTGTACTTATTTATTTTACCTTTTTACTATCTGTCTCCTCTAAAGACTAAGTTCCATTGGGGTAAGAACATGTGAGTTTTGTCCTTACTCTTCACTCAGCATTGACTACAGTGCCAGGCACATATGATACTCAAAAAAATTTATTGAATAAGTGCACAGATAAATTTAGGACATTTTCCTGTCACCAAGAATGATTTTCAACCAATATTGTCTAAATTAATTTGAAAGATTGTGTGGCATAGTAGCAAGACTTTTATCAGCATTAGATACGGTGTCTGAGCCTATATTTGAAACTATAATAAATTCCAAAATACAAAAAGTACAAATAGGGATTAAGAAATATTTAATTCGATTGTGGGCAAAACATTTTTTTTCTTGACTAACCAACTACAACTCAACTCCTCTATACCTAGAAATGATTTAATGTGGGATGTGGTTGTATTTTAGTAGGTTTACTATGATGCCTTATTTGGTTGCTTGGGGTGCCTTCTCCCCACTAATTGCTCTACAGTTGTCAAGATCTGTACTTTCTGTGGCCTGGAATAAACTACCATGTGTTCAGAAACATACTTCCAAAGCTAACTTAAAGCATTTCCACGTCTCCAAAAATACTTTTTAAATCCCTGTCTCTGCAGGTGAGTGTTTCTTTCTTTAGCTACTACAGTCAGCCCTTAGTATGGTGCACCTACTGTTCTTTAATTAGAGTATTGTTTACATTCCTGTCACCCAGTAGATCGAAAGCAACTTAAGAACAGGTACCATGTTTTATTCATTCTTATATTCCTAATGCTTAATCCAGAGTCTATCATAAAATAGGAGCCCAATAATGCTCATACTTTTTATTATCCAGTTGTTTTAGCTTCAACTACGTTCAACCAACCAGCATTGTACATGATGTTTTTACATGTTTTACCAACTGTATTCTTCATAATGATTCTATTGAGGCAGGTGCTTTTATGTCTGATTTTGAAATGCAGGCGCTCAGTCTTGAAGAGGTAAAGTGACTTGCTCAAAGTTCCCCAATCAACAAGAGGCTCTCAGGTGTTCTTCTCTGTGCAGAGCTCTCACTGAAATGTGTCCTTCCCCTTAGGATGCTCTTGTGTCAAGCCGTGTATGTCTGCCCTTTATTTAAGGCTGTTGGCTTTTGCTTGTGGTTTTGGGGATCAAAAGCAGCTGGTCCAGGTCAGCCTCATAATGGCCTGGGCACAGTAGGTGACCCTCTGCTAGCCAAGAGATGGCTCTTTGTTTTGCCTGGCTTCTAGATGGTCTCTTCTGTGTTTCTTGCCCACACTCCAAAGGAAAAGCTTCCCTTTAAATGATTCCTTTCCACACTCTTGCTTCCTCAGAACATTCGTTCCCATTAACACATATGTTCTGAATACATGGTATGTGCCCAGAACTGTTCTATGTGCTGGAATACAGTGATAAACGAAACAAAAGCACTTTCTTATGGAGGTCACCCTGTAGTAGAGAGACGGGCAATAAACGAATTAAGAAATAGAAGGGGTAATGATAGATCCTGTGGGTGGGGGCAGTGGCAGGAGGAGTAGCATAAGGGGGAGAGTGGTTGTTGGGAGATGGTGTCTTATTTTTCCACTTTGAGAATCACCTTCCCTTATGCTCCTGTTTCTTTTTTTTTTTTAATCTCTGGTCTTATTTATTTGTAACTCTACTCTCAATCTTATTTTTGACTGGACTCAGACTTAGAGGTAGAAGCTCTTAGAGAGGACAGCCTCCGTCTCTTGGCAATCTGTTCCTGGCGTTTTTCTTTGGCCTCCTTCATCCTCTTGGCCAAAAGTTTAGCATATTCTGCAGCCTCTTCCTTATTTTTCTTAGTGCGCTGTTTCTTCAGGGCAATACGCCGACGTTTATGTTGCAGGACCCGTGGAGTAACAAGACACTGAATCTTGGGTGCTTTGGTTCTGGGTTTCTTACCTTCTTTGTTCAGGGGCTTTCTCACAACATACTGGCGGACATCATCTTCTTTAGAGAGATTGAAAAGTTTGCGGATTCTGCTGGCTCTTTTGGGCCCGAGACGACGAGGCACAGTAGTATCAGTCAGTCCAGGAATTTCCTTCTCTCCTTTTTTTACAATAACCAAGTTGAGAACACTCAGGTTGGCATCCACAATGCAACCCCTAACAGATTTGCGCTTTCTTTCTCCAGTTCTTCTTGGTCTGTAACAGGAATGCCCCTTACTCAGTAAAAGGCGCACACGACCATGGGTCAAGACACCCTGCTTCATGGGGAAACCTTGTTTGTCGTTTCCACCACTGATTCGGACAACATAACCCTTCCACTCTTCGCCCAGAGCATCAGCAGCAACTTCTGTTGCCATTCACTGCTCATAAAAGGTACGTAGTTTGCGTTCATCGTCCACTTCAATGAGCTTCTGGCAGCCAGTGGCCGGGAAGGAGATGTTCAACTTCATGATGAGGCAGCCGACCGCCTCCGAGGCGCCACGAAAAAGAGCATGCTCCTGTTTCTTGATTCCATCCCCTATCCCATAAGTTGTCCAGGTACAACTGGAAAATGAGGTTTTGCATAACTTAGCGAAGAAAATATGATGGTCTGACAAATGGAAAGGCAAATAGCGTGGTGCATAATCTAAACAAACCACAACCATCTGAAAGCGATGTTTTTAGCACATGCCATTATTAAGTAATATAAGACCAAAATGGGTTTTGGTTTCTATAGTGCAGTTCTCTTTATCAGAAAGCCAGCTTTTATACTGCTTATCGCCAGTGTTTTATTTGCTTTTTGCTCACCCAGGCCTTCCTAAACCATATAAAAAGATCAAGGACAGCCTAGTTTCTACTTTTCATGCAGGAAGGCAGCAGCTAAGGACACTGCAAAGGACAGTATCTTTTGTTCTAGTTCATGATGGATTGGCTTCCGCTGTTCTTCTTCCATCCTGTATCACTTTATCAAGCAGCTGCTTTTCCTTTTGCACTTCTATTTAATTATTCGTGCCTCATGGATTCATTTTCCACTCATGCCAGGTAGGCTTTAATGACTAATTTTGCTTTTACATTTATGAATATCATAGTAGGACAAAAAGCACGGATGAAGATTAAATATTAATTATGCTTGTTTTTAACTTACCGCCATTGTTACTGGTCATTGATTGTTTGATAATGAATATGTATAATGTAGTAAAACTGAAAGGAAGCTGAAACTATGCCTGTATTGACTCACAAAGTTTAATAGGCTCACATTAAATGAGTAAAGGATGAAAATAAACTCTGGGGAGAGATGGATACCACATGGTACAGGAATTCCCTGAATGGATCCATCATGCCAAAACATGTCCCAGATGTTCCTGAACTGTCCTAATTTCGTGTAATTTTATAATTTTCAATAACATTAAATTTTATTAAACATACAACTGTGATTTTTAAAAAATGGTTTTGTATGATGTCTCAGAAAAATGAAACCCCAACAAAGCCCTGTTAGATTAGCTATATCTCGATGCGGGCAAAAATGTATTATCACCAGAGATTTGATGAGTTGATTGTAATAATTTTCCTATCAAATAAGCTCACTACTTTAGAGAAACTCCCCAGTTTTGAAAATTTTCTATGGAATATCCTGTTGTAAAGTAAAGAATTCATTGCCAAAGGGCTATGTCCTAATAATTCACTTCTATTGTAAATTAGGATTTTTACATATTGGGGCTTCTTAAATAAAATCTAACTATATCTAACAGGACTGCTGAGGTTGATTGAATTATGGCATGCTATGACACCTTCACGCCCTTACCTCATGTGCAGGAGGTGGGGGTGGCAGCTGTAAAGGAGTTTCCTACTTAGAAAGAACCACAAAACAGCAATGCAAAACAAGCATGACATAGAAGGGTTAAGCCTGCGGAGTTCATGGAAGTTGAGATGGCTGATTTGGGGGTCAGCCTGGTGAGTTTGGTCTCCATTACTTAACCAAACATCCTTGTGACCACGAGTAAACTCTAAGAAGTGCCCTTTGTTCATCTCTAAAACTGGAAAGTGTATGCCTATCTCATGATGTTATTATTATTTTTTATTGTATGCTATAACATATATACAAAACAAAGAAAGAAAAAAGCAATAGTTTTCAAAGCACTCTTCAACAGGTAGTTACAGGACAGATCCCAGAGTCTGTCATGGGCTACCATACCATCCTTTCAGATTTTTCCTTCTACCTGCTCCAGAATATAGAAGGCTAGAAGGAATAGATTTTTTTTTTTCATCATCTCAGTTGACTTTTCTTCTTTCTTTCTGTGAAAAATAACATATATACAAAAAAGCAATACATTTCAGAGCCCAGCACAAGTATTTGTAGAACAGATTTCAGAGTTTGGTATGGGTTACAAGCCCACAATTTTAGGCTTTTACTTCTAGCTGCTCTAAGATACTGGAGACTAAAAGAAATATCAATAAAATGATTCAGCCACCATACCTATTTGTTAAATCGACCTTCTCTGTGTAACTCCACCATCACCTTTGATCTTTCTATCCCACTCTTTAGGGGTATTTGGGCTATGGCCATTCTCACATTTTCATGATGTTATTTTAAGGATTAAATAAAGAGATTTCTTGTAAAGGGGATGTTATCCTGATGCCTAGAATAAAATCATGGGTGGGGGGTGGACTGGGAGGGGTTGCTTTATGCTTCCACTTCTGCTGGGTAAGAAATAATTATTCCCTCCTCCATTTCACCTCACAGGGAAGTCAGGGCTTGGACTCCGCATTAATTGCATGGGGGACATTGTTTCGGGGAGGAGTCACCTGTGATTTGGGCTCTAAGTAAAGCCTTTCTGCAATAGAGCGTCTCACATTAAGGCCGCCCACCAATCTTCCCCAATAAAGAAGCAATTCTTCTCACCACCCCATGCCACGGGCACCATGCCACATGCCCTATGCCCTGTGGAGTGTTTCCTGCTTCTGAGATGTTGGAGAAGATGAAGCCTCTGACTCATTCTTCCTGCCCTTGACCAGTCAGTCCTTGGTATCAACTTAAAAACAGCAAACAAACAGTTTCATGTGATGGAGAAAGACGCACCACCTCCACCCAAGGTGAAATGTCCCAGGCCTCTGCTCCTCAGTAGGTAGCGGCTGCCTTCTGAGGGAGACACAGCGCAAAGCACTTCCCTGATGTGGGAATTTTTACATTAAAAACACTAACTCAGGGCAGTGCAAGATGGCTTGGTGGCAGAATTCTTGCCTGCCATGCCAGAGACCCAGGTTCGATTCCCGGAGCCTGCCCATGCCAAGCAAACAAACAAACCACTAACTCCTAAGGTCTTAAATTGAGTGTCCAAGCACTTTTCAGAAGGAGGTACTGAGTGTCCTATTCTTTCTCTGGAATGCTTCTAAACCCCATGAAAAGGAGTCACCTTGATAAGATGACGTATAGAGTTCTAGGTCCTCAACACTAACTTCACGGGACTTTACAGTCAAACCATGTACCGCTAGATTGTTAAGCTGCCCGTCCTAGCCAGCTCTGCGGACCTATCTCTTGCAGGATTGTTAGAGGCAGGTAGTATTCCCACTTAAGTGGTGGGCATCAAAGACTGAGGTTCCCAAGGTCAATGAGGCAGGAACCACTAACCGCCTATGAAGGGAGTAGTTTATAAATGAACCGTGGCTTTTTCTCCCACGTTTCCTTCAGAAGAGCAAAAGGAGGGTGTTCTAGTTTGCTAGCTTCCAGAATGCAATATACTAGAAACAGAACAGCTTGTTAAAATGGGGAATTTATTAAGTTGCAAGTTTATAGTTCTAATGCTATGAAAATGTCCAGATTAAGGCAAGGCTATGAAAATGTCCAAAGTAAGGTGCCAACAAGAGGTTACCTTCACTCGAGAAAGGCCAGTGACGTTCAAGGTATCTCTCTCAATTGGACAGGCACATGGCAAACATGGCGATGTCTACTAGCTTTCTCTCCAGGTTTCCTGTTTTATGAAGTTCCCCTGGGGGTGTTTTTCTTCCTCATCTCCAAAGGTCTCAGACTGCGTGGGCTCTGGTAGTTCTCGGTTTTTGTGGCTCTGAAGCTTTTCCCAAAAATGTTTTCTCTTTTAAAGGATTCCAGGAAACTAATAAAACCCACCTGGAATGGGTGGAGTCACATCTCCCTCTAACCAAAGGCTAATACCCACAATTGGGTATGTCACATCTCTGTAGACATATTCCAATCAAGTTTGCAACCTACACTGCTGAATGGGATTAAAACAAACGCCACTTCCACAAGATGGAGCAGGATTAAAACACAGCTTTTCTAGAGCACATAATCCTTTCAACTCGGCACAGAGGTCTTCACAGTGATGGCAGTCTGGCTCCTTTAGATATCGCGCAGCGCCTACCTCTAATGGGTTACCCAAGATGGCAGCTGGAATGATTTGTCACACTGTTCTATGGAAGTCTTGCCAGTTTCTCCCTTTTCTTTCAGGTACCTCTTTCTCCTGGCTGGAGGAGGCGCCCTGGCCTTGGCTGCCATGGGTTCCTATGCTGTGCTCCTCTTGGTCCCAGCCTCCGGCGCTGCAGTTCTGATCTCCTCCCTTGGCCCACAGGAAGTCCACAGGTGGACATTCTTCTTCCAGATGAGCTGGCAGACCCTGTGCCACCTGGGTCTGCACTATTCTGAGTATTATCTTCAAGAGCCTCCTTCCATGAGGTAAAGCAACCTATCCATTTGGGAGTGTAACAGATTGTACTGTGCCCACTTAGGGTTTTGCTTGCACCAGGGTGGTGTGGAGAGAGCATGGACAATTGAGTTTCAATCTCAGTTCTTCCACACTTGAGGGGGGGAACTTGGAGCAACTTATCTAAACTCCCTCGATCTTGATTTCTTTTTCTGAACGAAAAAGAAATGGGGATAATAATGCCTATCTTGCAAGATTGTTGAGTTAGGGATTATAGATACACACGTAATTGTCTGAATATTCACCACCCTGTGTTGCCTGTGTAGCACAAGCTGGCATTTAGCTGTGATTGTCTTGGTGCGGGGGAGGGAGGTTGAGAGGGGAGGAGGTGAGCCAGGAGCCCCAGAGCCCAGATGAGGCCTGATTGAAAGTGACTAAGCACAGGGTACTGGCCTCGAGTGTGGGTGGTTCAGACATAGAGCTGGCAGCCTGCCTTATCTTCAGTGGAACAGGAAAGGTACAGACCTACTGCAAACCCTTGCTGCCTTCCTGTGGCAGCTGCTGAGAGAGAGAAAGAGGCAGCTGCTTGTGCAAGGGTTTTACTTCTATCCACACTCAGCTGTTCTCATCTCCACAGAAAGAAGGGTAGTCACCCAATCTGGAAAAAAAAAAATCGGGAGCTAACTACCATCTAGAATATTGTTTCCATGAAGCTGGGAGAGCACCAAGATGAATGGAAGTGTATACCCCTGAGATTTGGAGGCCGATTGCCCCCACCTTTTTCTAATTGTCACAACTGGCGTGGGTCCATGGTCACTCAAGACAGCTGGGGCGGGGACCTGTGTAAGTGGACCATTCGTCTGAGTCCAACCTGCCAGAGTTTCACTCTCTTTGCAATCCTACTATCCCCAGAATCCTTTTCGTTATTACAACAATTTTCACCAAAGCCTTCGGGGCTTGCATCTCTAAAGAAAAGGCAAGATGGGCAGGTGGGTAGGGAAGGGGAAATACTGACTGGAATGTGGGGAATCAGGATTTCGGTAAGAACCTCTGACCAGATGGGGCTGGAAGAGCAAGTTGAACGGGGTTTGCATGGACTGGAGGGAGGCTGAGCTAGAACAGGAAGGGGAGTGAGCTGGGGTTGGCAGCATTTGGAGGCTGCTTTGCTTTCAGTTGATGTATATCAAGTGAGGGCTCAGGTGTCCTTAAGTCCTCAGATACACATAGAGAAACAGTGGCAGTTGGGAACCAGTGCTGTTTTCTCTCCACCAGACAGCAATTCTGATGGGAGTGGGTGTTGGGAATTTTCCATAATTGTTCTCAATAATCCTGCCAGCAGGATTTTCTCAACTCTGTGATGGTGGAGCAGGGATAGTTCAGGTGACTGGTTAAAATACACATTGACTCCTGCTTCTTCAGCAGAAATCCCAAATCATGCAGAATCTTCCAGTCAGGGCCTGCTTGATATTTAAATCTTCAACTGCATGTAATTTCTTCACTGCTAAATTTTATTTTTTGTTTGGTGGCAAATTTCCCCCAGATTGTTTTCTAACTCCCAGATCCTAATGTGTATGAGCTATTCTTACAAATATTATAATCAATATTCCCCACCCCCACCCCTGGTGCTCCTTGTCATTCTGTTTGCATCTCTGCCTAGTGATTAATTTCCCTTTTCACCTTTCCCCCTGCCCGGAGTAGCCTGTTTCTGAATTGATCCAGGAGTCTTTGTGGAGCTCTGCAGGCCATGAGATTGATCTTAACTGCTCAGAACTATCCATTTGCGGTGAGGTCATATGCGAGGGCTTGGAATGGGAGGGACAGATTGAATATGGAGTGGTTTTTATACTAAAACAAAAAATTCCTTAAAGGGGGAGAATTCTTGATATTCTCACACACAGTGGGGACAACTAAAGCAATAGGCTGAGTCCTATTCATTTGAAACTTGTTCATTTGAAACTTAACCCTGCAAAGAATAGGCTAAGCCTATTTAAAATTAGGGCTAAGAGTCACCCCCAGAGAACCTCTTTCATTGCTCAGATGTGGCCTCTCTCTCTATGTGGGACATGACTCCCAGGGGTGTAAACCTTCCTGGCAACATGGGACAGAAATCCTAGAATGAGCTGAGAGTCAGCATCAAGGGACTGAGAAAACCTTTTTGAACAAAAGGGGGAAGTGAGAAATGAGACAAAATAAAGTATCAATGGCTGAGAGATTCCAAACGGAGTCGAGAGGCTATCCTGAAGGTTATTCTTACGCATTATATAGATAACACCTTTTTAGTTAAGATGTAATGAAGAGTTTGGAGGGAGCTGCCTGAAAATACAGATCTATGTTCCAGTAGCCATGCTTCTTGATGATGACTGTATAATGATACAGCTTTCGCAGTGTGACTGTGTGATTGTGAAAGACTTGTGTCTGATGCTCCTTTTATCTACCTTATTGACAGATGAGTAAAATATATGGATTAAAAATAAATAAATAATAGGGGGAACAAATGTTAAAATAAATTTAGTAGATTGAAATGCTAGTAATCAATGAAAGCAAGGGGTAAGGGGTGTGGTATGGATGAAATTTTTTCTGTTCTCTTTTTACTTCTTTTTCTGAATTGATGGCAATGTTCTAAGAAATGATCATGATGATGAATATACAACTTTGTGATGACATTGTGAGTTATTGATTATATATCAAGAATGGAATGATCATTTGGTAAGAATGTTTGTGTTTGCTTGTTGCTATGTTTAATAAATAAATAAATGAATAAAAAACCCCTCTCTTTCAGGTTCTGCATCACCCTTTCTTCCCTCATGCTCTTGACCCAGAGGGTTACATCCCTGTCTCTGGACATTTGTGAGGGAAAAGTGGAGGCAGCAGCCGGAGGCATCGGGAGCAGTAGTTCTTTGTCTGAGCATATGCAGAGGGCACTGCCCTATTTCAGCTACTTTCTCTTTTTCCCTGCCCTTCTCGGAGGCCCACTTTGTTCCTTCAAGAGATTTCAGGCTCGTGTTCAAGATTCCAGCTCTTTACGGTGTAGGCACCCTATCTGGGCTCTGACCTGGAGAAGTCTGCAGATTCTGGGTCTAGAATGCCTAAAAGTGGCCCTGCGGTGGGTGGTCCTCAGGGGAGCACGGCTGACGGATTGCCAGCGACTCGAGTGCATCTATGTCATGTGGTCCACCGCCGCGCTCTTCAAACTCACCTACTACTCCCACTGGATTCTGGATGACTCCCTCCTCCACGCAGCCGGCTTTGGGGCTGAGCTTGGGCAGAAGCCCGATGAGGAGGGATACGTCTCCGATGCAGACATTTGGACCCTGGAAACAACCCACAGAATATCCCTGTTCACGAGAAAGTGGAACCAAAGCACAGCACGGTGGCTCCGGCGACTCGTATTCCAGCAGCGCAGGACCTGGCGGCGGCTGCAGACATTCGCCTTCTCTGCCTGGTGGCACGGCCTCCATCCAGGTCAGGTGTTTGGATTCTTCTGCTGGGCGCTAATGGTGGAAGCTGATTACCTGATTCACACCTTTGCTAGGTTGTTTATCAGATCCAGGGCAGCGTGGCTGCTCTACAGAGCTGTCACCTGGGTCCACGCCCAGCTCATCACTGGCTATATAATGCTGGCGGTGGAGACCAGGAGCCTCTCCTCTCTCTGGCTGCTGTGTAATTCTTACAATAGTGTCTTTCCCATGGTGTACTGTATTCTGCTTTTGCTCTTAGCAAAGAGAAAGCACAAATCAAACTGACATTTCTCACTGGCTTTAAACATGTTCATCAGTGAAAAAGAGCTTAGAAAGAGCCAGATAATGCATTGATGATATTTGAACTTTCCCATAATAAAAGGTTTTAAAGCATTGGATGTATATACCTGGTGACTTATCCTACTTTCTGATGTAGGAATTTGTGTCTATCTTAATGAACTATTACACTGATACTGAGGATACGAAGAATAAGACTTGGTTCCTTGCCTTGGGGTTTACAGTCTAGGTGTGAAAGCGAGGCTTATGTAAAGAGGTACCTGAAAACACAAAATGCTGTGAACCGAGTGCCAAATGAAGTATGCTTACTTGGACACACAAAAATTAAGCGTGAATATCTGATTGGCCCAGTGGGTCCTGGAATGGGAGTTTTAGCACACCAAAATCAAAGCCAAACCTAAATCAGAGGGTGCAAGGGTAATGCAGTGGTCGAATTCTCGCCTGCCATGTGGGAGACCCGGGTTCGATTCCTGGTCCGTGCACTTCCCAAAAACAAACAAACAAAAACAAAAAATTCAACAAATCTCGCTGCAATAATGGGATACTCACATGGAAAAATAATGAACTATGACCCCACCATACAGTATACAAAAAACAAACAAACAAACCTAAACCTAAGTCATATGGTCATATTGGCTTCTTACATGAACTAAAAATCCATCCCCATCCATAAGTAATTTGAAAAATTTGATCTAAAAACGGAAGGACTGATATTATTCCTGGGAATATATTAACAAGCTGAAAATCCAGCTAAGACTTCATACCATTTACATAATTATTAAATATAAAGCAGACTCTTGAATTATAGCCCACGTGGAGACCAAAAACAGGAAGGAGAGCCCTTTTACTACAACTTTAAAGATCTGGTCCTTTTTCTTGGCATATCATCAACAACTCCCTCTTTTTGTTCCTCTGTTAGGATTAAAATACACCAAGAAAATGGTATCAGGGCCTCAAAATTACACTGCAGCAATGTTTCCCAAACTTCAGTCAATGAAGTATTTGCACCTCACTGCCTCAATAGTAGGCCACCTGAACTATTATATAATCACTATGTTTCTTTAACTCAACTTATTTTTAAAAATATCTAATGGATAGTAATTGAGTTTGATATACTAGCTATATTTTATTTCTTTAACTCAACTTATTTAAAAAAATATCTAATGGATAGCAATTGAATTTGATGCACTAATTGTATTTTATTTGTTTAATTCAACTTATTTTGTAAAATATCCAATGGATAGCAATTGAGTCTGATGCACTAACTGTACTTTATTTCTTTAACTCAGCTTATTTTTAAAAGTATCTAATGTATAGCAATTGAGTTTGATGCACTAACTGTATTCTATTTCTTTAACTCAGCTTACTTTTTAAAATATCTAATGGATATCAATTGAGTTTGATGCACTAACCGTATTTTATTTCGTGTACTCACTATAATAAATACATATGTGTATAAATGAAGAATGTTTATGTGTGTATCTCTCGAAATGATCTACTTACCCCAGGGTTCCATCTGCCCCACCAAGGGAAACATACAAGTTCCCCCAAACCAGTCATTTTCATCCTTTTCAAAGTATAAAATTGCAAATAAGCTTTAAAACCTGACAAAGATAATACTAAGAAGTTATAGCTCAATCTCACTAGACAACATTAAGGCAGCAAACCAACCAACCCCAATCTTAGCAGACAGTACAAACACAACAGTTGGTGAAGGCTTTGAGGAGCACAGATGACATGAATCTGTAGTGGCCTTAATTCAGCATTCTGTACTTTGTCTGACCAGACTCAACAGCCGAGAGGTGGCAGTGGACAAATGGGATTTCCCAGGACTGGGACTGTCAAGGAGGAAACAATGCAGAGGGGGTGTTAAAGGACTCTGATACCATTGAAATCACCTCCCTGAAATGACCACCCTTAGATTCTAACCCAGAGAGGCAAGTGGTGGTGGCGGGGGGGGGTGGGGTGGTTAGGGAGGGGGTTATTTAAGATGGGAGAAAGTTTAAGGCAATAGAAGTAAGCATTGCAGCACTATTTATTATAGGAAAATTGTTCAACATCAAGAGAATGGCTAATACAATTATGATTGACTATTACCAAGCCATTAAAAATGAGTGCTTTTTGGGGGTGCAAGAGAGTTCAGTGGTAGAATTCTCGCCTGCCATGAGGGAAACCCAGGTTTGATTCCTGGCTTATTCACTTCCGAAACAAACAAACAAATGAAAAACCAAACAAAGAAAAATTCAACAAATGGTGCTGCAATAAGGGGATACTCATATGAAAAAAAGAATGAACTCTGACTCCCACCATACAGCATACAAAAAAGGGGGGTCTTTTGGGAAGCTGGACACTTGGAACGTGCTCAGTTTGTGAGAATCCTTCAAGCTCTACATTTAAGATACATGCAAGTTTCTTTGACATATATATATGTGTGTGTGTGTGTGGGTATATATATATAAAATATCACTACTGATTCCACTATGTATATGTGTATGTATATATATATATATATATATATATATATAAAAAAAATATATATATATATATTTTTTATAATATAATTATATATATATATATATAATACTTCTGTAAGTTTTTAACTGAATGCTTTAACAGTTAGGGAAATCCCTATGAGAGAATGCTAACATTTAAAAAAAAGTTGGTTATGTGAAAAAGTTATGGTGGGCATAGCCCAAATATTCCTAAAAATTGGGAGAAGGTGGAGTTACAACAGAGAAGATAGGATTTAACAAATGAGTATGACTGCTGAATCATTACATTGATATTTCTTTTAGTCTCCAGTGTCTTGGAGCAGCTAGAAGGAAAAATCTAAAATTGTAGCATTATAACCCATACCAAACTCTGAAATCTATCCTACAACTAATTGTTGCAATATGCATGGAAATTTATTGCTTTTTTTGTATATATATTTTTCACAATAAAAAAAAGTTGTCTAGTAAAGTCTTTTGACGTGCAACCAGACCTCTAAATCAATTTCCCCTTTACTAGCCAGGAGTAATTTCTGCTCCTCTTGATTGGTTAAATTAAGACATATGTTTCCTTTCCTTTCTAATTGCATCCTGTGCGAGGTGCTTCATTTACCTGGACAGAATAAAGAACAACTTGATTTGAGGGAATTTGTTTAGGGAAAAAAGTCAGAAGCAGATTTGTAGACCCTAGAGCCATATGTCTGCACAGAGAAGCTGGGATCCAAGGCAGCAGAGAGCAGAGAATAAGTGTGTCTTCTTCAAGTCCTGTTTTCTTTGTTAGGACTCTCTTGGTTCCTCACTCCTGCCCCAGCAGTTCCCTCAGCTCCCTTGGCAGCTTCACTTCCTGACTCTGTCACTCCCAAAACCCTGCCCATTGCCTCCCCAATTCACTTTGACACATCACTAGTAGCACCTGTTTATTAACCTGTTTTAATCTCATGGCTCTGATCTTGTTTCCAAAACTAGATTTGATGTTTTCCTTCTCTTACTTAATCTAGAAATGGCCCCCAGGGTACCCAGATTTCTCTCTTGCCCTGGTGCTTTTGTTACCTCAAGCAGAAGAAAGTATTTGATAAATCACACTTATCCTCTATGAATGCAAGAGAGGGTCTACCAGCCTCTGTCCTGTAGGTAGTAGCACCAGACAAGTGAATTAGATCCTGTAGGCAGTATACTGCAGCTAAGTAGTCCATGGAAATAATCCCCAGTGGGCATGCTCCTCCTGACCCTTGTCCTTCTATCTTTTTCTCAGCCAATTTACCCTGAGGGACCCTTTCAGAACACCAAGGGACTTCATCTAGCTGTCTTCAATTATTATGATGTGAGAGTCTGGTGATTAAGAAATTCCTGAAAGAAGGGTGTATTAGTTTCTTAAATGCTGTCAGAATACAATATACCAGCACTGGAATGTCTTTTTAAATGAGGAATTTAATAAGTTACAAGTTTACAGTTTTAAGCCTATAAAAATGTCCAAACCAAGGCATCCAGGTAAAGATAGTGTCATGGTCAGTTTCACGTATCAAGTTGGTCAAGAGGTGGTACTTGTTTTTCTGGTTGGGCAAGAGCTGGCCTGTCTTTTGCTATGAGGACATTTCATAGAATTAAATCATGATCACGTCAGCTACATTCGCAGCTGATTCCATTTGTAATCAGCCAAGGGGAGTGCCTCTTTAATGAGTGATGCTTAATCTAATCACTGGAAGCCTTTTAAGGAGGATTCAGAAGAGACAGGTTCTCTTCCTGCTTCGCCGCAAGCCTCCCCTGTGGAGTTCATCCAGATACACCATCGGAATTGTCAGCTTCACACCCTGCCCTACAGATTTTGGACTCTACATTCCCACAATTGCATGAGACACTTTAATTAATTTTATATTTATGAATATTGATTCTGTTTCTCTGGAGAACTATAACTAATACAACTTGGTAACAGGAGTGGTTCTTAAGAAACAGAATCTTAAAAATGGGGTTTTATGAATGGTTTTCTACTCTGACTGGACTCAAAGGCACTAAGGACTCTTATTCCCATAATCAGAATGACATTGCCAAACCATGGAGTAAGTTGGCAAAAGAGATAGTCAAAATATCACCATTAGATTCTTCTAATGCTTCATTTGTATGAAGCCAGGCTGTGGGAGATAATGTTTTTGACACCTTTACAGAGTTTTGTGGAAATAGGAAGTATAGAGATGTTGGCTGGTTGTTGTTAGATACACTGTATACATTAATGAGTGAAAGGGATGAGCTTCAGGCTTCAAACAATAAGCTTAAGTGCCGTCTGACAGATGTAGGTGTTTCTGTGAGTGTCCTGAAATAAAATCTTATTTCCTGTAGCTGTAGACTTGAGATTTCTGAATATCAGACCCAGAATCCTTTTGTTAGAGTAGCAACTTTATGACATAAATTGAAATCTCAATGTTGGCTGGTGTATGCCATTAAAGCGAGGGAATTGATTGGAAAGGAGTGGGACCCTGAAAAATGGGATGGTGACATATGGATGGATAATGATGTCGATGGCAAGGTTGAAACCCTAGGTCATGCTGAGTCTTCTCTAGATAACTCTGTAATAGTCTGTTCT
The DNA here is from genome assembly GCF_023851605.1 of Tamandua tetradactyla. Lineage (NCBI taxonomy): Eukaryota > Metazoa > Chordata > Mammalia > Pilosa > Myrmecophagidae > Tamandua > Tamandua tetradactyla. The sequence continues at coordinate 13,602,096 of NC_135352.1, forward strand.
GAGGACATAGCTGCTCCAACTCTAGTCTGCCTTGAGGAGTTGGCCACCCAAACTCCACCTGAAGGGATTAGCCCTAGAGTGATTAATCCTGTTTCACCAGATGAAACTACAATTGAATACTCTGAAGCAAATAGCTTGGAAGAGATTTTTAATTCTTTTCATGACCCACCCTCACCACCCCTCATTTTTTCCAGACCTATAACTAGACTAAACTCCCAACAGGCCCCCCAAAAGTATCACACATGAGGAGGTACATTATACTCCAAAAGAACTGTGTGAGTTTTCCAATTTATATATACAGAAATTAGGGGAATATGTGTGGCATTGGATTTTAAGGGTGTGGGATAATGGTGGGATGAATATAAGGTTGGATCAGGCTGACTTTATTGATACGAGCCCACTAAGCAGACATTTTGCATTCAGTGTTATACCTTCAGGGGTTAGAAAAGGCATTAACAGTTTGTTTGGGTGGTTGGCTGAATAAGGATCAAAAGGTGGCCGACATTACCTGAGGTTGAAATGCCAGAACTGCCCTGGTATATTGTAGATGAAGGGATCCAGAGCTTAGAGAGACTGGAATGTTATAGTGGATTTATCATGAAAAGCCTGCTTTTACACCCCAGGAATGTCCGGAGGATGCACCCTTTACCAGAACAGTGAGAAATAGATTTGTGAGACTAGCGCCATCATCCCTGAAGAGCTCTGTAATTACACTTCTCTATAGGCCAGATATTACAGTGGGAACTGCTGTCAGTGAGCTGAAATCTTTAAACACAATGGGGATGACTGGATCCTGAGTTGGCAGAAGTCCAGTGGCAGCACTTAATAGCCAAAGACAGGGTGGACGTGGCTATTATAATAGACAGCAAACTCAAAGCAGGAGTCAAAATAATCTGACTCTCAGAGATCTGTGGTGTTGGCTAGTAAATCATGGGGTATCTAGAAATACAATAGAGGGGCAGTCTACTAAATTCTTTTTTGAGCTGTATAAACAAAAGAGTTCTAGGTCAAGTAAACAGAAGTCAAACTTTAATTACAAAAACACAGAGTCACGACTCCTTAATCAATTTCTGAACTTGAGACAGTTTACAGACCCAGAGCCCCTTGAATGAAGGGGAGGCCAGGTCCCTATGGGGGAGAAACCTGTTACACTGCCTCAAATTTATACTGTTGACCTTCCTCTAAGCCTTCCCCAAGAAGACTGATGGCCTTTTACCAGGGTAACTGTGCATTGGGGAAAAGGAAATAATCAGATATTTCGGGGATTATTAGACACTGGTTCAGAAGTGACATTAACTCCAGGGGACCCAAAAGTCACTCTGGACCACCAGTCAGAGTGGGGGCCTATGGAGGCCAGGTGATCAATGGAGTTTTAGCTCAGGTCCGTCTCACAGTGGGTCCAGTGGGCCCCCGGACCCATCCTGTAGTTATTTCCCCAGTTCCGGAATGTATAATTGGCATAGACATACTGAGCAACTGGCAGAATCCCCACATTGGTTCTCTAACTCGTGCAGTGAGGGCTATTATGGTGGGAAAGGCCAAGTGGAAGCCACTAGAACTGCCCCTACCAAGCAAAATAGTAAATCAAAAGCAATACCATATTCCTGGAGGGATTGCAGAGATTACTGCCACTCTTAAGGACTTGAAAGATGCAGGAGTGGTGATTCCCACCACATCCCCATTCAACTCTCTTATTTGGCCTGTGCAGAAAACAGATGGGTCTTGGAGAATGACAGTGGATTATTGTAAACTCAACCAGGTGGTAACTCCAATTGCAGCTGCTGTTCCAGATATAGTATCATTGCTTGAGCAAATCAGTACATCCCCTGGTACCTGGTATGCAGCTATTGATCTGGCAAATGCTTTTTTCTCAATAGCTATTAGTAAGGACCACCAGAAACAGTTTGCTTTCAGCTGGCAAGGTCAGCAATATACTTTCACTGTCCTACCTCAGGGGTATATCAACTCTCCAGCCCTATGTCATAATCTTGTTCGCAGAGACCTTGATCATTTCTCCCTCCCACAAGACATCACACTGGTCCATTATATTGATGATATCATGTTGATTGGACCTAGTGAACAAGAAGTAGCAACTACCCTAGATTTACTGGTAAGGCATTTGCGTGTCAGAGGACGGGAGATAAATCCAACAAAAATACAGGGGCCTTCCACCTCAGTAAAATTTCTAGGTGTCCAGTGGTGTGGGCATGTCGAGATATCCCTTTTAAGGTGAAGGATAAATTGCTGCATCTGGCCCCTCCCACAACCAAAAAAGAGGCACAACGCCTAGTTGGTCTTTTTGGATTTTGGCGACAACATATTCCTCATTTGGGTGTGCTACTCCGGCCCATTTATTGAGTGACCAGAAAAGCTACTAATTTTGAGTGGGGACCTGAACAAGAGGAGGCTCTGCGACAGGTCCAGGCTGCTGTGCAAGCTGCTCTGCCACTTGGGCCATATGATCCAGCAGATCCAATGGTGCTGGAAGTGTCAGTGGCAAATAGAGATGCTGTCTGGAGCCTTTGGCAGGCCCCAATAGGAGAATCACAACGCAGACCCTTAGGATTTTGGAGCAAAGCCTTACCATCTCCTGCAGATAACTGCTCTCCTTTTGAGAAACAGCTTTTGGCCTGCTACTGGGCCTTAGTAGAGACTGAACGCTTAACCATGGGCCACCAAGTTACCATGAGACCTGAGTTGCCTATCATGAGTTGGGTGTTGTCTGACCCACCAAGCCATAAAGTTGGGCGTGCACAGCAGCACTCTATTGTAAAGTGGAAATGGTATATAGGAGATAGGGCCAGAGCAGGTCCAGAAGGCACAAGTAAGTTACATGAAGAAGTGGCACAAATGCCCATGGTTTCCACTCCTGCTGCCACATTACCTTCTCTTTCCCAGACCAGAGCTATGGCCTCTTGGGGAGTTCCTTACAGTGAATTGACTGAGGAAGAGAAAACTTGGGCCTGGTTTACAGATGGTTCAGCACGATATGCAGGTACCACCCGAAAGTGGACAGCTGCAGCATTACAACCCCTTTCTGGGGTGTCCTTGAAGGACAGTGGTGAGGGGAAATCCTCCCAGTGAGCAGAACTTCGAGCAGTGCACCTGGTTGTTCATTTTGCTTGGAAGGAAAACTGGCCAGAGGTGCGTTTGTACACTGACTCATGGGCTGTTGCTAATGGTTTGGCTGGATGGTCAGGGACTTGGAAAGACCATAATTGGAAAATTGGTGACAAAGAGGTCTGGGGAAGAAGTATGTGGATAGACCTTTCTGAGTGGGCTAAAAACATGAAGATATTTGTGTCCCATGTGAATGCACACCAGAGGGTGACTTCAGCAGAGGAAGATTTTAATAATCAAGTGGATAAGATGACCCATTCTATGGATACCAGTCAGCCTCTTTCCCCAGCAACTCCTGTTATTGCCCAATGGGCTCATGAACAAAGTGGTCATGGTGGTAGGGATGGAGGTTATGCATGGGCTCAGCAACATGGACTTCCACTCACCAAGGCTGACCTGGCTACAGCCACTGCTGAGTGCCCAATCTGTCAGCAGCAGAGACCCACACTCAGCCCCCGATATGGCACCATTCCCCAAGGTGACCAGCCAGCTACATGGTGGCAGGTTGATTACATTGGACCACTCCCTTCATGGAAGGGGCAGTGATTTGTTCTAACTGGAATAGACACATACTCTGGATATGGGTTTGCTTTCCCTGCACGCAATGCTTCTGCCAAAACTACTATCTGTGGGCTTACAGAATGCCTTATCCATCGTCATGGTATTCCACATAGCATTGCTTCGGATCATGGAACACACTTCACAGCAAATGAAGTGCGGGAATGGGCACATGCTCATGGAATTCTCTGGTCTTCCCATGTTCCCCATCATCCAGAAGCAGCTGGATTGATAGAACGGTGGAATGGCCTTTTGAAAACTCAATTACGGTGCCAACTAGGTGGCAAAAACTTGAAAGGCTGGGGTAATGTTCTCCAGGAAGCTGTGTATGCTCTGAATCAGCGTCCGCTGTATGGTGCTGTTTCTCCCATAGCCAGGATCCATGGGTCCAGGAACCAAGGGGTGGAAATGGGTGTGGTGCCACTCACTATTACTCCTAGTGATCCACTAGGAAAATTTTTGCTTCCTGTCCCTGCTACCCTGAGTTCTGCTGGTCTACAGGTTTTAGTTCCAAAACGGGGTGTGCTTTCTCCAGGAGAAACAACAGTGATACCACTGAACTGGAAGTTAAGATTGCCACCTGGCCACTTTGGGCTACTTATGCCTCTGGATCAACACAGCAAGAAGGGGATTACATTATTATTACAGGGGTAATTGACCCTGACTACCAGAAGGAAGTAGGACTGCAACTACATAATGGATGTAAAGAAGAGTTTTCTTGGAATATAGGAGATCCCCTGGGGCGTCTATTAGTACTACCATGCCCTGTGATCAAAATCAATGGAAAACTGCAACAACACAATCCAGGCAGGACCACTAATGGCTCTGAGACTTCAGGAATGAAGGTTTGGGTCACCCCACCAGTCAAAGAACCACGGCCAGCTGAAGTGCTTGCTGAGGGGAAAGGGAACATGGAATGGGTAGTGGAAGAAGGTAGTGATAAATATGAACTTCGACCACGTGATCAGTTACAGAAACGAGGACTGTAATGCTGTTTTGTTTGTGTTATACTATTTAAGTTGTAAGATATCAAGTTTAAGAATGAATGTTGCCCAAGGATTTGCACCCTATTCTGGAGAGATTTAATGTGTTTCCAGTTATATGCAGGACAGTTGAGTATTGTCAGGTAAAAGAAAAAATGTGTGCTTATTTGTTTTCATTTGGAAATTAAGTATGGTCTAAGGTGGTATATATATATAGGTGCCAAGTTGACAAGGGGTGGACTGTCATGGTTAGGGACAGGTGTCAACTTGGCCAAGTTGTGGTACCTGTTCATCTGATTGGGCAAGCGCTGGCCTGTCTGTTGCAATGAGGACATTTCATAGGATTAGGTCATGATCACATTAGCTACATCCACAGCTGATTCCATTTGTAATCAGCCAAAGGGGAGTGTCTTCTGCAATTAGTGATGCTAAATGCAATCACGGGAAGCCTTTTAAGGAGGACTCAGAGGAGACAGGTTGCATTCCTGCTTTGGCTGGTGAGCCTCTCCTGTGGAGTTCATCCAGGCCATCCAACGGAGTCATCGGCTTCAGAGCCTGCCTTGTGGATTTTGGACTCTGCGTTCCTATGGTCACGTGAGACACTTTCATAAATTTTATATTTGCAAGTGTTCCCTGTTGATTCTGTTTCTCTAGAGAACCCTAACTAATACAGCAAGCAATACTGGATTCCTGGGGGGATTTCAGAGATTACTGCCACTCTTAAGGATTTGAAGGATGCAGGGGTGGTGATTCCCACCACATCCCCATCCAACTCTCCTATTTGGCCTGTGCAAAAAACATATGGGTCTTGGAGGATGACAGTGGATCATTGTAAGCCCAACTAGGTGGTAACTTCAATTGCAGCTACTGTTCCAGATGTGGTATCATTGCTTGAGCAAATCAATACATCCCCTGGTATCTGGTAAGCAGCTATTGATCTGGAAAACGCTTTTTTCTCAATAGCTGTTAGTAAGGACCACCAGTAACAGTTTGCTTTCAGCTGGCAAAGTCAGCAATATACTTTCACTGTCTTACCTCAGGGGCATATCAACTCTCCAGCCCTATGTCATAATCTTGTCAGCAGTGAACTTGATCATTTCTCCCTCCCAGAAGACATCACACTGGTCCGTTATATTGATGCTATCATGTTGATTGGACCTAGTGAGCCAGAAGTAGCATAACTTAGAGTTATGCTAAATTAATAGAGTAACTTAACTTAATGGAGTAGAATAACTTTAGACTTATTGGTAAGGCATTTGCATGTCAGAGAATGGGAGATAAATCCAACAAAAATACAGGGGCCTTCCATCTCAGTGAAAATTTCTAGATGTTCAGTTGGTGTGGGACATGTCGAGATATCCCTTTTAAGGTGAAGGATAAGTTGTTGCATCTGGCCCCTCCTACAACCAAAAAAGAGGCACAACGCCTAGTTGGTCTTTTTGGATTTTGGCGACAACATATTCCTCATTTGGGTGTGCTACTCCAGCCCATTTATTGAGTGACCAGAAAAGCCGCTAATTTTGAATGGGGACCTGAACAAGAGGAGGCTCTACAACAGGTCCAGGCTGCTGTGCAAGCTGCTCTGCCATTTGGACCATATGATCCAGCAGATCCAATGGTGCTGGAAGTGTCAGTGGCAAATAGAGATGCTGTTTGGAGCCTTTGGCAGACCCCTATAGGAGAATCACAATGCAGACCCTTAGGATTTTGGAGCAAAGCCTTATCATCTGCTGCAGGTAACTACTCTCCTTTTGAGAAACAGCTTTTGGCCTGCTACTGGGCCTTCGTAGAGACTGAATGCTTAACCTTGGGCCAGCAAGTTACCATAAGACCTGAGTCACCTATTATGAGCTTGGTGTTGTCTGACCCACCAAGTCATAAAGTTGGGCATGCACAGCAGTACTCCATCATAAAGTGGAATTGGTATATAGGAGATAGGGCCAGAGCAGGTCCTGAAGGCACAAGTAAGTTACATAAGGAAGTGGCCTAAATGCCCATGGTCTCCACTCCTGCCATATTACCTTCCTTTCCCAGACCAGAGTTATGGCCTTTTGGGAAATTCCTTACAGTGAATTGACTGAGGAAGAGAAAACAAGGGCCTGGTTTGCAGATTGTTCAGCACGATATGCAGGTACCACCTGAAAGTGGACAGCTGCAGCACTATAATCCCTTTCTGGGGTGTCCTTGAAGGACAGGGAAGAGGGGAAATCCTCCCAGTGGGCAGAACTTAAAGCAGTGCACCTGGTTGTTCATCTTGCTTGGTAGGAGAATTGGCCAGGGGCGCATTTGTATACTGATGCATGGGCTGTTACTAATGGTTTAGCTGGATGGTCAGGGTCTTGGAAAGACCATAATTGGAAAATTGGTGACAAAGAGGTCTGGGGAAGAGGTATGTGAATAGACCTTTCTGAGTGGGCAAAAAACATGAAGACATTTGAGTCTCATGTGAATGCACACCAGAGGGTGACTTCAGCAGAGAGAAGGTTTGAATAATCAAGTGGATAAGATGACCTGTTCTGTGTATACAAGTCAGCCTCTTTCCCCAGCAACTCCTGTCATTGCCCAATGGACTACAAACAAAGTGGTCATGGTGGTAGGGATGGAGGTTATGCATGGGCTCAGCAACATGGACTTCCACTCACCAAACTGACCTGGCTATAGCCACTGCTGAGTGCCCAATCTGCCAGCAGCAGAGACCCCACACTCAACCCCCAATATGGCACCATTCCCTGAGGTGACCAGCCAGCTACATGGTGACAGGTTGATTACACTGGATCACTCCCTTCATGGAAAGGGCAGCAATTTGTTTTAAAGGAATAGACACATACTTTGGAGATGGGTTTGCTTTCCCTGCACACAATGTTCCTGCCAAAACTACCATCTGTGGGCTTACAGAATGCCTTATCCATTGTCATGGTATTCCACACAACATTGCTTCTGATCAAGGAACACACATCACAGCAAATGAATTGTGGGAATGGGCACATGCTCATGGAATTCTCTGGTCTTACCAGGTTCCCCATTATCCAGAAGCAGCTGGACGGCTAGAATGGTGGAATGGCCTTTTGAAAACTCAATTACGGTGCCAACTATGTGGCAATACCTTGAAGGGCTGGGTTAATGTTCTCCAGGAAACTGTATATGCTCTGAATCAGCGTCCACTGTATGGTGCTGTTTCTCCCATAGTCAGGATACATGGGTCCAGGAACCAAGGGGTGAAAATGGGAGTGGCATCACTCACTATTACCCCAGTGATCCAGTAGGAAAATTTTTGCTTCCTGTCCCTGCAACCCTGAGCTCTGCTGGTCTACAGGGTTTAGTTCAAAAAGGGGGAGTGCTTCCTCCAGGAGAAACAACAAAGATTCCATTGAAATGGAATCTAAGACTGCCACCTGGTCACTTTGGACTAATCATGCCCCTAGATCAAAAAGCCAAGAAGGGGATTACATTATTGACTGGGCTGATTGACCCTGAGTATCAGGGGGAAATAGGACTGCAACTACACAATGGAGGTAAAGAGTTTTCCTGAAATATAGGGGATCCCCTAGGGCATCTTTTAGTTCTACCATACCCTGTGATTAAAATCAATGGAAAACTACAACAACCCAATCCAAGCAGGACTACCAATGGCTCTGAAATCTCAGGAATCAAGGTTTGGGTCACCCCACCAGGAAAAGAACTATGGCCAGCTGAAGTGCTTGCTGAGGGTAAAGGGAACATGGAATGGGTAGTGGAAGAAGGTAGCAATAAATATGAACTATGACCACATGATCAGTTACAGAAATGAGGACTGTAGTGCTGTTTTGTTCATGTTACACTATTTAAGTTGTAAGATATCAAGTTTTAGAATAAATACTACCCAAGGACTTTCACCCTATTCTGGAGAGATTTAATGTATTTCTGGCTATATGTAGGACAGCTGAATATTGTTAGGAGAGAAAAAAATGTGTCTTATTGTTTTCTACTTAGAAATTAGGTACAGTTTATGAGTATAGCTGCCAAGTTGACAAGGGGTGGACTGTCATTGTCAGGTTCATGTGTCAACTTGGCCAAAGTGGTGGTACATGTTGGTCTGGTTTCTCTGTTGGGTCAGGTGGATTTGTTGTTCTGGTGGCTTTTAATGCTTTTTCCAGAATTAAAAATTCTTAAAGGGTCCCAGTAAGCAACTTCATCTTGAATGGTGGAAAAATATCTCCATGGAAACCATCTACCATGATCAGGTTTATGTGTCAACTTGGCCAGGTGGTGGTACCTATTTGTCTGGTGGGGCACATGCTGGCTTGTCTGTCACTATGAGGACATTTAATAGAATTAAATCATGATCACGCCAGCTGCATTCACAGCTGATTCAATTTGTAATCAGCTGAGGGGAGTGCCTTCTGCAATGAGTGATGCTTAATCTAATCACTGGAAGCCTTTAAAGGAGGATTTAGAAGAGACAGGCTCTTCCTGCTTCAGCCGGCAAGTCTCTCCTGTGGAGTTCATCCAGACCCTCCCATTGGATCAGATCCACAGCCTGCCCTATGGATTTTGGACTCTACATTCCCACAGTTACATGAGACACTTTTATAAATTTTATTTATCTACAGATATTTCCAGTTGATTCTGTTTCTCTAGAGAACCATCTAATCAAAAGTTACCACTCACAATTGGGTGAGTAATATCTCCATGGAAACAATAAAAGAAGGTTCCACCCAGCAATATTGAACAAGGATTAAATAACTTGTCTTTTCTGGGGTACACAACAGATTCAAACGAGCATTTTAGAGATTCCAGGTTATTTCCAAGGCAGAGTCTTTCTTTGCCAAGCTTGGTTTTTACTGCGTGTACTTCTTCAACAACAACTGAGATAGTTATAAATTTACGTATTTTTTTCCTCATAGGGAATCATGAAGTACATATAATGCAGATGTGACCTTGGTTTATTTGCAAGGCCAATCTATGTTAAATTGAGAGCATACACATAGTGTGAAGGCTATGGGGTGGACTGCCTTTTTCACTTTTATTTTTATTGTCAAATCTTCACATACATATATTCAATACTGGACTGCTTTTTTAACAACCTCAATTCCTTAATGGGATGTTTTCCACAACTTTGCTTCCAAATTGTTTTTTAGAACCCAGATTGCATTTTCCAAAGAAAGAACATTGTGTGACAAAAATCCATTTGACTCCTAATGGGTAACACTTGTAATAATCTTAATACAAAGGAATGTATTGTTCAGGAGGAAAGAGAAAAGCAAAGATAATTTTCTTTCTATTCCTGAATATTTAGCTGGACCTAAGCATATTTTACTTGTGCAATTATTTTCAATGTCTCTAATTCTGGAAATGTGTGGATCTTGTACAGATCTTGATTTAAATGAACTAATTGAAAAGTACATTTATGGAGAAAATTTGGACACTGACCAGATGCTAAGGCATTGCTCATTTTTTTAGGTGTAATAAGGATATTGAGTTATGTTTTTTAAAAAGAGTCATATTTTAGAGATACCCACAGATTAAATGATATTATATCTAGGATTTTCTTTAAAATAATCTAAGGTAAAAGGAAATCAGTGATATAAAGGAAACAAGATTGTCCATACATTGGAAAATGGTGAAGCTGGATGTTGGGGACATGGGAGTTCATTACATTCTTCTCTCTACTTTTATGTATGTTTGAAAATGTGTATAAATACAAGTAATACAAAAAATTACTCAGTAGGGCATTGATAAAAAACACAGTTAACATCATACTCAATGGCAAAAGACCCATAACTTTTCCTGTAAGATCAGGAACAAAACAAGGACACCCACTTTCACTATTGCTATTCAACATTGTACTGGAAGTTCTAGCCAAAGCAATTTGGCAATAAAAATAAAGGTCATCCAAATTTGAAAAGAAACAAAACCATCTATTTGCAAATGACATGATCCTATATATAGAACATTCCACAGGATCAAAAAAAATTACTAATCCTAATAAACAGATTCAGCAAAGCTGCAGATTACAAGAGCAACACACAAATGTCAGTTCTGTTCCTACACCATAGCAATGAAGAATCCGACAAACAAATCAAGAAAATAATTTAATTGACAATAGCATCAAAAATAATAAAGTATTTAGGAATAAATTTAACCAAGGAGGTGCAAGAATTACACACTGAAAACTAAAAAAACATTGTTGAATGAAATTAAAGAAGGTATATATTTTAAAAAAGGAAAGATAGTCCATGTTCATGAAGTAGAAGACTTATTACTGTTAACATAGTGAATAGTTTCCAAAGGGATCTACAGATTCATTTTAATCCCTATCAGAATTCCAACAGCCTTTTTTTTTCTGAAATGGAAACAGCAATCAACAAATTCATATAGAATTGCAAGGAATAGCCCAAACAATACTGAAAAACAAAACAAATTTGGAGGAATAACACTTTCCAATTTCAAGACTTAGTAGACAGCTATGGTAATCAAAACAGTGGTATAGGAAGATGGGGGGAGAGGACAGGTTGAGTTCATCCCTGCTCCAAGGAACAGCTAGAGAAGGGATGGGAAGGCAACTGGGACAGTGATTCCAGGGTGTAAGTGACCTGGCAGTGTCTTCTACACCACATAGGGAGGTCCTGGTTGCAAAAGCTGAAGAATTGAGATGCAGAGAACCCGAGACCAGCCAGCTAGTGCAAACAGCTTAATGTGCCTTTTCCAAATGGAAACCCGGAGCCCTCAGGAATGCACAGACAAGGAGACAGTGACAAGGAAGTAACTCAAGCTGTGTTCCTTGAACATGCTACCCTCTCCCATGCTGCCCCTACCATGCAACCTGTGACTTCCCTGACATCCCATGTACCTTAATCTTGTCACCCCTCCAATGCGCTCCAATCGCCCCTGCCACAATTCCCTCCCCTACGTGCTTTCCCCACACCCCTGCCATGCACACATGGACAAGCCTGTCCAAGCCCAAACCACCTCTTCTGCACAAAGGCTCAGTCTAACTCTGCCCTCCCCCAGAGCTCCACACCTGGGCCCACCTTCCCCTCCCTGCCCCCTGCAGGCGGTCACCTGCCATCTGGGCAGTGGGTGTGAAGCTTCATGCCCAAGTTATACCCTCACTCAGCCGATACAGTCACGCAGTCCCCCGCCCAGCCCCTGAGCTCTGCACATGCGTATATCTGTGTCTGGCCTCCCCTGATCCTCAAACACGTGCACCTCCACCATGCCCCCCTGCTCTGGGTGAGCGTTGACCTGTGCATCTGCCACACCAGCCCACAGCCCACACAGAGGCAACCCTGCCCTGTCCTCTGAACCCTGGAGCACAGCAGGACCCCGCCCTCCAGAACTGTGTATCCGCACAGCCGCACCCTCCCCTCCGGGCATCCATGTATCTGTGCACCAACCTCTTGATCCCTGCACCCCACGCCCTCTGACCCCCACATGTGAACAGTCTAGCACCACCACCTGGAACAAGTGACCCCTTCCATACCTGGCAGGGGTTCACAGTGCATCTGTGCTATATACACGCATGTGCACCTGCCCCAACACTGCCCCACCCCTACCTGCGCACCTGTGCTAGGGCTTCGAACACCTGACATCACCAGCCCCTGACCCTCATCCACCAACCCCTGTGAACTGTGCCCAGACCCTATAAACTCGCACACTGGCATCCCAGCTCCTCTGTACACCTTCCCCTGCACAATGTCACACCTGTGCCCTGCACTCCCTGTGCCATAGCTCACACCCCGATAACCACAACCCCCACCCACCATGCCTCTACCACATCCTGCCATGCACCAGCCTTAGCACATCTGCACAGCCTTCTTATCTGCCTCCTGCCGTGCCCTACCACTGTGATTCCCATATTGCACCCTGCTTCTACACCCCAAGGTCTGCTTGAACTGCACACCACCCCCATGGCCCCCACAGCATACCTCCACCAAACTGTGCCCCACACCCATGCTCACAGGTACCAGCATAGCATACTCTGCTGTAAGGAAAAGATATATTTGTAGAGTCTGTTCTGTTCAACTGATGTCATTGTGTGACCTTGGTAAGAAGCAGTTGAAATGTGCACTCTAGCTGGGAGGACTGGCTATCCTCGCAGAAGGAGGTATACTTTGATAAAGATATCTAGGTCCCAGGAAGCTCCTCTTGGTCCCTAGCCAGTTCCCAGAGGACCCAGCTGGGCCCAGTCACGTAAGCTAATTGGAATTTGGCCACTATTGTGTAAAGATAAAAAAACTGCATGCAAGCAGTTAGGGAGAGAGAATCTTAAGAGAACAGAATCTTATAAATAAGATAGAGGAGAATCTTATGAGAAGGAGAGAGCATCTCATCAGAATTTTATCCAGGAAAAGAATGCTTTGCTGTGGACTTTTAAACCAAGGAGACTCTGAATGCTGTCTTTGAGATTGGTGGGGATTTTTACTAATGAGACTTGGAATGCTGCTTCTGAGACTTCCCAGCACTCCTCTTTAGGTGTTGGTGCCTCTTATCTGGTGATGTAACTATGCCTTATTTTTTTTTTTTTTTTTTTTTTTTTTTAGAGGGAGGAAGGGAAGGAAAGACAGAGAAGGAAGGAAGGATGGAAGGAAGGAAGGGAGGAAGAAAGGGAAACATCTTTAAACATTTTCTTGTTTTATTATATTTTGTTTGTTTGTTTGTTTGTTTTACATGGGCTGGGGCCGGGAATCGAACCGAGGTCCTCCGGCATAGCAGGCAAGCACTCTTGCCCGCTGAGCCACCGCGGCCCGCCACTATGCCTTATTTTTGAAAGCTCTTTTAACTACTTTCTTTTAATTACTTTCCTAATAAAATCTGTTTTTATATCACTGAAGTCTGTGTTGTTCATGAATTCAAACCTATAAATTAAGTGGCCACAAATATCATGTTGCCTTTCATGCAACACTAGCCCATGCTTATATATGCGTTGCAAACCATCATTGTATTGTTGTGTCCCAACTGCCACCCTGCATCCTGCTGCACACCTGTCCCACAAATACAAAGCTTTAGACTACTGAATGAAATCAACTTCCGAAGTAACCCTATCAAGATATTTACATACCTCAAAGGCAACAGAAGATCACTAAGCATGCGAAGATGCAGACAGATATAGCCCAGCCTAATGACCAAATTAAAACAGCAGGGGACATGAAGGGATACATGGGCTTAGAATGATATCAACCTATGGATTTGTCTGCTCTAGTCATGATCAACCTTTTCCATAATGTACATAGGTGACTGGAGTAAAGTTAGTGAACACTCATTCATAAAACCTGCCTCCATCCTAACTGTCACACTGATGGTCTCCCCTTGTTGTCAGGCACTTGTTTTTGTTTGAGACAGAACACTCTCAGGGTTCCAAGCTGGCAGTTATAGACCAGTAGCTACTGGCCAGATGCAGATCTGAGGGTACTTTGGGTCCATGAATGTCCTACTTAGTGCCACAACAATGTCTTTTCAGCTATTACTAGTACAACTGTCCAATGTTTTTATGGTTTTACATGAAATTTTCTTGGAAATTTTAATATGTGCTCCTTTGATTGCTCTCATAATACAAGTCCGTCGATGTGGTTTGAAAGCGAAAGCACTAGCCAAGCAAACTTCATCTCTGTGTGAAAAATACCATGAGTTCATTGAGCAGATAGGAGAGATTACCAAATTGTATGAAGAGCTCAGGTTAACTGCAGTGGAGACCTCTCCTCCAATGTTACAAACCCTGTGTCTTGTAACACTTAACAAGGACACAAACCGGTTCCTCTCGCCAATTGAAGATTTATTAGAAATTCTGGACAAAGAACAGAAATGTGAGTCTCTGAGATTTTCCTTCCAGAGAATGATTCGGGGTCATTGTCAAGAACAGAAACAGTCACTCGATGAGACATTCAAATCCCCGCAGTGGAATGAGACTGGGGCCAACGAGATATTAAAGTCATCTCAGCAGGATGGAGAACAATGCCAGGAAGAAATTCTTGAGAATTTGGATGAAAATGCTCATCTTCATGGAACCCTAAACCTGCATGCCTTAGAAGATGCTGTATGGAATGAACGCGTTGAGGGAGTAAAGGAACAAATTAATGAAAAACTAACAGTTCATAGTAAACATCTAGAAAATGAGCAGGGGGCGCAACGGCAAGATAATGAACAGTTAGGACATGAGATTGAAAAGCTTCAGCACACACTGCAAGTCCTTCCTGAAGTACATCAGCATCGCCTCCTGCAACTTCACCGGGAATCAGTCCAGCAGGAAAGTGTCCGCTTGGGCATGGAGAACAACCTTACTAAGGTGTATAAAAACATACAAGATCTAGAGCAGCAAGCTGGCACTTACAGAAAGATGGCTGAAGAGCTGGAGAAGGAAATGGAGAGTACAACTTCTTACCATCAGAGATGGATTAGGCACCATGAGAGAAATTCTCAAGAAAATTGCCTGGTAGCTCTGGCTGCAGAAAGAAAGCTCATTGAGCTAAGACAGGAAAATGAGCAGAACTGGCAAAAATTGCGGGAAAGAGAGCATAAAATCCACCTTTTCCCAAGGGGTCCTTTGGTCCCCACTTTTCCACATGCAGCCCAGGGAGGCTGGAGAGGTTCAGGGCAAGCCCTGCATCATCAGGACCCCAGTTGGGGAGGAGGGGACAGCAGCGAGGGCTCAGAAGTCCAAGGTGATGCTCTTGTTTGACTCACCTCTGCATCAGCCAGTCCCTCACGGTTCACAGCACTTGAACTGAGGATGCGTTTTGCACTTTCAAAGAGATTGGGCTTACTAACTTCTTAGTGTATTTGAATTTTTAGTTTGTTTCTGTTAAGTATATTTGAATTTTTAGTTTGTTTTAATTTGTTTCTGTTAAGTATATTTGAATGTTTAGTTTGTTTTAGTATAGTTAATTAATCTATGCTGTATTTTCTGTTGTTGAAATTTTACAGAAATGTACTACAAAGAAAGATTTTTCCAGAATATATATAATTGTCATAGTATTTTAGGAACATACTAAAATAGCCTTTTATTGAATCCCATAGTTTTATGTCACAAAGTATGCATGTTAAACCTATTAATTGTCCCACCATTACTTTCAGAATTACAGAAATTTGCCATGAATGGGTAAAATATTTGTGTAACATTCACGTTTGTAATTATATATGTGAGATAACATTTAAAAGATGTAAAAGAACTTAGTACTTACAGCATTCAATTTTAATAGTTTTTATAATCTCTAAAGAAATAACACACAGACCATTATTATTCTGATTATTGTGTCTTTCTATTCTCAGTGATTTAGTTTTGGTACTTGACTTTTTGTAACTATTTATTTTGTTTATCATTTCTCTTTAAAGTTACCAAATTGTTCATGTTATTCTTAGCAATTGAAAAATGTATAAGTTTCCTTCAATGAACTAAAATTTCTTCACTATTCAAAAATATAGAAACCAAATGTGGAGTATTTCTTAACTTGTACAGCTAATAAACTTATATAGATGCAAATAAAGAAGATTTATTTGTGTTTAAATATAAAAAAAAAAACAGCAGGGGAGACACAGACTTTGCGACAACTAATCAAAGATGTCCATATAACTCTACGAAATAGAACCAATGGAATGGCTAATGAAATAAAGGAGACAAAGAAAACACTAGAGGAAAAAGAAAGAATAATAAAAAATTAAAAAGAGAAGAGACTAGAAGAGCATAAAGAGGAATTTGAAAGAATAAATACAAAATAGCTGATATTGAAGAGGTTAAAGATGCTGTAGAACAAATAAAAAATATACTAGAGACACATAACAGTATTTGAAGAGGTAGAGGAAAGAATAAGTGAACTAGAAGACAAGACAACTGTTTTTGAACATGCAAAAAGAGCAAATGGCAAAAAAAAAAAAAGATGGAAAATTTTGAATTGGATCTCAGGGAGATGACGGACAAAACAAAGCACAGAAATATAAGAATCATCAGTGTCCCAGAAGAAGAAGAGAAGAATAAAGGGATAGGAAGATTAGTTGAAGATACAATGGGGGAAAACTTCCCAACCCTTACAAAAGATGTAAATATGCAAATTAATGAACTCCAGGTCGAATAAATCCAAGAAGGTCTACCCTAAGACACATACTAATCAGTCTGACAAATGTTGAAGAGAAGCAGAAATCCTGAAAGCAGCAAGAAAAACAATCTACTATATACCAGGAGAACCACATAAGACTGAGTTCAGACTACTCAACGGGTACTATGGAGGCAAGAAGTCAATGGTATGATATATTTAGGATTCTGAAAGTGAAAGGATTTTAGCCAAGAATTCTGTACCCAGCCAAATTGTCCTTCAAAAGTGAGGGAGAGGGAAGGCAATGGTGACTCAGTGGCAGAGTTCTCACCCACCATGCCAGAGACCTGGGTTTGATTCCCGGTGCCTGCCCATGTAAAAAAAAAATTGAGGGAGATATTAAAATTTTCACAGACAAACAAATCCTGAAAGAATTTTTCAGTAAGAGACCTGCCTTACAAGAAATACCAAAGGGGCCATTAGAGAAATGCAAATCAAAACCACAATGAGATATCATCTCACACCCACCAGAATGGCCATTATCAACAAAACAGAAAATGACAAGTGCTGGAGAGGATGCGGAGAAAGAGGCACACTTATCCACTGTTGGTGGGAATGTCAAAGGGTGCAACCACTGTGGAAGGCAGTTTGGCGGTTCCTCAAAAAGCTGAATATAGAACTGCCATACGACCCAGCAATACCATTGCTAGGTATCTACTCAAAGGACTTAAGGGCAAAGACACAAACGGACATTTGCACACCAATGTTTATAGCAGCATTATTTACAATTGCAAAGAGATGGAAACAGCCAAAATCTCCATCAACAGAAGAGTGGCTAAACAAACTGTGGTATATACATACGATGGAATATTATGCAGCTTTAAGACAAGATAAACTTATGAACCATGTAATAACATGGATGGACCTAGAGAATATTATGCTGAGTGAATCCAGCCAAAAACTAAAGGACAAATACTGTATGGTCCCACTGATGTGAACGGACATTCGAGAATAAACTTGAAATATGTCATTGGTAACAGAGTTCAGCAGGAGTTAGAAACAGGGTAAGACAATGGGTAATTGAAGCTGAAGGGATACAGACTGTGCAACAGGACTAGATACAAAAACTCAAAAATGGACAGCGCAATAATACCTAATTGTAAAGTAATCATGTTAAAACACTGAATGAAGCTGCATCTGAGCTATAGGTTTTTGTTTTGTTTTGTGTTGTTTTGTTTTGATTTTACTATTATTACTTTTATTTTTTTCTCTATATTAACATTCTATATCTTTTTCGGTTATGTTGCTAGTTCTTCTAAACCAATGCAAATGTACTAAGAAATGATGATCATGCATCTATGTGATGATGTTAAGAATTAATGATTGCATGTGTAGAATGGTATGATCTCTAAATGTTGGGTTAATTTCTTTTTTTCCGTTAATTAAAAAAAAAAAAAAAAAGAGAAGGGATAATTGGAGATGAAGGGATACAGACTGTACAACGGGACTGGATATAAAAACTCAGAAATGGACAGCACAATACTACCCAATTGTAATGCAATTATGTTAAAACACTGAATGAAGCTGCATGTGAGGTATAGGTTTTTTTGTTTTTGTTTTTTTTGTTTTTTTTCTTTCTATTATTGTTTTAATTCTTATTCTGTTGTCTTTTTATTTCTTTTTCTAAATCGATGCAAATGTACTAAGAAATTATGAATATGCAACTATGTGATGTTATTAAGAATTACTGATTGTACATGTAGATTGGAATGATTTCTAATTGTTTTGTTAATTCTTTTTTTAATTAATAAAAAAAAAAAAAAAAAAAAAAAAAAAAAGAAATACCAAAGGGTGTTCTGCCAACTGAAAAAAAATACAGGAGAGGGAGGTCTGGATGAGGGCACAGAATTGAAGAGAATTTAAAGAATAAAAAGAGAAAGAGTAAAATCCAAAGGATATGATGGTAGATTCAAGAAATGCTTTTACAGTAAAAAGTATGAATGTAAACGGACTAAACTTACCACTTAAAAGATACAGATTGGCAGAATGGATTAAGTAATATAATTTAGCTATATGATGCTTACAAGAGACTCATTTTAGATACAAGTTTACAAATTGAAAGTGAAAGGACGAATAAAGATATTTCATGCAAGCTGTAACCAAAAGAAAGCTGGAACAAAAACCCATTTTTATAGGGTTTTTGTAAAAAACATTTTTTATAGGTAGGAGATGGGTGACTTATGGTCTCTTATGTTCTGTGTAAGTGGCTTAACACTACAGTTACGGATGAGGAAACACTGATTCCTATTTTACTATTTTTGGTTTTGGGGGCCCGAACTAAAACTGAAAAAGGGTCTTGTTTTAACCCATATCACATTTATCATCAGTTTAGTAAGATCTCCTTTTTAAAAACATCTTTTATTGTGAACTATAACATATATGCATAAAAGTGATATATTTCAAAGTACAGTTTAACAAGTAGTTTTAGAGCAAATTTCAAAGAATAGTGTGCTGGTTTGAAAGGATGTATGTTCCCTAGAAAAGCCATGTTTTAATCTAAATCCCATTTCATAAAGGCAGAATAATCCCTATTCAATACTGTATGTTTGAAATTGTAATCAGATCATCTCCCTGGAGATGTGATTTAATCAAGAGTGGTTGTTAAGCTGGATTAGGTGACAACATATCTCCACCATCTGGGTAGGTCTTGATTGGTTTACTGGAGTCCTATAAAAGGGGACATATTTTGGAGAATGAGAGCAATTCAGAGAGAGCAGAGCAGAATGACATAGCCATGAGAAGCAGAGTCTACCAGCCAGCGACCTTTGGAAATGAAGAAGGAAAACACTTCCCAGGGAGCTTCATGAAGGGAAGCCAGGAGAGAAAGGTGGCAGATGATGCCATGTTTGCCACATGCCTTTCCAGATGAGAGAGAAACCCTGACCCTGCTTGCCATGTGCCTTCTCACTTGAGAGAGAAACCCTGAACTTCATTGGCCTTCTTGAACCAAGGTATCTTTCCCTGATGCCTTTGATTGGACATTTCAATAGACTGGTTTTAACTGGGACATTTTCTCAGCCTTAGAACTGTAAACTAGCAACTTATTAAATTTCCCTTTTTAGAAGCCATTCCATTTCTGGTATACTGCATTCCAGCAGCTAGCAAACTAGAAAAAATAGTATGGGTTATAGTTCCATAATTTCAGGTACTTCTTTCTGGCTGTTCTAATACACTAGAAACTAAAAAGAAATATCTATATAATGAATCAGAAGTCATAATCTTTTGTTACAACTCCTCCCTCTCATTTGATCATTCTCTCAATCTTCAGGAATAAGTGGGCAATGATCACATTAACTTCTTTATGTTGAAAAGGGGTGTTGACCTATGCAGTAGGGAAATAACATCAACTGGTTGATGTCCTGGGATAGCTGGTAGCTCTAAGTTTCAGAGCTTATCTGACATAAGAACAATGTAAGACCTCATTTTCATAAGAATTTTTTTTTAATTACCTAGAGATATCTAGTCAACATTTTAGTGTAGAGCCTTCCAAACCTTCCCATGTATATGGAAATACTCACACATGTGTATACATCTATATTTTTAAAAATTAGGATCATACTGTTTGTATTTGGTAAACTGTTTTTTTAGCTTAACAGTATATTTAGCTATCTAATACACACATGATTTACATAATGAATCTTCTCCTATGTGACTTAAAGATTGGTATGATTTTTTACTACTATAGTTAATATTGTGGGTGATCATTTGTATCTGTTTTATTCCCTAGGACTGCTATACAAGGAGTTAATGGTTCAAAGGGTGTGCATACTTTGAAGACTTTAATATTTATTATCAAATTACATTTTAGAAGGTTTGCACCAACTTACCTGAAAGTGAGATTTACCTAAAATCTATGAGAATGTTCATCATTTTCATATACCATATCTGAGCACTATATTTATTAAAAAACTGGATATTATAATTTCTTTAAAACCTTTGCCAATTTGGTAAGTGGCAGAAAGTTCCATATTGGTGCTCACATTTCATTTATTTGATTACTCATGAATGTTACTCCACCACCACATACACATACATCATTTATCGACCATTTATGTTTTTATTCAGAAGTTTCCTGTTACTATAATTTGTCATTTCTTTCCTGAGTCTTTCATCTTTAAAATTTTTTTGTCAGTCTTTCTTTTAAAACATTTTCCTATCAAAAATAATTTCAAAGAAAAATGTACAGTATAACAAACACCTTTGTATGCACAACCAAAATTTAAAAATAAATATCAAGAATACAATTGTGTTCCTTTGTGACCTCTACTTGTTTACCCCTCCCCCCCTTAGTGGGGAGGGGCATACTCTGTAGCTCTCTACTGACAGGGACATTCAGATGATACACCTTCTTGGGCTGTACCCCGCCTGTCCTGTGTGCATGTTGCTCATCATGCTTGCTACTTGCGGGGAGCACAGGGTCTCCCGTCATACCCCATTTTACCCACTCTGAGAAGCCTCCACTGAAACTGCTATTAGCTAGAGGCTGCAGATATAAAGGCTCTAGAAGCATTTAGCCCCGGTCTGTTCACCCCCAGGGCTGAGACAATCAACATTCTATGTCACATTTATCACCTATTTGTGGCATAGAGGTTGGGAAGCTGTAATGGAGGGAAAAAAAAAACACTGTGAGAAGCTAGCTTTCCTTCAACAAGAATACAAGGATTCCCATTTCTCCTCTCTTAGTGCATTGCTGCTGACCCCACCATTGTCTTCCTTTACATTCTTTTGTGCAAAGGACCACTACACCTACCCCCTCACCCACATCTTTTTATCTGCAAATCTGTGACCGTATGCTGGGAGTGTTTGATGAAGAGAAAGGAAGTATGAGGGGTAGGGAAATTTCATTCTGGCCTAAGACTCTCTCTACTCCTCACCCTTCCAAAAGGGGCTGGGGAGAAAACTCCCATTCTACTGCCCACTTTGCCCCACCTCCCTGGGCCTTCCATTGTTCTCCTTATCCTCATATTGATCTCTCTTGTAAGAAGAAGAGGTCAAACAGAAGGCTCCAGGATGAATAGAAGATGTAAAATACCTTTACATCTTCTTCCACTCCAAATTCCTTTCTGCATCTCCATTCTAATCTCTTACTCCAGAGCCCCAGGTTTAGGTTTGGGTCTAGAGTATTGTGATGGTGAGGTTCTGGTGTCAACTTGGCCAAGTGATGATGCCCAGTTGTCTGGTCAGGTAAGCACTGGCCTGACTGTTGCTGCAAGGATATTTCATAGCTGGCTGATAAGCCAGAAGGCTGGTGTATTAAATCATCAATCAGTTGATTGTATCTGTGGCTGATTACATCTGCCATCAACTAAGGCATGCCTCCCACACCAGGATGATGCAATCATTTGAAGGTTTTTTAGGAAGAAGATAGGCTCTTTCACTTCTTCAGCAAGCGAGCCTCTTCTATGGGGTTCATTCAGACCCTTCATGGGAGTTGCCAGCTTCACAGCCTGCCCTATGGATTTTGGACTCTTCCATTCCCATGGTTGCATGAGGCACCTTTATAAATCTCATATTTACAGATCTTTCCTGTGGTTCTACTTCTCTAATAACCCTGACTAACATAGTACTATTAGCATATCATGAGTTAAATGGGCCTTTGTGTACTCATCACGGAAAAGGGTGATTCTGTGAGAGAATATATTGAGTTCAGAACTGGTCTTAAAAGTTTTGAAACTCAATATACCGTCATGAGTGTGAGTCTCACAATGGGTCAGATTTTCTTTTTTTCATAGGTCTATGTAAAAAAATGCTTTAAACTGTGTACTTTAAAATTGCTGATTTTTAAAAATCACTGAGGTATAATGATAATAGAAAAGCCAACAATAGAAATCTGTAATACAAAAGGAAAATATAATAAGCAATTTTTCTTGAAAACAGACAGTTGCCTATTTAGTAGTGTGTTTGGTAATGTATATTAAGCAAGTGACAAGGAGGATAGAGTTGACACCACTGTTACTCAGTGTAATCCTGTTGGGGAGGATAAGATAATAAATCATATGGTGCAAGTACACAGGCTAATGAGTGTCCATTTCTGGTTTTTCAGCCTCAAGAGTTGGTATTTAAGAGCAAAGGGGAACTAAAACTTTCTTGGAGGTGGAAATGGGACCAGAAAGTTGAAAAGCAGAGGGAGACAACTAAAATTGAGAAGGGAGAAAAATGAAGAGAAAGGAAGTAACCAATGTGAAACACAAAATTTAGATTATTTAAAACAGAAAAAAAATTAAAGTATAGGCTGCAAAGTTTGGGATCAAGAGAAAAATAAGGGTAAAAGGGAAGAGTAAAAAAAAGAGAGAGAGGTTGTAGGTTGTCTGGGTTACAAATGTTTCTCATCCCTTCCTGAGCTAGCATTTTACTCCCCCACTTTTTGCCCTTGGGCTTGGCCAGGTGACTTGCTCTGGCCAATGAAATGGGAGTAGAAGTGGTCCGTGTCACTTCCAGGCAGACGCTCTGAGAATCACCCTCCCTGGGTCTCCAGGTTCTCACCCCCTACAAGAAAAGGACAACCATTCCTGAAGAGTGTGCTTTGTCAGCCTAGGTCCCTGAGAGAATCTACCTGGGGTATCACAATCAACTTGTTTTTTTTATTGTTGTTGTTGCTTGCTTGTTTTTTACAACCACCTCCTGGTGGATACGTAGTGAGCGAGAAATCAACATTTACTGTTGTGAGTCTCTGAGATTTGGGAGTTGTTTGATACTACAGTATAATTGACTGGTATGACAGAGTTTTCAAACTTGCTGTGTGGCTTTCAAACATCCCCACCCCATAACAACAGTGAATACTCCAATAGGTAAATTAATGTTAAGGCATGGGGATGTTCTGATACCAGACCCCAACATTTAAAACAAGTCAATGGCTAGAAGAAGAAGAAATTGGCACTTTAAAGATATCAACAATTTTTGAATTTTTTTTTACAAGACTGCTCTTGTTCAAAAGTAAAGTAAAGGTTGATAAGTTGCCTAGATAAATAAAGCCAACTCTCTCTTCTCGAGTGAAATGGTTGAAAGGATGGTCTGCTTAATTATGAAGGGGACTGTTTTCCCTGTGGAAGTTATATTTCTGCAGTTCATGATTTTTGGAGGCAGGGCCTGGAATCATGTGAGGGGATCTTATCCAAGAATCATTCCCATCTAGAGGAGGTAAAATGGTATGTACAAACTGACAGCAGATCAGAGCTAAGGAGAAAGACATGGGGCAGCCTCCAAGGAGATGCATGGCCAATAAACTCTAGAAGCCAGTGGGTCCAACACCCAGGTTTATGTATGAAGGTGGGGGAGAGCAAGGTAAGGTTTGTGTAGTAATTCTTATAATTTTTCCTCAGGCTTTTGGTAAAAGATTTGCTGAAAATTACAGAGACCCGATGCAGCCAGAGACCTTTGGAGATGAAGAAGGAAAACTCCCCCAAGGGAGCTTCATGGAATAAGAAGCCTGTAGAAAAAGCTAGCAGATGTCGCCATGTCACCTTGTGCCTTTTCAGTTGAGAGAGAAACTCTGAGCGTCATCAGCCTTCTTGAACCAAAGTATCTTTCCCTGGATATCTTAGATTGGACATTTCTATAGCTTTGCTTTGGTTGGGACATTTTCACAGCCTTAGAACTGTGGACTCACAACTTAATAAATTCTGCCTTTTAGAAGCCAAAAAACAAAAATAAATAAAAATTAAAAATTACAGCCTGGCTTTAGGTGTACTTTGGAGAATCAAAGTAAAGGGTCTCATCCATGGTTAGGGTGCAGGACATAGGTAGAGAGAGAATTGGAAAAACAATAACAAAATGGCAAAAGGTGGCTGCAGAAAAGTGGATGCCATTTCAGTGCCAAAAGACTGGCTGAGATACAAGATACACCAGAACTCATTTGTGTAACATGTAAACATTCCTAGGATGCCCAGAAATATTTTTTCGTCATTGGAAAATATTACTTTTACTTTCATTTTACATAATATTTTGACATTTTCTTTTAATTGCAATAGACAAAATGAGATTTTTCTTCATATAGTTTTAACAATCAGAAGTTTTTTACTTTTGAAATCTAGGAACTGGTTAATGGACAATCTTTTAATAATCTGATATAGTAAACTTCAAAATTTAACATTTAGCAAAATTTACGTCACAAATTAACTTGTCTAGAATGACAGGAATTAGGCACAACTTAGGATCCATGTCTTTTTTCCTTCCTCAAAATAAAGGCTTTAAAAAGTACAGTATAAAATGCTAGATATGAAGACACTGCATAAATTTGCATCATATGCCTAATGTCTTGCTTAGCAGCCAGAATAAAATATTCTACTTAATTTAATGGAGCATAAGAACTTTTTTGAGGAAGGATCTAGCTCTCACCAAAGAAAAAGAACCTTTTGACCCATCAAGTTAGTGGATTCCTCTCCAAGACTGTGCTTTAAAAATGTACCTGGACAGAATTCTCACCTACCATGCCAGAAACCCGGATTTGATTCCTGGTGCCTGCCCATGCAAAAAAAAAAAATGTACCTGGAAAAGCTATCTACAAGATTTCAATCACAAATATGCCTAATATTATTCTGCATGAGTGTCAGGGGGTGTGAAGAAAAGTGCTAAAGGTGTGAAAAATACATATTTCAAAAAAAGCAACTTATCTTTTATGTTAAAGCTAGATATACCTTTCCTAATCCATTGTTTCTATATAATGTGGCCAAACAACAGATGATCTATCAGAACAATTTTTCAAAAGTTAAGTTATAGTATTTTTTTTTCGTATGCTGTATGGCAGGGATCACATTTCATTTTTTTTCCTGTGAGTATCCCCTTACTACTGCACCATTTGTTGAATTTTTGCTTGGTTGGTGTTTTTTCTTTTGTTTGTTTTGGGAAGTGCATAGGCCAGGAATCAAACCCTGGTCTCCTGCATGGTAGGCGAGAATTCTACCACTGAACTACTCTTGCACCCCTACATTATAGTATTTTTATGAACCTAATGAGCTGATCTGAGCCATTATAATCTCTTATTCTTAAACTTAGGGAATTGTATTATTTTATTTTATTTTTTTTGCATGGGTAGGCACAGAGAATCGAACCTGGGTCTCCAGCATGGCCAGCGAGAACTCTGCCACTGAACCACTGTTGCACCGCCCTGTATTTGTTTTTAACATGTTGAATTCACTGGACAATAATGATGTATGATTCAGTGTGTGCTCTGATTGTCCTAAGCTCTGTTGCAAACACAAAAACCTCAGCCAGAGAACCTGTAAGCAATTAACCTCATTTGTTATCATCTTAACACACCAAACTAAAAGCTGTTGAACATTACATGAACTGCAATATTAGCCCTAGAGGCTTCAGGAAACCCTGGAATATCATATCCTGAAGTCCTTAGCAGCATTTAGTTGATTTCATTGTTCCTCTTTTTAAGGACATATGAAAAAAGAATGGAAATTTGCCCCTTCAAGTAAACCACACTGTGTGTTTTCAAAGGAAGAAACATTTAATTGAATTGAACTTCTTTCCTTTCAGGCCAATAAAAGAGTAGCCCACAAGATTATTGTCCAAGAAGCTAAGATATTTCTACAGCCTGGTCTAATGATTCATGTTTTTCTTTATAAGTATTTTAATTACATTATAGAGGAAAAGAAAACAATATATATGCTTTAATCGGATTAGTTTCAGAACATATAAAATAATACAAAGAAAAAATTACTTAAAAATAGTTGTATTTATATTCTACAATTTGCTCAAATAATGGTTTTCTTAATAAACTTCCTACAGGATATTTTTAAAACAACTTCTTTGTATTGTGTCTTGACTATGTACTCAAGGAATTTCAGGGAAATAGTTTTCTGCGTTTTATAGCTTAATTCTAACTGAAGGGATGGCAGGTGGTCACATGCCTTCCATGTGGGGTTCTAACGTGACATTTGGTGACTTTTCTGATATGGACCATCCCTTTGATGCTGAAGGCAATGCAGCTGTTGAAAGAAGTGACTATAGATTTCGATTACTGCTCTCTGCATGTTTCAGTTTTTCTGTGTTTTCTTCCCAATTAATGTGGAATCTTGTGACCCTGGGATTAGATGCCAAAATATTCCTTTGAGGCTTAGAAAAGTTTGGTTTTACTGGTGGATTTTCCCTTAATTCTGCCTCTGTATATTCCTTATTTACATAATAGCCAACGCTAATAAATTCTTGACCTTGATAAGTGTGTGTGAGTAGCACAGCTGTATCTGCATCTGGAATGAGTGCTGGATTGTGGCATATAAATATATGCCCCCCCCGTAAGAATAGGATCCAATAAAACAGTCCAAAACTTAGTCCTAATTTTTACTTTCTGCAGAATGCACATACATAATTTTCCATTCCACGTCTTTAGACAAATCTTCGATGCATCCGAAGGTGACCGTGAACCCAGGCTTGTCGCTGCACAATTAAGTCCAGTGGGGCAGCTCCGGAGAGTGCAGACACCCGCCCTGCACAGCCAGACGTAGTGCAGCTGCCCCCAGAGATACTTTTGAAGGGGAACAGCATAAAAATCAGGACTTTGGGGCTTGAATGTTTACTTATCCTTATCCTGGAGCCAGCTCAAAAATAATTTTCTTTGTAGAGCATTCTGTATCCTTCTTTCCTGCCATTACCTCCTTCCTCTGCAATTGCAGATTAACTTTGTAGGTAAAATGTAGTGTAGCTTTCCAAGATAATTCACTTTTATGTCTGTTTCCACCCCCAATTCAATTTTATCTATTTTGTGGTCCCAGTGTCTTGCTCAAGAATAAATGCCCTACAGCAACTTAAAAAAGTTGAAAAAGTGATCAGATTTGACTAGAGGTATGAATGAAGTTGATCTAGAAAGGACTAAGGTAAATCAGAATACAGGGTAAAGGATGACACAGTCTGTATTTTAAAAGTTCGACTACTGTGTGAGACCAAAGAGATGTTTACTTGGTGCAAAATTTATAATTTTTGCAGTGCATTACCTAATTTAACTTGTATGGTCAGTTTATTCGAACACCATAATTACATGGAATCTTGAATAGGGCATGAGATTTTGTTGGTTTGTATAGG
Organism: Tamandua tetradactyla; assembly: GCF_023851605.1. NCBI lineage: Eukaryota > Metazoa > Chordata > Mammalia > Pilosa > Myrmecophagidae > Tamandua > Tamandua tetradactyla. The sequence goes on from NC_135352.1 coordinate 13,629,844, forward strand.
TTAGAGTGATGCCCTGATACATCCCAGAGTAATTTCGGCAGAGAATAAAAAAGGTATTTGCAAAATCCCCTTGGGGGGCTGGGGAGATGGGAGGAAATATTCAACTTCCTCCTCTGGGGAATTCCTGGTATTCTTGCACGCAGTGGGGAAAATCAGTTCAATAGGCTGAGTCCTTGATCTTGGGGCTTGCCCCTATGAAGCTTATTCCTATAAAGGAAAAGCTAAGCCTACTTATAATCATGCCTAAGCGTCACCCCCAGATAAGCTCTTTTGTTGATCAGATGTGGCCTCCCTCTCTAAGCCAATTTGGCAGGTGAACTTGCTGCCTTCCCTGTACGTGGGACATGACTTCCAGGGGCATAAATCTCCTTGGTAACATGGGTCATGACTCCCAGGGATAGGCCAGCACATGGCATGATGGAATTGAGAAAGCCTTCTTGACCAAAAAGGGGAAGAGAGAAATGAGACAAAATTAAGTTTCTGTGGCTGAAAGATTTGAAACCGAGAGGTTATCCTGGAAGTTGTTCTTACACATTATATAATTGTCCCTTTTTAGTTTATGGTGTATTGGAGTGGCTAGAGGGAAGTACCTGAAACTGTTGAACTGTGTTCCAGTGGCCTTAATTCTTGAAGACAATTGTATAAAGATATAGCTTTTACAATATGACCATGTGAATGTGAAAACCTTGTGTCTGAAGTTACCTTTATCCAGGGTATGGATAGGTGAGAAGAAAAATAAATAATGGGAGTGGGGGGAATAAGGAATGAAAAGAAAAATTGGGTAGATTGTAATACTAGTGGCCAATGAGAGAGAGGGGTAAGCAGTATGGGTTTTTATTTTTATATTTTTCTGGAGTGATGTAAATATTCTAAAAGTGATCATGGTGATGAACACACAACTCTGTGATGATATTCTGAACCACTGATTGTATACATTGGATGGACTGTATGGTGTATGAAGTTACCTAAATAAAAATATATTTTTAAAAAGAATAAATGCCTACTATTTTTCAGAATGTGGTGGGGGAAGAGAAATGGAGAGTTATTGTTAAATGAATATGAGTTTTTGTCTGAGATGAAAATTGTCTAGAAATAGGTAATGGTGAAAGTTACACAGTATTGTCAATGTACTTAATGTAAAAAAATTGTCCATTTAAAATGATTTTTATGTCATGTATATTTAACAATTAAAAATAAAAATTTTAAAAACATATCTATAAAAACAACTTATAATAATAATAATAAATGCCTACCATGGGCTATGCAATGTTCTAGGTAGAAATACAAAATGTCATATAAAATGTATGATGTTCAGTATAGACTTTCCTTGTCTTCCAATGCAAGCACTCAGCAGATTCTGGGCTCATTATCTCAGGACAGGGTGTCACAGGGAGAATATATTGTTGGTGGAAAAAGATCTATCCATATTAAGATTACACTGTGACTCCATTGTAAGATGGGGGAAAATCTCTGAGGAAAAACAAAATTAAGTGTTTTCCCTAGGACTTGGGTTCCAGGGGTAATTCTAATTGGATTTGGGTGCAAAAAAAATGAAATATTCTGTTACTTTTAACTTCATGGGCCCGATTTACTATGAAATTTGGTGTGGTCTTCCTGGGCCAATAGATGGCTCCAATACAAAGCAGTAATCATGGAGCTTCTTTTTATTCCTTTAAATATTGCCTTAGTTGTAAATTCTTTCAAGAATTGGCATTCCCGAACTGTTTGGTGATTCCCAGCTGGGAGCTCATCTTTGCAATAGAGACTTGCCTCTGTTTGTGCAGCCTGACTAAAGGGAGAGGTGTAGGGTTTTCAGTGAGATGAAAGATGCCATTGAGCAGGGTACTGCAGTATGCTAATGCAGGAAATGTGTTCTCCCCACTCCAAACTGGAGGCTGTGAGGTGGGGATGGGTACATGTGTGAAGATCCATAAGGATATGCTGTTTTGGCTGCTACCAGTCACATAACTCCCAGTTATCCCCCAGTAGTTACCTGTATAAACCCCTTACTACCCCTGGCAGCCATTGTGGGCCTCCTTGGCATGGCTTCCCCTCTCATGGTCACATTCTCCCATGTGCATGCCCACAAGCATTTCAGACTGCAGTTTCTCTTCAATGTGATCCTAACTGGTTTCATTTTCTCAAGGATTTCTTAGTTTCAGTTCCATCAGGACTTTCTCTTCTTGTTTTAAGTTTGGTAAATGTATTTCCCTATTTTTACCAAAAAAAAAGAGCTTACCATTTCTAAGGTTTGGTGCATAAATGGGAGTAGGGATGGCCGAGTGTGCATAGTAGTACATTGTTAACACAGGTCATAGCAACCTAGTAGTATTTATTATATAATCAACAGGTCTCCTTGATTAACTGGAAATGCTGTAATAAAATGCCTGGGGACAAGATGGCTCTAGCATTTCTAAGAGAGACTACAAGGCTGATAAAGTGATCCCTGTGTCTGCATCATGTTCTACTAAGATGATCGTTAAAACGTATTTTTTTGTTTGTCTACATGCCTCAGAGAGAACTACTTAGCAGTACAGGGAACTGGTATGGTACGAAACAGCAATAGTAATAACAGCTAACATTTAACAATCATTCACTATCTCTGCACGTCACATTTTAAGCCTTAGAGCCACCTTACAAAGCAGAAACAGTTATTATCTTTGCCTTTCATATGGAAATGAGACACAAAGAGGTTAAATAACCCACCTAAGATTACACAGGTAAGGAAAAAGCTATAAATCCAGGCAGTCCCTCTAGAGCCCACACCTGTAACCACATTACAAGGAGTGCTATAATGCCAACCGACAAGGGATTTATAAAATAATTACCAGGTTAGAGTGTCACAAATCTCAATAGTATTGTTTTGTCTGGTAAGTTTTAAATAAGGCAGATCATGGTATTTTTAGGTAATAAATGGATATGGTGAACCATGTGCTCCAGAACCTTGGTTATTTTTTTTCAAACTCTCTCCTCACTACTTCCTCATCCCCATCCCTGATACAATCAGAACCTTAATAGTTATCGCTCACTCCTCCCTTTTGTCCACACTCATATTTATCAGTAAATCTGTCTGATTTTACCTTTTCTATACCCTAAATCTCACATCTCACCATCTCCATTTTACCTGGGATTCAGAGATCAGGATGTCAGAATTGGGAAGTTGTCACAACTAATTGCTTATCACAATTGTGTTGTGGACTCTCGTAGCTGAAGAACTAGCACAGAATGCTTTGACAGAAAAACGCTCGCATATACCAGCAGAAAACCGGCTAAAGTAGAACACATAATTACCCTGTCTCTCACTTTTCACTGCTGGAACCTATTTCGCTGTAGGTGAAAGGACTCTAGAGAAACATTTTTAGCTTTTTAGCCTCTGCAGTATAGGAAGGCACCGAATGGTGGAGTGGAGGCTAAATAAGTATCCACTACAGAGCTGAATAAGTATTTGCTAAATGAACAGATTAATTCCGTCAGCTGATAGGTTCGAGTCTGCTTACCTCAAATATTTATTACCACAGTAATTTAGGTCGGTCCTTATTACTTTGCTCATCTCACTCATCCTAAGTGGTCTCACTTCTCATTTCATTTTCTTTTCTCCTTTTCAATTCATCCTACAGACCACTGCTACATTAATTTTTATATATTATGGTCCTGATTGCCAAATAAACTAAAAAAATTTAGTTTATTATTTCAGATCTTTCATGTTCTCTCACCTGCATTTTTAATCTTGTACCTCTACTTTTCCACACATACTGTAGCCAAAAGGGACACCTTTTTTTTTTTTTCTCCATTATAGCTTGTGCTTTCCTATTTCAATTGTCTATTCTATCTCTTCCTTTCGGAATGTCCTTCTCTATAAAAATTCCTATTACCCTTCAAGTCCCAATTTCAGTGCCGTTTCCTTCATGTTTCCTCTGAGCTACCCAATCAGGTGGATTAAGTAATTAGCCTCTGCCTCACTTTTGTCATGTTTATGAATCAGCTTCCTTTGATATATTTTTTGTATTTTCATCTTATCTCACTATGCTAGTTCAGAGAGGGACCAAGGCTTCCTATATTTTTGTCTTCAATAGCACCCAGAAAGCTGTGGTGCTGTAACAACTGCTACTGGGAAAAGAACTTTTCTAGATGAAAAAGCTTTCAAAATGTTTCAGTTTACAAAACTCTCACTGACATAGCCAAGGGGAAATATAAAGGTGTGAACAACATTATCTTCTCTAACTACTTAACCTGACACTTTTTGGTGTCTATGTATATATATATATTTTTAATTAAAAAAATTAACAAAACATTTAGAAATCATTCCATTCTACATATATAATCAGTAATTCTTAATATCATCACATAGTTGCATATTCATCATTTCTTAGTACATTTGCACTGATTTAGAAAAAGAAATAAAGGCAACAGAAAAAGAAACAAAATGATGAGAAAAAAAACTAGACGTACCATACCCCTTACCCCTCGCTTTCATTTACCACTATTTCAAACTGAATTTATTTTAACATTTGTTCCCCCTATTATTTATTTTTATTCCATATGTTCTACTCTTCTGTTGATATAGTAGCTAAAAGGAGCATCAGACATAAGGTTTTCACATTCACAGAGTCTCATTGTGAAAGCTATATCATTGTTCAATCATCATCAAGAAACATGGCTACTGGAACACAGCTCTACATTTTCAGGCCATTCCCTCCAACCTCTCCACTACATCTTGAATAAGGTGATATCTACTTAATGCGTAAGAATAACCTCCAGAATAACCTCTTGACTCTGTTTGGAATCTCCCAGCCATTGACACTTTGTCTCATTTTACTCTTCCCCCTTTTGGTCAAGAAGGTTCTCTCAGTCTCTTGATGTTAATTCTCAGCTCATTCTAGGGTTTTTCTCAGTCCTTAGATTCTGAGTCTCAGCTCATTCCAGGATCTCTGTCCCACGTTGCCAGGAAGGCCCACACCCCTGGGAGTCATGTCCCATGCAGAGAGGGTGAAGGTGGTGAGACTGCTCATCATATTGGCTGGAGAGAGAGGCCACATCTGAGCAACAAAAGAGGCTCTCTTGGGGGTGACTCTTAGGCCTAAATTTTAAGTAGACTTGACCTATCTTTTGTGGGGTTAAGTTTCATGTGAACAAACTCTAAGACTGGGGGCTCAGCCTATAACTTTGGTTGTCCACACTGCTTGTGAGAATATCAAGAATTCAACTTGGGGAAGTTGAATTTCTCCCCACTCTCACCATTCCCCGAAGGGGGCCTGCAAATACCTTTCCAGTCACTGATCAAATCATTCTGGGATTCATCGGGGCATCACTCTGGACAAACCAACAAAATCTCATGTGCTACCTGAGATTCCAAGTACTTATGACATTCAATCAAACTATCTACATGAGTTATATTAGGAAATGTGCTAGTCAAAATCTAAATTTTGTAACAAATAAACATTTTTTGCTTTAGTCTCACACATAAGGTGACATTTTAAAGTATTAGTTATCTATTTTCGGCACCCTGCAATAATGACAATCCTTTGTTCTTCCTCATGCAAAAACATTTTTAAAATTTGTACATTGTACATTTCACTATTGTTATACACTCTAGGCATTCCCAGATTATACCATCTCGATCTTTAACATGGTGTCTATATTTTTTGAAGTCAGTTTTAAGCACTGGATTGTTAAAATAACTAGGCTACTTTCCCTTATAATTGATAAACATCATGTCTAGTATAGAGTAGAGCCCAAACTTTTTTTTCCCCTTTAGGAGATGAATATCCTCTTCTTCACTGCTATACTCATAAGCTGTTATTTATTTTTGGGTGGCATGGTCTGGGAATCAAATCCAGGTCTCCCACATGGAAGGTGAATATTCTACCACTGAACCACCTGTGCACCCCATAAGCTAAGTTTTAGAGCTGATTCCAACCTATGTTTTGGGAGATGATGATTTAGGAAGGCCATGACAAAATTAAAAAACATATATCCATCTTAATTTAATCCTAAGAAGTTGTTTCAACTGTAGACATCTAGGAACCCTCAAATGTTTTATGTAAGTAAGCCTTTACAGGAAAACATCAGTCCTATTTTTGGAAGCTTCACAAATCTATACAAGTTCATTTATTTTTATGTCATGGCTATATTTACACGATACTGCAAGATAAATTGATCTACCAAGAGAAAGAGACTTCTGATATTAAATGCCAGGAACACTATAAATCAAGTGAACTAAATATTAATTCCTTTACAAACAAATATGGAAGTAGTTACTTAGGTTTATTCTATTTTCTTCTATTTAATGGGGTTTCTATGGTTGTAAAATGCAACTAAGCTTCTCCCTCATAGCATCAGCCATTCTACTGGCTCCTGAAACAAAGAATCCTGATTTGCCCCCATTAGTAGTACTTCTTTTTTTTTTTTTATTTGGCAGGCTCCAGGAACTGAACCTGGGTCTCTGGCATGGCAGGCAAGAAGTCTGCCACTGAGCCACCACTGCACCACCCAGTAGTACTTTCAAATAACAGAAAGAAAATGGAATTATAATCGACAAAGGGATGCTTTATAGTCATGTACTCCAACTCATAGAAATATTTTTTGGATTTTTTTTTTTCTTAGCCCCAACAGGAATTGACAAATTTAACGATTAATACTTGAATTGTTATGAATATTGTGCATGATCCTAAACTCATGGATGGATTCAAATCATCAAGATTCTGGGAAGCAAAATATCCAGTACCAAATTTCCTATAAAAATAAACTGTAAAGATCTACGAATGTCTTAAGCACAGAATAACTCCTACTTTGAAGTACAGAAAACTTAATTGAGACTTCTTTTGATTCATAGTACAAAAACATTTCCCTTATCTGCTGCTCCCTCATTACCTTAAATTACTTGGCATACAGTTAAGAACTAGATTTTTAAAAATGTTTTCAGCAGGAAGAATCCCTGTCATGAAGCAATTCATTTCTTTAAGATATGAGAGACACAGTAAGTTCACTGATTTTGTATTGCGTACAAAATTGTTATATAATTGATTCAGTGAGCCTGGCTATCTCATTTTCTCTGACAACTTTCCATTATTTCTCTTTTATTGTAGATTAGCAAATTAGAAACAGAATAAATTAAGGGATCTTAGAGACAGTTGTAAGAAAAGCAAGCAAAAACACAATTCCAGAAAAATAGAGTTCTGGTCATTTAAAATAGGGAAAATAATTTATAATGATAATTCTAAATTACCAAGGTAAAACTAAAATAAAAATACATTTTAATATATTTTTCAATTCTTTTTTTTTTTTGCATGGGCAGGCACCAGGTCTCTGGTATGGCAGGTGAGAACTCTGCCTGCTGAGCCACCATGGCCCCCCCTTAATATATTTTTAAGAAAGCATGAAAGTGCTCCATTTAATATTTTCATTAAAATGTTTAAAGTAAAACAAATGTTAGTTTTTAATGAGTTAAGTTTCAGTTATCTGTAATATTTATTTATGGGATATGTTCTCTTCCCTTGCCATGCCAAAAAATTAGGAGGCCTGTAATAACATAAGAGCTCTCTAATATTCAGAGAGAAAGAATAAATATGGAAGAAATATGAATTTGAACTTTCTACCAACCTAATGCATCATAAAACATGCTGAGATATAAATTTTACATAGCACTTAACAAGAACAATGCAGGTTGCTTATTAAGTTCAATGAACTAATTTAAAGTTATCTGAAATTTAGGAATCCAGTTGCATTCAATACAAATATTTTAGCAATTACTTTCAAAATTTGGATTATTGTCCCCCATATCATTTTAAAACAGACATTAAAAACCTATGATCTAAACTTTTTTTTTGCATGGACAGGCATTGGGAATCAAACCTGAGTCTCCAGCACAACAGGTGAGAATTCTCCCACTGAGCCACTGTTGCGTACCCTTAACTTTTTATAAGCACATAATGATATTACAATTTGAACAATCTGTACAAAAAAGATACATGTTTGTAAAATAGAACACTCCTATCCTCTGATTACACAGTACCAAACAAAATAATTATTTACCTTTAGCTGTTTGAAACGTTGGGAGGAAAAACCAAAATGATTCTCCAGTAATGAACAATGAGTATATAATAAAACATACAATCATAAAAAAGTTGTGAAGATTAAACACAAGTAGGACCTTAGCTTCAGATCATTAGTCTTTTTGTGTCAATAAAACCTAAAATTCTACTCTCCCAGATTATTAGTCCCTTCACTAACACTCAAAATCATCATATCTGTTACTATGGTTTCAATTTTATTTTGGGAGTGAAACATCTGTAAGGCTAACGTTATTAACTAATGTCATACTTGCTTTATATTACATTATAAAGATGATTGAAGCACTTCAGAAACAAACGCACACTATATTTTCATTTCAAAAACACAAACTAAAACAGGTATTTAAAATCTTTATTGTTTCATTAAAATTTTCTTTCCATAGAAGGACAGCAATGCTATATCAGTGCATATTCTATGGAAAAGTCTTACCTCAAGTAACTAGCCCAGAAATCAGAGACAGCACTATGTCAAGCTAGTGTGCAAGATCAAAGACACAATGCTGCCAATGCAATTAGTATACAGAAAGAATACACAGCTGTTAGAAAAAGAGTCTATGGCCAAGAGAAGCGACAGTGCACTGCACTGACAATCTGAAAGTACATAAAATGGGAAGGACCGGAGAATGTACTTCCTGCAAAAAAAAAATTGAGTATATCACAGGCAGAGTTGTCACCATATGTCTAATTCATGTGTGCCTGTACCTTCCTCTTTCAGTAGGACCATAAGTCCAGGTCATTATAACATTGCAAGCCATTAAGTCTAATGTGTAAATGGTACAGCCCCATGCATACATTTCATCCTGCTTCCCATCTCAGGGTTAAAAGTAGCAACCTAGGTTAGGCAACAAAACCTGTGGCTTTAGGCACCTTTAGCAAGAAACTGAACAAAACCAAAATTTGTTCCCATTTTCTGGAGGAATAACTTTAAAAAACAATAAAAGATAGCCATCATGATTGATTATTCAGTTTAGTCTAAATGGAAATTTATCTTTATGTATGTACTGAATAAACATACAAACAAATATTCTTAACAAAATACTGTCAGACCAACTGGAACATTTTCATAACCAGCTTCTAAAAACAGTACTGATAACTGTGAGATGCAAATGACCAATGTGATCATGCCTGGGTACTGGGATTTTTTGGTCAGGTTTGTGTCTGAAGCTGCTATACAGTTGGGTTTGGCTACTTTGCATTAATTTACCCAATAAGTACTTTTTATAAGGAAACAACAGATCCATCATGACAAAATAAAAACCAAAAACAGCTGAGAGGCATACAGAAAACTTGTCTTAAATATTTTAAAATTACATATGATACAACTTAGAGAATAAGAACTACAATTTTCATGGTCTAAATGTTAAATTATTAATGCATGAATTATCTGAAAGAATAACAGGTCACTTGTTAATCATGTCAAGGCCTTTTGGGGGAGGGGCACTCAATGTACAGCACAGCAATTATTTTCCACGTGAGTTTAACATCCCTAATTTCAAGTGGATTATACTATATTTGAAAAGTTATTTTACTTAATATACAATATATAAAATAAGTTAAAAGGAGGAAGCAGGGGAAGGTTTACTTGTATATATGATGCAAATACACCACTTTCCCACATCAGTAGTTTCATGTATATCCATTTCACCCAAGGTAAAACAAGAAAGGCTGATAGAAGATAAAAAAATTTCATTTATAAATAGAAACAGGATTTAAGAAATGAAATTTCAACACTGTTTCTTCCCATAATGCTACTTACTCTTTCTACTTTACAATAAGCATAAATAAAAACCGTATCTCAAACACCCACTTTCACACCCTTACCCAAGTTTAACAATAAATTCTTCTAACAATTGAGAAGAAAAGCCCTCCTTTGTAGTAATTTCATAAAATAACTTCAAAATTCACAAAACACCTGCCTTTAGGGAAGATCAGAAATCCTTCTGGAGAACATGAGCATTAATATTTGGCTCCTCTAAGGTACAAAGCAGCTTTATTTGCCCTTGACGTATAATCTGTAAGGTAGGCTAAAAGTCTGCATGTTTGCATAAAACTGGGAGTGATGCCACCCTGACTGAATGAAACAAATTATTACAGCTTTTTGTCATAATGGAGGTTAAACAATTTAGAGGAAAAATAAAAACACTTTAACCCAGTAATATACCAGAATTCTGAATTCCTAACAAATACAAATCGCTACTAAATTTTAAAATATTGAACATTGCATATTGATAAAAATTGAACAGGAAAAAAACCATAAATATTTAAATCCAGCAGGACACCACAAAAAAGCATACTATACATAAGTGTGAAATCAGTCAAGCTTTTCCAAAAGAAAATCCTTTTAATCCTTCAGCAAGTCTCTATGAAAATAGTATGCATACAATAAAAGGGAAAAGGGAGCACCTAGAACCCCCCATGAGGCTTGCTATACCATTCAGCATTATTGCCCAATCTCCTTTTGCATGGATGGCTAACAAATGACAAAGAGGTCCATTTTATGATAGTTCAGTAATTTCTTTTCACCACTGCTGCCAGCTGAAGTCATCATTGCTTCCAAAGACCAAGAAAAAACCTAGTATAGTTGCAAAGATGACTGTGTTTCCTGTGAGAACAAGTGCACAAGCTCCCCACTCAATCTATGGAAATAAGATACAAACACTCAATTAATAGACATTAAACAAAGAGAAAATGAAAAGCAAATTAAGGCTCTAGTTATAAATCAGTCATGATCTAAAATGATGATTTGTAATAATAACTTTCACAGTACTGAATACTTAATGGTTCTTTTATATTGCTACTTTTATTTATCTTTGGTTCCTTTAGAAAGACAAAATGCTGGGTGGGCAACGGTGGCTCAGTGGCAGGATTCTTCTCACCTGCCATGCTGGAGACCTGCCCACGCTAAAAAAAATAAAAAAGCCAAAAGGCCACAGAGGATGATTATTCAAAAGGTCTGACTTCTGGGCTATGAGGAGGCAGCATCACAGGCTACAATTTTCGTTTTATAAGTTTGCTCAAACTCTTTCTTATGAATCTAAAATCCTGTCTATTGAGCAGATTAAATAAGAAAACATCATAGATGAAAACACACTTACATTCTTTTAAAGGGGCAGGGGAAGTTGTCGGCCTCTCCATATGGAAGGGTGGCCATTCCCTATCCTACCTCCCCAGGCATGGAGGAAAGAATATGATCAGTGAGTTTGGGAGGAAGAACTGAGTATAAGTAGCCCAGGTTCTTCTCTTTGATACTTTCCTACCTCCACAGAACAAACTTCTCAGGTCCTTCATGTTTTAAGATTGACAAGGCAAGCCTACAGTGGTTCAGAACTGGGTGAACTGCTGTACCCAATTCTGAGTGTGAAGTATTGGTAAGTCAAGTACTGCGGCAGACCCAAAAATATTTTAACTGACTGAGCCACTAATATATGTATTTTTTAACTTTCTAAATGTATAGTATAACATATATACAAAGCAAAGAAATAAAAAAGCAATAGTTTTCAAAGAACTCTTCAACAAGTAGTTACAGGAGAGATCCCAGAGTGAGTCATGGGCTACCATATGATCCTCTCAGATTTTTCCTTCTAGCTGTTTCAAAACATAGGAGGCTAGAAGGCTTAAATAATTTTTTTTTACCATCATAATTGAGTTTCTTTCCTTCTTTTTTTTGTGAAAAGTAACATATATACAAAAAAGCAATAAATTTCAAAGCACAGCACCACAATTAGCTGTAGAACATATTTCAGAGTTTGACATGGTTACAATTCCATAATTTGAGGTTTTTACTTTTAGCTGCTCTAAGATATTAGAGACTAAAAGAGATATCAATTTAATGATTTAGCATTCATATTCATTTGTTAGATCCTATTTTCACTGTATAACTCCACCATCACCTTTGATATTTCCATCCCTTTCTTCAGGGGTGTTTGGGCTATGGCCATTCTAAATATTTCATATTGGAAGGGTCTATCACTAATATGGGGTAGGGAGATGGAACTATATGATGCTCTGGAGAGGCTGAGCCTGCTAGGCTTCAGGACTTATCTGGTCCAGGGACCCATTTGGAGATTGTAGGTTTCTGGAAAGTTACTCTAGTGCATGAAGCCCTTGTGGAATCTTAAATACTGCCCTAGGTGTTCTTTAGGATTGGCTGGAATGGTCCTGGTTGGGGGTTGGCAGGTTATGATAGGTAGCAAGGGCTAACTGAAGCTTATGTAAGAGCAACCTCCAGAGTAGCCTCTTGACTCGATTTGCACTCTCTCCACCACTGCTACTTTATTAGTTACACTTCTTTCCCCCTTTTTGGTCAGGATGGAAGAGCTGCTAATATATATATTTTTTTCATGGGCAAGCACCAGGAATCGAACCCAGGTCTCCAGCATGGAATAGCCTAGGTTGGAGGTGCCAGTGATCGAACCCAGGGCCTCGTGCCTGCTAAGCACGAGCTCTACCCCTGAGCTACACCCCTTGGCCTTGCTAATATTTTAATCAACAACAAAAGTAAGATTTTTCTCCCCATCCTCCAGGTTACTATGTTTCTTATCTCTTGCCATTAAGCAAAAATTTTTTGTTTAGAAAAACTTAGCAGAATCTAATATAAAATGAATAGAAGAATATATTTGAGAAGGTTATCACTTACCAGATGTGCTCTGGCAAATACAATAGGGAGTCCAAAAGCTGAGACAACAATGCCTGTTGTAAGAAATATGGCAAGTTCCTTACACGCATTACTCATAGCATCTGTATCATCCACTAATCTTCTTGCTATGCAGTATGGAATAGGTGAAAGGATGTAAAAAAATAGAACAAAGAGGGGCCAGTATTGGCTAGAAAAAGAAAAACAAGTTAATGCAGTTTTTGCTATTCACATCATTTTCCTATATATAAAATGTACTTAAGAAAAAAAAAGATCAAAAGAATATTGCAAGGCACTATGTATGATACAGTTTAAAAATAAGCTACAACCTGATGGTGAAAAGGGAAATAACATTTTGCATCACAGTATCCTCAAAGTCAATTATGACAGAATTAAATTTTTCTTATAATATTCAAATAAAATGCTTTATAAATGATAACAATTGGAACCAAGGGACAAAATTCAAAATATTTTTCATTTTCGTTTATAAAGAGACATACAGAAAATGGGTATATTTAAACTATTTTAAAAACTCAAGATTCATGCCCTGACTGCTAAATGTATAAGTATCCTGCCTTAGAATATAGTTGAAATACCCTCAAACTTTCCTTAAGTCATAAAGAACTCCCAAAATATGGAAACTGAAATAAAGAAAAATAATTGAAAGTAATACTGAAGATTTTCATTTAGAATACAGAATTTATCACAAAAAAAACAGATGGCTTTCCAATCCACTATCTAGGGTGGAGATGCTGCCAAGATGCAGACTGTAAGTACACCGAACAACGCTGGATATAACTATGGTTGAAAGATGAAGGTTAGGGGCATGTATGACACCAGAAGGAATGATAGACGATAAAGCCTGGGACTACATAACTTAGGAAACCTAGAGTGAACAACAGTCATCAAATGTACATGAGGGAGAACAAATGAATGTCAACAGTGCAAGGTGTTGAAAATGCAATGGTATACGGAAAAAATACAATCAAGGCAAATTAGGACCCATAGTTAACAGAAATATTGTAATAAGCTTCCATTAAATGTAACAAAGGCAATATACCAAAGCTGAAGGTCAATAAAAGGGGGATATAAAGGATGGGTATGGGATTCTTGGTGGTGGTGCTTCTTCTTTTTATTTTATTTCTTTTAATTATTTATTCTTCATTTTTCCTCTTCTTTCTTTACAGAAGAAATGGAAATGTCCTCATTTAGACTGTGGTGGTGAATGTATAACTATGTGATTATACCAGGAACCATTGACTGTTTACTTAGGATGAATTGTAGGGTGTGTGAATAAAACTGGTTAAAAATAAACAGAAAGATACAAGTGTTGGAAAAATGTAGAGAGAGAGATGTACCCATTCACTGTTGGTAGGTGTTGTAGGGAAGGAGAATGGTGCAGCCCTTCTGGAAAGCAGTGTGGTGGTTCCAAAGGAGGCTAACTATAGGGTTGTCATATCACCTGAAATACATTATTAGGTATATACTTGGAAGAACTGAATGCAGGGACATGAATGGACATTTGCAAACTGGTGTTTACGGTGCAGTATTCACAATTTGCAATGGACAGAGGTGACCTAAGGGTACATTGACTGATGAACAGATGAGAGAGAATGAACTGTGTTGTATACATACAATGGAACACTGAGTGGCTACAAGAAGGAATGAAGTTGTGAGGCATGCAACTAAGTGAATGAAAACTGAGGATAGCATGTTGAATGAAATAAGTCAGAAATGAAAAGACAAATATTATCATGTCTTACTATACTATAATGTGCAAACTTTTAGAATTGAATTCTAGAACACAGATTATTGGGAAAAGCTTATTGTAAAGATTTCTAGATTGTAAGGTCTAACAGCAGTCACATCTATTCCTGACCTGTAACTATTATTTCCAAATTCTGAGATGCTGAGCTTTTTGTGCCTAACCTGGTTGTTCACTAGAACTTTGGATATTTGTGTGACACCTGAGACTCAGAGCTAGAGTTCTGCAGTTTTTTTTTTAACAGCAATGTTAAAAAAGCTGAAAAAGAGATTGGACTTCAATTAGACATATGAATGAAGATGATCTGGTTAGGACTACTATAAATCAGAATTCAGAGTAAAGGATGATATTGACTACATTTTAAAACTTCAAATTCTGTGTGAGACCAAAGGAAGAATGTTTATTTGGTGCAAAATAGGTATTTTCTGTGGCATACTACTGTATTTAATTTGTATGGTTAGTTAATTTGAACAAAATAATTACATGGACCCTTGAATAGGGAATGAGATCCTGTTGGTTAGCATAGGTTAGTGTTATGCCCTGATATATCCCTGAGTAAGCAAGAGATAAAGTATTTGCAAAGTTCCCTTGAGGTACTGGGGGAAAAGGTGGAGACACATGCCCACTTGGGGAAGATCTGATATTCTCACAAGCACTGGGAACTACCAATTAAAAGGCCAAGCCTTCAATCTTGGGGCATGACCTTATGAAACTTATTTCTGCAAAGGAGAAGCTAAGACTACTTATAATTATGCCTGAGTAACCCCCAGAGAACCTCTTTTGTTGCTGACATGTAGACTCTCTCTCTAAGCCAGCTCTGCACATAAACCCACTGCTCTCCCCAGTACATGGGACCTGATTCTGGAGGATGAGCCTGGCCCCTGGTATCATGGGATTGAGAAAGACTTCTTGACCAAAAATAGGAAGAAAAATGAAACAAAATAGTTTCAGTGGCTGAGAGATACACAGTGGAGAGGTCATTCTGGAGGTTATTCTTATGCATTATACAATATTGCTTTTCAGTTTTTGATGTATTGGAATAACTAGAGGGAAATGCCTAAAACTGTTGAACTGTAATCCAATAGCCTTGATGCTTGTACAACTATACAGCTTTTACGATGTGACCATGTGATTGTGAAAACCTTGTGACAGACATTTCTTTATCTGTATGGACAGATGAGTAAGAAAATTAAAACAAAAAAATAAATAACAGGGGGGGTAGGGGGTATGGGAAGTTTTGGGTGTTCTTTTTTACTTTTATTTTTAGTCTTATTGTTTTTGTAGTAATGAAAATGTTCAAAATTAACTGTGATGAATTCACAACTATATGACACTGTGAACCACTGATTGCATACTTTGGAGATTATATGGTATGTGAGTTTAACTAAAAAAAATTGTAAAAAAAAACCAAAAAATAATATATGGCAATCTATCTGTAATCTAGGTAACGTGTTGCACTAATGTAACTTTCTGGTTTTGATAATATTCTACAGTTATGTAAGATGTAACACTGGGAAGCTGTGTGAAGAGTATAGGGAACCTCTCTGTACTATTTTGTTGCAACTTCTTGAGAGTCTTTATTTGTCTTTCTTTCAAATTAAAAAATTAAGAAGAAATAGATAATCTTTAAAACTGCCATTTTAAAAGGTACACATCTTAGTGGAGATTTGCTCATACCTAGAGGCTTATGATAAGCAAAGATCTATCTATCTATTTATCTATATGTTTTTCCCAATTATTTAAGAGAATTAAAAAAATTCCAAATGCAATATATGTCAAGAGAAAAAATTCAAATATAAAACCACAGAAAGCTCCCCACATCTACCCTGCTTTCTTTCTCAAGAGATGTTCTTGTGGATCCTTCTATAGCTCTATATAAATACATTTTTAAAAAATAGAAATGGATATTACATTTTTTCATTTAATAATCTATCTTGAGCATCTTTATGTATCAGCACTTACAGTTCTTTACTTTTTTCAAGACTGCTAAGTACTTACATTGATGGATGCACCATAATCTAACCATTTTTCTTTTGATGAACATTTGGTATGCTTCCAGCTTTTTCTGTTGTTGTTATAAACAACGGTGCTATAAATACCCACACACTTATCTTTCCAAATATGTGTAAGTATATATTTTTTCCAGGTGGGCGGGCTAGCTCAAAGAATATACATATTTTGAGAGCTATAATCAAGTTGGCCACCCGAAAAGTGCCTCTATTTATACTCCCACCCACAGTATGTGATAACGTCTATCATTTGATTTTTGCCAATGGATTTAATTAATTTTGCATGAAGTTGGATATATTTTCATGTACTTATTAGCAATTTGTGGTTTTTCATGTTGTTCATTTTTCTATTGAATTGTTATTCTTATTAATTTTTAAAACTTCTTTCTATCCTAAGCAAAGTAACTGTTTACATGATTCTTTTTTCTTAGTCAATTGTCTTTTTACTTTGCTCATATTTTTGCTGAAAAGAAGTTTTAAATTTTCATGTACTCAATTTGATCAGTAGGTGCTTGTGGTAGTTAGATTCAGTTGTCAACTTGGCCAGGTGAAGGCACCTAGTTTTGTTTCTGTGGACATGAGCCAATGGTACATGAACCTCATCTGTTGTTGATTACGTCTGCAGTTGGCTAGGAGGTGTGCCTGCTGCAATGAATGATATTTGACTTAATTGGCTGGTGCTTAAATGAGAAAGCGCAACATAGCACAGCCCAAGCAGCTCAGCATACGTCATCTCAGCACTCACAGTTCACCCTAGGCCTTTGGAGATGCAGAAAGGAATCACCCTGGGGAAAGCTGTTGGAACCCAGAGGTCTGGAGAGAAGGCCAGCAGAGATCACCCTGTGCCTTCCCACATAAGAAAGAACCTCAGATGAAAGTTAGCTGCCTTTTCTTTGAAGAACTAACAAAATAAATCCCCTTTTATTAAAAGCCAGTCCGTCTCTGGTGTGTAGCATTCCGGCAGCTAGAAAACTAGAACAGTGCTCAAAACTGAGCAGAAGGGATGGACAATGGTGTCGCTATCTTGACATTACACACTTGGCAGTAGTCAAAGTGCAGTTAATATTCCAAAAGACTTTTGTGTACCTTGATGTCCTAACATCTGTATAAACAAATTTTAAATGATGAACTTTTAAAAAAGTTTCTGCTTGGTAAATCAACATTTTTCTGCATTACTTTTACAGTAGTAAAAAAACCTTAAAGCTTTAAAAGCAGAAAAATCTCACTATTAAACATTCAAAAAGACAAAAATTTTACTTACTTGTATATTGGAAGGGCACATCCAAGCATCAAAAACATCAGCCCAATTGCTCCCCCAAATGACAAACTAATCAAAGCTGCAAAGCAAATAAAAAAGTCAAAGAGAAGTTTCAGCTAAATTAAGTTGTAGTCAGAATATTATTAGGAGCCTCAACATTACTTGCAGACCTAGAAGTGAAAAAAAAAAAAGAAAAAAAACCCCCAAACCTAAGATGTATTAAAAATGAGCTGTCTTCAAAAGTGTAAGTTATCCTGTCACATAGACTAAGTCTTTTGTGGCATCTTCAAAGCAAAATAAAGTGATATTGATGTTCACAGTCTTGACAATATTTCTAGTACACCACCATGTTCCCCTATTACTAATTCTACTTCTAATGCAGTATCCCAGCCACAAAACCACTGCCCCTCCAGGCATCAGTATTACATTTACTCCATAGACAATGACAGTTTTGTAAAGCAGAATGTGGAGAAACTCAACTTTACTGGACTTAAAAGAGGCCTCATCCAAAGAGAAACCTCTCATGCTGAGCTCCTTCTTCTTGCACATGTACCTCAAAATGTAGGAAAATGATTAGAAAAAGTATTCAAGGATAGCTGCAGTTAATAAACAATCAATTAATTTTAATAGATCTTTAAATAATAAAATCACTGCTGCTTCCACCTCCCCCAGTCTTCTACATATTAGGATAATGGGTACAATCCCTCTATGGTATCACTATTTTAAGGCATAATCACAAGCAACAGATGCAGTCTAAGTTTCTAACGGTGAAATATGGTTTCTAAAACTATATGTGTGTGTGTGTATATATATATATATACACATGTGGGCACACACTGACATATATATACTTATACAAGAAATTATATTTTATGAAGTGCTTTCACTTTCTCAAACAGGCATAGTCAGAAAATGGTCTATAATTAATCAAAATATATAAATAAATAAATAACCTCAGCTTATTTTGAGTTCTATACAACCTGTACTGCTGTAGCTACAGTGGCTACCAAGAACAACTTCTGGTTGTCCTTTGTTTTTTTAAATGATGTGGTCTATGAACCTTAACAGAAAAGTTTAAATTCAAAAGATTTATAGAGGATCTAAGAGTTATCATGAGAAAAGCCAACATATACAAATCAAAATTAACAATAAAGATGTTAAAGGCTGTCAAGTCCTTTTGAAATTCTTTTCAGATTTAATATGCTCATGATCAAGGATACCCAATGACCTATGAGAGGTTTTCAATTAGAACAAGACATAGGTTATGTCAATCCTGAACACATTTACTTAGCCTTTAAAGTCATTACCTTTTCAACTCCAAGAAAGAAAGAAAAAAGCTGCACTTTTCATTTACAACAAATGTCACACTTCAGGTTTACAAAGGGAATGTCATGTAAATTTTGAGTAATATATCGAGCTTACCATTTGTTCTATTCAGTTCAAAACAGGCTGTCATGATCTGGTCCCTGTTTACTTTTCCTGGTGCATATGACAATAGGCTACTACCCCTTGCCTTGCTTGCACTAGTCACACCGATTCTCTCCTAGAAACCAGGAGGCTCCCTTACCCATGCGGCCCTTGTACATGTTGTTACTTCTACCTCAGGCACTTTCCCATTCATTTCATTCGAGAAATACTTCTGGGAACCAAGTATGTAACGGGTGCTGCGGATATGGCAGTAAACGAGACTTGGTCCTTTCACACGAAGAATTATATTCCTGTTCCACTTCTTTCCTCTTTCCTCCATGTTAACACCTACAGCTCCTTAAGATCTCAGTTCAATCATCTCTTCCTCAGCGTTCTGACTCAACCAACTGCACCTATTATATTTACTTATTCATTAATTCTATTTACCTCTTGCATACCTAATGTGGGTAATGCACTATTCTTGATATTGAAGATGTAGTAACGAAAAAAATAATGAAAGCCCTTGCTCTCATGGAGCTTATATTCTAGGGGAGAATAAAATAATAATTTAAAAAGTAAGCAAATAAGTGTCAAGTACTATGAAAAAAAATCAGGCAGAGTCAGGAGATGGGAGGCTATTTAAGACACAATAGCCGGGGAAGCTGTCTCTGATGAGCTGTTCTCTGACCAGAGATCTAAATAAAATGAGGAAGTAAATCATGAGGATGTCTGGGGAAGAGCATTCCCAGTAGAGGGACATCCTGGTGCAGAGGCTCTCTTTGCACCGTAACTCTCTCCTTTGTTCACTGATCACAGCTGTACTGGCATGTGTGTGTGTGTGTTTAAATATCTGTTTAAATGCAATTTTATTGAGATATATTCACATGCCATATAATCATCCAAACTATACAATCAATGGTTAATAGCATCATCATATAATTGTGCATTTATCACCACAACCAATTTTTGACATTTTCATGTAATTGTATACTGATTTGCATTTCTCCTTCCTTGTACACTGTGCACTCCATGAGATCATGGAGCTAGTTTTTCTGTTGTTGATTCTCATGGCCCAACTCTTAACACTCCGTACCACATATTTGCAAAACGAAACCATATAAAATGAAACCATGTAGAATGAAACCATACAATATAACACATATTTGTAGAATGAACCAAGGGAGGAATAGAGAGAGAATGAGAGAACTGTAGTAGAGTAGACATGGTACAGAGGTCTGGGTACTAGGCCCTTTTGGCCAATAACTAACAGTCTAAATAATTTATCTGTGTTTCATGTCTTCTAAAAAGTGAGGGTTGGTCTAGATCTAAAATGAAAATAATTCTCTATACACTAAAGATACTTATTATAAAACCATTCACATTTTTTGAAACACAGTTGCCAAACAGGTAAGTTCATTACTATAAGTACTGTACTTCATTTATTTAGAAGCCATCTATCCAGAGTATAGCTTAGAATCACAGAGGAAGCAAAGGTCACTGATGAGAAAAAAACAATGTCATACAGGGCATACGCTAAAACTAACATTCTTTAGGCTCTTATTCAGAGCTTAGTCACTCATTTTTATGCTACAACTCTCGCATGTGAATTCAAACAGTGCAAAAAAAAAATTTAAAGAATCATCTATGCTCGTTCATATTTTCTTTCAGTAGGTAATTCTGGTACAAATTTAGATGAAAAGTAAAAAATTTTCTTCCCAGAAGTGATCAGTAATCTGTTTCTTGGGACAAGAAATTTTATCAGTTTATCTTCTTTTCCAGATAGAAACAAAAGAGAAACAGGAGAGAGAGAGACTGCATACAAACAAGAACTGCCTCTGACAGGAGGAAAGGAGACAACATTTTTTATATCAAACAGAAAAATCTCAAAAAGCATAGCACTGTGTGTCGTTATCTTGGCAAGAGGCAAACAGCCTTAGGACCTCAAAATTCTATGATGGAGAACAATCATTTATATTTTTAATTATCAGAAATGAAACCATAAATTCTTTTGAGAATACTCTTTAAAAGTTAATTAAACTTTTTTTTTTAAATCAAGAAACTAAACAGATTCAGAGTCAGGTATCAAATACAATTTTATGTGGCATCTCACCTCTGAATCATACTGGTTAATATATAAGCCAATGAGGTTAAATAAATTGCTGAAAAGTGTTCCCCAAACTTGCAAAGTTTCTCAAGCCACACAAAACCCAGCAGCTTGGTTGATTTATACTTAGATTTCATCATTTGTGTATAAGTTTTTACCCTGAACGATACATCAACAAGGCAAGAATTTATACTGTAATTGAGTGATGCAACATTTCGAAGTTAAAACTTCAGAGTCTGGTTTCTACTTCCAAAGCCTCTAGGCTAGGGATGGAACAGCTCAATTATCTAGCTATACTCTAGAGACAAGGTGCTGGTTCTGTGATTACAGAAGGGAACACCAGACTAATCGAACAACAGAAAATAGATAGTAGAATAGAAGGGACCAGATTCCTAGCCTTGGAATTACCAGAAAAACCCGGTATCAGAGTAATGGGCAAATGGTACAAGAAACAAGGAATGGACTCCAATTATAGTAGCCGCCCTCCTTATATAAAGATGAAAGGCAAACAGGAAGTAAAAAACATTGGATTCCTGATAAACAATCATGACAACCAGAAAATTCCACTCAAATCAAAAGTGCAAGTACAATTCCACCGGAGACACTCTGACCTGATTAATATTTACCGAGGTTTGAAGGAAATTATAGAGCAATTTTCTTGAGAGAGAGACTCTCGCTTTACATGACATTGAAGAATCAGGGGAGAACAGGAAAACCGGCAGCATCCTACAAACCTCAGCATTCAACCATATCTGTCTTTCACATACAGATTTTAAAAGGTCTATTTATAACTTAAAAAGAGGTTGGAAAGTATCCCAGTTTTGCTCAAACGACAACGCTTCATATGGGAAATGAAAATGTTTTCAGACACTGAAAAGAAATAAGACACAGTAAAAATGTGATCCGGGAAAGAATCTCAACTAAAGTTGTCTTTAAAGGAGATAAAAATATATAGCAAAACACTGAGGAGAGTTCACTTTCTTTTTGTCGGCCCCTTCTACAACGCAGCAGATCAGGAAATCAAGGCAATTTGTAAAGAAATCATACTGCGAACAAAACAGTCAAGCCAGAGTTGTAAAGAATGCGACATTTTTTTAATTCCAAAGATAAGAAGCGAATAAAAGAACCTAGCAGTGTTTCGTTAACTAGTCTAAAGACAAAACAACACCACACAAAAATAAAACAAAACCAACCAACCAAACAAAAATAAAAGCAATTAAAAACTTTAGAATCTTAATAGTCTCAACATGCAAAGAGTGGACAAGGAAGAGAACAAGGAGCACTTTGGGGGCCGTGGACAGGGTCTCTACCCCGTGGTACAAACACCATAAATCAAAAGGCACAAGTTTTAAGAGCTTATAAAGCTGGGAGTACGAGTGTCCTGGGAGTGGATATAGATCTTCGAGGTCTCTATAAAGGTCCCTACGCTCTTCGAAGGCGTTCTTGAGAGACTGGGTATAACTCAGCCCCCGAAGAGAGCTCATTTGCACCTTTAAGTAGGAAATGACATTGATTTTCCCTAACTAGCATCTCTAGCGGCCTTGACCCCTTCTAAACCACACACTGCTCGCCTCTCTCTCGGAGGCAAAGTCCCTGCAAAACACGTCTGATGGCCCAAGTCGCTACGGGACTCAGAACAGCTCGCGAACCACTTCATTCTTTCCACGGAGGGCGACGGGTAGGAGAGGGGCCGCCGAAATGGGCAGAAAGAGAAGAGCTGCGGTCCTGGCTGTCCCTTCTCCGGAGAACGCGGCGCTCACCACCTCCCCGAAGCCGCGAGGACCCGGACGGGGGTCGGGACCCGGGGTCGGACCCCTCCCCAGGGCAGGGACCCCGCGGCGCGAGCCCCGGCCGGGGAGGCGGCATGCGGGGGTCACGCGGACCCTCTCTCGCGTTCCTCCGGGCGGACACCCAGCCCTCCTCCGCCCTGCGCCCGAGGCCCACCTTTGATGCCCGCCATGGCGGTGACGTCGCTCCTGACTCCGGGACCAAGGAGGAGGAGGCGGCGGCCGGGAGACCCGAGGCGTGCGGCGGCCAGAGACAACACCCGGAAGTGCGCGATGCGACTTCCGCCGGCGGCTCGTGCTCGCGCGGGAGTGCGGACGCGCGCGGGCCTGGGGCTGCGGGGCCGAGCCCCTCGTTTGCTTCCCGGCGCCTCTGGGGATCTGCATCTTGGGAGCCTTCCCGCCCCCGGTTGGTCTCCCGGGCCGTGCGGGAGCCGGCACTCATTTTCTCCTCAGGCTTGGGCCCGGTTAGTTACTCCGCGACCCGCCACTTTCTCGTAGGAGAAGGTTGCGAGGGCAGCCGCTGTCTTACGGAAGGCTTTGGTGTGAGGTCTCTTTTATAATTTTCTGTTCTTTAAGGCACTTTCATTCCTCTCTGCCCTCTAGCCTTGTAATAAAGGCCAGGTCGGTTGTCTTCGCTTGGCTTCTCGGGTTTGCACACAGATCTTAGGGTTCTGGGGGGACTTACCTTCAGAGATAGGAGCAGCAGGATCTGCTGCTAAGAATAAAAAGGGTGAGACTGTGGATTTAGTTCAAATCCAACCTCTTGGGAATCTTGACAGTGCGTTGGCGCCTTTTTCTTAGGAAAAAAGAAAGCAGAGTGCCTTTACTAATCCTTCTACAATTTACTGAGCATTTACTATGTGCTAGGAACAGGGCTAGACACACAGGGGAGGGAAAATCGGGCACGATTGCTGCCTCCAAGGAACTTGCAGTGTAGTGAGGGAGATAGTCACAGAAATGTGTAAAACGGCAACAAACTCACAGGGTAGATGGGCAGATAATCCTGAGAAAGTCTGACTTTTATCAGTCGGGGAAAGATTTCCTCTAAGGAGGGACAACAGAAGGATGAACCCGTGAGTAACTAGAAAGGAAAAGGGAAACGGGGGCGCGTGTTGTGTGTGGGGGTGGCGACGCGGAGCTTAGGTGGCAGACGGACTCAGGGAGCAAGAAACTTGGGCTTTTGGAGAGAGGAGTGTGGGCCCGTGGGTTGCTCGGAGGTTTGCGATGAGGCAGCATGATTGTACAGCAAGTTCCTGAATACGGAGAATCCTTGAAGGCTTTTGAAAGGAGACGGGAGGGGGTGGTTGATAGTTCAGTCAAATCGACTAAGAAGAACTGGTTTGTAAAACCTTGTTGCGTAAATGGTTGGAAGAGATGTTTCAAATATATTTTGAAATGAGAGCACCTAGGAGGCTGAAGGTTTGTGCATCCCTTCCTGCTTCCCTCCACTCCTTCCAGGTTTGAATTACAATTTTTTTTTAAACAGGCCACATCCTTCCTCCCTCCCTTCCTTCCTTCCCCCAAACTTCCCATTCTCCCTTACCCTGGCCCCAAGCCCCCTCTAGTCCATTTTCTGACTTTATGAATTTGTTTATTTTAGATATTTCATGTAAGTGGAATCATACAATATTTGTCCTTTTCTGTCTGTTTATTTTCACTCACTATAATGATTTTAGGGTTTTCATTATAACCCTAAAATCCGGACCGCCCGGGTCCTCGCGGCTTCAGGGAGGTGATGAGCGCCGCGTTCTCCGGAGAAGGGACAGCCAGGACCGCAGCTCTTCTCTTTCTGCCCATTTCAGCGGCCCCTTCCTACCCGTCGCCCTCCGTGGAAAGAATGAAGTGGTTCGCGGGCTGTTCTGAGTCCCGTAGCGACTTGGACCATCAGACGTGTTGTAGCCTGTATTAGAACTTCATTCCTTTTTGCAGCTGAATAATCTGGTGTGTGTGTGTGTGTGTGTGTGTGTGTGTGTGTGTGTGTGTATCACCTTTTGTTTACCTATTCATTTGTTGTTGAACAATTGAGCTTTTCCCACCTTTTGGCTATTATGAATACTGCTGTGAACACTGGTGTACAAGTATCTATCTGTTTGAGTTCCAAAACAGGTCACTTTTTGAGGCTTAGTGGCATAGAAATGATCCTGCCTCCAGTAAATCTGAGTGGCTTGTGGAGGAGTAGATTTCTTTTCAGTTAAAGTTAGTGCAAAAAGTTCTGCTATCTCTTTCCTTTACCATGAGAAAAGAGTTGCTGTTTAAGGATTTTGATAGTACAAACAGGCACACTAGAATCCATGTCATGGAATTGTGTGCTGCATTGACAAATAGCCCATTTGCCACCGGCACCCTTCCCTAAACTATTTTATTTTCTTCCTTTCTTTTTCTTTTTCTTAATTTATTTTTCTTCCCTAAAATAATGAAGCAGGCATATCATCTTCCTCCCCATTCATTTTGAAAGGAATAGACAGCTTTCTGAGAGAAGCAAATGGTTTCATCTCCAATTTTGTTGTTTTCTTGTGTAGTTCCATGGAGTCTTTGAAAGCATGGATGGTTGAGGGAACATAGTGGAGAAAGCTGATTAGTGGGGGTGATGGTGGTGATGGTGGTGGTGAGAAGTGATAGGTTTTCATCTCATAGGCTTATAGCCTGGTCCTTTTTGGAAAGACCAAATTTTAAGAAGTGTTTTGAATGGTGGCTTCCACAAATCCCAGCTACATGGTATTCCCCTGATTTTCTCTTCTGAATGCAAATGAGCTAAGCACTACCGATATTAATCCTTGATAACATTAAATAGGCAACTGGTGTTGTTCATCAAATTAGGATGTATTTTCCTCTGCTTCCATGGTCACAAAATCCTATGAGATTGTGCTACCTTAACTTTCTCAATGAGTCTCAATGTTTCCAGTAAGAAAATATAACCCCAAGGACTGTTTTTTTTTTTTTTTTTGGACTACAGAGTTTGTTTAGGGGATGGTCAGGTGAGACCTTAAAAACAATGTTTCTAGAAGTTGCATTTCAGAGACCTACAACAGATCCTTTGGGATGCTTCCTAAAAATGAAAATTCCTGGGCTTCACTCCAGACCTACTGAAACAGAATGTCTGTGGATAGGGCCCAGGAATATGAGGTTTTAACGAACACCCTAAATAACTCCTATGCAAACTAAATCTTGAAAATCAAAAAAGGTATGTCAGGCGTTTTCACTTTTCTTCCAAGTGAATCCTACGCACTAGTTAATCTTAAATTCTATAAATGTTCTCTTTTTTTTTTACATAATAGTTAAATAGTGTTTATCTTTTACAGTTTCAATACTTTTCCTAATTTGACTTCCTCTCCTCCAAAATTAATCCACAAAGATGGGAAGGGAGAGGAGTGGGACTATTGTTTATTGAGCAGCTGCTAAATGCCTGGTGCTTTAAACATTTATCTGATTTAATCCTCTCCACAGTTTTGTAAACTGGAAATTATTAATTCTTACAGAAAGCTCAGAGAAGTTTTGTTTTAACTTTTTTATAGAAGAAGAATTTTTAGAGCTTTAAAATGTTCTTATTTTGTAACAACATAGGCAAAACAAGAATAATAAAACTAGAAATACTATGCATAACATTGAACTGAGAAAGTTCATATTAATTATTTATAAGCAGTCCCCTCAAGAAATCTGCCCATACCTTGCAGCTCTGGAAGTTTGTGGTTCCCTTATTCCTAGACCATATATAATGGGAGTCAAATAATATATTCACAGTTTTATGTCTTCTGATACAATGAAGTTTTCTCAAAAGTAGGAATTTAATAATATGGATCAGATAGTGATGAAAATGTGTTGAGTCCATGTAACATTCATAGCTTCATTATCACCTTCCCCGGAAAATTTCCTAATCATTCAGGTTGAGAATCCTTGTTTATGTCCTCATAGCTATGTCTGATCACGTAGTACATAGGAAAATTTTATTAAGTAGTCTTATAATTACTGGTTTAGTATCTATTTCCCTGAAGATAATGCCATTTTCCTAAACTCATCATTTTATTCCTGGCTCAGTGTCAGAGTGGGTCACAGTGCATTGCTTCCTGGACATAAATATATCCAATAAAGATGTTTTATTACAAAGGGCACTTATTTTTTATTTCTTTGTTTATACATGATTCTATATACAAAATAAATAAATAGTATTGAGAAATTGTGGTATAGAAAGTGATGTATAAGTGAAGTATACTATTGAGGAAGGTATAAATGGAAGAGTAGGTTCAGGTTTTGTTTTTTTTTTTAAACAATTTTATTCATATACCATACAGTCCATCCACAATGTACAATCAGTGCCTCTCAGTATAATCCCAGAGTTATGCATTCACCATAACAATTTGAGAACATTCTCAAATGCTCTGAAAAAAAAAAATCCTATACCCTTTATTACCCCCTATTATCGACTCTTAGTCTTGGTATAGTGTAGAAGCCAAGAGTTTAAAGCAAGACCTACAGAATTTGTTGCAAGCAGCTGGCCTCAGGATGGCGGCGGTAAACTGTGGAGATTGTTATGTAGAACAGTCTGGGAGGAAGAGAATGTTTACCCCAAATGGTTATGTTAAGTATGAAGAACACTGTAAGATAAGAATTTTGCTCCCTCAGGAAATGCCTGCATATCTGTTGACATCCTGTGGTATATAACTAGGATCTGGTTGAGAATAAAGTTGTCTGATGTCTGATGTAGAGTTAAACTTCAGACCCCCTGAACCCAGTTGTGTCTGTCTTTCTTTTCTTCCTTTTTCGCTCTCCTTCTCATCATTCCTTAATATCCTTCGAGCTCTGTTTCAACAGAAAGCAACAGTATAGTACCTTTGTAATAATTAATGAAAGAATATTATAATATTAACTAAGGTCCTTAGTTTGCATTAATTGTGTTGTTTCCCATAATAGTGATGTACTTTTCTTCTAGTTCATGTAAGAACTGTCTTATATTTGTACAATTAATCACGGTCATCATCCACAACAGTTTTCATTATATTATACAGCCCCATGTTTTATCTTCTAGCTTTCCTTCTACTGACATACATGGATCTAAACTTCCCTTTTCAACTATACTCACGCTTAGCACTATTACACTTGCAGTATTGTGCTATCATCACCTCTATCCATTTCCAAACGTTTACAATCAACCTTATTAAAAATTCTGTACACTTTAAACATCATGTGCCCATTCTCTACCCTCCTTCTATCGCTGGTAATCTGTACTCTAGATTTTAAATCCCAAAGTTTCCTCATTAAAATTAGGTCATATTAGTGAGACCATACAATATTTGTCCTTTTATGCTTGGCTTATATGGCTCAACCTAATGTCCTCAAGGTTCATCTGTGTTATTGCAAGCACCAGGACTTCATTCTTTTTTACAGCCGTATTCCATCATATGTATATGCGTATATATCCGAGTTTGTTTATCCACTTCTCAGTTGATGGACATTTGGGCAGTTTCCATCTCTTGGCAATCGTAAATAATGCACTTCCCACCATATTACCCCATTTTCTTCTTCAAGGCACTTATTTATCTAAAACTGTCATTTGTTGGCTGCCTCTCCCACTAGAATGTAAATTAGTCCAACCTTTTAAGTTTTGTTCACCACTGTCAAGAACTGTACATGGTATACAGTGGGATCTTAACACAAATTCTCTTGTTAATCATTGAGATCTACATTGCAAAAGCCATGGGTCAGTTTTTGATATCTTTTCAACACCAGTGGACACTGCTGACCATTCCCTCTGTATCTCAACTGCCACATTACTACTTTCCTGGTTTTCCTCATAACTCGCCAGAGGTTACTCTTTGGACTATTCAGGATTTTCTTGTCTTTCTTTCTTCTTGAACACTAACTTCAATGATAGTGTGTAGTTTGGTCTTGGCCCCTGTCTCTGCCATATCGAAATTCTCTCCCTAGATTATTCTATCTATTCCCATGGCATTAAAAACCACAGATATGGTGATAATTACCAAATTTATGTTACATGTTGATAACATTACCTGATTTATCTTAGCTTTAATTTTAAGACTGGCATATCTAATTGTCTATTTGACATGTCTATCTGGATACCTAACTCAAACCTAACATGTTGAGATCAAAATTTGTTCTCTTTTTACCCGGGTCTCCGGCATGGCAGGCGAGAATTCTGCCACTGAGCCACAGTCGCACTGCCCCCAAATTCTCTTTTATCTTTGTCCAGTCCTGCCCTGTCCCACCCTAAGTCCCCACTGTTCAGCCTTTGCTTTTTCTACTCTTCCTCTAACTTTTCATCAGTTATACTGACTTTATTTCTGCCTCTCTAACCCCTCCAATTTTGTTTTATTCACTGCTGAATCCTCACTGCTTAGAACAATGCCTGGTACAAAGTATGTTCTCAACATATGAAGGTATTGGTTGAGTTTATGTTCCTCAAAACACAAAGCTGGGGCTTTTGCATCCAGAATTCCTAGGTGATGAAGGCTTTTTGCTCTTTTCCTGATTTTGTATGACTGGCTCTTCTGCACCACTCAGGTCTCAAGTTTCAGTTACCTCCTCAGCAAGACCCTCCCTGAAGATGCTTCCCAATCTTCATTGTACCACCAGTTTTATTTAAAACTGAAAGCACTTATTACTATTTCTTTTTCACTTCATATAGTTTGTCCCATCTTCAATTTAAGCCCCATGAGCACAGGGGCTTAGCATACTTCATGCCTAGAACAATGCCTGGCACACATTAGGTATTCGACATATATTTGTTGAGTGAATGAGTTTAAGAAACCCAGGTCTGTTGGACGTCAAAGCGAACACTGTGCACTCTCTGGCTGATTTTTCTATGGCTGGTTCTTAAGCATTATTTTCTCTTCTTGACATTTTGTAAATTATATGACTTCCATATTCAAAGACATCTAAAGGTTCTGAGCTCTTTAACCCGACAATATACTTCCATGCTCCTTTCCTCTGTATCTAGCAACCAGTTATCTAGTGCCAATTATTGTCAGGCGCTGGACACAAAGTTGAATAATGACTTTTCTATTGGAATTTTGGACATACGTGGCTTGACTACACTTAGAGTTCGTATTGCTTTTTTTTCCTTCTCAGACCGTTAGCACGGGGACCGGAAACTGCCTGAGCCGGGGACCACCCGCGAGACGCCACAGCTTCCCCGAGGCCGCCGCAGTCCGTGGGCGCGCAGGCGCGCTGAGGCGCGGGGGGGTGGGGCCGACGGCGGCCACTCACAGCCCTCGACGTATCGCAGCGCCGGTGACGTAAACCCGGCGCACGGCCCTTTGCTGCGGTGATATCTCTGCGGACAGACCTTCCTTCGTCGCTGCTGGGTCCTGGGCGTCGCTGCGCAGTGGCGTGCCAACAGCCGCAGCCCCGGTCCAGGCCCGCGAGCGCCGGCAGTCGCGCTCCGTCTCCACCGAGCGTCATGGCCGTGGCCGGCGGGCGGGAGGCTGCCCGACGCTGCCCGCTCCTCAGCTGCTTCTTCCTTGTGCTGATGTCGGGCCCTACCCTGGGTTGGAACGACCCTGGTGAGTCCTGTCGTGGTGACAGACACCTCGCTTTATCCTGCCGCCCTGAGCCCTTATGCCTTAAATCCTCGTTTTCATCCTCTTCGCTTTTCATCTGTTGCCTGCTGGGTCCCTTTGTTCTTCCCGAATGCCCTCTGGGACCTGCGGGTGCGATTGGGGAGTGGGCGGGGCACGACGGCTCTGTATTTTAAACGCCGTATTTCTTCCTTCTCTGAACCCCCAGAATATGTCCACCTTCTCCTTTCTTTGGGCTACATAGTTTATCCTTGAGTCTGGCTGGAAAGCTCGACGCTCACTTGCGTATGTTGCTTTGTTGTCATGCTGTCTGAGGTCATGCCCTGCCTGTTGTCATGGCTGCCTGTTGCTATGGCTGGCGGTTGCTGTGGCATCGGCTGTCTCTGGCAGTTTCTGAGTCACTCTTAGCGGACAGGGCTGCAAACCTTGTAGGTAGGTTAGCACTATCGTGGACAGTGCCGTTTTCTCGAACAGAGCTCGTGGTTCTTATCCTGGGTAATAAATCAGTGAAATACGGGTGTACATTGTGTTAAACAGCTTTTCCCATTGTTTTTCACTGTACATAGACGTTTACAAAATATGTGCGTTTGTATGTGTATTTGGTAATGGTATATGATACGTGATTTCGAGGGAAAAGTTTCCTTTGTATCAATATGCTATTAAAATCGCTCTGAAGATTTTTTATGGGCTCAGTAATATTCAGTGTAATTAATGTATGTGTGCATAGAAACATACATACGGATTTCCACTTTTTAATTTAATAAATGGTGCATACTGTTAAATTGAAATTGATAATGTAAAAAGTGACTGTAGAACAATTGAAATGACATCAGTTTTGGAGTGAAAGTGTTAAGGCATGGAAAAAAGTACCAAAACTGGAATTGTGATCTGATAATTGGAAATACCTATATTTTTGCACTAAAACGACTGGCTTATTTCTATAATTTCCTGTTTTATTCCTAAATGCTGAAATGAGAGAGAAGGTGACATTTGAAATAACCCATTTGGTGTGGATATTTTATTACCAAAAAAATAAAATGTCAAGTTGAGTTTAAATGTCCACACATTTTCCTTTCTATTCCTTTCTTTAAATACTGGAGAGATCTAGGCCAGGTAAGTGCAATTTATAGACCAGGTGAGGATTTCTTGCAGGAAATTGTAGAATTATTTTCTGCTTCTCAACAGGATATTTTTATGTTTCTTATCAATTAGGCATCTTTTTGTATGTAGATTAAACAGTATAAGTTTAAGAATAAGAACAAGTTAAAACCAAGTGATTGTTTAAACCAGCAATCCATAGTTGTGATCATGGAAGGAATAAACTTTTTTTTTTTTTTTTTTTATTAATTAAAAAAAGAATTAACAAAACAATTAGAAATCATTCCAATCTACATGTACAATCAGTAATTCTTAATAACATCACATAGTTGCATATTCATCATTTCTTAGTACATTTGCATCAATTTAGAAAAAGAAATAAAAAGACAACAGAATAAGAATTAAAACAATAATAGAAAGAAAAAAAAACAAAAAAAACAAAAACAAAAAACCTATACCTCACATGCAGCTTCATTCAGTGTTTTAATATAATTGCATTACAATTGGGTAGTATTGTGCTGTCCATTTCTGAGTTTTTATATCCAGTCCCGTTGTACAGTCTGTATCCCTTCATCTCCAATTATCCCTTCTCTTTTTTTTTAATTAACGGAAAAAAAGAAATTAACCCAACATTTAGAGATCATACCATTCTACACATGCAATCATTAATTCTTAACATCATCACATAGATGCATGATCATCATTTCTTAGTACATTTGCATTGGTTTAGAAGAACTAGCAACATAACCGAAAAAGATATAGAATGTTAATATAGAGAAAAAAATAAAAGTAATAATAGTAAAATCAAAACAAAACAAAACAAAACAAAACAAAAACCTATAGCTCAGATGCAGCTTCATTCAGTGTTTTAACATGATTACTTTACAATTAGGTATTATTGTGCTGTCCATTTTTGAGTTTTTGTATCTAGTCCTGTTGCACAGTCTGTATCCCTTCAGCTTCAATTACCCATTGTCTTACCCTGTTTCTAACTCCTGCTGAACTCTGTTACCAATGACATATTTCAAGTTTATTCTCGAATGTCCGTTCACATCAGTGGGACCATACAGTATTTGTCCTTTAGTTTTTGGCTGGATTCACTCAGCATAATATTCTCTAGGTCCATCCATGTTATTACATGGTTCATAAGTTTATCTTGTCTTAAAGCTGGATCCATTCTGCCATTCTATGTCTTTTGATTGGGAAATTCAGTCCATTAACTTTTAGTGTTATTACTGTTTGGATAATATTTTCCTCTACCATTTTGGCTTTTGTATTATATATATCATATCTGATTTTCCTTCTTTCTACACTTAACTCCATACCTCTCTCTTCTGTCTTTTCGTATCTGACTCTAGTGCTCCCTTTAGTATTTCTTGCAGAGCTGGTCTCTTGGTCACAAATTCTCTCAGTGACTTTTTGTCTATAAATGTTTTAATTTCTCCTTCATTTTTGAAGGACAATTTTGCTGGATATAGGAGTCTTGGTTGGCAGTTTTTCTCTTTTAGTGATTTAAATATATCATCCCACTGTCTTCTAGCTTCCATGGTTTCTGCTGAGAAATCTACACATAGTCTTATTGGGTTTCCCTTGTATGTGACAGATTGTTTTTCTCTTGCTGCTTTCAAGATCCTCTCTTTCTCTTTGACCTCTGACATTCTAACTAGTAAATGTCTTGGAGAACGCCTATTTGGGTCTATTCTCTTTGGGGTGCGCTGCACTTCTTGGATCTGTATATTTAGGTCCTTCATAAGAGTTGGGAAATTTTCAGTGATAATTTCTTCCATTAGTTTTTCTCCTCCTTTTCCCTTCTCTTCTCCTTCTGGGACACCCACAACACGTATATTTGTGCGCTTCATATTGTCATTCAGTTCCCTGATTCCCTGCTCAAGTTTTTCCATTCTTTTCCCTATAGTTTCTGTTTCTTTTTGGAATTCAGTTGTTCCATCCTCCAGTTCACTAATTGTAGCTTCTGTCTCTTTAGATCTACCATTGTAGGTATCCACTGTTTTTTCCATTTTTTCTTCTTTGTCCTTCACTCCCACAAGTTCTGTGATTTGTTTTTTCAGATTTTCTATTTCTTCTTTTTGTTCAGCCCATATCTTCTTCATGTCCTCCCTCAATTTATTGATTTGGTTTTTGAAGAGTTTTTCCATTTCTGTTCGTATATTCAGCATTAGTTGTCTCAGCTCCTGTATCTCATTTGAACTATTGGTTTGTTCCTTTGATTGGGCCATATCTTCAATTTTCCGAGCGTCATCCATTATTTTCTGCTGGTGTCTGGGCATTTGATCAGATCTCCCTGGGTGTGGGACCCAGCTGGTTGAAAGGTTTTTCTGTGGAATCTCTGGGCTCTGTTTTTCTTTTCCTGCCCAGTAGGTGGCGCTCGTGGCGGTCGTTTGTCTGCGGGGCAGTCGGCCCGGGAAACCGCGCGTGGAGGCGGGGGTCGCTGGCTGTGGCTTGGGGGAGTGCCGGTCCAAATTGCCCAGCTGGCCCGAGACGCCAAGCGTGACGGGAGGGCCCCGCTATCCAATGTTCCCAGTCAGACCGGGGAGCCACGTGCGTGGAGGGGACCCCAGACACCAGCCACCCCAGCTGGGAAAACGTGCACCCCTCGGGTATCTCACAGCAGTGGATTCTCCCTACCCGTTCAGCCGTTCCAGAATGGGGTACGCTGTCTTTTTTGGTCTCTGTCGTGACTCCGGGAGCTGTTTTGTATTGTTTCTGTTTCTTTAGTTGCTTTTCTGGAGGAGGAACTAAGACCCGCGCGTCTTACTAAGCCGCCATCTTCTCCGGAAGTTGGAATAAACTTTTTTTAAGTAACCATCACTCTATTCATTCCTACATGCTCTCTCTCTCTGTATTTTTAATGCAATTTTATTGATACATATTGTTTAGTCACATACCATGTAATCATCTGAAGTGTACAATCAGTGGTTCACAGTATCACCATATAGCTGCACCTTCATCATTATAATCGACTTTTTTTTGAAAAGTTTTTACTACTATCTTCTCCAAGGCACTGGAGACTAAAAGAAATTTCAGTTTAATGATTCAGCAGTCATACTCATTAGTTAGACCCAACCTTCTCTGTGTAACTCCACCATCTCCTTTGATTTTTCTCCCATACTTTAGAGTTATGTGGGCTCTGCCCATTCTCCCTTTTTCATGGTAGAATAGGCTGCTGATAGTATGGAATGGGGGATGGCACTAGGTGATGTTCTTGAGAGGCTGGCACCTCTGTTTCAGGACTTTTCTGGCCTAGCAGCCCATCTGGAGGTTGTTGGTTCTAGTGCATGGAACCTTTGTAGAATCTCATAAAGAACCCTAGGTGTTCTTTCGGGTTGGTAGGAATGGTTTTGTTTGGGTTTGGCAAACTGCTGCATGCTTTCTTGCTACACAACCCTAATGCTATTTGTGTTGTAAAAGAAAGAAAAAACAGCTACAGAAAACTTTATTTTCTCTTTAAAAAGATAAAGCTATTCAGATTGAAAAGCAGGCATTTCCTCTTTTAAGGAGGCAAACGTGTTGAAATCCAATCCTGTTGTTTTTTTATATTGGGCTGTGGAAACTGTAAAAGTAAGTTAAAAGTAAAATAGGAGAAGGACTTAGATGTAGAGGTGAGAGAATGCGAGAACGTAGAGATTACTCCAAGGTTTGGGGCCAGAGCAACTAAAAGGATATGTTACCATTTTCTTAGAAGTGGAAGATTGTGGAAGAGTCAGGTTTGGAGGAGTTTGGTTTTGTTCATCCTAAGTTTCAAACCT
Source organism: Tamandua tetradactyla (assembly GCF_023851605.1). Taxonomy (NCBI): domain Eukaryota; kingdom Metazoa; phylum Chordata; class Mammalia; order Pilosa; family Myrmecophagidae; genus Tamandua; species Tamandua tetradactyla. The sequence continues at coordinate 13,665,270 of NC_135352.1, forward strand.
TTGAGTTCAGGGGGCTTCATGTCCCTTGACTGTTGTAACTAATGGGATGTGGGTAGGAGCATTTTGTTCTTTTCTTTTTTTTAACTTTTTTATTAATTAAAAAAAATTAACAAAACATTAAGATATCATTCTGTTCTACATATAAATCAGTAATTCTTAATATCATCACATAGTTGCATATTCATCATTTCTTAGAACATTTGCATCAATTTAGAAAAAGAAATAAAAAGACAACAGAAAGAGAAATAAAACAATAATAGAGAAAAAAAAAAGATTATACATACCATACCCCTTACCCCTCACTTTCATTTACCACTAGCATTTCAAACTAAATTTATTTTAACATTTGTTCCCCATTATTTATTTTTATTCTATATGTTCTACTCTTTTGTCGATATAATAGCTAAAAGGAGCATCAGACACAAGGTTTTCACATTCACAGAGTCTCATTGTGAAAGCTGTGTCATTGTTCAATCATCATCAAGAAACATGGCTACTGGAACACAGCTCTACATTTTCAGGCAGTTCCCTCCCGCCTTTCCACTACATCTTGAACAACAAGGTGATATCTACTTAATGCATAAGAATAACCTCCAGAATAACCTCTAGACTCTGTTTGAATCTCTCAGGCATTGACACTTAGTCTCATTTCACTCTTCCCCCTTTAGTTGAGAAGGTTTTCTCAATCTCTTGATGTTAATTCTCAGCTCACTCTAGGGTTTTTCTCAGTCCCTTGATGCTGAGTCTCAGCTCATTCCAGGATCTCTGTCCCACGTTGCCAGGAAGGTCCACACCCCTGTGAGTCATGTCCCACGCAGAGAAGGGGAGGGTGGTGAGACTGCTCGTCATGTTGGCTGGAGAGAGAGGCCACATCTGAGCAACAAAAGAGGCTCCCTTGGGGGTGACTCTTAGGCCTAAATTTTAAGTAGACTTGACGTATCCTTTGTGGGGTTAAGTTTCATATGAACAAACCCCAAGACTGGGGGCTCAGCCTATAGCTTTGGTTGTCCACACTGCTTGTGAGAATATCAAGAATTCAACTTGGGGAAGTTGAATTTCTCCCCGCTCTCACCATTCCCCGAAGGGGGCTTGCAAATACTTTTCCAGTCACTGATCAAATCACTCTGGGATTCATAGGGGCATCACTCTGGACAAACCAACAAAATCTCATGTCCTACCTGAGATTCCAAGTACTTATGACATTCAATCAAACTATCTACATGAGTTATATTAGGAAATGCTCTAGTCAAAATCTAAATTTTGTAACAAATAAACATTTTTTTGCTTTAGTCTCACACATAAGGTGACAGTTTAAAGTATTAATTATCATCTATTTTCAGCACCCTGCAAGCATTTTGTTCTTGGACTTGTAGGACCTCTAGGGAGAAAAGATGCTGTGGGGTTGTTGCAGTAATGATACTCTATGTATATATACTCTTAAAACATTCTCAGCAATATTTATCATACTTGATAGCCAATTATGTGTCAAGTATTCTGCTAGGTAAGTTTAGTAAACTATACTAAGCCTCATAGCAGATCTTGAGGATGATGATAACACCTTTATTTTATAGTTGAGGAAGCTTTTCCACAGATAAGTAAGTGCCTTGATCAAAGTCATACAGCACATTGCTGATGGGAATTTAATTCTGTTTTCTTTGCATTATCTCAACACCGTTAAAAGAAATTCCTGTTATTTAATACTACTACTACATTGAGACTTATTTTAAACCATGACTAACTCATGGGGTATTTTCATTGTTTTAGAGTTTTATTTATGAGGAGGCAGCTTGGGTTTAGTATAGCTTATTTCATTTTGATATAGTTCTTGGAAATTTTAGATCTTTAGTGGAATTATGTTTTATGTATGGGTTTAAGTGGGTTTTCTTTGAGCTGCGTAGTCTCTTATGCCAGTGTCATCCCTTTTGCACTGGATTAACAAGTCCAATTTATCTGATATTGAATTTCCATATGTACTTGGATTTATTTCTTAACCTCTTTTTTCTTATTAGCTCCTGTGCTGGCATACTAGGTTTATTTCTAGGTATTTTACGTTTATGTATCTCAATCACTAATGTGATCATGAGATAGTCTTAACAATTTTCATTTCTAATAATTTTATAGACAAAGCTGTTCACTTTTGGCAATTAATATATCCATCCAGCTGTTTGATCAGATTCTCTCATTTATTCTAGAAGGTTTTTTTTTTTTTAACTTTTTTTAATTGTGTAGTATAACATATATACAAAGCAAAGAAATGAAAAAGCAATAGTTTTCAAAGCACTCTTCAAAAAGTGGTTACAGGATAGATCCCAGAGTTTGTCATGGGCTGCCATACTGTCCTCTTGTTTTTTTCCTTCCAGCTGCTCCAGAATATAGGAGGCTAGAGGGCGTAAATACTTTCTTACTGTCAAAACTGTTTTTTTTCCCTTTCTTTTTTGTGAACAATAACATAAGTACAAAGAAGCTATAAATTTCAGAGCACAGCACCACAATTAGTTGTAGAACATATTTCACAGTTTGACGTGGTTACAATTCCACAATTTCAGGTTTTTACTTCTAGCTGCTCTAAAATACTAGAGACTAAAAGGGATATCAGTTTAATGACTCAGCATTCATATTCATTTGTTAATTCCTATCCTCTATGTATAATTCCATCATCACCTTTGATTTTTCCATACCTCTCTTTGGGGTTGTTTGGGCTGTGGCAATTCTAAATTTTTGATATTGGAAGGGTCTGTCACTAATAATGGGGTAGGGAGATGGAACTATCTGATGTTCTGGAGAGGATGGGCTATGTTTCAGGACTTATCTGGACCAGGGACCCATCTGAAGGTTGTAGGTTTCTGGCAAGTTACTCTAGTGCGTGGAACCCTGTGGAATCTTATTTGGGGTTGTTTGGGTGTGGCAACTCTAAATTTTTGATATTGGAAGGGTTTGTTACTAATAATGGGGTAGGGAGATGGAACTATTTGATGTTCTGGAGAGGCTAGTCTATGTTTCAGGACTTATCTGGACCAGAGACCCATCTGAGGGTTGTAGGTTTCCGGGAAATTGCTCTAGTGCCTGGAACCCTTGTGGAATCTTACATATTGTCCTAGGTGTTCTTTAGGATTGGCTGGAATGGTCCTCGTTGGCAGTTGGCAGGTTATGATAGGTAGCAAAGTCTACATGAAGCTTGCATAAGAGCAACCTCCAGACTAGCCTCTGGATTCTATTTGAACTCTCTCTGCCACTGATATTTTATTAATTACACTTCTTTTCCCCCTTTTGGTCAGAATGTAATTGTTGATACCGTGGTGCCAGGTCTGGATTCATCCGCGGGGTCCCATGTTGCCAGGGAGACTTTCACTCCTCGATGGCATGTTCCATGTAGGGGGAGGGCAGTGATTTCATTTGCAGAATTGGGCTTAGAAAGACTGAGGCCACAATGAGCAACAACAGAAGTCCTCCAGAAGTAACTCTTAGGCATGCTATTGGTAGTCTAAGCTTCTCTGCTACCTACATAAGCTTGACAAGAGTAAGCCTCATGATTGAGGACATGGCCTATTGATTTGGGTGTCCCTAAGGTTTGACACAGTGTTCTAGTTTGCTAGCTGCTGGAATGCAATATACCAGAAACAGAATGGCTTTTAACAAGGGGAATTCAGTAAGTTGCTAGTTTACAATTCTAAGGCTTAGAAAATGTCCCAATTAAAACAAGTCTATAGAAATGTCCAATCTAAGGCATCCAGGGAAAGATACCTTGGTTCAAGAAGGCTGATGAAGTTCAGGGCTTCTTTCTCAAGTGGAAGGGCACATGGCGAACACAGAGTTTCTTTCTCATCTGAAAGGCACATGGTGAACATGGCCAGGGTTCCTCTTTCATCTGGAAGGGCACATGGCGAACACTGTGTCATCTGCTACCTTCTTCTGCTGGCTTCCTGTTTCAAGAAGCTGCCCGGAAGGCATTTTCTTTCTTCATCTCCAAAGGTCTCTGGCTTGTGAACTCTGCTTCATGGTGCTGCAGCATTCTCTGCTCTCTCTGAATCTCTCACTTTCTCCAAAATGTTTCTTCTTTTATAGGACTTCAGAAACTTAACAAGACCCACCCAAATGGGTGGACACGTGTCATCACCTAATCCAGCTTAACAAGCACTCTTGATTAAATCACATCTCCAGGGAGATGATCTGATAACAGTTTCAAACATACAATATTGAATAGGGATTATTCTGCCTTTGTGAAATGGAATTTTGAGTAAAACATGGCTTTTCTAGGATCCATACATCCTTTCAAACCAGCACTCACAGTGTCAGGGGATTCTCTGATGGTAAGGTTTAATAGTTCTATAGTCTTTCTCCCCTTCCTCAGGGGACTTTGCCAATATTTTTTGATTACCTGCTTAATATACTCTAGGATGTTTCCAGGCATTACAATAATCTGTAGAGGATTAAAGGACCTCTTTCTTATTCTGTGCTTCCTGTGTTTCAGTTGTTCAAATAGGCTGTACAGATAGGTTGAGTTAGATCATGCACTACAGGAAATTTCAGTACCGGATCAAATAAACCTTTCTTCTATTGATCTCAAAGACTATGTGTGGTTCTAAAATATAGACACTATCTTCCTTACCTCTATGTTCTGAATTACTTTAACTCTACCATGTTTGGCTTCATTCTTATCTCTAAATATCAGGTTTCGTATATAAAACAGCCTCTCAAAATCCAGAAATAATAATCATCACTCTGGACTTAATGTGTCTGCTCTAAAAGCTTACAGTCTAGGCCCTGTATTCTTATAAGCATTTTCTAAAGGTGACTATACCATTGTTGTTTTTTTTTAAACTGGCTTATTTTGTCTCACCAAATGTCCCACATGTTCATTTACATCATTGCATGCGTCACAACATTGCCCCTTTTTGTAGGAGCACAGCCTTCATTCATAAGTATACACCATCGTTTGCCAGTCTCCTTCTACATCAGTGCATCCTTCAGCCACCTGCATTCATTGGGCATCATGTAGAGGGTCCAAAATCCACATCCATCAACTTTCTCAATTTTAGATAGTTTCATTGCTCCCAAGAGACAGAAAACACACCCTCACCAAATAAGAAACCTAAACCTCCTCTTAACTCTTGTCCCTTACCCCATTATTTTCCTCTGCTGTTGCTGTGGTAGTGCTGATGGTTTCCTTTTGGACATAGCTCATAGCATGCAATAGCAGTTTTCCCCCTGAACCCTGGACTTAAACACTCTTTATACAAGAATCATATCTTTGCAGTAATTCTTACGAGAACTCATTCATATGTCTAGTGTGAGTCAGTGGGACACATTGGTTTATATAACCCCTTTCAATCTTGTTCATGTTCAGTATGGTAATACTAACTTCTAGGCCCACTAGAGAATCACCTTCACTCCTATCTATTCCCTTACATTGGAGTTCAACCTCGTTAGCTAACGGTTCTCTCATCTCTAGCTTCTATGTATCTCTAAGTCCCCTATATTGTGTATTATAACCTTCTGATTATACCTTTATGCTGGTCATAAAAGTGGAATCATACAGTATCTGTCCCTTGGTGTCTAACTACTTTCGCCCAGCATTATGTCCTCAAGGCTTATCCATCTTGTCATGTGCTTCAGGATGTCATTTTGTCTTACTACTGCGTAATATTCCATCATATGTATGTACCACATTTTGTTGATCCACTTGTCTGTTGATGGGCATTTGGTTTCTTTCCATCTGTTGGCAATTGTGAATAATGCTGCTATGAACATTGGTGTGTAAATGTCTGTTTGAGTCATTGTGTTCAGTGCTTCTGGGTGTACCAAGTAGTGCCGTTGTTGGGTCATAAGGCAACTCGATGTTTAGTTTCCTAAGGAACTGCCAAGCAGTCTTCCATAGTGGCTGCACCATTATACATTCCCACCAGCAGTGCATAAGTATCCCAGTTTCTCCACATCCTCTCCAATATTTATAGTTTCCTGTTTGTTTGTTTAATAGCAGCCATTCTTATAGGTGTGAGGTGGTATCTCATTGTAGTCTTGATCTACAGTTCCCTCATAACCAGTGAAAACGAGCATCTCTGCATGTGCTTTTGAGCCATCTGTATTTGCTCTTCAGAAAAATGGCTATTCATATCTTTAGCCCATTTTATAATTAGCTTGTTTGTTTTTTAGTTGTTGAGTTGTATGATTTCTTTGTATATACAGGAAATCAAACCTTTGTCTTGTGATTTCTAAATATTTTCTCCTATCGAGTTGAATGCCTTTTCACCTTTTGACCAAGTCTTTTGAGATGCAGAAGCATTTGATTTTGAGGAGTTTCCATTTATCTATTTTTCCTTTTGTTTCTTGTGTTTTGGGTGTAAAATGTAGGAAGCTACCTCCTTTTACTAGGTCTTGAAGATATTTCGCTACATTTTCTTCTGGAAGCTTTATGGTGCTAGTTCTTATATTTAGGTGTTTGATCCCCTTTGAGTTAATTTTTGGGTAGGGTATAAGATAGGGATCCTCTTTCATTCTCTTGGCTTTTGGTACCCAGTTCTTCCAGGCCCAATTATTGGAAAGACTATTTTGTCCCAGTTCAGAGGATTTTGGGGTCTTGTCAAAAATCAGTTGACCATAGATTTGGTGGTCTCTTTCTGTACTCTTGATTTGATTCCGTTGGTCAATGCTTCCTTCTTTGTGCCTGTTTTGACCACTGTGGTTTTATAGTAGGTTTTAAAGTCAGGGAGTGTTAATCCTCCAACTTCGTTCTTCTTTTTTAGGATGTTTTTAACTATTCAGGGTCTCTTTCCCAGATGAATTTGGTAGTTACCTTTTCCAGATGTTCAAAGTAGGTTGTTGGAATTTTGATCAGTAGTGTGTTGAATCTGTAGATCAATTTGGGGAGAATTGACATCTTAACTATATTTAGCCTTCCTATCCATGAGCAGGGAATGTCTTTCCACCTGTTTAGATCTCCTTTGATTTCTTTTATTAATGTTACATAGTTTTCTGTGTACAAGTCTTTTACATCCTGGTTAGGTTCATTCCTAAGTATTTAGTTGCTCTTTTGGATGGAATTTTTTCCTTAACTGACCCCTCAGCTAGGTGGTTGCTTGTGTATAGAAATGTTACTGATTTTTGCACATTGATTTTATATCCCTCCACCTTGCAGAATTTGCTTATTAGTTCAAGTAACTTTGCTGTAGAATTCTCAGAATCTTCCAAGTATAGTATCATATCATCTGCAGATAGTGAGGGTTTTACTTTTTCCTTTCCAATTTGGATACCTTTTATTTCTTTGTCCTGCCTGATTGCTCTAGCTAGAACTTCTAACACAATATTGAGTAATAGTGATGCTAGTGGGCTTCCTTGTCTTGTATCTGATCTTAGGGAGAAAGCTTTCAGTCTCTCTCCATTGAGTATGATGCTGGCTATTAGTTTTTCATATATTTCTTTTATCATATTGAGATAGTTACCTTTGATTCCTATCTTTTGGAGTGTTTTTATCAGAAAAGGATGCTGAGTTTTGTCAAATAGTTTTTCAGCATCAATCAAGAAGATCATGTGATTTTTCCCTTTTGATTTGTTCATGTGTTGTATTACATTAATTGATTTTCTTGTGTTGAACCATCCTTGCAGTCCTGGCATAAGCCCCACTTGGTCATGGTGTATAATTCTTTTAATGTGCTGTTGGATTCGATTTGCTAATACTTTATTGAGATTTTTACATCTATGTTCATTAGGGAGATTGGTCTGTAGTTTTCCATTGTTATAGCATCTTACACAGTTTTGGTATTAAAATGATATTAGCGTCATAAAATGAGTTAGGTAGAGTTCCTGGATTCATTTTGGTTCTTTCTGGAATGTTTGATAAAGTTCCCCTGTAAAACCATCTGGCCCTAGGCTTTTCTTTGTAGAAAGATTTTTGATGACTGCTTGAATTTCTTTGCTTGTGATTGGTTTGTTGAGATCTTCTGTTTCTTCCTGAGTAAATGTAGCTTGTTTGTGTATCTTCAGGAATTTGTCCATTTCATCTAAGTTGTCTTGTTTGTTGGCGTATAGTTGTTCATAGTATCTTCTTATGATTTCCTTTACTTCTTCAGACTCTGTGGTAATGCACCCCTTCTCATTTCTGATTTTATTTACTTCCTCTCTCTCTTTTTCTTTGTCAGCCTTGCTAGTGGCCCATTAATTTTATTGATTTTCTCAAAGAATCAACTTTTGGTTTTATTGATTCTCTCTATTGTTCTTTTGTTCTCCCATTCACATATCTGTGCTGTAATTGTTGTTATTTATCTTCTCCTGTTTGCTTTGGGGTTAGTTTGCTGTTCTTTCTCAAGTTCCTCCAGATTTGCGGTTAAGTTCTCAATTTTAACTCTTTCTTGTTTTTTAATATAGGCATTTAAGGCAGTAAAATTCCCTCTCAGCACAGCCTTTGCCAAATCCTATAAGTTCTAGTAAGTTGTATCTCATTTTCATTAATCTCCAGATAGCTACTGATTTCTCTAGCAATTTCTTTTTTGACCCACTGGTTGTTCAGAGAGTGCTGTAAATAATTTCAATATGTTTAAATTTATAAAGACCTGTTTTGTGCTCCAGCATATGATCTATCCTAAAGAATGTGCAATGAGCAGTAGAGAAGAGTATAAACCTTGTGCTTAGGGTGCAGTGACCTATATATTAGGTCTAATTCATTCATCAAGTTATTTAACTTCTCTATTTTCTTATTGATCTTCTGTCTGATTGTTCTGTCTATAGAGGAGAGTAGTGTATTGAAGTCTCCTACTATTATTGTTGAAACATCTATCTCTCCCTTCAGTTTTGCCAATGTCTGTCTCATGTACTTTGGAGTTCCTTGATAGGGAGCATAAACATTTACGATTGTTATATCTTGTTGGTGAATTGACCCATTAATTAGTATGTGGTGTCCTTCTGTGTCTCTTATGATGTCTTTGCATTTAAAGTCTATTTTGTCAGTATTAGTATAGCTACTTCTGTTTTCTTTTGGTTGCAACTTGTGTGGAAAATCTTTTTCCATCCTTTCGCTTTCAGTCTATTTGTATCCTTGTGTCTAAGATGAATCTCTTGTAAGCAGCATATAACTGGGTTTTGTTTCTTAATCCATTCTGACAATCTATATCTTTTAATTGGTAAATTTAGTGCATTAACATTCAAAGTTATTACTTAAAGCATGTTTCTTGATTCCACCATCTTATCTTTTTTATTTTATGTGTCAGATCTTTATATTCTTTTCCCTCCTTCTCCTTGTATATATATATATTTTTTACCTGGGCAGGCACCGGGAATTGAACCTGGGTCCTCGGGCATGGCAGGCAAGCACTCTTACCTGCTGAGCCACCGTGGCCTGCCCACTCTCCTTGTATTCTTTAAATTACCTTTAGTGGTACTCTTCAATTTTGTGCCCTCCTCTGACCTCCCTCTCCTGGCTTTCTTTTTCAGCTGGCAGAACTCCTGTTAGTATTTCTTGTAGGGTTGGTCTCTTGTTGACACATTCTTTCAAGACTTCTTTTTTTTTTTTTTTTTTTTTTTAATTAACGGAAAGAAAAAAAAAGAAATTAACACAACATTTAGAAATCATACCATTCTACATATGCACTCAGTAATTCTTAACATCATCACATAGATGCATGATCATCGTTTCTTAGTACATTTGCATCGGTTTAGAGGAACTAGCAACACAACAGAAAAAGATATAAAATGTTAATATAGAGAAAAGAAATAAAAGTAGTAATAATAGTAAAACAAACAAAAAACAAAAAAACCCTATAGCTCAGATGCAGCTTCATTCAGTGTTTTAACATGATTAATTTACAATTAGGTATTATTGTGCTGTCCATTTTTGAGTTTTTGTATCTAGTCCTGTTGCACAGTCTGTATCCCTTCAGCTTCAATTACCCATTGTCTTACCCTGTTTCTAACTCCTGTTGGACTCTGTTACCAATGACATATTTCAAGTTTATTCTCAAATGTCCGTTCACATCAGTGGGACCATATAGTATTTGTCCTTTAGTTTTTGGCTGGACTCACTCAGCATAATGTTCTCTAGGTCCATCCATGTTATTACATGTTTCATAAGTTTATCTTGTCTTAAAGCTGCATAATATTCCATCGTACGTATATACCACAGTTTGTTTAGCCACTCTTCTGTTGATGGAGATTTTGGCTGTTTCCATCTCTTTGCAATTGTAAATAACGCTGCTATAAACATTGGTGTGCAAATGTCCGTTTGTGTCTTTGCTCTTAAGTCCTTTGAGTAGATACCTAGCAATGGTATTGCTGGGTCATATGGGAATTCTATATTTAGCTTTTTGAGGAACCGCCAAACTGCCTTCCACAGTGGTTGCACCATTTGACATTCCCACCAACAGTGGATAAGTGTGCTTCTTTCTCCGCATCCTCTCCAGCACTTGTCATTTTCTGTTTTGTTGATAATGGCCATTCTGGTGGGTGTGAGATGATATCTCATTGTGGTTTTGATTTGCATTTCTCTAATGGCCAGGGACATTGAGCATCTCTTCATGTGCCTCTTGGCCATCCGTATTTCCTCTTCTGGTAGGTGTCTGTTCAAGTCTTTTTCCCATTTTGTAATTGGGTTGGCTGTCTTTTTGTTGTTGAGTTGAACAATCTCTTTATAAATTCTGGATACTAGACCTTTATCTGATATGTCATTTCCAAATATTATCTCCCATTGTGTAGGCTGTCTTTCTACTTTCTTGATGAAGTTCTTCGATGCACAAAAGTGTTTAATTTTGAGGAGCTCCCATTTATTTATTTCTTTCTTCAGTGCTCTTGCTTTAGGTTTAAGGTCCATAAAACCGCCTCCAGTTGTAAGATTCATAAGATATCTCCCTACATTTTCCTCTAACTGTTTTATGGTCTTAGACCTAATGTTTAGATCTTTGATCCATTTTGAGTTAACTTTTGTATAAGGTGTGAGATATGGGTCTTCTTTCATTCTTTTACATATGGATATCCAGTTCTCTAGGCACCATTTATTGAAGAGACTGTTCTGTCCCAGGTGAGTTGGCTTGACTGCCTTATCAAAGATCAAATGTCCATAGATGAGAGGGTCTATATCTGAGCACTCTATTCGATTCCATTGGTCGATATATCTATCTTTATGCCAATACCATGCTGTTTTGACCACTGTGGCTTCATAATATGCCTTAAAGTCCGGCATTGCTAGACCTCCAGCTTCGTTTTTTTTCCTCAAGATGATTTAGCAATTCGGGGCACCCTGCCCTTCCAGATAAATTTGCTTATTGGTTTTTCTAATTCTGAAAAATAATTAGAATTATTGTTGGGATTTTGATTGGTATTGCATTGAATCTGTAGATCAGTTTAGGTAGGATTGACATCTTAATTATATTTAGTCTTCCAATCCATGAATACGGTATGCCCTTCCATCTATTTAGGTCTTCTGTGATTTCTTTTAGCAGTTTTTTGTAGTTTTCTTTATATAGGTTTTTTGTCTCTTTGGTTAAATTTATTCCTAGGTATTTCATTCTTTTAGTTGCGATTGTAAATGGGATTCGTTTCTTGATTTCCCCCTCAGCTTGTTCATTACTAGTGTATAGAAAAGCTACAGATTTTTGAATGTTGATCTTGTAACCTGCTACTTTGCTGTACTCATTTATTAGCTGTAGTAATTTTGTTGTGGATTTTTCCAGGTTTTCGATGTATAGTATTATATCGTCTGCAAACAGTGATAGTTTTACTTCTTCCTTTCCAATTTTGATGCCTTGTATTTCTTTTTCTTGTCTAATTGCTCTGGCTAGAACTTCCAACACAATGTTGAATAATAGTGGTGATAGTGGACATCCTTGTCTTGTTCCTGATCTTAGGGGGAAAGTTTTCAATTTTTCCCCATTGAGGATGATATTAGCTGTGGGTTTTTCATATATTCCCTCTATCATTTTAAGGAAGTTCCCTTGTATTCCTATCTTTTGAAGTGTTTTCAACAGGAAAGGATGTTGAATCTTGTCAAATGCCTTCTCTGCATCAATTGAGATGATCATGTGATTTTTCTGCTTTGATTTGTTGATGTGGTGTATTACATTAATTGATTTCCTTATGTTGAACCATCCTTGCATACCTGGGATGAATCCTACTTGGTCATGATGTATAATTCTTTTAATGTGTTGTTGAATACGATTTGCTAGAATTTTATTGAGAATTTTTGCATCTGTATTCATTAGAGAGATTGGTCTGTAGTTTTCTTTTTTTGTAATATCTTTGCCTGGTTTTGGTATGAGGGTGATGTTGGCTTCATAGAATGAATTAGGTAGTTTTCCCTCCACTTCGATTTTTTTGAAGAGTTTGAGGAGAGTTGGTACTAATTCTTTCTGGAATGTTTGATAGAATTCACAGGTGAAGCCGTCTGGTCCTGGACTTTTCTTTTTAGGGAGCTTCTGAATGACTAATTCAATCTCTTTACTTGTGATTGGTTTGTTGAGGTCATCTATTTCTTCTTGAGTCAAAGTTGGTTGTTCATGTCTTTCCAGGAACCCGTCCATTTCATCTAAATTGTTGTATTTATTAGCGTAAAGTTGTTCATAGTATCCTGTTATTACCTCCTTTATTTCTGTGAGGTCAGTAGTTATGTTTCCTCTTCCATTTCTGATCTTATTTATTTGCATCCTCTCTCTTCTTCTTTTTGTCAGTCTTGCTAAGGGCCCATCAATCTTATTGATTTTCTCATAGTACCAACTTCTGGTCTTATTGATTTTCTCTATTGTTTTCATGTTTTCAAGTTCACTTATTTCTGCTCTAATCTTTGTTATTTCTTTCCTTTTGCTTGCTTTGGGATTAGTTTGCTGTTCTTTCTCCAGTTCTTCCAAGTGGACAGTTAATTCCTGCATTTTTGCCTTTTCTTCTTTTCTGATAAAGGCATTTAGGGCACTAAATTTCCCTCTTAGCACTTCCTTTGCTGCGTCCCATAAGTTTTGATATGTTGTGTCTTCATTTTCATTCGCCTCTAGGTATTTACTAATTTCTCTTGCAATTTCTTCTTTGACCCACTCGTTTAAGAGTGTATTGTTGAGCCTCCATGTATTTGTGAATTTTCTGGCCCTCCGCCTATTATTGATTTCCAACTTCATTCCTTTATGATCCGAGAAAGTGTTGTGTATGATTTCAATCTTTTTAAATTTGTTAAGACTTACTTTGTGACCCAGCATATGGTCTATCTTTGAGAATGATCCATGAGCACTTGAAAAAAAGGTGTATCCTGCTGTTGTGGGATGTAATGTCCTCTAAATGTCTGTTAAGTCAAGCTCATTTATAGTAATATTCAGATTCTCTATTTCTTTATTGATCCTCTGTCTAGATGTTCTGTCCATTGATGAGAGTGGGGAATTGAAGTCTCCAACTATTATGGTATATGTGTCTATTTCCCTTTTCAGTGTTTGCAGTGTATTCCTCACGTATTTTGGGGCATTCTGGTTCAGTGTGTAAATATTTATGATTGTTATGTCTTCTTGTTTAATTGTTCCTTTTATTAGTATATAGTGTCCTTCTTTGTCTCTTTTAACTGTTTTACATTTGAAGTCTAATTTGTTGGATATTTGTATAGCCACTCCTGCTCTTTTCTGGTTGTTATTTGCATGAAATATCTTTTCCCAACCTTTCCCTTTCAACCTATATTTATCTTTGGGTCTAAGATGTGTTTCCTGTAGACATCATATAGAAGGATCCTGTTTTTTAATCCATTCTGCCAGTCTGTGTCTTTTGATTGGGGAATTCAGTCCATTAACATTTAGAGTTATTACTGTTTGGATAATATTTTCCTCTACCATTTTGCCTTTTGTATTATATATATCATATCTGACTTTCCTTCTTTCTACACTCTTCTCCATGCCTCTCTGTTCTGTCTTTTTGTATCTGACTCTAGTGCTCCCTTTAGTATTTCTTGCAGAGCTGGTCTCTTGGTCACAAATTCTCTCAGTGACTTTTTGTCTGAGAATGTTTTAATTTCTCCCTCATTTTTGAAGAACAATTTTGCTGGATACAGGAGTCTTGGTTGACAGTTTTTCTCTTTTAGTAACTTAAATATATCATCCCACTGTCTTCTAGCTTCCATGGTTTCTGCTGAGAAATCTACACATAGTCTTATTGGGTTTCCCTTGTATGTGATGGATTGCTTATCTCTCGCTGCTTTCAAGATCCTCTCTTTCTCTTTGACCTCTGACATTCTAACTAGTAAGTGTCTTGGAGAACGCCTATTTGGGTCTAATCTCTTTGGGGTGCGCTGCACTTCTTGGATCTGTAATTTTAGGTCTTTCATAAGAGTTGGGAAATTTTCAGTGATCATTTCTTCCATTAGTTTTTCTCCTCCTTTTCCCTTCTCTTCTCCTTCTGGGACACCCACAACACATATATTTGTGTGGTTCACATTGTCCTTGAGTTCCCTGATACCCTGTTCAAATTTTTCCATTCTTTTCCGGATAGTTTCTGTTTCTTTTTGGAATTCAGATGTTCCATCCTCCAAATCACTAATTCTATCTTCTGTCTCTTTAAATCTGTCATTGTAGGTATCCATTGTTTTTTCCATCTTTTCTACTTTATCCTTCACTTCCATAAGCTCTGTGATTTGTTTTTTCAGTTTTTCTATTTCTTCTTTTTGATCAGCCCATGTCTTCTTCATGTCCTCCCTCAATTTATCGATTTCGTTTTTGAAGAGGTTTTCCATTTCTGTTCGTATATTCAGCCTTAGTTGTTTCAGCTCCTGTATCTCATTTGAACTATTGGTTTGTTCCTTTGACTGGGCCATATTTTCAGTTTTCTGAGCGTGATCCGTTATCTTCTGCTGGCATCTGGGCATTTAGTCAGATTTCCCTGGGTGTTGGATCCCACAGGTTGAAAGATTTTTCTGTGAAATCTCTGTGTTCTGTTTTTCTTATCCTGCCCAGTAGGTGGCGCTCGTGGCACACATTTGTCTACGGGTTCCACCAGTGGAAGTTGCTGTGGGTCCTTTAACTCTGGAAAATTCTCGCTGTAGGGGAGGTTCGGCAGCCGAAGCGTCTTGGAAGAGTGCCAGCCGGCCCAGGGTTCCGAACGTGGGGAGGGTCGCCGGCTGCCGCAGCACGGGAGAGCGTCTGGCCGAATTACCTAGTCGGCCCGCGGCGCCAAGCGTGGCGGGAGGGCGCCAGCTGTCGCAGATTGGGAGAGTGCACTGTTCCCAGCCGGACCGGGGAGTCACGTGTTTGGAAGGGACCCCCCGGTCACTGTTCTGCGCAGTCTGGGGATTTCCGACCTAACTCTCTCAGTTGGTCCGGGGGGCCTCGCGTGGTGGGGGCGCCAGCCATCGTGGCCCAAGGGGACCGCCTGTCCAATTCTGCCAGCTGGCCTGGGAAGGAGGAAGGGAGGGACTCCGGCCGCTTGCCGTCCCACCCAGGAAAGCCCGCGCCCCTCGGTGATCTCACCGGAGCTGGTTCTCCCGGACAGTCAGCTGTTCCAGGATGGGGTACGCCGTCCCTTTGATCTCTGTCGTGGCTCCGGGAGCTGCTCTGTATTGTCTCCACTCCCCCAGTAGCTGTTCTGGAGGAGGAAAGGTGAGGGTGGCAAGGCTGTGGACGCTGATGGCGGAGGAGCCGGTGAAGGCAGAAGAGGGGCGGGCCGGCGGACAAAGAGAGAGGGGAGAGGAGGGCGGGCGGGTCGGCTGCTGCAGGGCGTGGGCACCGCGCGGCGGGCCGGCGGACAAAGAGTCAAGACTTCTTTGTCTGTGAAAACTTGAATCTGTCCCTCAGATTTTTGTTTTTTTTTTTGATAAGTGCTTTGTTAGCTTTATTTCTGAAACATTATAAACAAATTATCAAATATCAATCAAGTCAGTAAAAGAAAAGAACTTGAATTTATCTAAAACGGGGAAGCCATCTACGTTCCTCTGGCTTCTTTTTTTAAAAATTTTTTTAATTTTAACATTTGTTCCCCTATTATTTATTTATTTTTTAAAAAAAAATTATTTGTTAATTAAAAAATAAAGAAACAAAACAACATACATAATATCATCACTAAGTTGCATATTCATCATTTCTTAGAACATTTGCATTAATTCAGAAAGAGAAATAAAAAGACAATAGAAAAAGAAATAAAACGAACACAGGAAAGAAAAAAAAAAAGATTATACCTACCATACCCCTTACCCCTTGCTTTCATTGATCACTACATTTCAAACTAAATTTATTTTAGCATTTGTTCCCCCTATTATTTATTTTTATTCCATATGTTCTACTCCTTTGTTGACAAGGTAGATAAAAGGAGCATCAGACACAAGGTTTTCACAATCACACAGTCATATTGTGACAGCTGTATCATTATTCAGTCATCGTCAAGAAACATGGCTACTGGAACACAGCTCTACATTTTCAGACAGTTCCCTCCAGCCTCTCCATTCATCTTGAATAACAAGATAATATCTACTTGATGCATAAGAATAACCTCCAGGATAACCTCTTAACTCTGTTTGGAATCTCTCAGCCATTGACACTTTGTCTCATTTCCCTCTTCCCCCTTTTGGTTGAGAAGGTTTTCTCAATCACTTGATGCTAAGTCTTAGCTCATTCTAGGGTTTTTCTCAATCCCTTGATGCTGAGTCTCTGCTTATTCCAAGATCTCTGTCCCACGTTTCCAGGAAGGTCCACACCCCTGGGAGTCATGTCCCACATAGAGAGGGGTATTTATTTATTTTTAATCCATATGTTTTACTTGTCCATCAATAAGGTAGATAAAAGAAGCATAAGACACAAGGCTCTCACAACCACACCGTCATACTGCGACAGCCATATCACCATACAATTATCTTCAAGAAACATGGCCACCGGAGCACAGCTCCACATTTTCAGGCAGTTTCGTCCATCCTCTCCATTGCGTCTTGACTAACAAGGTGATATCTGTTTAATGCATAAGAATAACCTCCAGGATAACCTCTCAACTCTGTTTGAAATCTCTCAGCCACTTACACTTAATTTTGTCTTATTTCACTCTTCCCTCTTTTGGTTGAGAAGATTTTCTCAATTCCTTGATGCTGAGTTCCAGCTCATTCTAGGATTTCTGTCCCACCTTTCCAGGAAAGTCCACACCCCTGGGAGTCATGTCCCACGTAGAGAGAGGGGAGGGCAGTGAGCTTGCTTGCTGTGTCAGCCGAGAGAGAGGTGCCACATCTGAGCAACGGATGAGTTTCTCTTGTGGGTGACTCTTAGGCCTAATTTTAAGTGTGGAAAATCCTTTGCGGGATTAAGTTTCATATGAACAAACACCAAGATTGGAGGCTCAGTCTATTGCTTTGGCTGTCCCCACTGCCCGTTAAAATATCAAGAATTCTCTACTTGCTCTCCCTCAGTTTTAAAGGACAGTTTAGCAGGGTACAGAATTCTTTGCTGGAAGCCTTTCTCTTTCACGATCTTGAATATATTATACCACTCCCTTCTTACCTCCAGGGTGCTAGTTGAGTAGTCTGAACTCAGTCTTATTTGATTTCCCTTGTATGTAGTAGATTGTTTTTCTCTGGCCGCTTTCAGGATTTTCTTCTCTTCAACATTTGACAGATTGATTTGTATGTGCCTTGGGGAAGGGCTATTTGGATTTATTCTGTTTGGAGTTCTTTGGGCTTTTTTGACTTATATATTTATGTCTTTTATGAAGGTTGGGAAGTTTTTCCCCATTATATCCTCAACCACTCTTCCTGCCCCTTAATTCCTCTCTTCTTCTGGCACACCAGTGATTCTTTTGTTTGTGTGTTGTGCTTTGTCTATCATTTTCCTGAGTTCCCATTCAATTTTTCCATCTTTTTTTGCCATTTGCTGCTCTGAGTCTTTGAAGTCAATTAATATCACTTATTATTTCTTCTGTCTCTTCAGATCTGGTGTTGTGTGCCTATAATATGCTTTTCATTTGGTCAACAGTGTCTTTCATCTCTGTGATTTCTGCTATTTTTCTATTTATTCTTTCAAATTCCTCTTTGTGCTCTTCTACTGTCTTCTTGATCTCCTCTATGTCATTTTGTATCCCACTTACTTTATTTAGTAGAGTTGTATGAACATCTTTGATTAGTTTTTTCATTGTCTGACTCCTCTGGTGTTTTAATTTGGTCATTAGGCAGGGCTTTGTCTGCATTTTGATATGCTTATTGATCTTCTGCTGTCTTTGTGGCATGTAAATATATTGATAGATTTACTTTGGGAGTTGATTTCTTTTAATAGTCTAATACTTTGTATTTGTGGGATGGTTGTAAAGCAGGGAGCCGGGCACGGGTTGGAGCAAAAATTCAGTATGGTGATTTGTTTCAGGGCAGGTATGGACACATGTTGAGGATTGTTCTAGTTTCCTAGCTGCTGGAATGCAATATACCGGAAACAGAATGGGTTTTAAAAAGTGGAATTTAGTAAGTTGCTAGTTTACAGTTCTAAGGCCAAGAAAATGTCCCAGTTAAAACAAGTCTATAGAAATGTCCAATCTGAGGCATCCAGGGAAGGATACCTTGGTTCAAGAAGGCTGATGAACTTCATGGTTTCTTTCTCAAGTGGGAGGGCATATGGCAAACACAGTCAGAGTTTCTCTCTCATCTGGAAAGGCACATCGTGGACATGGTCAGGGTTCCTCTTTCATTTGGAAGGGCACATGGCAAACACAGTGTCATCTGCTAGCTTCTTCTCCTGCCTTTGTGTTTCATGAAGCTTCCCAGGAGGCATTTTCCTTCTTTACCTCCAAAGGTCGCTGTCTGGTGGATTCTGCTTCTCGTGGCTGTGTCATTCTGCTCTCTCTGAATCTCTCATTCTCCAAAATGTTTCTTCTTTTATAGAACTCCAGAAACTTATTAAGACCCACCTAAATGGGTGGAAACGTGTCGTCACCTAATCTAGCTTAATAACCACTCTTGATTAAATAACATCTTCAGGGAGATGATCTGATTACAGTTTCAAATATACAGTATTGAATAGGGATTATTCTGCCTTTGTAAAATGGGATTTAGATTAAAACATGGCTTTTCTAGAGGACATACATCCTTTTAAACCAGCACAGGGATGTTAAACGCTGATTTTTTTTTTTTTACATGGGCAGGCATCAGGAATCGAACCCGGGTCCTCGGGCATGGCAGGGAAGCACTCTTACCTGCTGAGCCACTGTGGCCTGCCCTTTTTTTTTTTTTTTTTTTAATGCTGATGTTTTTGAATGTGAGTGGCCAGGGTGATGTAACTGTGCAGTTGTACTGGTCTGGGGATCATAACCCTGGTGTATTCTGGTCTAAGGCATGGGGCTCTTTGTGCACATATGTAGAGCTGTGGCACCAGGTTAGTGATACTTCATGAATCAGGGGCAGGTGTGACCTGGCTGCACAGGTTGGTGCTTTCTCAAGCTGGAAAGTGAGTCTGAGGTCTGTGTGCATGTGCAATTCTAGGATGCTGTAAAGTGTGGTTCCCAGGGCTGAAATACGTGATTGGGGGCCTGTGTGCATGCATGGGCCTGGGTGTGCTGTAAACGATGCGCTGAGTTCATGGAGGGTGGGGGTGAGGCTGTGCTGCAACACCATGGGTGGGGCGTGGGGTAGCCTAGGTATGGTGGTTATTGCCTACAACCTTTATGCACTGGCAGCAGCCTACAGGGGACAGGGATTATTAGGTAGTTCTAGGGAAGGCTGCAGGAGAGGTGGGTTGGGTTGCACTTGGGCTGGGGGTGTGGGCCAGATACGTGCACAGGGGACTGGTGGGGTGAGGGTGCCAGAAGCTGGGGAATGGGAGCTGGTGACAGGGTTCACATTGTGTGGGGCATGGAGTTAGTTGCTGGTCATGGGGCTGCGCTGGTGAGGGTAGCACCCCTAAAGAACATGGCCTGGCTTACTTCTTTGTCCCATGTTCCCGTCTGTGCCCTCCTGCGGGCTCCTTATCTCCGTGCCAGGCTCCAGCTTTCTGCCTCTTAGTCCCTTGACCTCTGCAACCCAGGCTGCCACATGTAGTGTAAAAGGCTCTCCCAGGTCAACCGTACTCCGAATTGCTGCCTCAGTCGCCCTCCTGCCCCTTCTCTAACTTTTCTGTAGAGCAGGGCTAATCTCAGGCTATTCTAGTCGGCCATCTTCCCGGAATCCCTGTCCTGTTTTTAATGCTTTGTCTTCTGAGTGTTCGTCTTAAAGCAGTTGCTTTATGAATGAATTGTTTTCTTTTATCTCTGAGAATATCACAACTTTTTTTTTTTAGAAGTCTTTTTTTCCTCTTACATAGTCTCTTTTTCTTCCAAATTGCTTTCTGTTTTTTTTTCTTTGATTGTAATATTCTGTATTAGAGGTTTTTGTCAAATTTTTAGTAATCCTTGGCTCTCTGGTCATGATTAAGGGTGGGACCAAAAAGCTTTCAGTGTGGGGTTGAAGCTTTTTGATTTTGAATTTCACTGTTGGGTGACCTGGATGGTCCTTTTTTTTTTCAGAAATTCCTTATGTCATTATATTTAGGTATTTCTTCTTAGTTTGATTACATAGGGCATAGACATCAGTTTTCTGCTTGGAGGGCAAGGGAATGGTTGCTAGCATTTTTGTTTTTTTTTTCAAACTTTTTTATTGTAAAATATAACATATTTACGAAAAAGCAATCCATTTCAAAGTACAATATAAAAAGTAATTATAGAACACATTTCAGGGTTTGGTATGGGTTACTGTTAGTAACTGTAGTCAGGTTTCCCTTCTAGCTGCTCCAAGACACTGGAGACCAAAAGAAGTATCAATACAGTGATACGATAGTCATACTCATTTGTTAAATCCTGTCTTCTCTGTTATAATTCCTCCTTCTCCTTTCATCTTTATCCCAATCTTGAGGGGTATTTGGGCTCTGCCCATTCTAACTTTTTCATATTGGAAAGGGGTGTTGATAATATGGGATAGGTGTAAGGCACTAGTTGATGTTCTTGGAGACACTGGCCCCTCTGGGTTTCAGGACTTGTCTCTCCTAGAAATCTATCTGGAGGTTGTCGGTTTCTCGAAAGTAATCTTAGTGTGTATAAGTTTTTTAGAATCTCAGATCGAGCCCTAGGTGTTCTTTAGGGTTAACCGGAATGATTTTAGTTGGAGTTTGGCAAACAGGGGTGATGGGGTTGCTTCTGTTTTGTGAGTCATGTAGGGGAAGAGGCCTTTACATTGAGAATACATAGTCACTGGGGCTCCATGTTTTATTATGTCAGAGCCCTTCAGTTTTACTGTCTACAGAGCATAAATCTCCATAAATCTCCAGACTTGTCCTGGGTGGAGCAGGGGCAGTGCAGCAGCCTAGAATTGGGGGGTGACTCTTCTCAAGTAGCTTTTACTCAAGTGCTTTATTTTAGTGCTTGCTTTAGATACTTCCAATTCAAAAGCTGCCAATTCTTGTTTTAGGAATTCTAAGGTGAACGTCAGGTTAGTTCTCTATTTCCCCTCCTGCTCTGGTAGCTAGTTGGCTTTCACAATTCTAGCAACTTACTAGTAGTCCATTTGCTTTCACCTTCCAAAATTTTGTTGCCATATCCTTTTTTGTTCTTCCTGACTTTGTTCGCTCACATAATCAAAACAAGCTATTTATTGTAACTCTAGTGGAATTTAAGAAAGAAGCAATCAATCAGAAGTTAGCATTCTGGTATTACTGTTAAAGTTAAAAAATTTTTTAAAAATAATCTTTAAAATGTTACAAGGTATGGAACTCATACAGGGTAATTTAAGTAGAACCAGGCTGAATATAAGGAATTGGCTGCTAATAAAATGCTCTAAGGTGATGCCTCCAACATTTGCAGCAGTAAAAAATGAGTTGTTCACATCAACTCATTGATGCTCATGAAGCTAGTCACAGGACACTGGAACACTGTTCGGTTAACTAGCTGCTAGGAAATCTTCAGCTAGGAAACATGTCTCCATGACTGTTTGCTAGAAAAGAACAGGGCGCCTTCTAAGGAAGGCTAAAGTCTATCCTCCAGACCTTGCTTGAATCCCTCTGTTTGGTAGCTTTTTGCGAACTACAACTTAATGAGATGTTTAGATTTTTTTAGCTTTATAGTGAGGCACACCAGCTTGAGAGATGGAGTAGATGTTGAATGAACCAATTTAGAGTATCTTCCATACATAATCCAAGGGTGGTAAATAGGAATACTCTTTTTTCTTCATTTTCCTCTAGCACTTTAAAATTAATTTATATACATGAGATTACCAGGCATAATTTCATTGTTTTGGGTTGGTCTATTTCCTATTACTAGAGTTTTGTTAAAATGAATCTTTCTTTGTTTGAAAAGATACTTATTGTCTGTTTATCTGCTGCTTACTATTTCAGACAGAATGTTGTTACGGGATGTGAAAGCTCTCACCCTCCACTATGACAAATATACCACCTCCCGTAGGCTGGATCCTATCCCACAGCTGAAATGTGTTGGAGGCACAGCTGGATGTGATTCTTACACACCAAAAGTCATACAGTGTCAGAACAAAGGCTGGGATGGCTATGATGTACAGGTAATGTTTACTACATTGATGACAATGCGAAAGGAATTTTTATTTAATAAGGTATTTATTAGGAAATTATTCAGTAACTTCATACATAGAAAATCTCATATTAATTAAAAGTATATTAATAGAAATCAATCACTCATCCTCTAGAAAACAAAAGAATTGATTATAAAGGCTATAGAATTCATTGTAATTTTGTACCATAACCTTCTTTTAAGACATTGGTACATTTTCAAAACTTTTTATATATTGGGAATAGAGGTAGAGGAGCTAATTATAATTTTCCTGGCATCCTTCAAAGAATACCAACCTATACTTAAGAAATAGAGTTAAGATAATCAGTGTTCATAGATCATAAATACTAAGGGTACATGTGTCCTGACTGTACTTCAAACACTTATTTTTTTTAAATGCAATTTTATTGAGATATACTCACACACCATACAAACCATCTGAAGTATAAAATCACTGGCTCATTGTATCATTGCACAGTTGTGCATACATCCCCATGATCAAATTTAGAAAGTTTTTTTACCCCAGAAAAGAAATAAAGATTAAGAAGAAAATCCAATGATATCCACTATATAAAAAGAAATCTTATAACTCAACAATGAAAAGACAACTCAGTTAAAAAATGGGCAAAAGACATGAATAGACACCAGAGAGAAAATACAGATAGCTAAAAAGCACGTGAAAAGATATTCTGCTTCACTAGCTATTAGGGAAATGCAAATTAAAATCACAATGAGATAGCATCTCACACCTACTAGAATGGTCTCTGGTATTCAGGCAACAGACAACTACAAGTGTTGGAGAGGATGTGGAGAACTTAGAACACTTATTCACTGCTGGTGGGCATGTAAAATAGTACAGCTGCTGTGGAAGACGGTTTGGCGGTTCCTCTGGAAAATAAGTTTAGATTTGCGTTATGATCTGGCAATCCTGCTACCCGGGATATACCCTGAAGATCTGAAAGCAAGGTCGTGAACAGACGTTTGCACTCTTCTGTTCATAGCAGCATTGTTCACAATTGTCAAAAGATGGAAACAACCCAAGTGTCCATCAACAGATGAATGGGTAAACAAAATGTGTTATGTACATACAGTGGAATATTATTAAACAGTAAGAAGGAATGAAGTCCTGAACCATGTGACCACATGAATGAACCTTGAGGACATTATGTTAAGTGAAATAAGTCAGATGCAAAAGGACAAATATTTTATGATCTCAGTGATAGAAACTACTATAAATATGTAAACTAATAGATATAAAATATGGACCATAGATTACCAGGATACAGAATGAGGCTAATGAATGGGGTGCAGTTGCTAAATACATACAGAATAGTTTAACTAGGTGAACTTAAAAGTTTGAAATGGACAGAGGTGACGTTGGCCTGTTATTGTGAGAATAACTAACAGTGTAGAATAGTGTGTGAATGTGGTGGCAAGGGGGAAGTTTAGAGTCATGTATGTCACCAGGAGGAAAATTGGAGGTTAAAACATGGGAATGTATAATCTTAGAGTGGACAATGTCCATGATTAACTGTACAAATACAACAAGTTCTTTCAGAGTAGAACAAATGGTCGACACTATTACAAGAAATTAATAATAGAGAGGTATGTGGGATAAAATGCCCATTGCAAACTATGGGCTATAGTGAACAGTAATATTTTAATACTCATTTAATCAACAGTAACACATGTACCATACCAACACTATGGGTCAGTGATATGGGGGGATAAGGAGTATGGGAGGATTAGGGTTTTCTTTTTTCTCTTATTTCTTTTCTGGAGTAATGAATATGTTTTAAAATTGGTCATGGAATTGTATGCACAACGATATGATGATACTGCGAACCAAAGATTGTATACTCTGGTATTGAAAATTGATCAAGAATAAAGTGAACTCTGAATGAAAAAAGAAAGAAAAACCCAAATCCTCCCATATCTTTTATTCTCCCCCTATTATTGACCCATGTTCTAGTTTGCTAACTGCCAGAATGCAATATACCAGAAATGGAATGGCTTTTAAAAGGGGGAATTTAAGAGTTGCTAGTTTACAGTTCTAAGGCCGAGAAAATGTCCCAATTAAAACAAGTCTATAGAAATGTCCAATATAAGGCATCCATCCAAGGAACGATACCTTGGTTCAAGAAGGCCGATGAATTTCAGGGTTTCTCTCTCAAGTGAGAAGGCACATGGCAAACACAGTCTGGGCTTCTCTCTCGGCTGGAAGGGCACATGGCAAACATGGCGTCATCTGCTAGCTTTCTCTCCTGGCTTCCGGTTTCATGAAGTTCCCTGGGAGGTTAATCTCCAAAGGTCGTTGGCTGGTAGACTCTCTGCTTTGTGGTGTTGTAGCATTCTCTGCTCTCTCTGAATCTCTTTAATTCTCCAAAATGTTTCCTCTTTTATAGGACTCCAGTAAACCAATCAAGACCATCCAAATGGGTGGAGACATGTCATCACCTAATCCAGTTTAACAACCGCTCTTGACTAAATCACATCATCCAGGGAGACGATTCAATCACGGTTTCAAACATACAGTATTGAACAGGGATTATTCTACCTTTATGAAATGGGATTTTGATTAAAACATGGCTTTTTTAGGGGGCATACATCCTTTCAAACCAGCACAACCCATAAAATTGGTGTGGTAAATTTGTAATTGGTAATGAAAGAGTATTGAAATCTTACTGTTAAATATAGTCATAGCTTGCAGTTGTCCACCAGGTCAAAATTCACTGTGTTTTATATATTCCCATGCTTTAATCTTCAGCTTTCCTTCTGGTAACATACATGACTCTAAATTTCTGTCTCCCACCATATTCACTCAGCAGTTAGCACTGCCAAACACTAATTTTAAAATTGTATTGAAACGAAAGGTGGCTTTTTTTTCATTCATTTTTTATGAATGAAAGCATTTCATTGTTCTTTATTTATTGTTTTTTTGAATGACAGTATTTTGTACCTAGAACGTAGCATCTCCTCAAAATTCCAAAAGTTATAAGATGGTTTAGGAATAGAATAGATTTTATTAAATGAATTCAGTTTGAATAACTACATGCCACTCACTAGGCAAGAGACTTGTAATGGTAATTTCCCTTTCTGCTGGAATGACTTCTTGTTTGATGTAACCTTTATGCCTGGTCTATGCAATTCAGAGAAAGATTATGTGTTTTCTGGGTGATGTTTATTTCACAGCATTTTTTTTTTCCAGAATTACTAATTGAAACAAAGAATTTCTAGATTAAAACATAAGTCCTCGGTGCCTGCCCATGAAAAAAACAAAACAAAACAAAAAACAAGTCCTTCTCCTATTTTACTTTAAATTTATATATATATATATATTTTTTTTTTTTTTTTTTCTTTTTTTTTTTGTATGGGCAGGCACCAGGAATCGAACCCAGGTCTCCGGCATGGCAAGTGAGAATTCTGCCACTGAGCCACCATTGTACCCCCCTAAAATTACTTTTATAGTCTTGGTGGAACAGAAGACTATAATGGTGAAGTCATTTATTAAACATTTTAAATTTGTGATATAAAAAAAT
Source organism: Tamandua tetradactyla (assembly GCF_023851605.1). Classification (NCBI taxonomy): domain Eukaryota; kingdom Metazoa; phylum Chordata; class Mammalia; order Pilosa; family Myrmecophagidae; genus Tamandua; species Tamandua tetradactyla. Next base: position 13,691,249 of record NC_135352.1, read on the forward strand.
GAATAAGAGAGTCATAGCCTTCAAGGAATTACCTGCCTGGTAAAGAGAGAAGCATTAAAATTACATGAGGGTGCTGGCCATAGTGGCTCAACAGGCAGAGTTCTTGCCTGCCATGCTGGAGACCCAGGTTCGATAACTGGTGCCTGCCCACGTTAAAAAAAAAAAATTACATGAGCGAGAGTGGGCAATGATGGCTCAGTTGCAGAATTCATACCTGCCATACTGGAGACCCAGGTTTGATTCCTGGAGCCTGCCCATGCCAAAAAATAAATAAATAAAAATTACATGGAAGAAATTTGTGTCAAAAAAGTGTAATAAAGTTATGTCTAATTGGGAAAGTTAGGGGAAATTTAAAGGAGAAGGTGTTTGTGCTGTGTCTTGGAGGGAAGGATAAGATTTTTAGAGGTATGAGGTAGAGAAGGAAATAGTATGAGCAAAGATGTGTAGAGCATTATCAAACATTGGCTTACATTTCATCTTTTAAAAATACAACAGTGTAGCAAATTGAACATTATCCAAATTAAAAACCTTTGTTCTTCAGAGGACACCAGGAAGAATATGAAAAGAAAACCCACAGAATGGGAGGAAAGTTTTGCAAATCATATGGCTCTTAAGAGACTTGTGTCTAGCATATATAAAGAAATATTACAACTCACTAAAAAAGAGATGAATACCTAGTTAAAATATGGGGAAAGAAGATTTAAATTTTTCGTAGCACACTTTCTAAAACTTGTCTGGTCAGTTTATTTCAACAGCATAACTACAGGGAACAAGAATAGGAAATGAGATCTCATTATCTGTACTGGTCAACGAAATACCTAGATATATTCCAGAGTATTTTGGATAGAAAATAAAACGGCATTTGCAAAGTCACCTTGAAGGACTGGGGAAAAAGATGCAATTATTAAAGTTTCCCACCTGGAGTATTCCTGATATTCTCTCAGACATTAGATACTCCCAGTTTAATAAGCCAAGCCCTTGATCTTGAGGCTTGCCCTTACAAAACTTATTTCTGCAGTGGCAAAGCTACGCTTGCATATGATTATGCCTAAGAGAGCCACACGGAGAGCCTCTTGTTGCTCAGATGTGGACTCTCTCTTTAAGCCAGCTTTTCAAATAAACTCACTACCCTCTGCACTAAGTGGGACATGACTCCCATGGTTGTAAGTCTCCCAGGTAATGTGGGACATGACTCCCAGGGTTGGCATCATGTCCCTGGCATCATGGGATTGAGAATGTCTTCTTGACGAAAAAGGGAGAAAGAAATGAAACAAAATAAAGCTTCAATGGCTAAGAGATTTCAAATACCATTAAGAGGTCTTTCTGGAGGTTACTTTTACAAGTAAGCTTTAACCTAGATATTTCAAACTAGCACAGCATGCCATGCCCCAGCCAACAGTATTCCTGATAGTGCCATGGGCACTATCTAAGTCTCTGTAAAAGTTTTTCTTAGTACGTTTATTTTTATGGAGACTTATGACCTCTAGATTGAGATAGGTCCTGAAGCCCAGAGGTATCAGTCTCTCCAAGCATGTCAACCAAAATCATTCTTCTACCTCATAAAGTTAGCACCCCTTTCCAGTACTAAGCAATTAAAATGGTCATTGCTCAGATATCCCTGAAGATAAAAAGATCAAATGGGAGAGAGGAGGTATAATTTAAAATTAAAAAATTAGGATTTAACAAAGGACCTTGTCTACAGACCTATAATATACTTAATTTTAGTTTCTAGTGAATTAGAACAGCCAGAAGGAAATACCTGAAGTTGTTGAACTATAATCCAGTAGCCCTGATTTTTTATAATGATTATTTAACTATATTGTGTGTGTGTGGGGAAAGGTTGTATGGATCATTTCTGGATGTTTTGTTTAGTTCCACTGATCTGTTGACCTATCTCTGTCAATACTATACTGTCTTCGTTAACCTACCTCTGTTGTAAGTCTTAAAAGTGGGTAGACTGCAATACCAGTAGTCAGTAAGAGGGAGGGATAAGAAGTATGGGATGTTTGGGGTTTTCTTTCTTGTTTTTCTTTTCCTGGAGTAATGCAAATGTTCTAAAAATGATTGTGGTGATGAATGCACATTTATGTGATGTTAGTGTGAACCATTGATTATATACTTTGGATGGATCGTATTATGTGACAGTATTTCAGTAAAATTACGTTAGAAAGTATGGGGAATAGATCTGAGTAGATATTTGTCCAAAGAAAATATGCAAGTGGCCAAAAAGCACATGAAAATAATGCTAGTATCATTAGCCATCAGGGAAATGCAAGGCAAAACCAAGTGTAATACCATGTCATACCTAATAGAATGACTACAGTAAAAAATCAGACTTGATATTGTCAGGTATTGATGAGGTTGTAGAGGAATTGGAACCCTCATGCACTTCTAATGGGAATATGAAGTGGTACAGTCACTTTCTTTTTTTTTTTTTAAGTTTATAAAATTTTTATTGATGAAACATAGTAACATACAAACACAAACATTCTTAACATATGAACATTTCATTCTTGGTGTATAATCAATGACTCACAATATCATCACATAGTTGTATATTAATCACCATGATTGTTTCTTACAATATTTGCATCACTCAGGAAAAAGAAATAGAAAGAAAAAACAAAAAACTCATACATACCATATCCCTTACCCCTCCCTCTCATTGACTGCTAGTATTTCCATCTACCCAATGTATTTGAACCTTTGTTCTCCCTATTTTTATTCTATACTCCTTACCACTCCCCTTCATTAATCACTAGTATTTCAGTCTCCTAAATTTAATTTAACATTTGCTCCCCCTATTATATATTTATTTTTAATCCGTATGTTTTACTCATCTGTCCATACTGTAGGTAAAAGCATCAGACACAAGGTTTTCACAATCACACAGTTATATTGCAAATCGTTATTCAGTCATCTTCAAGAAACATGGCTACTGGAACACAGCTCTGCAGTTTCAGAAACTTCCCTCTAGCCTCTCTAATACACTGTAAACTAAAAAGGGGATATCCATATAATGTGTAAGAATAACCTCCAGGATAACCTCTCAACTCTGTTTGAAATCTCTCAGCCACTGACACTTTATTTTGCCTCATTTCTCTCTTCCCTTTTTTGGTTGAGAAGGTTTTCACAATCTCCTGATGTTGAGTCCCAGCTCATTCTAGATTCCTGTCCCACGTTGCCAGAGAGGCTTACACCCCTGGGAGTCATGTCCCACGTAAAGAGGGTGAGGGCAGTGAGTTTGCTTGCTGCTTTGGTTGAGAGAGAGATAGGCCACATCTGAACAATAGAAGAAGTTTTCTGGGAGTGACTCTTAGGCCTAATTTTAAGTAGGCTTAGCCTATCATTTGTGGCGATAAGTTTCATATGAACAAATCCCAACATTGAGGGCTCAGCCTGTTGATTTGGTTGTCCCCACTGCTTGTGAGAATATCAGGAATTCTCCAAATGGGGAAGTTGAATTTTCCCCCTTTCTTTTTTTTTTTGTATTACTTGATTTTATTTTACGCTAGATGGCGGTCACGAAGCCATCCTCCTTAGTAAACCTGACAATTAACTTCACTCAGAATATTTTTAATAATGCCCATTAAAAAAAGCATTCCCCTTACAAACTGTTCTGCAATCCAAATATACAATAGGTTGGAAAATGATGTTTAGAAAACGAAAGTCAGCTTAAAATAAAACCCAAAAGCAACTAGAATAGAACAGGTTTTATAAGGCAAGCATTTTACAGTTTTTTTATTGTGTCGTCAATGTCAGAAACCTGTTCCTTCAGCTGGCTTCATTGCTTGGGATTTAAAGAAATACCTTTTCTTTCTGGCTTCATTTTGCCTTCTGGATCCACCCAATATTCTCTAATGTCAATTCGGATTTTCCCTTTAAAGTCCCGAACACTGACCCATATCTCATTTTTCCAGTTTGAAACATATTATTGTCTTTGCTGCTGCTGCAGCACATGGGAGATGATAGGGCTCTTGAGGTTCCCCTTTCTTGGCATTACCCCAAGGGGACTTTGTAAATACTTCTTTTTTCACTGGTCAAATCACTCTGGAATTTATCAGGGCATCTTAGTGGACAAATCTACAAAATCTCATGCCCTATTCAATGTTCCATGTACTTAAGGTATTCAGTTAACCTGTCTAGATAAGTTATATTAGGAAGTGGTGCAGCCACTTTCACAAATAGCCTGGCAGTTCCTCAAATGGTTAAGCATGGATACCATACGACACAACATTTCTGCTCCTCAGTATATACCCAAGGAAATGAAAACACATCCACACAAAACTTGTATACTAGTGTTCATAGAAGCATTATTCATAGTTTCAAAAATTGGAAAAATCTATGTCCATCAACTGATGAATTGATAAAAAGGATGTGTGCCCACATGCGTACACACACACACACACACACACACACACACACACACACACACACACACAGGAATATTATTCAGTCATGAAAAGGAATGAACTGCTACAAAATGAATAAAACTAAAAAACATTATACTAAATGATTGAAGCCAATCACAAAGGGCCATGCTGTATAATTCCATTTAGAATAGGCAAATCTATAGAGACAGAAAATAAATTAGTGGTTGCCTAGGGGTGGCGGGTTTTAGGGGGTGGGGGAATGGGAACTGACTAATTGATAACAGGGTTTCTTTTTGGGGTAATGGAACTATTCTAAAATGGATTGTGGTGATAATTGTACAACTCTGTGAACATGCTAAAAACCATTGAATTGTACACTGTGGGTGAATTGTATTGTTGTGAGTAATATTTTAATAAAATCCTTATAAATAATAAATAAAATAATGTATCTGAACTTTGAGAGAGGGAGATAATTTGTATAGAAAGTTTCAGAAAGGCAGTAGAACCAGTAAAATCTATTATAGATTGTAATTCTTTAAATATTGGTAAAGAAGCATATTACTTTTTCAGCTCAAAATCTAGTTACAGAATTTAAACTAAACTCAGATTTTTTTTTTAAGGTGAAAGTTTTTGAGGCTTTGCATTTTGCACTTTCTAAGTATCATTTAAGAACTTTAGAAAATTACATGTGTTTTGACCCCAGACAGTTAATCCATGATTTTATAAAATTTGATGAAAATTTTTTCCTCATAAGATTACATACTATCTCTGATGCTATATGTAGCTAGCAGTTCTTCATATATGATACTGATATTTGAACTTTAACATCTTAAAAATCTCAATTTTAAAAGAAAGCATCTTGAACAATAGTGGTAAAAAGTTTGCCTAAAATTTTATAAATTACGTAATACTTAATACATATAAAAGAATATATAGCATGTAAGGGATAAAATATAGTAATAAAATGAACACTCATGACCCACCCACCAGGTTAAGAAGTAGAATGTTAACATTGCCCTTAGTTTGCCCTCTCTCCACCACAGAATGTACTCGTTGTCCTGAATTTTATCATTCCCTTGCTTTATTTTGTAGTTTTATGAAATATATGTAGCCCCAATAAAACATATTAAATGAAAAAAATCTTTTGGTCCTAATAACCTGTATTTCTATTTTTCTTCACAGTGGGAATGTAAGACTGATTTAGATATTGCCTACAAATTTGGAAAAACTGTGGTGAGCTGTGAAGGCTATGAATCCTCTGAAGACCAGTATGTACTAAGAGGATCCTGTGGCTTGGAGTATAATTTAGACTACACAGAACTTGGCCTACAAAAGTTGAGAGAGTCTGGAAAAAACCGTGGGTTTACATATTTCTCTGATTATTATAATAAGTTGTACTCCCCAGATTCCTGTGGCATCAGTGGATTGATCACCATCGTGGTACTACTTGCTATTGCCTTTGGAGTTTATAAGCTATTCCTTAGTGATGGTCAGGATTCTCCTCCACCGTATACTGAGTATCCTTCATACTCCCACCGTTACCAGAGATTCACAAACTCAGCAGGACCACCTCCCCCTGGCTTTAAATCAGAGTTCACAGGTATGTTACCCTAATAAGTTATAAGAAATAGGTTGGATCTGAGGAGTGAACCCTGTGCTGACTTCTGAAATAGAGAATGACTGCATTTTATTTTCCTTTTTTTTTTTTCAGTTGTTTACCAACATATGTAGATTTTATATATATTTAAATTAATTTTTATTTATGATATATAATCACATACAAACACAAACATTCTTATCATATGATCATTCCGTTCTTTTTGTATAATTCATAACTCACACTATCATCATATAGTTGTATATTCATCATGATCGTTTCTCAGACATCTGCATCAATTCAGAAAAAGGAATAAAAAGAAAACAGAAAAAATTCATACATACCATACCCCTTACTCCTCCCCTTCACTGATCACCAGCATTTCAATCTACTAAATTTATTTTAACATTTGTTCCCCCTATTATTTATTTATTTTTAATCTATATATTTTACTTGTCCATCGGTAGGGTAGACAAAAGAATTATCAGACACAAAGCTTTCACAACCACGCAGTCACTCTGACAGCCATATCATCATGCAATTATCTTCAAGAAACATGGCCACTGGAGCACAGCTCCACATTTTCAGGCAGTTCCCTCCAGCCTCTCCATTACAACTTAACTGTGATATCTATTTAATGCGTAAGAATAATCTCCAGGATAGCTTCTCAACTGTTTGGAATCTCTTAGCCATTGACACTTTAATTTGTCTCATTTTGCTCTCCCCTCTTTTGGTTGAGAAGGTTTTCTCAATCCCTTGATGCTGAGTCCCGGTTCATTCTAGGATTTCTGTCCCATGTTGCCAGGAAGGTCCATACCCCTGGGAGTCATGTCCCACGTAGAGAAGGGGAGGGCAGTGAGTTTGCTTCTGTGTTGGCTGAGAGCGAGAGGCCACATCTGAGCAACAGAAGAGATTCTCTTGTGGGTGACTCTTAGGCCTCATTTTAAGTAGGCTTGGCCTATCCTTTGTGGGATTGAGTTTCATATGAACAACCCCCAAGATTGGAGGCTTGGCCTGTTGCTTTGGCTGTCCCCACTGCTTGTGAGAATATCAAGAATTCTCCACTTGGGAAAGTTGAATTTTCCCTGTTTCTCACCATTCCCCCTAGGGGACTCTGCAAATACTTCCCTATTCACTGTTCAAATTGTTCTGGGATTTATCTGGGCATCACTCTGGACAAACCTACAAAATCTCATGCCCTATACAAGATTCCAAGTACTGTGGTATTCGATTAAGCTGTCCACAAAAGTTTTATTAGGAAATGCACTAGACAAAATATAGATTTTCTACCAAATAAATATTTCTTGCTTCTCTCATACATACGTTAAATTTTTAAAATATTACCATCTATTTTCAACAGCCTACATTATTGACATTCCTTTGTTCTTCCTCATGCAGAAACATTTTTAAATTTGCACATTTAGTCACTATCATTATGCAGTCAAGGCATTCCTAGATTATAACATCTTAGTTTTTATTGTCTAGCTTTCCTTCTGATTTCATTTGTGCCCCCAGGCTTCCTCCCTCTATCATTCTCACATTCAGCTTCATTCAGTGTTCTAACATTATTGTATTACAGTTAGGTAGTATTGTGCTATCCATTTCTGAATTTTTAGAATCAGTCTTGTTGCACAATCTCTATCCCTTCAACTCCAGTTACCCAATATCTACACTGTTTCTATCTCCTGGTGGTCTCTTTTACCAACTGAAATTTCCCAAGTTCATTTGCTAATATTAGTTCATATCAGTGAGACCATGCAGTATTTGTCCTTTCGTTTCTTGCTAATCTCACTCAACATAATGTCCTTAAGGTTTATCCATGTTGTTACATGCTTCATGACTTTATTCTGTCTTACAACTGCATAATATTCCATCGTATGTGTATAACACAGCTTGCTTAGCCACTCCTCTGTTGATGGACATTTTGGCTATTTCCATCTCTTGGCAATTGTAAATAATGCTGCTGTAAATATTGGTGTGCAGATGTGGTATTGCCAGATCATATGGCAATTCTATACTTAGCTTCCTGAGGAACTGCCAAACTGCCTTCGACAGCGGTTGAACGATTTGGTATTCCCACCAACAGTGGATAAATGTGCCTCTTTCTCCACACCTCTCTAGCACTTGTCCTTTTCTGTTGTATTGATAATGGCCATTCTGGTAGGTGTGAGATGATATCTCATTGTGGTTTTGATTTGCATTTCCCTAATAGCCAGGAAATCTTTTCATGTGTCTTTTGGCCATTTGTATTTCCTCTTCTGAGAAGTGTCTGTTCCAGTCTTTTGCCCATTTTGTAATTAGGTTGTCTGTCTTTTTGTTGTTGAGTTGAACAATCTCTTTATATATTCTGGATACTAGACCTTTATCTGATATATTATTTCCAAATATTGTCTCCCATCATTGTAGGCTGTCTTTTTACTGTCTCAACAAAGCTCTTTGATGCACAGAAGTGTTTAATTTTGAGGAGTTCCCATTTCTTTCTTTTTTCATTGCTGGTACGTGTAAGGTCTAGGAAACCATCTCCTGTTATAAGATTGATAAGATATTTCCCTGCATTTTCTTCTAACAGTTCTATGGTTTTAGCTCTAATGTTTAGGTCTTTGATCCATTTTGAGTTAATTTTTGTATAGGGTGTGGGATATGGATCCTTTTTCATTCTTTTGCATGTGGATATCCAGTTCTCTAGGCACCATGTATTGAAGAGAGTGTTCTGTCCCAGGTGAGTTGGCTTGACTACCTTGTCAAAGATCAATTGTCCATAGATGAGAGGGTCTGTATCTGAACACTATTTGATTCCATTGGTCACTATATCTATCTTTATGCCAGTACCATACTGTTTGGACCATTGTAGCTTCATAATATGTCTTAAAGTCAGGTAGCGTGAGGCCTCTAACTTCAGTTTTCTTTCTCAGGATATTTTAGCTATTCGGGACACCCTGCCCTTCCAGATAAATTTGGTTGTTGGTTTTTCTATTACTGAAAAGTAAGGTTTTTTTGGATTTTAATTGGTATTACATTGAATCTGTAAATCAATTTAGGTAGAATTGACATCTTAACTGTATTTAGTCTTCCAACCCATGAACAGGGTATGCCTTTCCATTTATTTAGGTCTTCTGTAATTTCTTTTGACAATTTCTTGAAGTTTTCTTTGTATAGGTATTTTGTATCTTTAGTTAAATTTATTCCTAAATATTTTATTATTTTTGTTGCAATTGTAAATGGATTTTTTTTCTTCATTCCCCCCTCAGATTGTTCATTACTAGTGTATAGAAACATTACAGATTTTTGAGTGTTGGTCTTGTGTCCTGCCACTTTGCTGTACTCATTTATTAGCTCTAGTAGTTTTGCTGTGGATTTTTCAGGGTTTTCGATGTGTAGTATCATATCATCTACAAACAGTGAGAACTTTACTTCTTCCTTTCCAATTCTGATGCCTTGTATTTCTTTTTCTTGTCTAATTGTTCTGGCTCGAACTTCCAACACAATGTTGAATAACAGTGGTGATAGTGGACATCCCTGATCTTAGGTGGAAAGTTTTCAGTTTTTCCTGTTGAGGATGATGTTAGCTGTGGGTTTTTCATATATTCCCTTTATTATGTTGAGGAAGTTCCCTTCTATTCCTATTCTTTGAAGTGTTTTCAACAGGAAAGGATATTGAATTTTGTCAAATGCCTTTTCTGCATCAATCGAGATAATTGTGGTTTTTCTGCTTTGATTTGTTGATATGATGTATGACATTAATTGATTTTCTTCTGTTGAACCATCATTGCACATCTGGGATGAATCCTATTTGGTCATAGTGTATAATTTGTGTAATGTGCTGCTGGATTTGATTTGCAAGAATTTTGTTGAGGAATTTTGCATCTATATTCATTAGAGAGATTGGTCTGTAGTTTTCTTTTTTGTAATATCTTTGTCTGGCTTTGGTATGAGGGTGATATTGGCTTCATAGAATGAGTTAGGTAGCTTTCCATCCTCTTCAATTTTTTTGAAGAGTTTGAGCAGGATTGGTACTAATTCATTCTTGAATGTTTGGTAGAATTCACATGTGAAGCCATTTGGTCCTGGACTTTTCTATTTTGGGATCTTCTTAATGACTGATTCAATTTCTTTGCTTGTGATTGGTATGTTGAGGTCTATTTCTTCTTGAGTCAATGTTGGTTGTTCGTGCCTTTCTAGGAAGTTGTCCATTTCATCTACATTGTCGAGTTTATTAGTATAAAGTTCTTCATAGTATCCTCTCATTATTTCCTTTATTTCTGTGGGGTCAGTGGTTATGTCTCCTCTTCCATTTCTGATTTTATTTATTTGCATCCTCTCTTTTTTTCTTTTTGTCAACCTTGGTAAGGGTTTGTCAATCTTACTGATTTACTCATAGAACCAGCTACTGGTTTTGTTGATTTTCTTGATGTTTTCTTGTTCTCAATTTCATTTATTTCTGCTCTTTTCTTCATTATTTTTTTCCATTTGCTTGCTTGGGGTTCGTTTGCTGTTCTTTCTCTAGTTCTTCCCAGTGGACAGTTAATTCATCGATTTTTGCTCTTTCTTCTTTTTTGATATAGGCATTTAGGGCGATAAATTTCCCTCTTTTCTGCTTTTGCTGCATCCCATAAATTCTGATATGTTGTGTTTTCATTTTCATTTGCCTCGAGATATTTACTGATTTCTCTTGTAGTTTCTTCCTTGACGCACTTGTTTTTTAAGAGTGTGTTGTGAGCCTCCAAATACTTGTGAACTATTCTTTTATGATCTGAGAAAATGTTTGTATGATTTCAAGCTTTTTAAATTTATTGAGACTTGCTTTGTGACCCAGCATATGGTCTGTCCTTGAGAATGATCCGTGAGCACTTGAGAAAAAGGTGTATCCTGCTGTTGTGGGGTCTAATGTTCTATATATGTCTGTTAAGTCTAGCTCATTTATTATATTATTCAAGTTCTCTGTTTCTTTATTGATCTTCTATCTAGATGTTCTATCCATTGATGAGAATGGGGAGTGGGCCACGGTGGCTCAGCAGGCAAGAATGCTTGCCTGCCATGCCAGAGGACCTGGGTTCTATTCTCGGTGCCTGCCCATGTAGAAAAATAATAATAAAAGAGAATGGGGAATTGAAGTCTCCAACTATTATGGTAGATGTATCTATTTCTCTGTTCAGTGCTCGCCTCGTGTATTTTCGAGTATTCTGGCTCGGTGCATAAATATTTATGATTGTTATGTCCTCTTGTTGAATTGTTTTTTTATTAATACATAGTGTCCTTCTTTGTCTCTTTTGATTGTTTTACATTTGAAGTCTAATTTTGTTGGATATTAGTATAGGTACTCCTGCTCTTTTCTGATTGTTATTTACGTGGAATATCTTTTCCCAACCTTTCACTTTCAACCTATGTTTATCCTTGGGTCTAAGATGTGTTTCCTCTAGACAGCATATAGATGGGTCCTGTTTTTTAATCCATTCTACCAGTCTTTGTCTTTTGATTGGGGAGTTTAATCCATTAACATTAAGTTTTATTACTGTATGGGCAGTACTTTCTTCTACCATTTTGCCTTTTGGATTTTATATATCATATCTCGTTTTTCTTCTTTTTACCTTTACTGATAGTCTTCATTTCTGTACTCTTCTCCACACCTCTCTGTCCTCTCTTTTCTTATCTGTCTCTAGTGCTACCTTTAGTATTTCTTGCAGAGCCGGTCTCCTGATCAGAAATTCTCTCAATGAATTTTTGCCTGAAAATGTTTTAATTTCTCCCTCACTTTTGAAGGACAGTTTTGCTGGATACAGAATTTTTGTTTGGCAGTTTTCCTCTTTTAGTAATTTAAATATATCATCCCACTTTCTTCTTGCCTGCATGGTTTCTGCTGAGAAATCTACGCATAGTCTTATTGCGCTCCCCTTGTATGTGATGGATTGTTTTTCTCTTGCTGCTTTCAAGATTCTCTCTTTCTCTTTGGCATCTGACATTCTGATTACTAAGTGTCTCGGAGTACATCTGTTTGGATCTATTCTGTTTGGGGTGTGCCGCGCTTCTTGGATCTGTAATTTTGAGTCTTTCGTAAGAGTTGAAAAATTTTCAGTGATAATTTCCTCTATTAGTTTTTCTCCTCCTTTCCCCTTCTCTTCTCCTTCTGGGACACCCACAACATGTATATTCGTGTACTACATGTTGCCAATTCCCTGAAGCCCTGCTCTTATTTTTCCATTCTTTTCCGTATATTTTCTTTTGCTTGCTGGATTTCAGATATCTCGTCCTCCAGTTCACTAATCCTGTCTTCCGCCTCTTGAAATCTGACATTGTAGGTTTCCATTGTTGTTTTTTTTCATCTCTTCTACTGTACCTTTCATTCCCCTAAGTTCTGTGATTTGTTTTTTGAGGTTTCAGTTTCTTCTTTTTGTTCTTTCCTTGCCTTCTTTATATCCTCCCTCAATTCATTGATTTGATTTTTGATGAGGTTTTCTATGTCTGTTAGAACATTCTGAATTAAGTGTTTCGGCTCCTGTATCTCATTTGAATTGTTGGTTTGTTCCTTTGACTGGGCCATATCTTCAGTTTTCCTCGTATGATTTATTATTTTTTACTGGCGTCTAGACATTTAATTATCTTAATTAGTTTATTCTGGAGATTGTTTTCAATTTGTTGTTCTTTTTTTTTTTTTTCCCCTAGGATTTTCTTGCTGGATGTCTTTGTTGTCTGTCAGTTCTTTAACATTCAGTTCATCTATTCTTGTCCTCTAGCTTAGGTTTTGTTCATTAGATGAAAGTTTTTCAGTTCTTGTTTTTCTTGTTTCTTGCCCTGCCTGTATGGTGCCCTTATGAGGGTCTACTTAGGTATTATAGACCCCAGTCAGATTTTCCCAGACCAAACTGTTCTCCTCTCAGGAGGAAAGAATCACCTGTGTCAGTTTTCCCTGTGGGTGAGACTCAGCAGATTAAAAGGTTTTCCTGTGTAGTCTCTGGACTCTGCATTTTCCTACCCTGCCCAGTATGTAGCGCTTTTCTGCCTGCACGTCCCACCAACATGAGGTGATGCAGTACTTTTAACTTCAGCAGACTCTCCCTGCTGGGGGCATGGTGGAGACAGAGGAGAGGTTGTAGGCTGGTTTTAGTCGCTTCCCTTTTCCAGACCCTGGGGTCTGAATTCCTTGAGGAAGGGAATACACCTGACCTGGGCCCCACCCCTCTCCTCGGGAAGCCACAGGCTCCAGAGAAGCTCTCAAAACAATCCTGTTTCTGCCTTTGCCTGGGACAGTGGAGCCCGAGAAGCCTTGTAGCTGTATCCAAAGAGTAATCAATCCATAGAAACAGAGCCGCAAAAGAGAAAAAAAAGGTCCTTTTCAGAGCAGGACCCCATTCCTCAGGTTTGCTCATCAAGAGCTTAAGTTGGGAAGTTTCTCTGTGTATCTCCAGGTCCTATGTGCCCTCTCCTTTCCTGCAGGGCCCAGACCTTTTCAGATCCAAAAAAACCTGTTTTTTTTTTTCTTTTCTCTTTTTTCTTTTTCTGTCAGTCCTGCCCCCTTTGCACCGTAGCAAAACCCAGCGACCTCCACTTTTACTTGAGGGTCAGCTGACCTGGGGGCCTATTTTTAATAGTCAGAATTTTTAAATTAATTTCCCAATTTGAGTTTTGTTGTGCTCTGCCCCTGCTGCTAGTAAAGTCCGTTTCATTTCCCCTCTGGGAAGCAGTCTGTGGGGGAGGGGTGCCGGCCTCCACGGCTTAGGGGAGTCATGGTTCTGGGGAGGATCGCAACTAGTCCAGAGGGTGCACTGTGTGTCTGGTCACTGATGTGACCCCAGCAGTTGTTCTCTACTGTTCCTAGCTTTTTACTAAGTGCTCTGGAGGACGAATTAAATTCCACACCTCACTAAGCCGCCATCTTAGCTCTCTTGTCTATTTTTCATTTTGAATCCTATTACCTCTTCTTTTCTGGTTCACTATAAACCTATTATTGTGATTACTAATTTAAATTAGTAATTTAAATTGTGATTAAATTATAAATATCTTAATTAGAAAGCCTTTATCAGATTTGATAATAAATATTTATGTTGACCACCCCCATCTCATACCATACCAAAATTAATTCATTAAGCATTATAGATCTCAGTGTAAAAGGTAAAACAATTACGTTTCCAGAAGAAAGCATAGACTATTTCTTATGCTCATGACCTTCAGGTGGGAAAAGATTTCTAAAATAAGGTGCAAAAAAATGACTAACTATGAAAGAAAAGGTGAATAACTCCCACAAATTCAAGAAAAAACGTACAGTCCACTTTTTTAAAATAGGCAAAAAACTTGAATAAGTACTTTACCTAGATGGCCAATAAAACATGAGAAGGTGCATGCTCAGCTTTATTAGTCTTTAGGGAAATGCAGAGTAAAACTGCTTGAGATCATTACATAACCACCACAATAGCTAATAACATTAAAAATTCAGATTACCAAATATTGGCAAGGATGTGAAGTGACTGGAACTTTCATACACTGTTGATGGGAATGTAAAGATGGTGAAGCACTTTGGAGAACTGTCAGTATCTACTAAAACTAAACATGCCTACCCTATGACCCAGGAGTTCTGTTCCCATATATATATATATATATATATATATATATATATATATACCAAGAGAAATGAGTGCATATGTAAGACAAGATATATGCATGAGAATCATCATAGTAGCTTTATTCATAAAGTTGAAAACTGGAAATAGGATGTTCCTACTCATTAAAATAGATCAAATTGTGAATATTTCATACAATGGAATACTACACATCAGTGTACATGTGCAACTATTGATATATGCCACCGTATGGTTGACATGGTGATATGCCAGACACAAAAAAGTATGTACTGTCTGATTCTGTTTATAAAACCTTCAAGAATAGGCAAAGCTAAAGTATGGTGAGAGAAGTCAGTATAGCACTTACTTATTTTATGGATGGGTATTGACTGGGAATTATGAGGAACTTTCTGGGGTGCTAGAAATGTTCTATTTATGTGGGTGGATGGTAGTTATGTGAATTATACATATGTACAAATTGTGCTGTACATATTAGGTTAATATAATTTCTTATATGTATATTATGCATTGATTTAAAAAAGTTCTCTCTGAGCAGAAGGTACTTTAAGACCTAGACTCCCAAGTGGTACAAACAGAAATCTGCCTGTGTCCACTTGGATTCCTCTTTTAGAGATTCACATACAGCTATCAACTGGAGCTTTTTGAGATGTTCACAGTGAAGAAAGGAAGTACCTCTGAAAAATAGGGTCGTCTTCTGGTAGTTGACCTTGAGTAGGACAGATGTGACCTTACAGGAGAACTTCCCATTCCCAAAATAAATCCCACCTCCATGTCTGTAGGAAAATCCCACCTCCATGTCTATAGGAAATGCGATCCTTAGTTATAAACCAACATCTGAAAAATAAAGTTTTTGAATTTAACTTGTTCATAAGTTAGTAATGCCTGTTTTAATACATAGTACTGGTAAAAATATTTGAAATGTCAAGAGTTTCTGCTGTTGTAGGCCATGTTCTGTTTAAGTGATGCTGCATAATAGATGATCATTTTTTATTTTAAGGATCACAGAATACTGGCCATGGTACAACTTCTGGTTTTGGCAGTGCTTTTGGAGGACAGCAAGGATACGAAAATTCTGGTCCAGGTTTTTGGACTGGATTGGGAACTGGAGGGATATTAGGATATTTGTTTGGCAGCAATAGGTAAGTTTTGCATTTATCTTACTTGGTCTTTAATTCGATTTTTCTTTAGAGATGACTTTGTTTTGCTTACCATTTGACTGGATTTGGTTGGTTAATGAAAAGAAATTATGAGAAACTACTAAATCATGTAATTAGGATGATACTAAATCATCCTAATTCCGGAGGATGGGGAATTAGGAAACCCTTGAAACATACTCCCTGAGTGATTTTTTTTTTTCCTGTGTCCAGCACAGCATCAGTTTGAGAATGATTGCCTTAGATTAGACTATAAAACCATATTGTATTGAAGAAAATTGAGCTAGTGCTCTAATTTAGCATAAAGATACTGTTTATTATTTGGCTTTTTTGGCAGTAGTGAGTTTTTAAAGCTCCAGAATATTTCCTTAATTTTATCTCCTTTCCTTTGTTCTATAGATCTGCCAATGTTAGGGTAAACCACAGATCAATTTGGAAGGTAGAATTCTTTATTCACATCACTAACAAATACATGTGTATATTTTTGTGTTAAGCAACTGACTTACTGTTTCTTTTGCACTGCAGTGAAAAAATAGGCATATTTTATTTTATATTTTCTTTTTTTTTTTTCTTTTTTAATTTTTTTTATATTTTCTTTTAAAAAGGTTCACTGTGGGCAGGCCATGGTGGCTCAGCAGGCAGAGTTCTCACCTGCCATGCCAGAGACCTGGGTTTGTTTCCTGGTGCCTGCTCATGTTTAAAAAAACAAAACAAACAAAAAAAAAGTTCACTGTGTGATTATTGGTCAAATATTTTATATATTATTTTCTTATATTTCTTCCTTCCTATGTCATTCTTTAGACCAATTATGAGATAGGAAAAAGGCTGTCTACTTGATGTCTGAGGAAGTGAAAAGTCAGGAAAGTAGACAGCAAACCAGTTAATAGTCTGGTTTGGTAGGAGAATGATAAGAAGCAAGGCTGGATGGAGTTTGGGGCCAGATTTTGGAGTGTCTTGAGTATTAGTGATAGCTTAAGTTTAGATTTTGTTTGAGTACAATTCAGAAGGAAAGAGCATTTATTCTGTATCACTTTCTTCCCCCATAACAGTGCTCTTAACAGTGGCAGAAATATAAAACAGTGTTTCATGTTAGCCCTAATATATCAGAATGCTTAGAGGAAAAAAAACACTTGATAGAGAAGCTATTTAAAAATTATAGTAACAAGAAAAATGTTTGACATATTTTTATATCTTTATAGAGCAGCAACACCCTTTTCAGACTCGTGGTACTACCCATCTTACCCTCCTTCATACTCCAGCTCATGGAATAGTCGTGCTTACTCACCACTTCGTGGAGGCCCAGGAAGCTATTCGGCATATTCAAGTTCAGATACAAGAACCAGAACAGCATCAGGTAAGTGCAAAAAGATAGAAGTTCCTATTACCTGGCAGTGAAGTACAGAAATATTTTGGGAACTTAACATGATTGGCAATATGTTTAGCTAGCATAATTTGTTTTGATATACTAAATAAAAATATTAATAATCAAACAAGGATTTGGCTTAGTCTCAGCTTGCCAAGGCTTAAACTTAAAATGTTTCTGGATCTTAGTTCCCCCATATATTTAATTCTATCATCTCTAAGGATTCTTTAAACTCTAAAGTGTAATTTTCTAAGTAAAAATTTAAACTTTTAAATTCAGTAGATTTCAATAAAAATGTGTTGAGCTAAACTTTACTTTAGATAATTGTCAGAAGTGATTTTAGTATTTACTGCAATTCCTAAGAGAGTACTTTGTAAAAATCAGAGGTATAACGTTAAAATCATCCTAAGTAAGTATTTGGAGTTACAAATCCAGCTAATCAACAGAGAATGGAAGGGTGGTGGATGATGTGGAAATAATAGATTGCTGTAGATTTTTTGGGTTTCATTAGGGAGAAGTTATAGAATAATGATTAATTCTTGAACTTGATAGAAAAATGTATTTAAAAATGTAAGAGTAGAATTCTTCTAGTACTGGATAGTATTTAAATGTAGACATTACTTAATAGAATTGAACATAAGCATATCCAAGATTCAGCAACTTTTCTCTTAGATATATAGTAACAGAAACACGTACATGTGTACACTGAAAGTAAGTATAAGAATGTTCATTGCATTTCTATTAATAGCCTCCAACTGAAAGTAATCTGAGCACAAAATCGTAGGATATATTCTTACAGTGGAATATTAATGTGTCAATGAGAATGAATGAACTTTTATATGCCATAATGTGGATGGATCTTCCAAATATAAAGAATGAAGCCAGGCATAAAAGAATATATATAATAGATATTTATACTTTTAAATAATACATGTTCAAAGCCAGACAAAACTCACGTATGTGTTAGATGTTAAGATAGTGGTTAGTTGTAGGAAGAAAATGGAGGTAGTTGTTGGGAAAAGACTGGAGGAAGAAAGAGGCTTCTTGAGTTCTGGTAATGTTTTTTTTTTTTTTTTGAAGAAATCTTCTATAATGATTAATCAAGGCATTCCAAATCTATCTTTCCCCATTTTTTTTAAGGCTGAAGTTCAGAGTTAGAAGCAGGACATTTTTGCCTGTTTTGAGATTTTCTGAGTTTCAGATAGAAGATGCCATGTGAATTAGTGATCCTGATTCTTTCAAAAGCAACTTCAATATTTTGCAGAACCACTGAATTTTTCAAGAGGCATTGAATAAAATTCATATGAAAAAATTTAATGATTTATTCAGTAAAGTAGTTATATGTAGTTATGCTTAATTTTTATTATTTATTTATTTATTTATTTTAACTGACAAACCAAAACAACATACAAACATGAACATTCTTAACATACAGACATTCCACACATGGTGTATAAGTAATGGCTCACAATATCATCACATAGTAGTATATTCATCACCATGGTCATTTTTTAGAACATTTATATCATTTCAGGAAAAGAAATAAAAAGAAAAAAGAAAAAACTCATACATACCATACCCTTTACCCCCATCTCATTGACTACTAGCATTTAAATTTACCCAGTATATTTTAACCTTTGCTCCCCCCTTTTTTCTATACCCCTTACCACTCCCTTTCATTGATCACTAGTATTTTAATCTACTCAGTTTAACATTTGTTCCCCGTTTTTTTATTAATTAAAATTAAATTTTTTAATTAATTAAAAAAATAACAAAACATTTAGAAATCATTCCATTCTACATATATAATCAGTAATTCTTAATATCATCACATAGTTTCATATTCTTCATTTCTTAGTACATTTGCATCGATTTAGAAAAAGAAATAAAAAGACAATGGAAAAAGAAATAAAATGATAATAGAGAAAAATAAAACTATATGTACCATACCCCTTACCCCTCGCTTTCATTTACCACTATTTCAAACTGAATTTATTTTAACATTTGTTCCCCCTATTATTTATTTTTATTCCATATGTTCTACTCTTTTGTTGATATAGTAGCTAAAAGGAGCATCAGACATAAGGTTTTCGCATTCACATAGTCTCATTGTGAAAGCTGTATCATTGTTTAATTGTCATCAAGAAACATGGCTACTGGAACACAGCACTACATTTTCAGGCAATTCCCTTCAGCCTCTCCACTACATCTTGAACAACAAGGTGATATCTACTTAATGCGTAAGAATAACTTCCAGGATAACCTCTCGACTCTGTTTGGAATCTCCCAGCCATTGACACTTTGTTTCATTTTACTCTTCCCCCTTTTGGTCGAGAAGGTTCTCTCAGTCTCTTGATGTTAATTCTCAGCTCATTCTAGGGTTTTTCTCAGTCCTTTGATGCTGAGTCTCAGCTCATTCCAGGATCTTTGTCCCACGTTGCCAGGAAGGTCCACACCCCTGTGAGTCATATCCCACACAGAGAGGGGGAGGGTGGTGAGACTGCTTGTCATGTTGGCTGGAGAGAGAGGCCACATCTGAGCAACAAAAGAGGCTCTCTTGGGGGTGACTCTTAGGCCTAAATTTTAAGTAGATTTGACCTATCTTTTGTGGGGTTAAGTTTCATGTGAACAAACCCCAAGACTGGGGGCTTAGCCTATAGCTTTGGTTGTCCATACTGCTTGTGAGAATATCAAGAATTCAACTTGGGGAAGTTGAATTTCTCCCCACTCTCACCATTCCCCGAAGGGGGCTTGCAAATACTTTTCCAGTCACTGATCAAATCATTCTGGGATTCATTGGGGGATCACTCTGGACAAACCATCAAAATCTCATGTGCTACCTGAGATTCCAAGTACTTATGGCATTCAATCAAACTGTCTACATGAGATATATTAGGAAATGCTCTAGTCAAAATCTAAATTTTGTAACAAACATTTTTTGCTTTAGTCTTACACATAATGTGACATTAGAAGTATTAGTTATCTATTTTCAGCACCCTGCAATAATGACAATCCTTTGTTCTTCCTCATGCAAAAACATTTTTAAAATTTGTATATTGTACATTTCACTATTATTATACACTCTAGGCATTCCTAGATTATACCATCTCGATCTTTAACATCTATCTTTCTTTCTAATTTCATTTATGTCCCCAGCCCTCCTCCCTCTATCATTCTCACATGCAGCTTCACTCAGTGTTTTAATATAATTACATTACAATTAGGTACTATTGTGCTGTCCATTTCTGAGTTTTTGTATCCAGTCCTGTTGCATAGTCCGTATCCCTTCAGCTCCAATTACCCACTATCTTACCCTATTTCTATCTCCTGATGGTCTATGTTACCAATGACATATTCCAAGTTTATTCACTAATGTCGGTTCATATCAGTGAGACCATACAGTATTTGTCCTTTAGTTTTTGGCTAGTCTCATTCAGCATAATGTTCTCTAGGTCCATCCATGTTGTTACATACTTCATAAGTTTATTCGGTCTTAGAGCTGCATAATATTCCATCGTATGTATATACCACAGTTTGTTTAGCCACTCGTCTGTTGATGGACATTTTGGCTGTTTCCATCTCCTTGCAATTGTAAATAATGCTGCTATAAACATTGGTGTGCAAATATCCATTTGTGTCTTTGCCCTTAAGTCCTCTGAGTAGATCCCTAGCAATGGTATTGCTGGGTCATATGGCAGTTCTATATTCAGCTTTTTGAGGAACCACTAAACTGCCTTCCACAGTGGTCCCCCTATTACTTATTTATTTTCAGTTATATTTTTTACTCATCTATACTGTAGATAAAAGGAGCATCAGACACAAGGTTTTCACCATCATGTAGTTATGTAATGTTCTATTTTTGACCTGGGTGGTGGTTATACAAATGTATTTACTTGATAAGTATCCTAGTTTGCTGTTTGCCAGAATATAGTATATCCCGAATGGAATCGCTCTTAAAAAGGGGCATTTAATAAGTTGCTAGTTTACAGTTCTATGGCCGAGAAAATATCCCAGTTAAAACAAGTCTACAGAAGTGTCCAATCTAAGAAATCCAGGGAAAGATACCTTGTTTCATGAAGGCTGATGGCGTTCAGTGTTTGTGTCTTAGTTGGAAGGGCATGTGGCAAAGTCTGCTAGCTTTCTCTTCTGGCTTCTTGTTTTCTGAAGCTCACTGGGAGGCATTTTCCTTCTTCATCTCCAAAAGTTGCTGTCTGGTGGACTCTGCTTCGTGGCTCTTGTCATTCTGTCATCCTTCTCTGCTCTCTCAGAATTTCCAAAGGTTGCTGGTTGGTGGACTCCATGGTTCTCTTAACCTCGTGGCTCTGCTTGGCTCTGCTGTGGCTTTCTTGTTCTCAAAAGGCATTCTCTCCAAAAATGTCTCCTCTTTTATAGGATCCCAGTAAGCTAATCAAGACCCATGTAGAATGAGTAGAGACACGTCTCCACCTAATCAAACTTAATACCTACACTTGATTGAGTCACAGCCTCTTGGAGATAATCTAATTAAAATTTCCAACATACAGTGCTGAATAGGAATTAGAAGAAATGGCTGTCTTTACAAAATGGAAATAGGATTAAAACATGGCTTTTCTAGGATACGTAAATCTTTTCAAACCAGCACAATAAGTCTTTGAAGTTTACATTTAGGGTTTTTATAGTTTTCTAAATTTATGTTATACTGTGATTAAAAAAAGGGTACTCATTAGAAGATTATAAATAGGAAGACATTTCAGATTGCTAGAGGGAAAAGATAGAAAAAAACCTCAATCAGTATAAAATGAAGGGATAAAAAGAAAAGGAAAAAAATAAAGTATGGAAAATTAAAAGGATAAAAAGAAATAGTAAAATTAAGCCCACACATTCCAAAGATCACAGTGAAAAATGAAAGCCACCTAAATATTCTTTGATAACATATTTAAAGCAGCTGTATAAGCTTTGATAACATACTTGAAAATAAATGATACAGGAAGGATTTCAGAGATAAGCAAAATGCTAACTTGAGTGACTCCCAATAACTGCAGAATGTATGCTATTTTAAAGCACACATAGAACAGTTATAATAATTGACCATGTGCTGGGCCATAAAGTAGGTTTCAAATATCAAAGGATTGAAATCACACAGAGTATGTTCTCCAATAACAATTGTTGGAATCAATATATAAAGTGATCCTAGAAGATAATCTAGGAGAATGTCTTCATTACAGTCTGGTAGGGAAAGACTTCTTAAATAGGACACAAGAAGACTAATAAAAAAACAAGATTGATGAATTTGGTTATATTAAAATTAAGAGGACAACTTCTGGAAAGATGGTGCAATAAGGAGTGACAGAACTCACTCCTCTACTAAAAACACCTGAGAACAGGCAGAAACTCAAACGCAGCTGTTCTAGGGCTTGGGAGACCAGAATAGGACTGTACAACATATAGAGAAGAACTGGATGGAGAAATTGTGAGTTGCTCAGTTGTAGCTCCCTGCACCCTTCTACTCTACAAACCAGTAGCTTCTCGTCAGCTGGGTTCTTGCCTGGTGTACTGCTATAGCCTGGGAGAGTCAGGGAAGCCATAAACTCCTGGAAACAGGAGGATGTGCCACAGTTCTGATGCAAAAGTTGGACAACAGAATTGGACCTCGGGGTCCTTCAGCCTTGCCTCTTTCTGCACAGGCACCCACGGTACCATTGTTGCCACAAATAGAGAAATTTCTGTGAATGACGTGTTTGGTTATGGTTTCCAGTGCTGATCCCTCATCTTCAAAACCAGTAGGTTCTGGTTGGCCTGGTTCTTGCCTGGTGGACTGCTGTATGTTGGGAAAGTCAGGGAAGCCCTCCTACATGGGAACAGAGGGGAACATGGCACAATTCTGATCCACCTGTTAGCTGCTGAAATTGGTCTTCTGGGTCCTGTAGTCTTGGTCCATTCTGGACAGGTGTTTGCAGCACCCATGGTATCATTGTTTCTACCCACCTCAAAAACAGAGAGGGTAGAGGGCTAAAAAATGACTTGCAGTTGTAGGGATGCAGGGAATAGGTTATCAAAGATAGCCATCTGCTGGGCAGGCTGGGAACATGCAGTCTTAGGAAGCTGTTTTCCGGACCCTCTCTCCAGGGCCCTTTAGAACTGGACTGTACTCCCTGCATGGGACCTGGGCCCTGTTTTGACTGGAAAATACTGGCAAACCAAGTGCCAAAGAACAGCCTTAACATGAACCCAAGCAACCACAAAATCTTAGAAAAGAGAGAAAATGACCTTCTGAATAATTTGTCAAGATAATCAGATGCTCAGATACCAGCAAAAAATTACAAAACATACTGAGAAACAAGGAGATATGGCCCAGCCAAAGGAACAAATTAAAAAGTCAGTGGAAATAATAGAATTTCAAATTAATTAAAAATGGTCAAACAAATCTCCTAAATCAATTCAAGAAGATGGCCAAAGAGACAAAATATATTAAGACATTGGGTGATCCTAAAGAATAATTTATAAACATACAAAGAAAAATAACAGATCTTATGGGAATGAAAGACACAATAGATAACATTAAAAATACATTGGAGACACACAACGGCAGATTTGAAGAGGCAGAAGAAGGGAGATCAGTAAGCTAGGAGACAGAGCATCCAAATTCCAACAGACAAAAGAAAAGTTGGAGAAAAGAATGGAAAAATTTGAGCATGGTGTCAGGGAAATGAGTAACAACATGAAATGCACAAACATATGCATCATGGGTGTCCCAAAACAAAAGAGAAGGGAAAAAGGGCTAAAAAAAGAGTACTTGAGGAAATGGTTGCCAAAAATTTTGCTACTTTATAAAAGACATAAATATGCAAATCCAAGAAGCATAACATACTCCTAACAGAATAAACCCTAATAGACCAGCTTTGAGACATATACTAACTGGAATGTAAAATGCCAGAGATAAGGAGTATTCTTAAAAGCAGCAAGAGAAAATTGATCTGTCACTTACAAGGGAACTGCGGTAAAATTAAGTTCCAATTTCTCATCAGAAATCATGTCAGCAAGAAGGCAGTGGTATAGTGTATTTAAGGTAATGAAAGAAAATTGCCAGCCAAGAATTCTTTATCTGGAGAACTGTCCTTCAGAAATAAGGGGGAATTTAAAATATTCCCAAATAAACAGAACCTTCGAGAGTTGGTCAACAGGAGACCCACCCTACAAGAAAAATACTAATGGGAGTTCTGAAGGTTGAAAAGAGAAGACAGGAGAGAGTGGCTTGAAAGAGAGTATAGAAATGATCATTATCAGTAAAGGTAACTGAAAAGATTAAAAGAAAGACAAAAATAAAGATATGCCATGTAAAAGCCCAGGATAAAATAATTGAAGTAAATACTGCCTTTACAGTAACAGTAATGAATGTTAATGGATTAAACTCTCCAATCAAAATACAAAGATTGACAGAATGGTTAAAAAAAAAAAGGCTCATCTATACGCTGTCTGCAAGAGCCTCAACATAAACTCAAAGATACAAATAGATTAAAAATGAAAGGGTAGAAAAAGATATTCCATGCAAACAGAAGCCAAAAAAGAGCTGAGGTACCTATACTAATATAAGAGAAAAATGGTCTTTAATTACAAAAATGAGAGACAAGGAAGGACATTATTTATTAATAAAAGGGGCAATCCACCAAGAAGAAATGACCATCATAAATATTTATTCACCTAACCAGGGGGCCCCTAAATACACGAGAGAAACATTGCCAAAACTGGAGGTAGAAATAATAGTAAGAAACTTCAAAACACCAACTCAAAAATAGATAGAACATGCAGGCAGTGGATCAGTAAGAAACAGAGAACTTGGATAAATGATAAATGAACTAGACCTAACATTTAAGAACATTACATCTCCCAAACAGCAAGATATGCATTCTTCTCAAGTGTCCATGGATCATTCTCAAGGTCTAATCACATGTTAGGCCACAAAACACTGCTCAGTAAATTTTAAAAGATTGAAATTATACAAAGCACCTTCTGTGACCATAATAGGATGAAGCTGTATATCAATAACAGATGGCAAATTTGCCAATATGTGGAGGGTAAACAACATGCTTTTTTTTTTTGGCATGAGCAGGCCTTGGGAAGTGAACCGGGTCTCTGGCATGGCAGGTGAGAATTCTGCCTGCTGAACCAGCATGGCCTGCCCACAGCACACTTTTAAACAATGAATGGGTCAAAGAAGAAATTGCAAAAGAAATTAGTAAATATTCAAGTGAGAACACACATGTCAAAATTTATGAGATGCATTGAATGCAGTTCTGTGGAGAAAATATATAGCTCCAAATCCCTAAATTAAAAAGGGAATAAGAGCTAAAGTGAAGGACCTAATTAGCCCTTGGAGGAACTAGGAAAATAACCTCAAACTAATACCAAAGCAAGTAGAAGAAAAGAAATAACAAAGATTAGAGTGGAAATAAATGAAATAGAGAACGAAGAAGAATAGAGAGAATCAGTAAAACCAAAAGTTTGTTCTTTGAGAGGATCAGTAAAATTGGCAAACCCATAGCTAAACTGACAAAGGAAAAAAGAAGACACAAACAAAATAAAAAATGAGAGTGGTGCGTTTCTGACCCCACAGAAATAAGGTAGATCAAAAGAGAATGAACAATTATATGCCAACAAGTTAGAAACCCAGATGAAATGGAAGGTCAACTTCCTGAAAATGCTTGAGTATATTATTTATAGAAGAAACTGAAGACCTCAGCAGACCAGTTACAAGTAAAAAGATTTAATATATCATCACAAACCTTCCAACAAAGAAAAGTCCAGGATCAGATGGCTTCACAGGTGAATTCTACCAAGCATTCAAGAAACAGTTAGTACCATTCCTGCCCAAACTCATCCAGAAAACAGGGAGCTCATTCTGTGAAGCTAACATCACCCTAATACCAAGCCAGATAAAGACACTACAAGAAAACAAAATTACAGACCAGATTTTCTAATGAATATAGATGTAAAGATTCTCAACTGAGTATTTACATATAGAATCAAAAGCACAATAAAAGAGTCATACACCATGATCAAGAATACGAGGATGGTTCAAAACAAAAATTATTCAGTGTAATAGACCACATTAAGAAACTGAAGAGTGGGCGGGCCGCGGTGGCTCAGCGGGCAAAGTGCTTGCCTGCTATGCCGGAGGACCTCGGTTCGATTCCCGGCCCCAGCCCATGTAACAAAAACGGAGAAACAGAATACAATAAAAACAAGAAAATGTTTAAAAATGTTTCCCTTTCTTCCTTCCTTCCTTCCTTCTATCCTTCCTTCCTTCTCTCTGTCTTTCCTTTAAAAAAAAAAAAAAAAAAAAAAAAAAAAAAAAAAGAAACTGAAGAGGAAGACCGGGGCCAGGATGGTGGCTTAGTGAGGTGTGGGATTTAATTCGTCCTCCAGAGCATCTACTAAATAGCCAGGAACAGTATAGAACAACTGCTGGGGCCATGTCAGTGACCAGACACACAGAGTACCCCAGTTTGGACTGGGTGGACTGGCTGCCTGCCCCCCCAGAACTGTGAGTTTCCCAAGCTGTGGCTGCTGGCACCCCTCCCCCACAGGCTGCTTCCCAGAGGGGAAAGGAAAGGGACTATACCAGGAGCAGGGGCTGAGTGCAACTAAGCTTCAATTGTGGAATTAATTCACAAATTCTGACTACTAAAAATAGGCTCCCAGCTTAGCTGAACCTGGTCAAAGCGGAGGTTGATGATATTTGCCCTGGCACTGAGGGGACAGGGCTGATGGAAAAATAAAAAGAGAGATAGAGGTTTTTTGGATTGGATAGCGCATGATACTTGGAAGGACCCTGAAAGGAGGGGCCATATAGGATCTGAAGGTACACAAAGCAGCATACCAACTTATGCTCTTGATTGGCAGATCTGAGGAACGGGGGTCCTGCGCTGAGAAGGATTTTTCTCTTTATTTTTTGTGGCTGTTTCTACAAAGGCTTGACTGCCTTTGGATACAGCCGCAGGGCTTCATAAGCTGCAACTGCCCCAGGCATAGGTAGAAACCAGCTTGTTTGAGAGCTTGTCTGGAGCCTGTGCCTTCCCCAGGGGAGAGGTGGGGCCTAGCCCAGGTGGATTCCCTCCCTCAAGGAATTCAGACCCGAGGGCTTGGAAATTTGAAGTGATTAAAACCAGCCTACAACCTCTCCTCTGTCTCCACCATGCCCCCAGCAGGGAGAGTCTGCCAAAGTTAAAGGTACTGCATCACTTCATGCTGGTGGGACCCACAGGCAGACAAGTGTCACATACTGGGCAGGATAGGAAAAACACAGAGTCCAGAGACTTCACAGGAAAGTCTTTCAACCTACTTGGTCTCACCCTCAGGGAAAACTGATGCAGGTGACTCTTTCCCCCATTCAGAAGGCCAGTTTGTTCTGGGAAAATCTGCTGAAGTCTATAATACCTAAGCAGACTCTCCTAAGGGTGGTGGTGGGGGGAAATACATCATACAGGCAGGGGAAGAAACAAGAAAACAAGAACTGAAAAATACTGAACTGTTAAACAAAACCTAAGCTGGTGGTCCAGAATAAGCTGAACTGAATGTCAAAGAACAGATAGACAACAAAGTCATCCAGCAAGAAAATTCTAGGTAAAAGAAGTGAAAACAGTCTCCAGAACGAACTAAATGAGGTAACTAAATGCCTAGACGCCAGCAAAAAAAAAAAAAAACCAAATCACACTAGGAAAATTGAAGATATGTTCCAAAGGTGTAAACCAACAATTAAAGTGAGATGCAGGAGTTGAAAGACTTAATTCAGAATGTTTGAACAGACATGAAAAACCTCATCAAAAATCAAATCAGTGAATTGAGGGAGGATATAAAGAAGGCAAGGAATAAACAAAAAAGATATGGTCCAAAGGAGCAAACCAACAATTAAAATGAGATGCAGGAGTTGAAGGACTTAATTCAGAATGTTTGAACAGACATGGAAAACCTCATCAAAAATTGGATCAGTGACTTGAGGGAGGATATAAAGAAGGCAAGGAATAAACAAAGAAGAAATTAAAAGTCTGGAAAAACAAATCGCAGAACTTAATGGGAATGAAAGGCACAGTAGAAGAGATGAAAAAAACAATGGAAATCTACAATGTCAGATTTCAAGAGGCAGAAGATAGGATTAGTGAACTGGAGGATGGAACATCTGAAATCCAACAAGCAAAAGAAAATATAAAGAAAAGGATGGAAAAATATGAGCAGCAGAGACTCAGGGAATTGAATGACAACATGAAGTGCACAAGTATACATGCTGTGGGTGTCCCAGAAGGAGAAGAGAAGGGAAAAGGGAAATGGAGGAAAATATCACTGAAAATTTCCCAACTCTTACAAAAGACTTATTGCAGATCCAGGAAGTGCAGCATACCCCAAACAGAACAGATCCAAATAGACGTACTCCACGACACTTACTAATCAGAGTGTCAGATGTCAAAGAGAAAGAGAGAATCTTTTTTTTTTTTTTCAGCCTCAAATTGAAAATTTTATTTTGAGGGTGTCGAGTATAAAAAGTATGCTTTGACATATGCATATAAAAAGACATGCTAAGGGAAATTGGTAATAAAAAGCACAAGAGCTGAAAGAAAATTATAGACTTAAATTTTTCTTTCAAAGCAAATTCTAGTTATTCAAAGGGAGAAAAACAGACTTTCAATTTCGGTCTGAGAATAAAAGGAGAGAGACAGGATACAGATCAAATACAGTCCCCCATTAGAGGACTATGCATTTAACAGATTTTAATCCACATGAATTATCAAGTTTCCTCTGTGAAACCTGGACTTCTATGATACTCTTTAGTAGACTATTTCAAAATTCTAGAGGGGATGCCTACAAAGTAATGTTAGACATGATTTAAAACTTCCAGAATTCCAAAACTAAATGTAAAGGTTTGAAGAGAATCTTTTTTTTTTTTTTTTTTTTACAAATTTATAAATTTATTTAGAAAAGTTCTGACAATCCCCAGTAGAAGAAAGGGTATTGAGAAACAGATACAAACACCATTGGTGGGAATGTGAATTTGTGCAACATATTTGAGGCCAATTATGTAATATCTATTTTAAAAAGAAGTATGATAACCTAAATGTGCATCACTAAGGAATATCTGGTTAAAGGATACTAATACAAATATTGGAATGCTATGCCAGAAAAACAGAATCTTGAAAGCAGCAAGAGAAAATCAATCCCTCACATGCAAGGGAAACCAAATAAGACTCTCCGTAGATTTCTCAGCAGAAACCATGGAGGTAAGAAGACAGTGGGATGATATATTTAAATTACTAAAAGAGGAAAACTGTCAACCAAGAATTCTATATCCAGCAAAACTGTCCTTCAAAAATGAGGGGGAAATTAAAGCATTTTCAGACAAAATATCACTGAGAGCATTTGTGACCAAGAGACTGGCTCTGCAAGAAATACTAAAGGCAGCACTGGAGGCAGATACGAAAAGACAAGAGAGAGAGGTCCGGAGAAGAGTGTAGAAATGAAGATGATCAGTAAAGGTAAAAAGAAGAAAAATGAGATATGACTTACATAAAATCCAAAAGGCAAAATAGTAGAAGGAAGTACTACCCGTACAGTAATAACACTAAATGTTAATGGATTAAACTCCCCAATCAAAAGACATAGACTGGCAGAATGGATTAAAAAACAGGACCCTTCTATATGCTGTCTACAGGAAACACATCTTAGACCCAAAGATAAACATAGGTTGAAAGTGAAAGGTTGGTGAAAGATATTTCATGCAAATAACAATTAGAAAAGAGCAGGAGTAGCTATACTAATAGTCAGCAAATTAAACTTCAAATGTAAAACAGTTAAAAGAGACAAAGAAAGACACTATGTATTAATAAAAAGGACAATTTAACAAGAAGACATAACAGTCATAAATATTTATGCACTGAGCCAGAATGCTCCAAAATACATGAGGCAAACACTGAAAAGAGAAATAAGACATCTACCATAATAGTTGGAGACTTCAATTCCCCACTCTCATCAGTGTATGGAACATCTAAACAGAGGATCAGTAAAGAAACAGAATTTGAATAATACAAAAAGTGAGTTAGACTTAACAGACATTTATAGGACATTATACCCCACAACAGCAGGATACAACTTTTTCTCAAGTGCTCATGGATCATTCTCAAGGATAGACCATATGCTGGGTCACAAAGCAAGTCTCAATAAATTTAAAAAGCTTGAAATCATACAAAACACTTTCTCAGATCATAAAGGAATGAAGTTGGAAATCAATAATAGGCAGAGTGCCAGAAAATTCACAAATATGTGGAGGCTCAACAACGCACTCTTAACCAGTGGGTCATGGAAGAATTTACGAGAGAAATCAATAAATATCTCGAGGCAAATGAGAATGAAAACACAGCGTATCAAAATTTATGGGATGCAGCAAAGGCAGTGCTAAGAGGAAAATTTATTGCCCTAAATGCCTATATCAAAGAAGAATAAAGGGCAAAAATCGAGAAATTAACTGTCTGCTTGGAAGAACTAGAGAAAGAACAGCAAACTAACCCCAAGCAAGCAAATAGAGAGAAATAATGAAGATTAGAGCAGAAATAAATGAAATTGAAAATCTGATAACAATCGAGAAAATCAACAAAACCAGTAGTTGGTTCTATGAGTAAATCGATACGGTTGATAGACCCTTAGTGAGGTTGACAAAAGAAGAGAAAGGATGCAAATAAATAAAATCAGAAATGGAAGAGGAGACATAACCACTGACCCCACAGAAATAAAGTAAGTAATGAGAGGATATTATGAAGAACTTTATGCTAATAAATTCAACAACGTAGATGAAATGGACAACTTTCTAGAAAGGCATGAGCAACCACCTTTGACTCAAGAAGAAATAGATGACCTCAACAAACCAATCAGAAGTAAAGAAATTGAATCAGTCATTAAGAAGCTCCTCAAAAAGAAAAGTCCAAGACCAGATGGCGTCACATGTGAATTCTATGAAACATTCCAAAAAGAATTAGTACCAATTCTGCTCAAACTCTTAAAAAAAATTGAGGGTGAGGGGGAAGCTACCTAACTCATTCTATGAAGTCAACATCACCCTCATACCAAAGCTATACAAAGATATTACAAAAAAAGAAAACTACAGACCAATCTCTCTAATGATATAGATGCAAAAATCCTCAACAAAATTCTTGCAAATTGAATCCATCAGCACATTAAAAGAATTATACACCATGAGTAGGATTTATCCCAGGTATGCAAGGATGGTTCAACATAAGAAAATCAATTAATGTAATACACCATGTCAACAAATCAAACAGAAAAACCACATGATCACCTTGATTGAACAAATGCAGAAAAGGCATTTGACAAAATTCAACATCCTTTCCTGTTGAAAACACTTCGAAGAATAGGAATAGAAGGGAAGTTCCTCAACATGATAAAGGGAATATATGCAAAACCCACAGCTAATATCATCCTCAATGGGGAAAAGCTGAAAACTTTCCCCCTAATATCAGGAACAAGACAAGGATGTCCACTATCACCACTGTTATTCAACATTACCTTGGAAGTCTTAGCCAGAGCAATTAGACAAGAAAAAGAAATACAAGGCATCAAAACTGGAAAGGAAGCAGTACAACTCTCATTGTTTGCAGATGATACAATACTATATGTCAAAAACCCTGAACAACATACAGCAAAACTACTAGAGCTACCAAATGAGTACAGCAGAATGACAGGTTACAAGATCAACACTCAAAATCTGTAGTGTTTTTATACGCTAATAATGAACAATCTGAGGGGGAAATCAAGAAAAAAATTCCATTTACATTTGCAACCAAAAGAATAAAATATTTAGGAATAAATTTAATTAAAGAGACAAAAGACCTATACAAAGAAAACTACAAGAAATTGTTAAAAGAAATCACAGAAGACCTAAACAGATGGAAGGGCATGCCATGTTCATGGACTGGAAGACTAAATATAGTTCAGATGTTAGTTCTACCTAAATTGATTTACAGATTCAATGCAATACCAATGAAAATCCCAAAAACTTACTTTTCAGAAATAGAAAAACCAATAACCAAATTTATCTGGAAGGGCAGGGTGCCCCGAATAGCTAAAAGTATGCTGAGGAAAAAAAAAAAAGAAGTTGAAGGTCTTACGCTACCTGACTTGAAGGCATATTATGAAGCTACAGTGGTCAAAACAGCATGGTACTGGCATAAAGACAGATATACTCACCAATGGAATAGAATGGAGTGTTCAGATATAGACCCTCTCATCTATGGATAATTGATGTTTGATAAGGTTGTCAAGCCAACTAACCTTGTACAGAACAGTCTCTTCAATAAATGATGCCTAGAGAACTGGATACCCACATGCAAATATATATCACAATAAAAGTATTGAAAAATAAAAATACAACTTACTAGTAGTAAACACCAAGATAAAATACAGCTCATTCTTTTTCTAAAAAATATTTTTATGAAAAAGCTATATATACATACAGTGCAACCATATTATTCAATCAGGGGCTCACAATTTCATCACATAGTTGTATATTCTTCACCATGATCATTTTTACAACATTTGCATCACTCCAGAAAAAGAAGTAAAAAGAAAAAAGAACTCATACATCCTTCTCATTGACCAACAGTATGTCATGCTACCCAATTATTACCCTTTATCTCTCCCTGTTTATTTATTTATTCTCCTTATTTTTTTAAAATTCATTTGTCCATATCCTGAATAGAAGGAGCATCAGACAAAAGGTTTTCACAATCAGAGTCACATCATAAAAGCTATATACTTATACAGTCCTCTTCAGGAATCGAGGCTACTGGAACATAGTTCATCAGTTTCAGATACTTCGTTCTACCTATTCCAATCCACTATAAACTAAAAAAGGATATCTATATAATGCATAAGAATAACCTCCAGGATAACCTCTTGACTCTTTGAAATTTCTCAGCCACTGGAACTTTATATCTTTTCTGTCTTCCCCCTTTTGGTCAAGAAGACTTTCTCATTCCCAAGATGTCAGGTCCTCACTCATTTCTGGGAGTTAGGTCTCAGGTTGCCAGGGAGGTTTATATCCCTGAGAGTCATGTCCTACATAGGACGTAGGGCAGTGAGTTTACTTGTCAAGTTGACTTTGAGAGAGAGGCCACATCTGAGCAACAAAAGAGGTCTCTGGGTGTGACGGTTAGTCATAATTATAAATAGGCTTTGCTTCTCCTTTGTAAGAATAAGCTTCATCGGGGCAAGCCTTAAGATTGAGGACTTGGCTTATTGAATTGGTTGTCTCCATTGCTAGTGAGAATATCAGGAATTCCCCAGATGGGGAAGTTGAATATTTCCTCCTTTCTCCCCAGTTCCCCAAGGTTACTTTGCAAATACTTTTTTATTGTCTGCCTAAATACTTGGGATATATCAGGGTATCACATTACCTGTACAGACCAACAAGATTTCATGCCCTGTTCAAGATTCTGTGTAATTATGGTGTTCAAGTAAACTGACCATACAAGTTAAATTAATGTGCTGCCCAAAATATAAGTTTTGCACCAAAATAAACATCTCTCCCTTTGGTCTCACACAGAGGTTGAAATTTGAAAATCTGAGCCATATCATCCTTTATCCACTATTCTGATTTGCTGTGATCCTATCCACATCAACTTCATTCATATCTTTATACAAAGTCTGATTACTTTTCCAAGTTTTTTTTTTTTAACAGTTGCTAAATAGGGTAATGCTGACTTTCACGGCTTCAGTGCTGTAACTCTTGAGTCTCCAGTGTCATATAAATACCCAAAGTTTCTGGGAGCGACCAGATTATATACAAACAGCTCAGTATCTCATAATTTAGAAATCTCAGTTACACCTCCTAAATATATGTGACTGCTGTAAGAGCTTACAATCTAGGACCCTTTACAATAGGGCCCAACCTGATAACCCATACTCTCGACTTTAATTCTTTGAGTTTGTATATTATTGTATAAGCTAGGGGTCTCTAGAGAACCAGAATCAACAGCAGATATGTGTAAATATAAAATTTATAAAAGTGTCTCATGTAACTGTGGGGATGTAAGAGCCCAGGGTCTGGCTGGGCAGCTGTGGGGATGTAATAGTCCAAGATCTGTAGGGCAGGCCAAGATCTGTAGGGCAGGCCAAGATCTGTAGGGCAGGCCAAGATCTGTAGGGCAGGTCGTGTGCTGGCAGCTCCAATGAATGTCTTCAGCGAACTGTCAGGAGAGGCTGGCTGGCTGAAGCAGGAGTGATTGTCTCTTCCAAATCCTCCTTAAAAGCCCTCTGGTGATTAGGTTAATCATCACTCATTGCAGCAGACACTCCCCTTAGCTGTTTGCAGATGCAGTCAGCTGTGGATGCAGCCAACGTGGTTAGATTTAAGTCCCCGAAATGTCTTCACAGCAGCAGACAGGCCAACACTTGCCCAACCAGACAATCAGGCACCACCACCTGGTGAAGTTGACACATGAACCTGACCATCACTATTATTGTCCATATAAGTGAAGCATGATAATATTTGTCTTTTTGTTTCTGACATTTCAGTCAGCATACTGTCCTTAAGGTTCATTTACCTAGTTGCATACCTCACAACTTCACTCCTTCTTGCAGTCCTTAGTAGTTGTTGTATGGAAATGCCACAGTTCCCCATTTCATCCTTCAGTGGTTGTACCCTTAGGCCACCTCCATCCATTGCAAATCACAAATTCTGCTATCATAAACGCTGGTGGAAACATTGGTGTGAAAATGTCTATTTGAGTCCCCATTCCTCATTCCTCCAGGTGTATACCTAGCAATGGGGTTTCAGGATCATAAGCAATCCCACCCCTAGCCTCCTGTGTAACCACCACAGTACCTACTGGGGGGCCTACACCTCTCAACTTTCTTACCAACAGTGCATAGGTACATCTCTTTCTCCACATTTTCTCTAGTACTTGTTTCTCTCTATTCATTTTTAAATAGTTTATTTGTACATCAACAGTCCAACCTAAGTAAAAAGACATGCCTTTGCCACCATAATGTATATAAGACATTTCCTTTTCTTTCACAAAGAATCCATACCTCTCCCCCATGTCCCCTTGTTGACATTCAGTGGAAGCATATTACAATGTTACTGTTGACTGTAGACCCTAGGTTACTTTGTAATTTTTCCTGTATACTTCAGTCAGGTAGTATTGTGCTATCCATTTCTGAATTTTTATAATCAGTCCTGTTATACAAATCTGTATTCCTTCAGCACCAAATGTCCAATCTTGACCTTCTTTCTTTCTCTTGATAACCTATATTCTTTTTTTTCCCCAATTTTCAAAAAATTTTTTATTCATTAAACAACATACAAACACATACATTCTTAATATACATACATTCTATACATGGTGTACAATCAGTGGCTCACAGTGTCATCACATAATTGTATATTCGTCACCATGATCATTTCTTACCAGAAGAAAGAAATAAAAAGAAAAAAGAAAAACTCATATATACCATACCCCTTACCCCTCCCTCTCATTGACTACTAGTATTTCCATTTACCTATATATATATATGTATATATATAGTAGATGGTACCCAATATATATATCTATATATATAGTTTATATATATATATATATAAATATATATAGACAATATATATATATATGGAAATATAGTTGTTTTTTTTTTTTTATTTGGGTGGGCATCGGGAATGAACCCGATGGCAGGCAAGAACTCTGCCTGCTGAGTCACCATGGCCCACCCTATTTTTTTTAATTTTAACATTTGTTTCCCCTATTATTAATTATTTATTTATTTTTAATCCATATGTTTTACTCATCTGTCTATACTGTAGATAAAAGGAGCATCAGACACAAGATTTTCACAATCACACAATCACATTACAAAAGCTATATCATTATACAATCATCTTTAAGAAACATGGCTACTAGAACACAGCTCTACAGTTTCAGGCACTTCCCTCTAGCATCTCTAATACACTTTGAGCTAAAAAGGGGATATCTACATGATGCATAAGAATAGCCTCCAGGATACCCTCTCAACTCTGTTTGAAATCTCTTAGCCATTGACACTTAATTTTGTCACATTTTTCTCTTCCCTCTTTTGGTCAAGAAGGTTTTCTCAATCCCTTGATGCTGAGTCCCAGCTTATGCTAGGATTTCTGTCCCATGTTGCCAGGAAGGTTTACACCTCTCGAAGTCAGATCCCAAGTATAGAGGGGGAAGGTGGTGAGTTTACTTGCCATGTTGGCTGAGAGAGATTTAGGCCACATCTGAACAACAAAAGAGGTTCTCTGGCGGTAACTCTTAGTGATAACCTATATTCTTAATTTAACTCTCAGAGTTCACTTGTTAATATTAATTCATATTAGTGAGACCATATAGTATTTGTCCTTTTGTTTCTGGCTAATTTCATTCAGCATAATGTCTTCAAGGTTCATCAAGATGTTACATGCTTCATGACTTTATTCTGTCTTACAGCTGTATAGTAGTCCATTGTATGTATATACCACAGCTAATTTAGCCACTCATCCATTGATGGACATTTGGGCTGTTTCCGTTTCTTTTGGTAATCATAAATAGTGCTGCTGTAAACATCAATGTGCAAATGTCTGTTTGTGGCCTTGACTTCAGTTCCTCTGAATATATACCTGTTAATGGGATTGCTGGATGATATGGCTGTTCTGCACTTAGCTTCCTTAGGAACTGCCAAACTGCCTTCCAGAGAGGCGAAAACTCATTCTTAATAGAAACAAATTTTTAAAAGAATCAGAAATATCAACTAGAAATGTATGAAATACATGTCAATAAAATTGTAAAACATTACCAAATAACCTAAAAGAATCGAGAGACTTCTCAAACTGAAAGACTTGTCATTACCTAAGTGTTGCAGGTGGAGGGCTTTCTGTTTCTTGAGGTTTCAGTACCATTTACTGTAGAGAATCCTTAATTCTCTTCCACAGCACTGCTAAATACTGCTGCTTCTAACCCCTCCTTCTTCTCTCACATGTCCTGCATCCATTTGTGGACAGTAAACATGTATTACTTTGTAATTTTATCAGCATTTTTTATGCATTTATAAAGCAAATCTAAATTTTACTCTTCTTATTCTAGGATATGGTGGTACCAGAAGACGATAAAAAGTAGAAAGTTGAAGTCAAACTTCAGATGGAAGACTTCCGATTTTTCGTCACTTTCTCTTTAAAAAATGCTACCTGCTAACAGCTGGGGAAAGGGAATATCCAAAAGTCCTGTGGTGTTTTGTCCTGTATAGCTTTTTGTATTCCTGTTATTTGAGGCTAAAAGTTGATATATGACAAAATGCTTACATAGAGAATTCTCTTAGTGTAGAAGCATATGTATTTTACAGTTTTTGAAAGTAATAATTACTGTGGAATGCTAAAAATATTTAATTTCTAAAATCTGTGATGCCATAAAGTACTAAGAATGATTGCTTTCCATCAGTAGACACAGAATATGGAAAATTTCTACCTTAAGGTGGTTTTAGTTGATGCATTGATATCTCAAAGAAGCAATAGTTTTTGTAATTTGGTATTGTAGTATTTGGTATTTTCTGTTCTTCAAACATTTAAACCAATTTGGACTACTGATTTTGCTCTCTCATCACTTTGAGCTAAGGAGCTTTGACTCCTGTGATGGTGGTAGTGGATGGGTTTTGGTAAGTGACCCTTTGTAGTAGAAAATAAGCATTTAGAAAGTTGGGA
The DNA here is from genome assembly GCF_023851605.1 of Tamandua tetradactyla. Taxonomy (NCBI): domain Eukaryota; kingdom Metazoa; phylum Chordata; class Mammalia; order Pilosa; family Myrmecophagidae; genus Tamandua; species Tamandua tetradactyla. The sequence goes on from NC_135352.1 coordinate 13,729,031, forward strand.
ATGATTGTGTGCTGACAAAAATGCTTGAAATGCCCCCCCCCCCCCTTTTTTTGGTCATCTCAGTTCCTAAGAGATAAAGTTCAAATTCTTTACAAAGATCTTTTTAATAGCAAAAGCATGCAGTTCTTTGTGGAATTTCAAGTATCCTTGTAGCTGTCTATTTCAGTCTTACATCAAAATCACAGAATAAATAAAAAGTAAAGATTGTGGTTTGTCATTCTCATTTTTCCACCAGTGTTGACACAGTTGGTGTTATTTTTTTACTCTTTTCTTTTCCCCAAACTAAAGGGTTTCAGAAGTTCTGTCTCCCTTAAACAGTAATTTCTCATGGTTGTCATGCCTTAGCTACTAGTCATTTGGTAAGTATTTTCAAAAAATAGTTTAGAATAGTGTGGAAGCCCCTATTAAAACATTGCTTTAAAAAAAAAATCTAAGATTGGACCCTTAATCTTAAACAAGGGCTGTAATCTGAGCACATCATTCTTAAATTTTAGTGAGTAATTTGAAAACAAACCAACCACCTCCCTTTAGACTTGAAAATGTGAATTAGAATGTTGGTTATCAGGGGATGGGGTTGGGGTAGGGAATAGGAAATTAAGGTATAGAGTTTCTATTTGGGATGATGGAAAAGTTTTGGTAATGGGTGGCGGTGATGGTAGCACATCATTGTGAAGGTAAGTAACAGCACTAAATTATGCCTTTTTTAAAAATGTGGTCAAAGTCTATCCTTTCTTCATCTCAATAAAACTTGGTAGAAGTTTTAATTTATATTGCAGAGGAAGCACAGTTTTTCTTTTAGGTATGTTGGTCTAAATCCTTATCCCATTTCTCCTTAGTAGAAGAAGATGGAATATAAAGGAATCCAGTTTATTGCTTTTTCCTCCCATTTGCTTACTGTATTTTAGGTTTTAGTTATTTCTTACTGTGGTAGTTGATAATCTTGCAGTATGTTTTACTTGGGGAGCAAAATAAAAAAATTAGTTAATTTAAAGCTGCTTTAGATTGGGCCAGTGATAGTGATCTTCATATTAAACTGGATGTTCTTAAAATACTACACTCATATTTCTTTTTTTTTTTGAACACGTTATTGCTGGTCTTGGGAGCCTGAAGAAATGAATGAGTGAATATAAAGAGAATTGATTAAATTCATCATTTTCAGACTAATCTGGGAAGGCCTTGGGACCTTAGGAGTGTTCTTTGGGTCTTTCAGAGGCTTCCAGGATCAAAGAGAGGGAAAGCGGCCAAGTGTCTAGGGCCAAGCTTTCCCCCCACCTCCTACTCGAGCATTCCTTTTATCTGTTAATATATTCACGTTTTTGTCATTTATAGAAAAGATTCTAAATCTTCCTTTATCACTTCCCCAAATATGAGACTCTCCGAGATTAAAAGACTCTACGTTTATGTCCCATTAGGGGGTTGTTGACTCAAGATAAGGGTTGCTTCTGAGAGGGAGTGGGGATTTGGTTTGCCTTATTGGGAAGGTATAAAAGGAGAAAAGAGAGGTGGAAGGGAGCTGAAGAGACAAGCTTTGCAATTTTACTCGTGAGGGTTCAGCAGAATATTTTGGATGTTAGGATAATATTTCCGGTATTTTAACCAATTAAAACTTTTTCTGTAGTTTCCAGCAGGCTTCTTTGAAGCTCCTTGATTGCTTCCGTTCTGACCCCTATCCTCCAAAACTGGCTTAAATTTATCTATCATTCTTCTTTAACACTTTGTGCACTACATTTATTATTGCCCTTCAGTTCATTGCATTGTAGTTATCTTTACTGCTTTCAGTTTTGTCAGTGTTTACCTCATGTATTTTGGGCACCATGGTTGGGTGCATAAATATTTATGATTGTTATAACTTCCTGGTGGATTGCCTCTTTTATTAATATGTAGTGTCCTTCTTTGTCTCTTTTGCAGTTAAAGTGTATTTTATTCGATATTAGTATAGCTATTCCAGCTCTGTTTTGGTTACTATTTGCATGGAATATCTTTTTGTAACCTCTCACTTTAAACTTATTTATGTCTTTGGGTCTAAGATTAACAACATAAATGCTTATAAACAACCTGTAGCTGGTTCATACTTTTTAAATCCATTCTGCCAATCTGTGTCTTTTGATTGGGATGTTTAATTCATTAACATTCAGTGTTATTACTGTTAAGGCAGAACTTAATTCAGCCATTATTACTGTTAAGGCAGAACTTAATTCAGCCATTTTGTCCTTTGGTTTTTAAATGTCATGTCTTTTTTATTTTTACTGTTTGTATTAGTTAGGGTTCTCTAGAGAAACAGAATCAACAGGGAACACTTGTAAATATAAAATTTATAAGTGTCTCACGTGACCACAGGAATGCAGAGTCCAAAATCCGCACGGCAGGCTGTGAAACTGACGACTCTGATGGAGGCTCTGAATGAACTCCACAGGAGAGGCTCGCCAGCCGAAGCAGGAATGGAACCTGTCTCCTGAGTCCTCCTTAAAAGGATTAGATTAAGCATCACTCATTGTAGAAGACACCCCCTTTGGCTGATTACAAATGGAATCAGCTGTGGATGCAGCTGACATGATCATGATCTAATTCTATGAAATGTCCTCATTGTAACAGACAGCCCAGCACTTGCCCAACTAGATAAACAGGTACCACCACTTGGCCAAGTTGACACATGTCTCTGATCATGACACTGTCTTTTTTTTTAACCTTTTTAGTTCCCCTTACTGATAATCATCATTTCTTCACAATGATGGTTTCTACCCCAATCCACTCTTTCCTGTCTTCCTTTCAACTTAAGCAATTCCTTTTAATATTTCTTCTAGGCAGGTCTCTTGCTGATGAACTCTCACAGCTTCTGTTTTATCTGTGAATATTTTTAACTCTCATTTAAAAGAAATTTTTATTGTGAAATATATATACAAAGAAAAGAAAGAAAAAGCAATAATTTCAAAATACAATTTATCAGATAGCTACAGAACAAATTTTAGAGCTTATTATAGGTTACCATTCTACTATTTCATAATTTTTCTTCTAGCAGCTCTAAAACACTGGAGGCTAGGAGAAATATCAATATAGTGATTCAGCAGTCATACTCATTTGCTAAATCCTATTTTCTCTGTTATAAGTCCTTCTCCTTTGATCCTTCTCCCAATCTATAGGAATCTTTAGGCAATGCCCATTCTGACATTTTCATGTTGAGAAAGGGTGTCGACACTAAAGGATAGGGGGATGTAATTAGCTGATAAACTTGGAGAGGCTGGTTCCTCTAGGTTTCAAGATTTATCTGACCTACAAACCATCTGGAAATTATAGTTGCTAAGAAAGCAAATTTAGTGCATAAAACTTTAATAGAGTCTCAGTATCAGTCGAGTTCTTTAGCATTAATGGAAGTGATTTGGTTGGGGTTTAGCAAATGATGGCAATTAGCACTATCTAACTAAAGCTTGCATAAGAGCAACCTCCAGAATAGCAATTTGACTCTATTTGATCTCTCTTAGCCACTGATGCCTTAGTTTAATACACTCCTTTTCTTCCTTTTGGTCAGGAAAGTATTGTCAATCCCATGGTGCGAGGGCCAGACTAATCTCTGGGAGTCATGTCCCACATTGTCAGGGAAACTTTCATCCCTGCATGTCATGTCCCATGTAGGGGGTAGGGGGGTGGGTAATGATTTTCCTTGCAGAGTTGGACTTACAGAGAAAGAGGCTAAATCCGAGCAAGAAAAGAGGTTTCCTGGAAGCAACTCTTAGGCTTCACTATAGGTAGTCTTATTTTCTCTGCTACAGAACTAAGTTTCCTAAGGGGAAGCCTTGAAATCAAAGCCTTGGCCTATTTTTTGCTTAGTCCCCAATGATTGAGAGAGTACCCGGGGTTTCCAAGATGGGAAAGTTAATAGTTACATTTTTTTTTTCTCCTTCAGACCCTCAAGGGACTCCACCAATACTTTTTAATTATCAGCCCACCATAGTCTGAGATGTTTCTGGTTATTACATTAGCTAAAGATAATTACAAGGCCTTGTTCTTGTTCTGAACTCTAGGACTTTCGGTTGTTTAAGTGAGCTATCCAGCCAGGTTAAGTTAGGTTGTGTGTTGCAGAAAATTTAGGTTCTAGACATAATAAATCTCTCTGTCTTTGATCTCATACCGTAGGTGAAGGCCTAGAGTACTGTCATCTTTTACCTTGTGTTCTGATTTACTTTAGTCAGAACCAGATTGGCTTTGTCTTCATCTCTAATTGAGGCCTGCTTTCTTTTTCATTTATTTTAACTGTTACTGTATGTACTTATGTTAACCTTCAGGGCTACAGCACTCCATTTCTGAGTCTTCTAGGTGTCACAGAGTTCCTCAGAGGTTACTGAAAGCGACCTTGGCATATTTATTCTTTTGTTTCTTGCTTATTTTGCACAAGTCATTGTCCCCAAGGTTTATGTAGTTCATTGCATGCCTCTCAGCATCCTTCGATTTTGTAGCTGCATCATATTCCATCATAAAAATGTATCACAGTTCACCATTTTGCTTCTCAGTCATTGTACCCTTCGACTCCCTTCATCTATTGGGTATCATGGATAATGTGCAAAATAAACCATGTCTTACAGTGTAACTAGGTTGTACTATCAACAGCACTTTCGATTTTAGACAGTTTTCATTGGTGCATAGAGACAAAGAACTGAAAACACAGCCTCACCAAATACCAAATCAAAACTACCCCTTATCACTTGGCCCATCCCCCGCAACCTCCCCAGTTAGTTGCCTCTGGTAGTGCTGTGATACTGTTGATGTCTCCTGTTAACTTTTGGTCATAGCATGCAATTTTAGTTCTCCCCCATATCCTTTTACTATTGACTCTGTTCAATATCAAACCTTTGAAATAGTTTATGTGAGAGCTTACTTATAATTGTAAATTTAATCAGTGGGATACATAACACTATACATCCCCTTTCAATCATGCTCTCCTTCAATATGGCAGTTTTACTTATAACCCCACTAATTAGTTCCTGTCAATTCTATCTGTTCCCTTGCATTTAAACTCAATCTCACTGTGTAGCCCTTCCTGTATCCCTAGTTTCTTTTTACCTCTAGGTTTGCTATATTCTGCAGTGCAACCTCTGAGATTACCTTTAATGGAGTGATAATAGCGAAATCATACAATGATTGTCTTTTGTGTCAGACTTTCTTTACTTAGCATTATGTTCTCAAGGTTCATCTACGTTGTCATATGCTTCAGGACCTCATTTCATCTTATTTCTGCTTAATACTCCATCTTATGTACATACCATATTCTTTTTATCCACTTGTCTCTTGATAGGCACTTGGATTGTTTCCACCTTTTTGCAACTGTGAATAGTGCCACTATGAACATTGGTATGTAATTGTTCGTGTCATTGCTTTCAGCTCTTCTGGGTATATACAGAGTAATAGGGCAACTCAATATTTAGTTTTCTGAGGAATTGCCAGACCATTTTTCGCAGTGGCTACACCATTATACATTCCCACCAACAGTAAATAAGTGTTCCAATTTTTCCACATCCTCTCCAACATGTGTAGTTTTCTGTTTGTTTAATAGCAGCCATTCTTATAGGTGTAAGGTACTATCTTATTGTTGTCTTGATTTACATTTCCCTTATAGCTAATGAAAATGAGCATCTTTTTATGTGCTTTTTAGCTAATTGTATTTGCTCTTCAGAAAAGTATCTATTCATATCCTCTGCCCATTTTGTAATTGGATTGTTCTTTGTTGTTGAGCTGTATAATTTCTTCATGTATGCAGGATATCAAACCTTTATCCAATATGTGGTTTCCAAATATTTTCTCCCATTGAGTCAGTTGCTTCTTCGCCATTTTGACAAAGTCCTTTGAGGCCCACAAGTTCTTGAAATTAAGAAGCTCCCATTTGTCTATTTTTTTTTTCCTCTGCTTATGCTTTAGGTGCAAAGTTTAAGAAGCTACCTCCTGTGACTAGATCTTGAAGATGTTTCCCTGCATTTTCTTCTAGAAGTTTTATGGTACTGTCTCTTACATTTAGGTCTCTAATCCATATATATATATTTTTGGGGAGAGGGGTGCATGGTCTGGGAATCAAGCCCAGGTCTGAAGGCAAGCATTCTACCACTGAACCACCCGAGCACTCTCTGTAATCCATTTTGAATTAATTTTTGTATAAGGTGTAAGGTAGTGGTCCTCTTTCATTTTTTTAGCTATTGAAATCCAGTTCTCCCATGGCCATTTATTAAAAAAATATTCTGTTGTAGTTCAGTGGATTTGGGGATGTTATTGAAGATCAATCGTCCATAGATTTAATGATCTATCTCTGCACTCGTATTGATTCCATTGGTCAATATGTCTATCTTTGTGGCAGTACCATGCTGTTTTGACTGCTGTAGCTTTATAGTAAGCTCTAAAGTCAGGAAGTATTAATCTTCCCACTTAACACTTCTTTTAAAGATATTTTTAGTTATTCTGGATCTCTTCCTTTCTAAATAAATTTGATAACTAGCTTTTCCAAGTCTCCACAGTAGGTTGTTGGATTTTGATTGGTATTGCACTGAATCTGTAGATCAGTTTGGGTAGAATTGATATCGTAATGACATTCAACCTTCCTATTCATGAGCATGGAATATCTTTCCATCTATTTAGGCCATTTTTAATTTCTTTAAGCAGTATTTTGTAGTATTCTGTGTACAAGTCCTTGACACTCCTGGTTAGGCTTATTCCAGATATCTGATTATTTTGGTGCTATTTTGTATGGAATTTTTCCTTAATTGTCTCCTCAAATAGGTCATTATTTGTGTATAGAAACATTCCTGATTTTTGTATGTTAATATTGTATACCACTACTTTGCTGAATTTGTTTATTAGCTGAAGTAGCTTTGTTGTAGATTTCTCGGAGTTTTCCAACTATAGGATCATGTCATCTACAAATAATGGAAGTTTTACTTCTTTTCCTATTCAGTTGCCTTTTATTTCTTTCTCCTATCTAATCGCTCCAGCTAGAACTTCTAATCAATGTTGAATAATAGTGGTGACTGGATATTCTTGTCTCATTCCCGTTCTCAGGGGGCATGCTTTCAGTCTCTCACTGTTAACTACATGATGTTGGCTGTGGGTTTTTCGTATATGTCCTTTATGATACTGAGGAAGTTTCATTCAATTTCCACTTTTGAAGTGTCTTTATTAGGAAAGGATGCTGAATTTTGTCAAATGCTTTTCAGCATCAATTGATATGATCATGTGATTTTTCCATTTTGATTTGTTAATGTGCTGTATATTTTTTATTGATTTTCTTTTGTCAACCATGTGCTGGTTTGAATCTGTGGTGGACCCCAGAAAAGCCATGTCCTTTAATCCTCATTCAGTATTGCTGGCTGGGAGCATTTTGATTATTCCCGTGGAGATGTGACCCACCCAATTATGAGTGGTAATTTTTTATTAGATGGATTCCATGGAGTTGTGTTTACACCCATTCAAGGTGGGGTTGCATATTGGAGCCCTTTAAGAGGGAAATTTTGGAAATTTTGCGAAGAGATAGAGAGCCCATGCAGCCAGAGACTTTTGGAGATGAAGAAGGAAAATGTCGCCAGGGGAGCTTCATGAAACCAGAAGCTGAGAGAGAAAGCTAGCAGATGCCACCATGTTCATCATGTGCCTTTCCAGTTGAGAGAGAAACCCTGAACAAGGCTTTCTTGAACCAAGGTGTTCTAGTTTGCCAGCTGCTGGAATGCAACACACCAGAGACGGATTGGCTTTTAATGAAAAAGGTCTTATTTCATTAGTTCTTCAGAGAAAAGGCAGCTAACTTTCAACTGAGGTTCTTTCTTATGTGGGAAGGCACAGGGCAATCTGCTGGCCTTCTTTCCAGGCCTCTGGGTTCCAGCGACTTTCCCCAGGGTGATCCCTTTCTGCATCTCCAAAGGCTTGGGCTGAGCTGCGAGTGCTGAGATGAGGTATGCTGAGCTGCTTAGGTTGTGCTACAATGAGCTCTCTCATTTAAGCACCAGCCAATTAAATCAAACATCATTCATTGTAGCAGGCATGCCTCCTAGCCGACTGCAGATGTAATGAGCAACAGATGAGGTTCACATACCATTGACTCATGTCCACGGCAACAGAACTAGGCACCTTCACCTGGCCAGCTTGACACCTGAACCTAACTACCATGCAAGGTATCATTCCCTGGATGCCTTAGATTGGACTTTTCTATAGCTTTGCTTTAATTTGAATATTTTCACAGTCTTAGAATTGTAAACTAGCAATTTAATAAACTCCTCTCATTAAAAGCCATTCCGTTTGTGGTATATTCATTCCAGCAGCTAGCGAACTAGAACAAATTACCCTTGTATTCCTGTTTTAAACCCTACTTGGTTGTGATGTATAATTCTTTTGTGTCACTGGATTCGATTTGCTAGTATTTTGTTGAGAATTTTTGCTTTTGTGTTCATTGGGGAGAGTCTTGTAGCATCTTCATCCAGTTTTGTTATTAGAATGATGTTCGCATCATAAAATGAGTTAGAGAGTATTCTGTTTTCCTAAAACTTTTGGAAGAGTTTGAGCAGGCTCGATGTTAGTTCTTTTTGGAATGTTTCATAAATTTCCCTGTGAAGTATCTCGTCCTGGGCTTTTCTTTGTAGGAGGATTTTTGATAACTGCTTGAAATACAAGTATTGATTTGTTGAGATCTTGCTTTTTTTCTTCCTGAGTCAGTATAGGTAGTTCATGTGTTCCTAGTAATTTGTCCATTTCATCTAAGTTGTCTAGTTTGTTGGCATATAGTTGTTCATTGTATTCAGGTTCCATGGTAATGACCCCTCTCTCATTTCTGATTTTGTTTGTGCCCCTGACCTCTCTCTCATTTCTGATTTTGTTTGTGCCCTCTCTCTCTCTTTTTTTTTGTTCTAGCTAGGTGCCCTTCAATTTTATTGATTTTCTAAAATAACCAACTTTTTTTTTTATTCTATTGTTTTTCTTTTCCAGTTCATTTATTTCTGCTTTAATATTTGTTATTTTTGTTCTTTTATTTGCTTTGGGGTTAATTTGCGATTCTTTCTCTAATTTCTCCAGGTGGGCAGTTAAGTCCTTGATTGTTTGTTTTAGTTAGTTAGTTTGTTTGTTTTAACATGGGCAGGCCCCAGAAATTGACCCCAGGTCTCTGACATGGCAGGCGAGAACTCTGTCTGCTCAGCCACCATGGCCCTGTTTTGTTTTGTTTTTTAATATAGATATTTAGGGCAGTGAATTTCCCTCTCAGCACTGCCTTTGCCGCATCCCATAAGTTCTGATATGTGGTATTCTTATGATCTTTGATCTCTAGATATTTACCAATTTCTCTAGCAATTTCTTCTTTGATGCACTTACTACCTAAGAGTGTGTTATTTAATCCCCATATATTTGTAACAGCTCTGGTTCTTGGGTAATTATTCATTTCCAGCTTCATTCTGTTGTGGTCAGCGAAAGTGCTTTGGATAATTTCAATCTCACTAAATTTATAAAGACTTATTTTGCATCTTAGAACATGTATATCCAGGATATACACTAGAAAATAATGTATATCCTGGTATTTTGGGGTGTAATGTTCTCTATATGTCTGTTAGGTCTAATTTATTTATCAGATTGTTTAGTTTCTCTATTACCTTATTGATCCTCTGTCTGGTTGTTTTATCTGTAGTGTCTGGTGTACTGAAGTCTCCCACTATTTTTGTTCAAATATCCTGAATCAGTTGTTTCAACTCCTGTATCTCATTTGAAGTGTTGGTTTGTCCTTTGACTGGGCCATTCTGACTTGGTATTTTTTGCTCGCATCTTGGCATTTGATTTCCTTAATTAGTTTATTCTGGAGGTTGTTTTTTGCCCTCTCTCTCTTTTTCTTTGTCAGTCTAGCTAGGTGTCCTTCAATTTTATTTATTTTCTAAAATAACCAACTTTTTTTGGTTAAAAAAAAACCCTCTTTTACTGAGGGTTTTCTTGCTAGATGGCTTTGTTCTCTATCTGCCCTTTGACATTCAGTTCCGCTTATTCCAGAACTGAAGCAAGGTTCTGTTTAACTGATCAGAATTTTTCAGTTCTTGTTCTACTGTTTCTTGCCCTGCCTATATAAAGCCTTTGTTTTGAGGAGGCTCTCCTCAGATATTACAGTCCTCAGCCAGATTTTCCCAGATCAGGCAGGTCCACGTCTCAGGAGGACAGAATAGCCAGCCTCAGTTTTCCCTGAGGGTGAGACCCAGCAGGTTGTTAGACTTTCCTATGAAGCTTCTAGACTCTGTGCTTAGGATCCTATCCTGCCCAGGATGTGGTGCTTGTCCACCTATGGCTTCCCACCAACTTAAAATATTGTGTTGTGGTTCCTTTAATTTCAGTAAACTCTTCCTGCCAGGGCCGTGATTGAGAAAGAGGTGAGGTAATATGATGACTTTAATTGCTTCACATTTCCAGTCCCTGGGGCCTGAATTCCTTGGTTGAGGACTTCCACTTGAGCTGGGTTCCGCCTCCTTTTCTTGGGGAAGATATACTCTTTAGGGGATTAACTTTCACCTGATTAGTTACTTTTTCTCTCAGACAAGCTTAATTCTGCCCTTGCTTGGGGCAGTGTTGGAGCCTGAGAGCACTTCCAGTTCTATCTAATGAGCTGTTAAGGAGTGAAAAAAAAAAGCAAAAGCAAAAAACATCTTTTCAGAGATGGATCCCTGCTCCCCAGGCTGCATGTGGCCCCTTTTCTTGGGGTTTAGCCCTTTTCCAGTATTTTGTGCTGTCCAACTAAAAAGCCTCTTTTTTTTTCTGTCAGCCCCCTCCCCCCATCCCCCGTCAGGGCAAAACCTCCTAATTTCTTTAGTGCTTTAATTCCAGGTTTATCTGTGCTGGGGCCTGTTTTCAGTAGTCACAGTTTGTTAATTATGCAATTGAAGGTTGGATGAACTTGGCCTTTGCTGCTAGTAAAGTCTGTTTCCTTCTTCCATCAGGGAACCAACCTGCTATGCCCATGGTGGGCGGCGGGGATGGGGGTGTGCTGGCCTCCACAGCTTGGGGGGCTGTGGGGTCTCGGCAGTTGCACCTGGTCCAGACTGGTGTACACTGTGTGTCCAGTCATTGGTGTTCCCCCAGCAGTTGTTCTGTACTGTTCCTGGGTATTCACTAGTTTCTCTGGAGCACAAAATAAATTCCACACCTCACTATGTCACCATCTTGCCCCCACCTCCCATTATTTTTGAATCATCTGTAGCTCCTTTCAGTTTTGCCAATGTTTGCCCCATATACTTTGGAGCTCCTTGATTGGGAGCACAAACATTTATGATTGTTATTTCCTCTTGTGGAATTCACCCTTTTATTAATATGTAATGTCCTCCTTTGTCTCTTATGATGTCTTTACTTTTAAAGTCTACTTTATCTGATACTGGTATAGCTGCTCCTCTTTTTGCTTGATTACAGCTTGCATAGAACATCTTATTTCATCCTTTTACTTTTAATTTCATTTGTGTTCTTGGATCCAAAATGTGTTTCTTGTAAGCAGCATATAGATAGATTATATGTTTTAGTCCATTCTGCCAATATATATCTTTTCTTTGGTGAGTTTAGTCTATTAATATTCAAAGTTATTACTGTAAAAGCAGTTCTTGAAACCATCATCTTATTTTTTGATTTTTATTTGACAGATCTCTATTTTTTTCCCTCTCTTTTTATCGTTTAAATTATTGTTACTGATACTCTTCAATTCTGTGCCCTCCTCTAGGCCTGCCTCTCTGTTCCTTTTTTTTCAGCTGACAGGATTACCTTTAGTATTTTTCTATACAGCAGGTTTCTTGTTAACTAATTCTCTCAGTCTTTGTCTTTGAAGAATTTAATCTTTCCCTCAATTTTTTTTAACAGCCCTGTAAAAACAGATCCCTCAATTTTGAAGGACAACTTGGCTAGATAAAAAATTCTTGGCTGGAAGCCTTTCTCATTCAGGATCTTCAATATATCATAGCACTGCCTTCTTGCCTCCATGTTCCCTGTTGAGTAGTCTAAATTCACTATCTATTTCCCCTTGTATGTGGTAGATCACTTTTCGTGTGCTCCTTTCATGACTTTCTGCTTCTCGTCAACATTTGACAGTTTGATTAATATTTGTCTTGGAGTAGATCTATTTGGATTTATTCTATTTGGTGTGCATTAGGCCTCTTTGATTTGCATATGTATATCTTTTGCAAAGGTTGGAAAGTTTTCCCTAGTTTTATCCTTAACTACCCTTCCCAGCCCTTTGCTCTTCTACTTCTGGGACATCAGTGATTCTTCTTCTCTTTTTTTTCTTTTACATGGGGCAGGCAACAGGAATCAAACCTGGGTCTCTGGCATGGCAGGCGAGAATTCTGCCACTGAGCCACCATCACACTGCCTTTTTTTGATTCTTAAAAAGGGAATTTATTATATTACAAGTTTACAGTTCAAAGGCCATAAAAATGTCCAAACTAAAGCATCTAAGGAAAGATGCCTTGACTCCAGAAAGGTCTGTGGGTCCAGACCACCTTTGTCAGCTGAGAAAGCACATGGCAGGCATCTGCTGGTTCTTTGGCTTCTAGTTTCAAGCAGCTTTCTTGGGGGCATTTCTTTCTGCATCTCTGAACATCTCTAGCTCTGTTAAGACTGTTCTCCAAGTGTCTGAGCTTCCTCTAAAATGTTTCCGCTTTTAAAGGACTCAAGTAAACTAATCAAGACCCATCTTAAATGGGCAGTCATATCTCCATCTAATCATAACTGTGGTTGTGTAACATCTTCATGGAAACAATCCAATGAAAAGGTCACACTTATATTTGAGCGAGTTAGTCTCTGGAAGCAATCTAATCAAAGGTTTCCACTCTAAACAACAGGCCTGGTCCCTCAAGATTGGATCAGGATTAAAACATGGCTTTTCTGGTGTACATACCAAGCTTAAATCCGCACAAGCATTGCCCTATTGTTTCTTCCCATCTCCTTTCACATCACTTAAATCAGTTAATCAAAAACACGACTTTATTGAGCACTCACTGGTATCTAGCAGGGTGGGTAACACATCAGTCCCAGAGAGAATCTGTTTTGGAACCCTGTGGTAGTTAGATGCAGTTGTCAACTTGGCCAGGTGAAGGCATCTAGTTCTGTTGCTGTGGACTTGAGCCAATGGTAAGTGAACCTCATCTGTTGCTAATTACACCTGCAGTTGGCTAGGAGGTGGGTCTGCTGCAGTGAATGAGGTTTGATTTAATTGGCTGGTGCTTAAATAAGAGAGCACAATGTAGCACAGCCAAGCAGCTCGGTGTTCCTCATCTCAGCATTCGCAGCTCAGCCCAGGCCTTTGGAGATGCAGAAAGAAGTCACCCCAGGGAAGGTTGTTGGAAACCAGAGGCCTGGAGAGAAGACCAGCAGAGACCATCCTGCGCCTTCTCACGTAAGAAAGAACCTCAGTGGAAAGTTAGCTGCCTTTCCTCCGAAGAACTAACAAAATAAATTCCCTTTTATTAAAAGCCAATCCATTTTTGGTGTGCTGCATTCCGGCAGCTAGCAAACTAGAACAAACCCCTAACCCATGATCTTTGGCTTCTGGGAAGCATGGTGCCCATGCCACCTTCTTTAGGAAAACTTCATGGACCGCAGGTAATATTCCCTGTAGTGGTGAGGAAGCACTTTGTCTTTAAATCTCTACCACCTTTGCCCCTACCCAGGGCAGGGTTAAAACAATGGCTATCAATGCCTTTATCTGGGGAAGATTGAGATAGTAGCTCCTAGCTGGGACGCAGGAATCCAAATTCATTAATAAAAAACATAATCTCCATGCAGCCTTTTTTTTTTTTTGTCTCCAGTATTTTATTTTTTAATTAAAAAATAAACAAAACAACATACATAATCAGTAATTCACAATATCACTTAGTTGCATATTCATCATTTTTTAGAACGTTTGCATTAATTCAGAAAAAGATAAAAAGACAATAGAAAAAGAAATAACGAACACAGGAAAGAAAAAAAAAAAGATTATACCTACCATACCCCTTACCCCTCGCTTTCATTGATCACTAGCATTTCAAACTAAATTTATTTTGGCATTTGTTCCCCCTATTATTTATTTTTATTCCATATGTTCTACTCCTTTGTTGACAAGGTAGATAAAAGGAGCATCAGACACAAGGTTTTCACAATCACACAGTCACATTGTGACAGCTGTATCATTATTTAATCATCCTCAAGAAACATGGCTACTGGAACACAGCTCTACATTTTCAGGCAGTTCCCTCCAGCCTCTCCATTATATCTTGTTAACAAGATGATATCTACTTGATGCATAAGAATAACCTCCAGGATTACCTCTCGACTCTATTTGCAGTCTCTCATCCATCGACACTTTGTCTCATTTCCCTCTTCCCCCTTTTGGTCCAGAAGGTTTTCTCAATCCCTTGAGGCTGAGTTTCTGCTTATTCCAAGATCTCTCTCCCACGTTGCCAGGAAGGTCCACATCCCTGGGAGTCATGTCCCACATAGACAGGGAGAGGGTGGTGAGACTGCTTGTTGTGTTGGCTGGAGAGAGAGGCCACATCTGAGCAACAAAAGAGGATCTCTTGGGGGTGACTCTTAGGCCTAATTTTAAGTAGGCTTGACCTAACCTTTGTGGGGTTAAGTTTCATATGAACAAAACCCAAGACTGGGGGCTCAGCCTATAGCTTTGGTTGTCCACACTGCTTGTGAAAATATCAAGAATTCAACTTGGGGAAGTTGAATTTCTCCCTGTTCTCACCACTCCCTGAAGGGGGCTTTGCAGATATTTTTCCACTCACTGATCGAATCACTCTGGGATTCATCGGGGCATCACTCTGGACAAACCAGCAAAATCTCATGTCCTACCTGAGATTCCAAGTACTTACGGCATTCAAACTATCTACATAAGTTATATTAGGAAATGCACTAGTCAAAGTATAAATTTTGTAAGAAATAAACATTTTAGTACCCTGCAATAATGACATTCCTTTGTTCTTCCTCGTCAAGAACATTTTTAAAATTGTACCTTGTACATTTCACTATTATTATACACTCTAGGCATTCCTAGATTATACCATCTCAATCTTTAACATCTATCTTTCTTTCTGATTTCATTTATGTCCCCAGCCCTCCTCCCTCTATTGTCCTCACATGCAGCTTCATTCAGTGTTTTAACATAATTGTATTACAGTTAGGTAGTATTGTGCTGTCCATTTCTGAGTTTTTGTATCCAGTCCTGTTGCACAGTTTGTATCCCTTCAGCTCCAATTACCCACTATCTTACCCTATTTCTATCTCCTGATGGTCCCTGTTACCAACGAAATATTCCAGGTTTATTCACTGATATCAGTTCATACCAGTGAGACCATACAGTATTTGTCCTTTGGTTTTTGGCTAGTCTCACTCAGCATAATGTTCTCAAGGTCCATCCATGTTGTTACATACTTGGTAAGTTTATTCTGTCTTAAAGCTGCATAATATTCCATCGTATGTATATACCACAGTTTATTTAGCCACTCGTCTGTTGATGGACATTTTGGATGTTTCCATCTCCTTGCAATTATAAATAATGCTGCTATTAACATTGGTGTGCAAGTGTCTGTTTATGTCTTTGCCCTTATGTCCTCTGAGTAGATCCCTAGCAATGGTATTGCTGGGTCATATGGCAATTCTGTATTCAGCTTTTTGAGGAACTGCCAAACTGCCTTCCACAGCGGTTGCACCATTTGACATTCCCACCAACAGTGAATAAGTGTGCCTCTTTCTCCACATCCTCCCAGCACTTATCATTTTCTGTTTTGTTGATAATGGCCATTCTGGTGGGTGTGAGATGATATCTCCTTGTGGTTTTGATTTGCATTTCTCTAATGGCCAGGGACATTGAGCATCTCTTCATGTGCCTTTTGGCCATTTGTATTTCCTCTTCTGAAAGTGTCTGTTCAAGTCTTTTTCCCATTTTATAATTGGATTGGCTGTCTTTTTGTTGTTGCGTTGAACACTCTCTATAAAGTCTGGATACTAGAACTTTATCTGATGTGTCATTTCCAAATATTGCCTCCCATTGTGTAGGCTGTCGTTTTACTTTCTTGATGAAGTTTTTTGATGCACAAAAGTGTTTAATTTTGAGGAGTTCCCATTTCTTTCTTTCTTTCTTCAATGCTCTTGCTTTACGTGTAAGGTCTATAAAACCACCTCCAATTATAAGATTTATAAGATATTTCTCTACATTTTCCTCTAACTGTTTTATGGTCTTTGACCTGATGTTTAGATCATTGATCCATTTTGAGTTAACTTTTGTACAGGGTGTGAGATAGGGGTCCTCTTTCATTCTTTTGCATATGGATATCCAGTTCTCTAGGCACCATTTATTGAAGAGACTGTTCTGTCCCAGGTGAGTTGGCTTGACTGCCTTACCAAAGATCAAATGTCCATAGATGAGAGGGTCTATATCTGAACACTCTATTTGATTCCATTGGTTAATATATCTATGTTTATGCCAGTACCATGCTGTTTGGACCACTGTGACTTCATAATATGCCTTAAAGTCAGGTAGCGTGATACCTCCAGCTTCGTTTTTTTTCCCTCAAGATCCTTTTAGCAATTCGGGGCCCCCTGCCCTTCCAGATAAATTTGCTTATTGGTTTTTCTATTTCTGAGAAGTAAGTTGTTGGGATTTTGATTGGTATTGCATTGAATCTGTAAATCAATTTAGGTAGAATTGATTTATTCTTCTTAACTATATTTAGTCTTCCAATCCATGAACATGGTATGCCCTTCCATGTATTTAGGTCTTCTGTGATTTCTTTTAACAGTTTCTTGTAGTTTTCTTTATATAGGTTTTTTGTCTCTTTAGTTAAATTTATTCCTAAGTATTTTATTCTTTTAGTTGCAATTGTAAATGGAATTCGTTTCTTGATTTCCCCCTCAGATTGTTCATTACTAGTGTATAGAACACTACAGATTTTTGAATGTAGTGTAACCTGCCACTTTGCTGTACTCATTTATTAGGTCTAGTAGTTTTGCTGTGAATTTTTCAGGGTTTTTGACATATAGTATCATATCATCTACAAACAGAGTTTTACTTCTTCCTTTCTAGTTTTGATGCCTTGTATTTCTTTTTCTTGTCCTATTGCTCTGGATAGAACTTCCAACACAATGTTTAGTAACACTGGTGATAGTGGACATCCTTGTCTTTTTCCTGATCTTAGGGGGAAAGTTTTCAGTTTTTCCCCATTGAAGACGATATTAGCTGTGGGTTTTTCATATATTCCGTTCATCATTTTAAGGAAATTCCCTTGTATTCCTATCCTTTGAAGTGTTTTCAACAAAGGGTGTTTAATTTTGTCATATACCTTCTCTGCATCAATTAAGATGATCGTGTGATTTTTCTGCTTTGATTTGTTGATCTGTTGTATTACATTAATTGATTTTCTTATGTTGAACAATCCTTGCATACCTGGGATGAATCCTACTTGGTCATGATGTATAATTCTTTTATTGTGTTGCTGGATTCGATTTGCTAGAATTTTGTTGAGGATTTTTGCATCTATATTCATTAGAGAGATTGGTCTGTAGTTTTCTTTTTTTGTAATATCTTTGCCTGGTTTTGGTATGAGGGTGATGTTGGCTTCATAGAATGAATTAGGTAGCTTTCCCTCCACTTCAATTTTGTTGAAGAGTTTGAGCAGGATTGGTACTAATTCTTTCTGGAATGTTTGGTAGAATTCACATGTGAAGCCGTCTGGTCCTGGACTTTTCTTTTTGGGAAGCGTTTAAATGAGTGATTCAATTTCTTTGCTTGTGATTTGTTTGTTGAGGTCATCTGTTTCTTCTTGAGTCAAAGTTGGTTGTTCATGCCTTTCTAGGAAGTTGTTCATTTCATCTACATTGTTGTATTTATTAGCGTAAAGTTGTTCATAGTATCCTGTTATTACCTCCTTTATTTCTGTGGGGTCAGTGGTTATGTCTCCTCTTCCATTTCTGATCTTATTTATTTGCATCCTCTCTCTTCTTCTTTTTGTCAATCTTGCTAAAGACCCATCAATCTTATTCGTTTTTTCATAGAACCAACTTCTGGTTTCATTGATTTTCTCTATTGTTTTCATGTTTTCAATTTCATTTATTTCTGCTCTAATCTTTGTTATTTCTTTCCTTTTGCTTGCTTTGGGGTCAGTTTGCTGTTCTTTCTCCAGTTCTTCCAAGTGGACAGTTAATTCCTGAATTCTTGCCCTTTCTTCTTTTTTGATATAGGCATTTAGGGCAATAAATTTCCCTCTTAGCACTGCCTTTGCTGCATCCCATAAGTTTTGATATGTTGTGTTTTCATTTTCATTTGCCTCGAGATATTTACTGATTTCTCTTGTAATTTCTTCCTTGACCCACTGGTTGTTTAAGAGTGTGTTGTTGAGCCTCCACATATTTGTGAATTTTCTGGTGCTCTGCCTATTATTGATTTCCAACTTCATTCCTTTATGATCTGAGAAAGTGTTTTGTATGATTTCAGTCTTTTTAAATTTATTGAGACTTGCTTTGTGACCCAGCAGATGGTCTATCTTTGAGAATGATCCATGAGCGCTTGAGAAAAAGGTGTATCCTGCTATTGTGTGGTGTAATGTCCTCTAAATGTCTGTTAGGTCTAGCTCATTTCTTATAATATTCAAATTCTCTGTTTCTTTGTTGATCCTCTGTCTAGATGTTCTGTCCATTCATGAGAGTGGGGAACTGAAGTCTTCAACTTTTATGGTAGATGTGTCTATTTCCCTTTTCAGTGTTTGCAGTGTTTTTGGGGCATTCTGGTTCAGTGCATAAATATTTATGATTGTTATGTCTTCATGTTGAATTGTTCCTTTTATTAGTACATAGTATCCTTTGTCTCTTTTAACTGTTTTACATTTGAAGTCTAATTTGTTGGATATTAGTATAGCTACTCCTGTTCTTTTCTGGTTGTTATTTGCATGAAATATCTTTTCCCAACCTTTCACTTTCAACCTATGTTTATCTTTGGGTCTAAGATGTGTTTCCTGTAGACAGCATATAGAAGGATCCTGTTTTTTAATCCATTCTGCCAGTCTATGTCTTTTGATTGGGGAGTTCAATCCATTAACATTTAGTGTTATTACTGTTTGGGTAATACTTCCCTCTACCATTTTGCCTTTTGTATTTTATATGCCATATCTAATTTTCCTTCTTTCTACACTCTTCTCCACACCTCTCTGTTCTGTCTTTTCATATCTGTCTCTAGTGTTCCCTTTAGTATTTCTTGCAGAGCTGGTCTCTTCTTCACAAATTCTCTCAGTGATTTTTTGTCTGAAAATCTTTTAATTTCCCCCTCATTTTTGACGAACAATTTTGCTGGGTATAGAATTCTTCGTTGGCAGTTTTTCTCTTTTAGTAATTTAAATATATCATCCCACTGTCTTTTTTCCTCCGTGTTTCTGCTGAGAAATCTACACATAGTCTTATTGGGTTTCCCTTGTATGTGATGGATTGCTTTTCTCTTGCTGCTTTCAAGATCCTCTCTTTCTCTTTGACCTCTGACATTCTGACTAGTAAGTGTCTTGGAGAACCTCTATTTGGATCTGTTCTCTTTGGGGTATGCTGCACTTTTTTGATCTGTAATTTTAAGTCTTTCATAAGAATTGGGAAATTTTCAGTGATAATTTCTTCCATTAGTTTTTCTCCTCCTTTTCCCTTCTCTTCTCCTTCCAGGATACCCAGAACACGTATATTTGTCCGCCTCATATTATCATTCAATTCCCTGAGTCCCTGCTCATATTTTTCCTTTTTTTTCCCTATAGTTGCTGTTTCTTGTCGGATTTCAGATGTTCTGTCCTTCAGTTCACTAAACCTAACATCTGTGTCTTGAAATCTACCATTGTAGGTTTCCATTGTTTTTTTCATCTCTTCTACTGTAACTTTCATTCCCATAAGTTCTTTGATTTGTTTTTACAGACTTTCCATTTCTTCTTTTTGTTCATTCCTTGCCTTCTTCATATCCTCCCTCAATTCATTGATTTGGTTTTTGATGAGGTTTTCCATGTCTGTTCATATATTCTGAATTAATTGTTTCAGCTCTTGTATCTCATTTGAACTATTGGTTTCTTCCTTTGACTGGGCCATATCTTCAATTTTCTTGGTGTGATTTGTTATTTTTTGCTGGCGTCTAGACATTTAATTACCTTAATTAGTTTATTCTGGAGATTGCTTTCACTTCTCTTACCTAAAGTTTTCTTGCTAGATGAATTTGTTGTTTATCTGTTCTTTGACCTTCAGTTCAGCTTTTTCTGGACCTCTAGCTTAGATTTTGTTTAACAGAATATAATTCTTCAGTTCTTGTTTTCTTGTATCTTGCCCTGCTTGTATGGTGCCTTTTCCCTCCTCACCCTTAGGAGGGTCTGCATAGGTATTACAGATTCCAGCCGAGTTTTCCAGACTAAACTGGCCTCCTATCAGGGGGAAGGAGTCACCTGCATCAGTTTTCCCTGAGGGTGAGACCCAGCAGGTTGAAAGACTTTCCTGTGAATTCTCTGGGCTCTGTTTTTCTTATCCTGCCCAGTATGTGGCGCTTGTCTGCCTGCAGGTCCCACCAGCAAAAGATGTTGTGGCACCTTTAAGTTTGGAAGACTCTCCCTGCTGGGGGCATGGTGGAGACAGAGGAGAGGTTGTAGGCTGGTTTTAATGGCTTGAAATTGCCAAGCCCTGGTGTCTGAATTCCTTGAGGGAGGGATTCCACCTGAGATGGGCTTCACCCCTCCCCTGGGGAAGTCACAGGTGGGAGACAGCCCTGAAAGCAGTCCATTTCTGCCTATGCCTGGGGCAGTTGCAGCCCGAGAAGTCCCGCCACTGAATCCACAGGCAGCCAAGCCTCTGTAGAAAGACAGCCACAAAAACCTCCATTTCCTCACCTTTCCTCTTTTTCTGTTAGCCCTATGAGCGTCCTCCACCTTGACCAGGTTTAGAGTCTCTTTCCTTTCCCTCTGGGAAGCCGCCTGTAGGGGAGGGGCACTGGGTGCTGGCCGCCGCTGCTTGGGGAACTCACGGTTCTGGGGAGGCTCACAGCCAGTCTAGCTGGTCCAGACTGGGGTATGCTGTGTCCGGTCACTGACGTAGCTCCAGGAGCTGTTCTGTACTTTTTCTGAATATTTAGTAGTTGTTCTGGAGGATGAACTAAAACGTGCACATTGCTAAGCTCCCATCTTGGCCCCTCTCCATGCAGCCTTCTTGAACCAAGGTGTCTTTTCCTTATACCTTAGATTGGACACTTTTATAGCCTTGTTTTAATTTCTACATTTTCATGGCCTTAGAACTGTAAACCAGCAACTTAATAAGTTCTCCTTTTTAAATGCCATCCGCTTCCTGGTATATCACATTCTGGAAGCTTGAAAACTATAATAAGGACCCACTGGACCCTCCAAAGCCTTGGAGGAATTAACTTATTGACAGAATACATGCATATGGCCATGCCTTAGTTGCAAGGTGCAGGAAGAAGGAGTGCTTGACACATTCCCCCAAAGACCTCACAGAATAGTAAGGGACACCTATGTTTAAAAGATAATTACGCTCTGAAATCTGTTCTACAACTAATTGTTGTGATGTTTTTTTGAAACTTATTGCATTTTTGCATATATGTTATTTTTCACAGAAAAGAAAAAATTTCTTCTAGCCTTCAATAGTTTTGGGTTAGCTAGAAGAAAATATCTGAAATAGTGAAATGGTAACTCAAACTGTGAAATCTCATCTGTAACTACTTGTTGAAGTGTAGTTTGAGAATCATTACTTTTTCTTTCTTTTCTTTGTATATGTTTTATTTTAAAAGATGTTAAAAAAGATATTAAATCATACAGTGTTCAACAAAAGATTAGGAAACAAATATATAAGGAATAAAAAACAAAGATAATTACAAGAGAACTTCCAGTAAGATGGCAGAGAAAGGAGCTCTAGTTACTCAATCTTCCACCAAAACAGCTAGTAAACAAATAGGAATTGAGGAATTGTCTGAAACAACTGTTTTGAGGCTCTGGAGGCCAGAAGAACACTTGAAAGCACCAGGGAAGAGTGAAAGGAAGAGCCTGATAAGCTACAGTAAAAGTGAGTTGCATTCTCCATGCAGCAGCTGCAGCACCATTCCTCCACCCTCACAGCAGGCCACCTTGGGATCCAGTCTCTGGCTAGCTCACAGGGGGCAGAAAACGGACTTAAAAATCCTCTTCCCCAAGTGTTCTTGGGGTGGGCACACCTGAACACTGGAGGGCAAGTGAGTTTGCTTGTGTTGGCTGAGAGAAAGAGGCCACATCTGAGCACCAAAAGAGGTTCTCTTGGGGGTGATTCTTAGGCCTAATTTTAAGTAGGCTTAGTCTATCCTTTGTGGGATTAAGTTTCATACGAACAACCCCCAAGATTGGGGGCTCAGCCTATTGCTTTGGTTGTCCCCACTGCTTGTGAGAATATTAAGAATTCTCCACTTGGGGAAGTTGAATTTCCCCCCCTTCTCTCCATTTCCCCAAGGGGACTTTGCAAATACTTTTTTTATTCACTGTTTAAATCCTTCTGGGATTTATTGAGGCATCACTCTGGACAAACCTACAAAATCTCATGCCTCACGTAAGATTGCAAGTACTGTGGTGTTCAATTAAGCTGTCCACATAAGTTATATTAGGAACTGTGCTAGTAAGAATATAAATTTTGTACCAATAAACATTTTTTGCTTTAGTCTCACACATAAGTTAAAATTTTAAAATATTAATCTGTTTTCAACACCCTGCATTATTGACATTCCTTTGTTCTTCCTCATGTGAAACACTTTTAAATTTGTACATTCAGTCACTATCATTATACACTCTAGGCATTTCTAGATTATACCATCTCAGTCTTTATCATCTACCTTTTCTCCTGATTTCATTTGTGCCCCCAGGCCTCCTCCCTCTGTCGTTCTCACATTCAGCTTCATTCACTGTTCTAACATTATTGTATTGCAGTTAGATAATAATGTGCTATCCATTTCCGAATTTTTACAATCAGTCCCGTTGCACAATCTGCATCCCTTCAGTTCCAGTTACCCAGTATCTACCCTATTTCTATCTCCTGATGACCTCTGTTCTTAACTGAAATATCCATGTCCATTCATTAATGTTAATTCATATCAGTGACACAATACAGTATTTGTCCTTTTGTTTCTGGCTTATCTCACTCAGCGTAATGTCCTTAAGGTTCATCCATGTTGTTACATACTTCATAACTTTATTCTGTCTTACAGCTACATAATATTCCTTCATATGTATATACCACAGCTTGTTTAGCCACGCATCTGTTGATGGGCATTTTGGCTGTTTCTATCTCTTGGCCATTGTAAATAATGTTGCTATAAACATTGGTGTGCAAATGTCCATTTGTGTCTTTGCCCTCATGTCCTCTGTGTAGATACCTAGCAATGGCATTGCCAGGTCATATGGCAGTTGTATACTTAGCTTCCTGAAGAGCCACCAAATTGCCTTCCACAATGGTTGTACCATTTGACATTCCCACCAACAGTGGATAAGTGTGCCTCTTTCTCCACATCCTCTCCAGCACTTTTTGTTTTCTGTTTTATTGATAATGGCCATTCTGGTGGGTGTGAGATGATATCTCATTGTGGTTTCAATTTGCATATCCCTAATAGCCAGGGAAGTTGAGCATTTTTTTCATGTGCCTTTTGGCCATTTCTATTTCCTTTTCTGAGAAATGTCTGTTCAAGTCTTTTGCCCATTTTGTAATTGGGTTGTCTGTCTTTTTGTTATTGAGTTGAGCAATTTCTTTATATATTCTGGATACTTGACCTTTATCTGATGTGTCATTTCCAAATATTGTCTCCCATTGTGTAGGCTGTCTTTTTACTTTCTTGAGGAAGTTCTGTGGATGCACAAAAGTGTTTAATTTTGAGGAGTTCCCATTTCTTTCTTTCTCCATTGCTGGTGCTTTGGGTGTAAGGTCTAGGAAACCGCCTCCTATTATAAGATTTACAAGATAATTCCCTACATTTCCTTCTGACAGTTTTATGGTCTTCGATCTAATGTTTAGGTCTTTGATCTATTTTGAGTTAGTTTTTGTGTAGAGTGTGAGATATGGATCCTCTTTCATTCTTTCGCATGTGGATATCCAGTTCTCTAGGTACCATTTATTGAAGAGACTGTTCTGTCCTAGATGAGTTGGCTTGACTGCCTTATCAAAGATCAAGTGTCCATAGATGAGAGGGTCTATACCTGAACACTCTATTCTATTCCATTTGTCAGTATATGTATCTTTATGCTGTACCATGCTGTTTTGACCACTGTAGCTTCATAATATGCCTTAAAGTCAGGAGGCGTGAGACCTTTGACTTCATTTTTCTTTCTCAAAGGATATTTTAGCTATTCGGGGCACCCTGCCCTCCTAGATAAGTTTGGTTATTGGTTTTTCTATTTCTGAAAAGTAAGTTTTTTTGTATTTTAATTGGTATTGCATTGAACGTGTAAATCAACTTAGGTAGAATTGACATCTTAACTATATTTAGTCTTCCAATCCATGAACACAGTATGCCCTTCCATTTATTTAGGTCATCTGTGATTTTTTAAAAACAATTTCTTGTAGTTTTCTTTGTATAGGTCTTTTGTCTCTTTAGTTAAATTTATTCCTAAATATTTTATTCTATTGGTTGCAACTTTTGTCTCTTTAGTTAAATTTATTCCTAAATATTTTATTCTATTGGTTGCAACTGTAAGTAGAATTTTTTTCATGATTTCCCCTCAGATTGTATAGAAATACTACAGATTTTTGAGTGTTGCTCTTGTAACCTGCCACTTTGCTCTACTTATTTATTAGCTCTAGTAGTTTTGCTGTAGATTTTTTGGGGTTTTCGACATATAGTATCATATCATCTGCAAACAGTGAGAGTTTTACTTCTTCCTTTCCAATTTGATGCCTTATATTTCTTTTTCTTGTCTAATTGCTCTGGCTAGAACTTCCAGCATGATGCTGAATAGCAGTGGTGATAGTGGATATCCTTTTCTTGTTCCTGATATTAAGGGGAAATTTTTCAGTTTTTCCCCACTGAGGATGATGTTAGCTGTGGGTTTTTCATATATTCCCTTTATGATGTTGAGGAAGTTCCCTTCTATTCCTAACCTTTTAAGTGTTTTCAGCAAGAAAGTTTTGTTGAATTTTGTCAGATGCCTTTTCTGCATTTGTTCGATCGAGGTGATCATATGGTTTTTCTGCTTTGATTTGTTGATATGGTATATTATATTAATTGATTTTCTTATGTTGAATCATCCTTGCAACCTGGGATGAATCCTACTTGGTTATGGTGTGTAATTCTTTTAATATGCTGCTGGATTTGATGTGCAAGAATTTTGTTGAGGATTTTTGCATCTATATTCATTAGAGAGATTTTTCTGTAGTTTTCCTTTTTTGTAGTATCTTTGTCTGGCTTTGGTATGAGGGTGATGTTGGCTTTGTAGAATGAATTAGGTAGCTTTCCCTCCTCTTCAATTTTTTTGAAGAGTTTGTGCAGAATTGGTACTAATTCTTTCTTGAAAGTTTGGTAGAATTCAGAGGTTAAGCCGTCTGGTCATGGACTTTTCTTTTTTGGCAGATTCTTAATGACTGATTCAATTTCTTTTCTTTTAATTGGTGTGTTGAGGTTGTCTATTTCTTCTCGAGTCAATGTTGGTTGTTCATGCCTTTCTAGAAAGTTGTCCATTTCATCTACATTGTCGAATTTATTAGCATAAAGTTGTTCATAGTAACCTCTCATTACTTCCTTTATTTCTGTGGGGTTAGTGGTTATGACCCCTCTTCCATTTCTAATTTTATTTATTTGCATCCTCTCTCTTCTTCTTTTTGTCAATCTCACTAAGGGTCCATCAATTTTATTGATTTTCTCATAGAATGAACTTCTGGTTTTGTTGATTTTCTCAATTGTTATCATGTTCTCAGTTTCATTTATTTCTGCTCTAATCTTCATTATTTCTTTCCATTTGCTCACTTTGGGGTTCGTTTGCTGTTCTTTCTCTAGTTCTTCCAAGTGGACAGTTAATTCCTCGATTTTTGCTCTTCTTTTTTGATATAGGCATTTAGGGCAATATATTTTCCTCTTAGCACTGCCTTTGCTGCATCCCAGAAATTTTGATACATTGTGTTTTCATTTTCATTTGCCTCGAGATATTTACTGATTTCTCTTGTAATTTCTTCCTTGACCCACTGGTTATTTAAGAGTGTGTTATTGAGACTCCAAATATTTGTGAATTTTCTGGCACTCTACCTATTATTGATTTCCAACTTCATTCCTTTATGATTTGAGAAAGTGTTCTGTATGATTTCATGCTTTTTAATTTTATTGAGACTTGCTTTGTGACCCAGAATATAGTCTATCCTTTAGAATGGTCCATGAGCACTTGAGAAAAAAGTGTATCCTGCTGTTGTGGAGTGTAATGTTCTATAAAATGTCTGTTAAGTCTAGCTCATTTATTGTATTATTCAAATTCTCTGTTTCTTTATTGATCTTCTATCTAGATGTTCTGTCCATTGATGAGAATGGGGAGTTGAAGTCTCCAACTTATGGTAGATGTGTCTATTTCTCTTTTCGGTGTTTGCCTCATGTATTTTGGAGCATTCTGGCTCGGTGCATAAATATTTATGATTGTTATATCTTCTTGTTGAATTGTTCCTTTATTAATATTTAATGTCCTTCTTTGTCTCTTTTAACTGTTTTACATTTGAAGTCTAATTTGTTGGATATTAGTATAGCTACTTCTGCTATTTTCTATACATGTTATTTACATGGAATATCTTTTCCCAACCTTTCACTTTCAATCTATGTTTATCCATGGGTCTAAGATTTGTTGCCTCTAGACAGCATATAGATGGGTCCTGTTTTTAAATCCATTCTGCCAGTCTATGTCTTTTGATTGGGGAATTTAATTCATCAACATTTAGTGTTATTACTGTATGGTAGTACTTTCTTCCATGATTTTGCCTTTTGAATTTTATGTGTCATATCTAATTTTCCTTCTTTTTACCTTTACTGATAGTCTTCATTTTTACGCTGTTCTCCATACCTCTCTCTCCTGTCTTATCTGTCTCTAGTGCTCCCTTTAGCATTTCTTGCAGAGCTGGTCTCTTGGTCACAAATTCTTTCAATGATTTATTTTTTCCTGAAAATATTTTAATTACTCCCTGTGTTAGTTAGATTCAGTTGTCAACTTGGCCAGGTGAGCATACCTAGTCCTGTTGCTGCGGACATAAACCAATGGTACGTGAACCTTGGTACGTGAACCTCATCTGTTGCCAATTACATCTGCAGTCAGGTAGGAGGTGTGTCTCTTGTAATGAGTGACGTTTGACTTAATTGTCTGGTGCTTACATGAGAGATTGCAACGTAGCACTGCTAGCAGCTTGGCATTCCTCATCTCAGCACTTTCAGCTCAGCCCAGGCCTTTGGAGATGCAGAAAGAAGTCACCCGGGGAAAGTTGTTGGAACCCAGGGGCCTGGAGAGAAGACCAGCAGAGACCATCCTGTGCCTTCCACGTAAGAAAAGAGCCTCAGTGGAAAGTTAGCTGCCTTTCCTCTGAAGAACCAACAAAATAAATCCCCTTTTATTAAAAGCCAATCCTTCTCTGGTGTGTTGCATTCCGGCAGCTAGCAAACTAGAACACTCCCTCATTTTTAAAGAATTTCGCTAGATATAGAAATCTTGTTTGGCAGTTTTTCTCTTCTAGTAATTTTAATATATCATCTCATTGTCTTCTTGCCTCAATGGTTTCTGCTGAGAAATCTATGCATAGTCTTACTGGGATTCCCTTGGATGTGATGGACTGCTTTTCCTTGCTGCTTTCAAGATTCTCTCTTTCTCTCTGACTTCTGGCATTCTGATTAGTAAGTGTCTTGGAGTCCGTCTATTTGGATCTGTTCTGTTTGGGGTACGCTGCACTTCTTGGTTCTGTAATTTTAAGTCTTTCACAAGGGTTGGGAAATTTTCAGTGATATTTTCCTCCATTACTTTTTCTCCTCCTTTCCTCTTCTCTTCTGGGACACCCACAACATGTATATTCATGAGCTTCATGTTGTCATTCAATTCCTTGAGTCCCTGCTCATATTTTTCCATTTTCCATATATTTTCTTTTGCTTGTCGAATTTCAGATGTCCCATCCTCCAGTTCACTAATCCTGTCTTCTGCCTCTTGAAATCTGACATTGTACATTTCCATTGTTTTTTTTTTTCATCTCTTCTGCTGTGCCTTTCATTCCCACAAGTTCTGTGATTTGTTTTTTCAGACTTTCAATTTCTTCTTTTTGTTCATTCCTTGGCTTCTTTATATCCTTCCTAAATTTACTTATTTGACTTTTGATGAGTTTTTCCTTGTCTGTTTGAACATTCTGAATTAATTGTTTCAATTCCTTGTATCTCATTTGGATTGTTGGTTTGTTCCTTTGGACCATATCTTCAATTTTCCTAGTGTGATTCATTATTTTTTGCTGGCATCTAGGCATTTAATTACCTCATTTAGTTTATTCTGGAGATTGTGTTCATTTTTTTTTTTACCTAAGATTTTTTTGCTGGATGACTTTTTTGTCTATCTGTTCTTTGACATTCAGTTCAGCTTATTTTGGACCTCTAGCTTAGGTTTTGTTTAACAGATCAGTATTTTTCAGTTCTTGTTTTCTTGTTTCTTGCCCTGCCTGTATAGTGCCTTTTTCCTCCCTTAGGAGGGTCTACTTATGTATTATAGACCCCAGACCAAACTGGCCTCCTGTCAGGAGGAAAGAATCACCTGCATCAGTTTTCCCTGATGGTGAGACCCAGCAGGTTGAAAGGCTTTCCTATGAGGCCTCTGGGCTCTCTGTTTTTCCTATCTTGCCCAGTTTTTGGCACTTTTCTGCCTGCAGATCCCACCAGCATAAGGTGATGCGGTACCTTTATCTTCTGCAGACTCTCCCTGCTGGATTGTGTGAGAGATTGTAGGCTGGCTTTAATCACTTCACTTTTCCAGACCCTGCGGTCTGAATTCCTTGAGGGAGGGATTCCACCTGGGTTGTGCCCAACCGCTCTCCTGGGGAAGGCACAGGCTCCAGACAAACACTCAAACGAGCTTCATTCTGCCTATGTCTGGGGCAGTGGAGCCCAAGAATCCTTGCAGCTGTGTCCAAAGAGCAGTCAAGCTGTAGAAACACAGCCACCACAACTAAAGAAAAAAATCCTTTTCAGACCAGGATCCTCATCCCTCGGGTTTGCCAATCAAGAGTTTATGTTGGTATTTTGCTCTGTGTATCTCCTAGTCCTCTGTGTCCCCTCCTTTCCTGCAGGGCCCAGACCTTTTCAAATCCAAAAAACCTTTTTTTTTTTCTTTTTCTGTCAGCCCTGCCCCCTCTGTGCTGGGACAAAAACCAGTGACATCTGCTTTTACTCAAGGTTCAGCTGAGCTGGGCACCTATTTTTAGTAGTCAGAATTTGTTAATTAATTCCACAATTGGAGTTTGGTTACACTCAGCCCCTGCTGCTGGTAAATTCTCTTTCCTTTTCCCTCTGGGAAGCAGCCTGTGGGGGAGGAGCACTGGCCACAGTGGCTTGGGGAACTCATGGTTCTGGGTGGGCTTACAGCCAGTCCAGCTGGTCCAGACTGGTGTACGCTGTGTCCAGTCACGGATGTGGCCCCAGCAGTTGTTCCGTACTGTTCCTGGCTATTTATTAGCTTCTCTGGAGATGAACTAAATCCCACACCTCCCTAAGCCTCCATCTTGGCCCTCCTCCTTCTCTTTTGATCCTTCTTCCAATCTTTAGGGTTTTAGGTTATGCCCAGTCTAACTTTTTTCATGTTGAAGAAGGATGTTGCCAATATGGGATAGAGGGATGGAACTAGCTGATGTTCTCGGAGAGATTGGCACCTCTGGGTTTCAGGGATAGTGTATTATTGTAAACTTTATTGGATGATGACTCCAATTGTGGCTGCTGTTCCAGATGTGGGTTTATTGGTTAAGTAAATTAAAATATCTGGTACTTGGTATGCAGCTTTTTTGTTTGTTTGTTATATCTTTTAATGTTTATTCTAGTGTTGCTGACAGGGTGACGTGAGAATTAAGACAGACACAGATTTCTGAAAATGGGAGTAGGGGACTCTTGAACTTCTAGAGCCAAGAGCCCTTTGCTAGTTTTGCTCCAGCTAGTTATTAATGGTTACTTCAAAAGGCGGGAGGAAATAACCTCAAGTTAACCTTTAATGTTAATTACAATTACGCCAATATATAAAATACAGGGAAATGCATAACCTTTTAAGCTAAGTTGTTTATCTGTGAAATCTCTTCAAAGAATTGCACATTCCAGCCCCTAGCTCTTTTATCCTTCAAAGCTTCCTTGTAGGAGACAGCCACCTGTGGTGCGCCACAAGAGCAACTTGACCCAGTGTTCTGGGTCACCATCTCAAGGTTTAGCCTGAAGGTCTAAAGGCCTGTTTCCCACATTCTGGTAACATACATATGACCTAAAATTTCCCCTTTTAACCACGTTCACATACATAATTCAGTGCTCTTATTTATACTCACATTGCTGTGCTATCGTTACCATCATCCATTCCCAAAGCTTTGCAATTAACCCAAACAGAAATGCTGTACAAATTAGGTATTAATTCCCCAATCCATCCCTTTAGCCCAGCCCTTGACAATTCTAGATTCTAACTCTATGAGTTGAGAACATCTATTTCTTCTTTAGTCAGTCTAGGTAGATTGCATGTTTCTAAGAATTTGTCCATTTCATCTAGGTTATCTAATTCATTGGTATACAGTTGTACATATGCTTTCATTTATTATTATTCTACTACTCTTTCTGCCTTACATTAATTTTATATGGGATTTGACCATGACCCTTTAATATCACTTACTTTTATATGAATTAATTTTCCTGAAAATTTAAAAGAGAGGGCATACCATGATCATTCTTTTGGCTTCATCATCCTAGAGTAAATTCTTCCATTGCTTTTGAGAAATATCTTTAAAATATGGTATTCTGAAAACTCCTGGCTCTAATCTTTAAAAACAATTCCACCTTTATCTGGCTTTCATTTTCCTTTGTATATATTTACTTTGTTGTTTGCAATTTGAATGTATTTTCAGTTGTTTCTCCTCAGTGTAAGGTTTTCTTTTCATTGACAGCTTTGGCTACTATTCAGAATTCATAATCTGCAGACTACTTCAAATCCTTGATTCATTACTGCAGACTTCTTTGACTGTTTTTGTGACTTTTCTTTTTCTTGTTGTTTTCAGAAATTATAATAGCATGAATTTATTTTTATCATGCTTGGGATTTCAGGCTTCTAAAACAATACCTTGAATGTCATTATTAACTTTTGTAAAATTATCACATTATTTCTTCAACTATTGCTTCTATCCCATTCTTTTCTCTTCTCTGGGACTCCAGTTACACATCTGTTGGCTCTTTTAACCATGCCACATATCTCATTCTCTTCTTATTTTCCTATACTTTTGTCTCTCTCTGTTTCATTCTTATAGTTTTCTTCTAATCCATTTTTGAGTTCATACTTCTCTCAAGTTGTGTCTAATCTGCTACTAAACCTAATATTTAAGTTTTTTATTTTGTTGTATTTTTATTTTAGTTTTAGAATTTCTTTTTTTTTATAGTTGCTGGCTCTCTGTCAAAGTTCACACTCTTGTCATTTATCTTCTTGAATATAAGCATAGCTTTTTTTAAAAAATATTTTTATTGACAAATTTTCACACACATACAGTCCATAAGGGCTGTACAATCAGTGGCTCACAATATCATCACATAGTGGTGTATTCATCACCATGATCATTTTTTTTAGAACATTTGCATTGCTCCAGAAAAAGAAATCAGAAGAAAAAAGAAAAAGTTCATACATACCATACCCCTTACCCCTCCCGCTCATTGACCACTAGTATTTCAAGCTACCCAATTTATTTTACCCCTCATCATCCTTATTATTTATTTATTTTTACCCATATGTTTTTTTACTTGTCTATTCATACCCTGGATAAAAGGCACATCAGACACAAGGTTTTCACAATCACACAGTCGCATTGTAAAAGTTATACCTTTATACAATCATCTTCAAGAATCAAGGCTCCTGGAACACAGCTCAACAGTTTCAGGTACTTCCCTCCAGCCACTGCAATACACCATAAACTAAAAAGGGATGTCTATATAATGCGTTAGAATAACCTCCAGGATAACCTCTCAACTCTGTTTGAAATCTCTCAGCTATTGAAACTTCATTTTGTTTTATTTCTCTCTTTTCCCTCTTTTGGTCAAGAAGGCTTTATCAATCCCTTGATGCTATGTCCCAGCTCATCCCGAGATTTCTATCCCATGTTGCCAGGGATATTTATATCCCTAGGAGTCACATACTATGTACTGGGAGGAGGACAGTGAGTTCACCTGCTGAGTTGGCTTAGAAAGAGAGGCCACCACATCTGAGCAACAAAAGAGGTTCTCTGGAAGTGATTCTTAGGTCTAATTTTAAGTAGGCTTAGCCTATCCTTTGCAGTAATAAGTTTCATAAGGGTGAACCCCAAGATTGAGGGCTTGGCCTATTGATTTGGTTGTCCCCACTGCTTGCAAGAATATCAGAAATTCTCCAGATGGAGAAGTTGATATCTTCTTCTTTCTCCCCCATCACCCAAGGGGACTTTGCAAATATTTCTTTATTCACTGCCCAAATTATTTTGGGTTAGCATAGCTTTTTTTTTTTTCTTGGGTGCTTGGTCTGGTAATTGAACCTGGGTCTCCCGCATGAAAGACAAGCATTCTACCGCTGAACCACCCATGCACCCAGCATAGCTTTTTTTTTACAGTTTGTGTCTGATTTGTTCAATAACTGGAACTGCCATCATTCTGTTTTTATTGTATATTGTTTCTTTTCATATTTTATGACCTTGTATCCTCATGTGCCTAGATATTAATGTGAGTTAGAGTTTGCATTTGTAAAATGTTTGTAGAATTGATTTTTTTTTTTTACATGGGCAGGCACCGGGAATTGAACCCGGGTCCTCTGGCATGGCAGGCAATGTAGAATTAATTTGGATCTAGGACAATGCCATCCTCTTCCAGAGAGGATTTATATTTACTTCTGAAAGGATCTTGCACATACAAACATATTGGGATCAATTTAATCCAATTTCAAATTGAGATGCTTAAAAGCTGATATACGGTCTCTAAATTAAGTACAGCTCTTTGGGGATTTTATAACAGGAGCAGACTGATTCACCAGGGCCATCTCCCTTCAGTTTGCTCTGCATTCTGATCGTTATTTTCTGTAGCCCTGTGAAACAGTCATTAGTACTGCTCAGTCTCTCAGCCTCGCAGCTGCTCCCTCAGAAATGGCCAAATGCTGCCCAGAGAAAAGTGGCCCTAAATGCTGCCCCACTTCCCTGGGCCCCAGTTCTCAGGATCCAAGTGCAGTAAATGTACATGATCTTGTATATCCATGATGTTTTCAGGAAGATTCCTTTTCATCTCCTATTTACCTTGCCAGTAAGAGAGTGATTCCTGCCAGAGGGTTGTAGGGATGGCTAAACACATTGCATCTGATACTGGACAGATGAGCTCAACAGCAATTTATGAGTCAAATATTCACAGCCTAGGGGAAGATAGTGCATGCCATGCAAGGCCACAAGAGGGATGCACTCAAGACAAAGTGAACAGAGTGGGTGTGGGAGGCAGGATTTGGAACATCAAGGAGGTTGGGTATTTGAAAAATTTTGCAGGCTGTCAGGGAACTGAAACAGGAAGCGTGCCTGGCCCTCATAACAATGAGGGCTGTGTGGCTGGGAAACCTTATCTGTGGGAGCAGAGTAGGGAGGGGAACTTTGTGGTTGGGCCGTTGGAGGCCCTTTTGGTTTTCCCCGGATGTCAAGGCACACACAATATTGGGCCTTAATTTTAGGCCTCATACTACATTTATTAAGTTAAATTAAATTCCAATAAGTAATTTAACTAAATGGTTACATTATATTTTGCTAGATTATATAGTTAGTTTACAACTACACACATTTTAATAATTTTAAGTAAAAAATATAGGTAGTCCATAATTAAAAAAATAAAAGTAATACATGTTCTTTGTAAAATGTTCAGTTTAGAAGGATATAAATAGAAAAGTAAAAGTCTATCTGCCCTACTCCCTATAGCCCTTCCTCTGGCCCCCACAAGATGGCTTTTCTATATAGAAGTTTATATATGTATATATATATATTTATAAGTTTTTTGTTGCTGTACTACAAATTATATATGACATCCAGAATTTTTTCCCGAAGAATAAATCTAGTTTATTTAGCTGTATAGAATTCTCTCATGCAGCCATAGCATAATTTCATTTTTTGCTTTATTATTGATAAATATTTACCATGTTTCAAATATTTTCCTTTTTTTGATGATGTAATAATGAGTATCCAAAGGTATATTTTGTGGTCACTGTACATGAGCAGATGGACCCTGACCCAGAAAATAGAGTCAGATTCTTTATTATAAAGAATATAATGTAATTATGATTTGTCCCTAGAATAAGATCCATGCTTAAGTGTGGTGTCCAGAATGTACTTAGGATGTGGAAGTGAGAAGATGCCATTTAAATATTGACCTACATCTTTCCATATGGGTGGATACGAGGAGTCACCCTGGAGCAGATCTTTGTTATGGGATGATTCTCTTTGTGGTTCTTCTTAAGTAGATCAGTGTAGGTGAGTAGGCATCCCTTGCTCATGGCAATGTGTACAACAGGGCCTTTTGCAAATGGCTTCTTGAAGTCCACATCTTTTAATATATGGAGACCAAAGGTTCTTTAAGAGGCAGTAAGTGAATTTCACTGGAGATCAAGCCTCCCAGAAGAGAATATATCAGCATCTCTCCCCTCTTTTGGAGTTCCTCATGAATAGTACCTCTTCGATGGTTAGGGATGGTTCTTACTGAGGGAGGGACGGATGAGTTGGGATTGGAAATTCTGACTTGTTATCAGATCCTGGATGGTCTTGGGGAAAATCTGATTTTGGGTTAGCCTCTGGCTAAATATGGGACTGGAATTGCCCCACATCTTATACCAGGGCACAATCAGTATACTTTAGCAAGAACGAATGAACATGTTGGTTTGAGCTATAACCTGGGAAGTCTAGGAGTAGGGCACCACTGTGGCCAGTACAAGAAACTGGACAGAAGAGACTAATAATAAAGGATGTATCAGCCTGGGTAAGACTCATTTTCCAAATGTGGGAACGATAGAGGCAAGGGTAGCTGGAAATAAGGTCCTGCTGGTGGATGGATCAGATTGTCCGAATTGCTCTCCATCAGGCATTTAAGAAAGATATTCGGCCACTCTGCACAAAGTCCATGGACTCTTGAATAAATGAGGGGAAGAAGAGAGTACCCTCAAGTGGTACTATAGCTTAGTTTAATTAGAAAAATAAGAGCTGGAACTATATTTGTACTCCAAGCTGATTAAATAAATCATACTGGTTATACCATTATAAAGATCAGTGGAGCTGTTACTTCCTTCATCTGGATGTACATTTTGTTATTGCAGCCCTTTTAGCAGCTAATTATCCCTGCTACTTCATAATGAAAGTGATGAAAATGGCAAAATGTTTAAAAATAAACTACATTCAGGCTGTTAGCCACATCTTGCATTGGTGTAAATGACTTAAAACAACAGCAACTTAATTCAGGAATTCCCCATTATGCTCATTAAATGTCATCATCTTACTTTTAATCATCTTTTATGGAAAACAAAATACTACAGTTTCTTATACTTAAAATAATCCTGGTACTGTAATGAACTGGGTTTAAGGATTTTTGCTTTTGTGAGATTATGGATAATTTTGAAGAGCATGCTAGATCTTATCTTCTCTGATGTAGAATTTCTCATGGCATATCCCAGTCAAAAGCTGCTATAAAGTAATCTGTCAGAGCACAGAGAACCCCAAATTTCAAAATGTGTATATCTCAGCAGCATTCGTTGTCACTTTCTAACTTTTTAGAAGTTCATTTTCTCTTTTGTCACTAGAGGGCAATAATACTCCACTATACAAAGTAAGAAAAGTAGATTTGGCTGTGAAATCTCTTTTAAAATTTTTAATATTTAAATGGGTCACAATGCTATTGTAGACTACTACTATATATTATTTTCTCTCGTACTTTTAAAAGAATACAAGGGAATTTCCCTTAGAGTTGTTTTTTTACACAGGATATCCCTGATACAACTAGAAACAATGTGGGCTGCTATAACTGGCCTCACATTTTCAATAGCACTTAATTCTACTCTCTCTATAAAAAAACATATCTAGAATTTAATGACTTTTCATCTCTTCCACTATTGCTACTCAGATTCAAGCCACCATAATCTGTCTCTTCAGTGAAGTCTACTTAGACTATTGCATCAATTAGGATAGGCTAGGTTATTCTTCAGTAACAAACAATCCCATTAGCTTAATTAACATTCAGCTAACACTAAGCGTCTGACACGGGTTGGCAGGGGCTTTGGCTGACTGTAGTCATGCAGTGATTCTGTCTGACTGAAGCTTCCTTTTAGCGTATTCTTCCACATTTTCTCCAGCAGTGGGATATGTATGTGGGGAATCATGCATTGTCCATAAATGACACATACCACTTATGCTCACATTTCATTGGCTAAAGCATGTTACATGACTCTACCTAACTTTAATGTGGTAAGGAAGTGCAATGATACCATGGCCTGCAAATGGAAAACCAAATATATTTGGTGAACAACACTAATGAAACTGAATCACTATTTGAACATCCGTCTACTCATTTCCACACTAGCACTTTGGCTCTCTCTTCTTGTGTTGCATTTTTTCCCCTAGCATTTATTATCTTCTAACTTATGTAGTTTACTTATTTTTAATTATATTTTTCTACTTCTTTTCACTAGAATATGAGCTCCACCAGGGCAAGGATTTGTCATCTATATTGTTCCATATTATAACTAAGGCATTTGGAATGTGCCTGGAATATAATGGGAATTTAATAGCTATATACTGAATGAATGAATAACCAATTGATCACACATCATTTTCTTCTCATACAATAATCAGCCACATGCTTTGGCTAGCTAAAAAGGGAAAATGAAATGAACTCAAGAAAATACCTCCTGTGGTTATTCAAAACTAAGATATTTAGGAAAATCTTTGCAAGGGAATACCTCACTGGAAGAATGAAGTCTTCTTTTGAGCCCTGGTGGGGGGGCGGTTCCTAAAACATGATAATAAACAGATTAATACTGTTTATTGCTTTATCTTCACAGTTGTATTCATAAATATAATGATTAACACATTCACTTATTTTAAATATATACATACTTCTTATTATTTCAGTATTGTTCAACTTGACATTTGCAAAATGATTCACAATTATTTGTTAGTTAATGGACTTCATGGAATTGAAATGATCTTTCTGTAGGGGAAATGCCACATGGATGGGGAATAGACAATGACATCTTTTCAGATGGTTTCCACCTTTGTGTGTCTATGAGTTTGGGACATTACCATTCCAACACTATCTATCAGAAATAATAATTTTGAAACCTGAAAATGGAAATGTTTGCTCTCTTTTCTTTCCCGTCTTGCCTCAGCGCTGTGAGCATGGACATAGTAGGAAGAAGAGTCAAAGAACAGAGAGGTTTGATGGTCACCTTGATTTCAAAGAAGTCAAGGAAACCTCCTTTTCCTAGGAGGAAAAAATAAGATATGTGTGAGTATGTGTATGTGTGTATGTATGTGTTCAAATTAAGACCAGAGTCCTTCAGTAGAAATATTATAATCTTAAAGGCCAAATTTCCTCAAATTAATGAACACCTTCCTTCATTAACATATACCATATATTTTCAACATATGCAAGAGACATGTTCAAAAGGAACATAAGAAACTCCCAATGATTAAAATTTTGAGTTCTAATAGGACAAAATATTTCAAATTAGATCACCTTTTTACTATTTACTTTCACTTAAAAAAAGTGAGCATGAGCATCATGAAAAGTACAAGTGCCAATTTTCATTTATAAAAATAGTTTTCCTTTAACATTATCATGTAAATTTCCAATTTTGTATTAGCTTTGGCCCATCTGATAATAATCAGATAGAACAGGATAGCACATGAGGTGTAAGAGAAAGGGAGTGGGAAGACGGAATTATAAACTCACGTCCAATCCCTCCCTTCCCCACCTTCAACCACTGCTGTTAACTACTAACTTCTGCAGTGGGACTGGCATCCTTTACCAATCCTTCAATCTTTGCTCAAATTCACATTTCCTACCCCCATGCCTAATTTGCTCTATTCCCATGCCTACCTCTTCTGGAGTAGTGGTTTGCTCTCAAAACACAGTTTCAGGTGGAAATGAGAGAAGATAATATTAAGGGAACATCAGAGGCTTTCCAGAAGATGTCATCAATACTCACAAACCACGGCCAAGGCCAGGTATAGGACTGGATCCCTGGGTTAGTCTAGTTGGAAGGGCAGATGTCCAAAGTCAATGCCTTATTATTATCAAAACTTAGGTCAGGAATTTGGCTCTTTCCTGATCTGAGGAAGAGAAAGAGATGGTCTTGCAGCTGATAGATCATCAGATCATGATGTCGTGCATACCCAATCCTAGCTATTAAAAAAAAGGTGTATGTCTCCAGAATTCTAGCCTGCCATGTTGGGAGACCTGAGTTCGATTCCAGGTGCCTGCCCATGAAAAAAAAAAGGTGTATGTCTCAAATGTGATTTTCATTTCCCACGTGTTTTGTAGAGGAAACGGTTGAGAGTTCTTGCCTTAATCTATAGTATGCTCACCTTTCTTGGGTCTATTCTTTTTTCTCAAATGTAATTTTAAAAATTAGAAAACAAATATAAAACTTGGAATGATTTGAGGCAAATTGTGCCATAAGCAGATTTTCTTTAAGTGGCTAAACAAAATTTAAAAAGCAAGCAACAATAAAAGAAAATGTTTTTGGTTCAGAATCAGCAGTATAAAAAAATAGTACCTGGATAATTCACCTGTTTTGCAATAATGTAACTTCAAGTACATATTATTGGCTGTCCATAGTCCATTGAGAGGGTATGCTCTTATTCTAAGTTCCTTCCCATGTGAGTTGCTGTGTTTTCCTGATGTGGTAATATCACTTGCTATGAAAGATGGAAACTCTGAATTACTGCCTCTCCTGTAACAGGAATCTGCAAAAAACGGAGCAGTGAGTTTGGCCTCAGTGCTGAATTTTATATGTTTTTGTGAATAATTAATCATTTAAAAAGTTATTGCAAAGCATTTGAAGCATGAGAATGACATATCAGATATCCTTGTGTACACAATTGGGTTTGCCAAGTCTTAAAATCTTGTATCTTTTTCCTAAATAAGATATATTTGAAGAATAATAAATCACTATAGATGTAGTTGCAGATCCCATATATTACTCACTCATCTCATTGGTCTCTATTTCTTCAGAGGGAACCACTATCCTAATTTTGGGGTCTGGCATCCCTGTGATATATTAATATTTCAATTACATATGAATGCATGATTATGTATAGGATAGTTTGCATGTATTAAAACTTTATATAAATGGTTTGTAACTTTTTGAGTTAATCTTGTTAATACATGAAAATAATTCTCTTACATTCTTTTTTTTTTTTTTTTTTTGCATGGGCAGGCAACGGGAATTGAACCCGGGTCTCCAGCACTGCAGGTGAGAACTCTAACTGCTGAGCCACTGTATCTTATATTCTTATGGTTGTCTGGTAGAAAAAGAAATAATCTACCTTGCAGGTATACAATAGCATTTTGACGCGCTAATTATTAAAAATAAAAAGAAGATAGATTTCATCCCTCCAAATAAAGACTTTTCCTACTTTGTATAGCGGTTGTAATAGTCTTATATGACTATACCTCAATTATTTTATTTATTCTTCTATTGTTGAACAGTGTTTTAATAAACATTTAAATTATTCCACAAATAATGTCTACTAAGTGCCACAAACTCTTTTTTCCTTCAATTTTATTGAGATATATTCATATACCACACAGATATATTCATATAATCACAGGCTCACAGTATCATCATATAGTTGTGCATGCATACCCATGATCAATTTTAGAACATTTTCATTACTCTAGAACAGAAATAAAAATAAATAATAAACCCAAATCATCTCTTAATCCCCCCATTGTTGACTCATAGTATTAGTGTAGTAAATTTTTTTACTATTCATGAAATAATATTAAAATACTACTGCTAACTATTGCTATAGTTTACATTAATTATGGTTTTCCCTACATACCTCTTTAGTTTGCATCAGCTATGGTTTTCCCCATATACCTCTTTATTTCTATTATTATTTTCATCTTTTTACATTTGTAGTAGTTCATGCAAGAAGTTATTTACATGCATGCCTTTAAACAACTTTCAATCAAATTCACCTACAATACGTCATTATTACATATAATCCCAATACAAAGTACCATCACCTCTATCCTTTCCCAAACATTTAAATTCAACCTCATTAACAATTTTGTACATATTGAGTAACTGCCTCCACTTCTCTAGCCTCTGTCTATCTATGGGTACACTATATTCTACATTTTAGGACTCTGAGTTTGTGTTGGTTTGAAAGGATGTATGCCCCCTAGAAAAGCCATGTTTTAATTTAAATCCCATTTCATAAAGGCAGAATAATCCCTATTCAATACTGTATGTTTGAATCTGTAATTAGATCATCTCCCTGGAAATGTAACCCAATGAAGAGTGGTTGTTAAACTGGATTAGGTGACGACATGTTTCCACCCATGTGGTTGGGTCTTGATTAGTTTCTGGAGCCTATAAAAGAAGAAACATTTTGGAGAAAGAAAGAGATTTGGAGAGAGCAAAGAATGCTGCAGCACCACGAAGCAGAGTCCACGACCCAGCGACCTTTGGAAACAAATAAGAAAAACACCTTCCGGGGAGCTTCATGAAACCAGAAGCCAGGAGAGAAAACTAGCAGATGATTCCATGTTTGCCATGTGCCCTTCCAGCTGAGAGAGAAGCCCTGACTGTGTTTGCTATGTGCCTTCTCACTTGCGAGAGAAACTCTGGACTTAATTGGCCTTCTTGAACCAAGCTATATTTCCCTGGATGGATACCTTTGATTGGACATTTCTATAGACTTGTTTTAATTGGGACATTTTTTCTGCCTTAGAACTGTAAACTAGCAACTTAAATTTAAATCCCCCTTTTTAAAAGCCATTCTGTTTTTGGTATATTGCATTCTGGCAGCTAGCAAACTAGAACAATGTTCTAGTTAGTTCATATTAGTGAAATCATATAATATCTGTCCTTTTGTGTCTGGCTTATTTCACTCAGTATTATCTCCCCAATGTTCATCCATGTTGTCATGTGCTTCAGAACCACCTTCCTTCTTACTACTGCATACTATTCCATCATATGTATATACCACATTTTGTTTATCTACTCATCTGTTGATGGACTCTTGGAATGTTTCCATCTTTTGGCAATTGTGAATAATGCTGTTCTGAACATCAATCTGAAAATATCTGTTCAAGTCCAAGCTTTCAGATCTTCTGGGTATATACCGATTAGTGGATTTACTAGGTCATGGGGCAACTATTATTTATTTACTCAACAGCCAAATATTTGGTTTTCTGAGGACTCACCAAACTGACTTCCACAGTGGTTGCGCCATTTTACATTCTGACCAGCAGTGAATAAGTTTTCCAATTGCTCCACACCCTCTTCAACATTTGTAGTTTCCTCTTTATTTAATAGCAGCCATTCTTATAGGTGTGAGATGTTGGCTCATTGTGATTTTGATTTATATTTCCCTAATATCTGGTGAAGCTGAACATCTTTTCATGTGCTTTTTAGCCATTTGTATTTCCTCTTTGGAAAAATGTCTATTTGTATCTTTTGCCCATTTATAATTGGGTTGTTTGTCCTTTTATTGTTGAGTTGTAGGATTTCTTTATATTTACTGGATATCAAATACTTATCAGATATATGATTACCAAATATTCTCTTCCATTGAGTTGGCTGCTTCTTCACCTTTATGACAAAGTCCTTTGAAGCACAAAGTGTTCAATCTTGAGTTCTCATATATCTACTTTTTCTTTCATTGTTTGTTCTTTGGGTATAAGGTCTAAGAAGCTACTTCCTATCACTAGGTCTTGAAGATGTTTGTCTATAATTTCTTCTAGGAGTTTTATAGTACTGGCTCTTACATTTAAGTCTTTGATCTATTTTAAGTTAAATTTTGTATAGAGACTATACTGGTTTGAATCTTTTGTGAACCCCAGAAAGCCATGTTTTAATCCTGGTCCATCTTGTGGGACCAGCCATTTCTTTCAATCCTTATTCAGTACTATAGGCTGGAAGATTGATTAGATTTTCTCCACGAAGATGTGGCTCACCCAATTGTGGGAATTAACCTTTGATTAGAGGGAGATGTAATGCCACCCATTCCAAGTGGGTCTTGATTAGTTTACTGGAACCCTTTAAAAGAGGAAGCATATTGGAGAAAGCAGCAGAGCCATGACAGAATCACAAAAACCATGAGATTCCTTGCAGCCAGAGACCTTTGGAGATTAAGGTAAACGTCCCTGGGGGAGCTTCATGAAACAAGAAACTTAGAGAGAAAGTTAGCAGACATCTCCATGTTTGCCATGTGCCTTTCCAGTTAAGAGAGAAACCCTGAACTTCATTGGCTTTTCTTGAGTGAAGGTACTCTCTTGTTGGTGCATTACTTTGGATATTATTATAAACATGCTTTAATTGGGACATTTCACAGTCTTAGAACTGTAAACTTGCAACTTATTAAATGCCCCTTTTTAAAAGGCATTCTGTTTCTGGTATATTGCATTTTGGCAGCTAGCAAACTAGAACACAGGGTGACGGCTTTAAATCTCTCATCATTGAGTATGATCCTGGCTGTGGTTTTTCATATATGCTTTTTTTCACATTGAGGAAGTTTCCTTTGATTCCTACATTTTGAAGTGTTTTTATCAAGAAAGGATGATGCATTTTGTCAAATCAGGCACCATTTTCAACACTCAACAAATAGTGATTTATTTAATTATCATGAAGGAGTCAATAGTATTTTCTCCATTTTACTGATAGGAAAGCTGGGGCACAAATAGAATTTAAATTACTTATCCAAAGTTACACAATTAGTAAGTGGTAAGCCAATTTTCCAGAAGTGAATTTTGGGGATCACAGCGTATGTGCCTCTTCAACTCCACTGGAAATTGCATACTGTAAAGCAGTTGCATCCTGTTGGACTCCCCCAACACGTTCCTAAATGTTCTTGCTCATACCTGATATTGTCAAACTTTAAAACTTTTCCAACTTGGTAGGATTGAAATTATATTTCTTTGCGGATTTCATTTGCACTGTTGAACATTTTTTGTGTGACGATTGTTTAACTTTCATTTTATGTGCATTGCCCATTTTTCAATTAGTCATTTGTCTTTTTTTTTCTTATCGATTGGTATTTGTTTACATATCATGGAACCAATTCTTTAGTTGTTTAAATATTTTGTAACCAAATCCTTTTCACAGTCTATGACTTTTTTTTTTTAACTTTGTTTATCATGTCCCTTGTGCAGAAGATTTTAATTTAATGTAGTTAAATTTATCAGTGTTTTCCTTTGGATCATGTGTCTTCATCTCTCAAAGTCACTCTATTTTGTTTGTTTTAAAATTTTCTTGGTTATTCATATCTCAATATTGCTTGATATGTACTTTATAATAGGCTTGTCAACTTGCTCCAGGAACCTGGTGGGATACTGATTAAACTTGCATTGAATTTAAAGATTCAAGTGGAAAGAATTGATTTCTTTATGGATTTTAAATCTTGTTGTCCATGAGCATAAATATTTCCATTTATTTAGATCTCTGTTTGGTTCTCACAATAAAATTTTATATTATTCTTCATGAAGGTATTGCACATATTTTTATCACATATATAGTTAATTATCTTAAGTGTTTGCTCTTGTTGCAGATTGTATATTCTTTTCAAAATTTCATTTCTAATTGCTGTTGGGATGTAGATAACTATATGCTGATACTGTGTTCAGAAATATGGCTGAACTTTCTTATTACGTATATCATCTTTGAATAATGAAAAATTTTCTTCTTCCTTTCCAATAATACATTTTATTTCTTTATCATGTCTTACTAAACAAATAAGAACACCATTATAATGTTGAACAGAAGTAATTCTAGCAGGCATCTTTAATTTTTTACATTTAGGGAATACCTCTAATGTTTTATTATTACTGATGAAGATAATAACAACAATAAACATTTGTTACATATACCGGCATAGGGAAAATGAAGCACACAGATGTTAATTAATAAGGTCAAACAGGTACTGCATGCATAGGACAGCTGGGATTTGAATTCTGAATCTGTGCTCATAAACAGTCCATGTTAATTTATCAGGAACAAGATTTGCTATAGTATTTTGGTGATCTCTACTTCACTAAAATGTTGATTTTTTTAAGTGTTTCTTTTTGCTATTGTAATGACAACCAGATGGTTTTTGCTCTTTAATCTATTAATGTAGAGAATTACATTAATAGATTTCCTAACGTTCAACCTCATGCACTCATGGGATGACACCAACCTGATCATGATG
Organism: Tamandua tetradactyla; assembly: GCF_023851605.1. Classification (NCBI taxonomy): domain Eukaryota; kingdom Metazoa; phylum Chordata; class Mammalia; order Pilosa; family Myrmecophagidae; genus Tamandua; species Tamandua tetradactyla. Next base: position 13,773,623 of record NC_135352.1, read on the forward strand.
TATTTTAAAAAGTACATTCCAAGATACAACTGGCTATTTTTGTTTATTTTTGGGGAAGGGCATGAACTGGGAAATAACATGCTATTTTTAAAGGATGGTTTCATATATATTCATAAGTCAAACTGCTATTTTAAACTTTTTTATTTAATTATGTAGGTTTACCAAGAAATTGTACAGAAAATACCATAGACCCCCTTCACACATTGGTTTTCCCTATTATTCACATTTCACATTAGTGTAGTTACTTTGTTACAATTGATGAAATGATATTATTATAATTATACTTTTAACTATACCCCATAGTTTACATTGTTTTGTACGGTCCTATGGTTTTTCTTTTTAATTTTTTTTCTAGTAACATATATACACCCTAAAATGTCCCTTTTAACCACATTCAAATGCGTAATTCAGTACTGTTCATTACATCCATATTGTTGTGCCCCATCTGTTACCAAAACTTTTTCATCACTTCAGACAGAAATGATGTATACTCTGTATACCAATTAAGCATTAACCCTCCATTCCCTATTCCCACCCCAGACCCTGGTAACCTGTATTCTAAACTTTCTTATTCCAATTAGTTCATGCCAGTGAGATCATACAATATTTAGCTTTTTGAGTCTGGCTTATTTCATTCAACATGATGTCTCAACACTGATTCATGTTGTCACATGTATCAGAACTTTATTTCTTTTTTACTTTTATTGTGAAGTCCTTTGATGCACAAGAGTTTTTAATGGTGACGAGGTCCCATTTATCTAATTTTCTTTTGTTGCTTGTGCTTTTGGTGTAAAGTCTAAGAAACCATTGTCTAACACAAGGTCCTGAAGATGCTTCTCTATATTTTCTCCTAGGAATTTTAGAGTTTTGTTTCTTATACCTAGGTATTTGATCCATTTTAGGTTAATTTTTGTATATGGTAGGGGTCTATCATCATTGTTTTGCATATGGATATCCAGTTTTTCCAGCATCATTTGTTAAAGAGATCATTTATTCCCCACTGAGTGGACTTGGTACCCTTGTCAAAAATCAATTGACCATAGATGTGATGGTTCATTTCAGAGCTCTCAATTTGATTCCATTGGTTTGTACATCTGTCCTTGAGCCAGTACCATGCTGTTTTGATTACTGTAGCTTTGTAATAAGTTTTAAAATTGGGAGGTATGTGTCCTACTATCTATCTCTGGTGATTTCCTCATCCGAGCTCTATAGTCTGCTAGCTCTATTTCTCTCTTCAGCTGTGCCATCTGCGGCCTCAGTTGACTAATGGGTTTTTAGTTACAGTGATTGCATTTTTCATTTCCAGAATTTTTTTCCATACTGTTTTATGTTCTGTTATATTTTAATTCCTTCATTTATGTCTTTAATCATTTTTATAACATTTGTTTGATTATACAATGATCTGAAGTTCTGGGTTCTAATTTCTACCCACCCCCATAACTTTGTTACATGTTTCTTACTTCTGCTGGCCATGATGGATTATTAAGTAATATGCTTTGTAATTTCATATTATGAGTTCATCTTTAACAGGGCTTTAAATGTGTGAATAATGTTTGCTAAAGCTGCTGGAATACAATATATAAGAAATGGAATGGCTTTTTTTTGGATGCATGGTCTGGGAATTGAACTCGGGTCTCCCACATGAAAAGCAAGCATTCTACCACGGAACCATCTGTGCACCCATGGAACAGCTTTTAAAAAGGGAATTTATTAAGTTTACAATTCTAAGCCTATAAAATGTCCAAACTAAGGCATCCAGAAAAAACTACCTTGGCTCAAAAAAGGCCAGTAGGTTCAAAATATTTCTGTCAACTGGTAAGGCTTATGGCTGGCATCTGCTAGGGTCTTTGGCTTCTAGACACCTCTCGTCAGCTGGGAAGGCACATGGTGATGTCTGCTAGCTTTCTCTACTGGCTTCTTCAAATGACTTCCCAGGGGACATTTACTTTCTACATCTCCAAAGGTCTCTGGTTGTATGGGCTCTGAAATTTTTCCTAAAATGGTTCCCTCTTAAAGTGCTCCAGTAAGCAATCCGTCTTTGAATGGGCGGGGGACACATCTCCATGGAAACCATTTAATCAAAAGGTCCCACCCACAACTGGCTGGGCCACATTTCCATGGAAACAACTTAATCAAAATATCCCACCAAACAATACTGAATCAGGGTTAAAGAACATGGCTTATCTGGATACACAGCAGTTTCAAACCAGAACAAATGGTGAGTGTGAATCCCTCCAATGTGGTTTTCTGTTGCCTGGTGTTGATGAAACACTTTAGCAGCTATTTATGTGTAATATTCTAGGCTTGGGTGTTCCTGGATTTTATGTGGCATTAATCCATAATTGAGTTTCCAAAGAGGGTATTTTTTTTCCTGCTCAGAGTCTAGACCAAAGAGACAAATTTCCGTGTCATCTCCATATGCTGGCAGAAGATTATTTTTCTAGTTTTTCTTTTCACCATGCTTTGTGAGGGAAGAGGATGTGAGAGTCTCAGGTTCAACTCTTCCTTTGGCACAGTCTCAAAGCCTTTTATTTTATCTCCATGTGCACATTAAAACACGATTTCCTAGATTAGACAAAGTGAAAACAAACCCCAACAACCCAGGCTGGTGGCCTCATCAGTCACTCCATGCTTTGTTTTCCAGTTACCTTTTCATTTCTGTTCCCCAAGGATTTCAATTATTTCTTGTGAGCTTACCTATTCATTCATAAGGATGAATTTCATCTGGCAATTCTCTGTGATAATAGAGTTTTCAGAATAGTGAGTCTGTCACAGTGTTTCATTTAATCTATCAAGGATCTTTGTCTCCACTACATTTTCACAGACCAATTTACATATACACCTCACAGAGAGGAGCATGGTGGCTGCATATATGCATGCACACTCACATATTCTACCTTCTTAACCGTACAGAAAGCTTAGTAGATTCTTAATTATAAGCAATATACCATATTTCAATTTAGCCAAAGCTGTAAATCCTGGTCTTAAGCAGTCTGTTGTATACAAAAGACTCACCACTAATTCATATGTGAACCTGACTCCTTTATAGGGCGTGTCTTAGTTTGCTAGGGCTGATATAACACATATCACACAATGGGTTGGCTTGGACAGCAGGGATTTATTGTCTCACACTTTTGGAGGCTAGAAGTCCAACATTAAGATATTGTCAGGACCAGGCTTTCTCTGAAGTCTGTGGTGTTCAGGTGGTGGCTTCCTGGTGATCCATAATTTAATCAGCATCTATCACATGCCATCTGCCTCCTTCTGTCTCCTACACCCTGTCCAAATTTCCTTCACTTATTAGGACTCCAATCATATTGGATTAATGCCCACCTTGATTCAGCTTGGTTTCATCTTAACTAACTGGATCTTTAAAGATCCGTTTTATAAATGAGTTCACATCCACAGGACCAGGGGTTAGGACTTGATGATGACTTTGGGGCAAGACATGACTCAATCCATAATAGAATCTAAGTGAAATAGTAACAGTTTGAATGGCTAGAAAAGGATCTGGAATCAGAGTGAGTCTTTGACTTTATTTCCCCATTATTATTATTTTTTTGCATGGGCAGGCACTGGGAATTGAACCTGGGTCTCTGGCATGGCTGGCGAGAACTCTGCCTGCTGAGTCACCGTCCCCATTATTATTAATGGAAACTCTGAAGGACAAATAGTACAGTGGTTAATATCTGTGCAGTCAGACAGACTTGTATCTGAATCTAGACTTTGCCAATCTATGATCTTAAGCAGCTTATTCAACCTCAGAAAGTCTTGGTTTTCTCATCTTTGCAACGAGTGGGTTAAAGGTTATGAGGACTTAATGAGTGAAATATAAATCTCATTATGATGCTTGACACATAGAAATATCCCAATAAAGTTAGCTATTACATTTATATTATTTTAACCATTATTTTTTACCCTTAAAAAAATTCAATCCCCTTCCAAAATCACTGAGGGCCTGTCTATTGAGAGGAATCATGAGAAATGGCCATATTTATAGGTTAAAAAAAAAAAAAGAAATATTGGCAATATCATATGGTTCAATCTAATACTTGCTTCAGAAAGCGAACCCTGTTTTGAAATTGTTAGAGCAAGAAATATCAGAAGGATAAGGTTTCAATAATGGAAACACAGATAGGGTATCAATCTTTCGGGTTAGACAGAAAAAGCCCCAGGTGTTGAATTGTGCTGATTCAAACTCCCCGTTTTGCTGAACATTTCTTCAATTTTATTCTAATTTAGTTTTTCAATTTTAACTTTGCCTAAGTTAGATTGAAATTTTACCAGAAAGTGCTAACAAGTTGTACATTTCAGTGTATTGAACTGGTCTACATATTTGAAAATTAAAAAAAAAATCCTATTTTGGAAGTGATTATTAAGAACAGGAGGCAGTTATCCTGTTAGTTAGCAGGAGGCATTTAGTTGGCTGGGTCACCTCATTAGAGAGTTCCTAAGGTGGCTTGCTGAGTGACTGGGAAAAGAATTAAGAGTGAATTTGCATGCTTCCAGATCTGATCTTGTTAACACTAGTGAGCTGATTAATAACTGGGGAGAAAATAAAGGTCCTGCTCTGTGGGCCACGGGGGGTGATATATAATTAGAAGATACATCCCTTGCCAAACAGAGAGCAGCTGATGAATAACCTCTGACACTGGGAGTTGGAATCCAGCCCAATTCCTGTCACTTTCTCCTGTAATTTGTCTGTGTGATTCACCGAAAAGAAAAGCAGCTCTGTGGAGATAAACCTTCCGACCTCCAGAGCCTCTCCAATACTGTCTGACTCCTTTTGAATTCACTCCTTTTTTAGAGATCAGTGACTAGGTAACCTCTCGGACTCAGTTTTTATGATTAAGGTAAATGAGAAAATTAGTGACAATTAAATCAACTTTCGGAGAGGCTTGAGAGAAACGGTCCTGTCAAGACATAGTACATTCTGTAGCCCTTAATATCATCTCAAGACTTTGCCTCACTTTCTTGGCTGGGCAGAATTTCATTTCTATCACTACTCCAAAATCACATGGGGGCTGAGTGTTGATTCCAACAACAATGAGGTGTTAGCGTCTTTGAAGACCTTTGTGAACTTCTTTTGCTTTGTTAAAGCTGCCAGAACTCAGTATACTGGAACTGGGTTGGCTTTTTTTTTTTTTTTTTTATTTAACGGAAAAAAAGAAATTAACCCAACATTTAGAAATCATACCATTCTACATATGCAATCAGTAATTCTTAACATCATCACATAGATGCATGATCATCATTTCTTAGTACATTTGCATCGGTTTAGAAGAACTAGCAACACAACAGAAAAAGATATAGCATGTTAATATACAGAAAAAAAATAAAAGTAATAATAATAGTAAAAAAAAGACAAATAAACAACCAGACAAAAACAAAAAACAAACAAACAAACAAAACAAAACAAAAACAAAAACCTATAGCTCAGATGCAGCTTCATTCAGTGTTTTAACATGATTACTTTACAATTAGGTATTATTGTGCTGTCCATTTTTGAGTTTTTGTATCTAGTCCTGTTGCACAGTCTGTATCCCTTCAGCTCCAATTACCCATTATCTTACCCTGTTTCTAACTCCTGCTGGACTCTGTTACCAATGACATATTCCAAGTTTATTCTCGAATGTAGGTTCACATCAGTGGGACCATACAGTATTTGTCCTTTAGTTTTTGGCTAGACTCACTCAGCATAATGTTCTCTAGGTCCATCCATGTTATTACATGCTTCATAAGTTTATCCTGTCTTAAAGCTGCATAATATTCCATCGTATGTATATACCACAGTTTGTTTAGCCATTCTTCTGTTGATGGACATGTTGGCTGTTTCCATCTCTTTGCAATTGTAAATAATGCTGCTATAAACATTGGTGTGCAAATGTCCGTTTGTGTCTTTGCCCTTAAGTCCTTTGAGTAGATACCCAGCAATGGTATTGCTGGGTCATATGGCAATTCTATATTCAGCTTTTTGAGGAACCACCAAACTGCCTTCCACAGTGGTTGCACCATTTGACATTCCCACCAACAGTGGATAAGTGTGCCTCTTTCTCCGCATCCTCTCCAGCACTTGTCATTTTCTATTTTGTTGATAATGGCCATTCTGGTGGGTGTGAGATGATATCTCATTGTGGTTTTGATTTGCATTTCTCTAATGGCCAGGGACATTGAGCATCTCTTCATGTGCCTTTTGGCCATTTGTATTTCCTCTTCTGAGAGGTGTCTGTTCAAGTCTTTTTCCCATTTTGTAATTGAGTTGGCTGTCTTTTTGTTGTTGAGTTGAACAATCTCTTTATAAATTCTGGATACTAGACCTTTATCTGATATGTCATTTCCAAATATTGTCTCCCATTGTGTAGGCTGTCTTTCTACTTTCTTGATGAAGTTCTTTGATGCACAAAAGTGTTTAATTTTGAGGAGCTCCCATCTATTTATTTCCTTCTTCAGTGCTCTTGCTTTAGGTTTAAGGTCCATAAAACCGCCTCCAATTGTAAGTTTCATAAGATATCTCCCTACATTTTCCTCTAACTGTTTTATGGTCTTAGACCTAATGTTTAGATCTTTGATCCATTTTGAGTTAACTTTTGTATAGGGTGTGAGATACGGGTCCTCTTTCATTCTTTTGCATATGGATATCCAGTTCTCTAGGCACCATTTGTTGAAGAGACTGTCCAATCCCAGGAGAGTTGGCTTGACTGCCTTATCAAAGATCAAATGTCCACAGATGAGAGAGTCTATATCTGAGCACTCTATTTGATTCCATTGGTCGATATATCTATCTTTATGCCAATACCATGCTGTTTTGACCACTGTGGCTTCATAATATGCCTTAATGTCTGGCAGCGCGAGACCTCCAGCTTCGTTTTTTTTCCTCAAGATGTTTTTAGCAATTCGGGGCACCCTGTCCTTCCAGATAAATTTGCTTATTGGTTTTTCTATTTCTGAAAAATAAGTTGTTGGGATTTTAATTGGTATTGCGTTGAATCTGTAAATCAATTTAGGTAGGATTGACATCTTAACTATATTTAGTCTTCCAATCCATGAACACGGTATGCCCTTCCATCTGTTTAGGTCTTCTGTGATTTCTTTTAACAGTTTTTTGTAGTTTTCTTTATATAGGTTTTTTGTCTCTTTAGTTAAATTTATTCCTAGGTATTTCATTCTTTTAGTTGCAATTGTAAACAGGATTCGTTTCTTGATTTCCCCCTCAACTTGTCCATTACTAGTGTATAGAAGTGCTACAGATTTTTGAATGTTGATCTTGTAACCTGCTACTTTGCTGTACTCATTTATTAGCTCTAGTAGTTTTGTTGTGGATTTTTCTGGGTTTTCGACGTATAGTATCATATTGTCTGCAAACAGTGATAGTTTTACTTCTTCCTTTCCAATTTTGATGCCTTGTATTTCTTTTTCTTGTCTAATTGCTCTGGCTAGAACCTCCAACACAATGTTGAATAATAGTGGTGATAGTGGACATCCTTGTCTTATTCCTGATCTTAGGGGGAAAGTTTTCAATTTTTCCCCATTGAGGATGATATTAGCTGTGGGTTTTTCATATATTCCTTCTATCATTTTAAGGAAGTTCCCTTGTATTCCTATCTTTTGAAGTGTTTTCAATAGGAAAGGATGTTGAATCTTGTCAAACGCCTTCTCTGCATCAATTGAGATGATCATGTGATTTTTCTGCTTTGATTTGTTGATAATGGTGTATTACATCAATTGATTTTCTTATGTTGAACCATCCTTGCATACCTGGGATGAATCCTACTTGGTCATGATGTACAATTCTTTTAATGTGTTGTTGGATACAATTTGCTAGAATTTTATTGAGGATTTTTGCATCTATATTCATTAGAGAGATTGGTCTGTAGTTTTCTTTTTTTGTAATATCTTTGCCTGGTTTTGGTATGAGGGTGATGTTGGCTTCATAGAATGAATTAGGTAGCTTTCCCTCCGCTTCAATTTTTTTGAAGAGTTTGAGGAGAATTGGTACTAATTCTTTCTGGAATGTTTGATAGAATTCACGTGTGAAGCCGTCTGGTCCTGGACTTTTCTTTTTAGGAAGCTTTTGAATGACTAATTCAATTTCTTTACTTGTGATTGGTTTGTTGAGGTCATCTATTTCTTCTTGAGTCAAAGTTGGTTGTTCATGTCTTTCCAGGAACCTGTCCATTTCATCTAAATTGTTGTATTTATTAGCGTAAAGTTGTTCATAGTATCCTGTTATTACCTCCTTTATTTCTGTGAGGTCAGTAGTTATGTCTCCTCTTCCATTTCTGATCTTATTTATTTGCATCCTCTCTCTTCTTCTTTCTGTCAGTCTTGCTAAGAGCCCATCAATCTTATTGATTTTCTCATAGAACCAACTTCTGGTCTTATTGATTTTCTCTATTGTTTTCAATTTTGTTTTTTTCTGCTCTAATCTTTGTTATTTCTTTCCTTCTTGGATCTGTAATTTTAGGTCTTTCATAAGAGTTGGGAAATTTTCAGTGATAATTTCTTCCATTAGTTTTTCTCCTCCTTTTCCCTTCTCTTCTCCTTCTGGGACACCCACAACATGTATATTTGTGCGGTTCATATTGTCCTTGAGTTCCCTGATACCCTGTTCAAATTTTTCCATTCTTTTCCCGATAGTTTCTGTTTGTTTTTGGAATTCAGATGTTCCATCCTCCAAATCACTAATTCTATCTTCTGTCTCTTTAAATCTATCATTGTAGGTATCCATTGTTTTTTCCATCTTTTCTACTTTGTCCTTCACTTCCATAAGCTCTGTGATTTGTTTTATCAGTTTTTCTATTTCTTCTTTTTGTTCAGCCCATGTCTTCTTCATGTCCTCCCTCAATTTATCGATTTCGTTTTTGAAGAGGTTTTCCATTTCTGTTCGTATATTCAGCATTAGTTGTCTCAGCTCCTGTATCTCATTTGAACTATTGGTTTGTTCCTTTGACCGGGCCATATTTTCAATTTTCTGAAAATCCATTATCTTCTGCTGGCGTCTGGGCATTTAGTCAGATTTCCCTGGGTGTTGGACCCAACAGTTTGAAAGATTTTTCTGTGAAATCTCTGTGTTCTGTTTTTCTTATCCTGCCCAGTAGGTGGCGCTCGTGGCACACGTTTGTCTGTGGGTCCCACCAGTAAATGGTGCTGTGGGCCCTTTAACTTTGGAAAACTCTTGTCGTGGGGGAGGTTCACCAGCCGAAGCAGCTTGGAAGAGTGCCAGCTGGCCCGGGGGTCCAAACGCGGGGAGGGCCGCCGGCTGCCGCCGCCCGGGAGAGCGCCCGTCCGAATTTCCTAGTCTGCCCGGGGCGCCAAGCGTGGTGGAAGGGTGCCAGCCACTGCAGCCCGGGAGAGTGCACCATTCCCAGCTGGACCGGGGAGTCATGTGTTTGGAAGGGACCCCCCCCGGTCACCGTTCTCCGCGGCCTGGGGATTTCCGATCCAGTTCTCTCAGCTGGTCCGGGGGGCTGCGCGTGGTGGGGGCGCCAGCCGCCATGGCTTGAGGGGACCGCCTGCCCAATTCTGCCAGCTGGCCCAGGAAGGAGGAAGGCAGGGACTCCGGCCGCTTGCCGCCCCGCCCGGGGAAGTCCGCGCCCCTCGGGGATCTCACCAGAGCGGGTTCTCTCAGCCAGTCAGCCATTCCAGGATGGGGTACGCTGTCTTTTTGATCTCTGTCATGGATCTGGGAGCTGTTCTGTATCGTTTCTACTCCCCTAGTATCTATTCTGGAGGAGGAGCTAAGATCCGCATGTCTTACTAAGCTGCCATCTTCTCTGGAAGTCTGGGTTGGCTTTTAATAATGGGGATTTATTAAGCTACAAGATACAATACTAAGGCTATGAAAATGTTCAAATTAAGGCATCAACAAGAGGATACCTTCTCTGAGGAGAGGCTGCTGACATCCAACGTTCCTCAGTCTCATGGTGACATCTGTTGGTCCATCTCTCCTGGTTGTGGTTTCAGTGGCTCTCTATATATCTCTGGGAGTTTCTCTCTCAGGTTCTCTGGGCTCTCTTGAGTTTTATCTGTCTTTTATCCTCTCATAAAGGACTCCAGGAAGGGGATTAAGACCCACCTTGAATGGGCAGGGTCCCGTCTCCATGGAAACAACCTAATGAAAAGGTCCTACCTGACAACAGGTCTGCCCCCATGGATTAAAAGAACATGGCCTTTTATGGGGTACATAACAGCTTCAAACTAACCCAGAATTCTGAAATGATAATGGATTTGTACCGGTCTCTTATATTCAGCTATAAAGATATTTTATCAGTAATCCATGAAAACTTCTGTAATATAAATGAACAAAATAAAAAAAAAGGAACAACAAAACATCATCTCTCATCACTCCGAGATAGCATATAAACACCTCAGTGTACAAGCTCCTTAACCTGCTCAGTCTTCAGCACCCCAGCTCCACAGGGATGCCCTCCTTTCCCAGCCAGGTCTTCATCCCAGACTGGACAGCCCTCCATGACCCCCGCTCCCAACCCTGCACTCCCGCCCACCCCTGCAATCCCATGTGGATGACCCCTTGGCACTGACCCCCTCCCCAGTTGTTCCCTCCTGTGGGCGCCTTCCTGTTCTGGCTAGGGCTGATGCCCCACAGCGGGTAGCTCCTCTGCACCAAGTCTCCTCCTTCTGCTCAGGTCGTGACATCTGACACCGGGCCACCCTTCTGGGCTCCCATGCGGCCCCCAAAGCCTCCTGGGAGGATGCCCTCACTCTACCTGGCCTCTAATGCCATGTGCCAGGCTCCTCACCTTGGACTCCAATCTACAGCTCGCCCTGTTCCTATGCCCTTCTCTCTCTGTCCACTCCAGGCCACCCTTCCCCACCTGGACCCTTTCCTCTCTCTACTCACCTCTGACACCCTTGCCAGGCCATGGATAGGATGCCCTAACATCCGGTTTGGGCGGTGATCCACAATCCAGAGCCCTTCCACATGTGTCCCCCTCACCCCGCTGGGGCTCTGGCAGCCAGCTGCGGACCACAGGGTCACTATGCTTTGCCTTAGCCATGGCCTTAGGACCAAATTTTCCCAGGAAGGGAGGGAGAAGGGTAGAAGGAAGGAGAAGGGGTGGTATGGCTTTTATTATCCCCCAAATTTTACCCTTTGGTCATATCCCCCCTTTAAACAAATGTAGTTTTGTTGAGATTTATTCACATACCAAACAAATCATAAGAATTATACAATCACTGTCTCACAGTTTCATCACACAGTACAACCCTATGATTAATTTTAGAACATTTTCATTACTGCATAAAAGAAAAATAAAAAAGAAAAACCTAATGGCCCCATAGCCTTTACCCCTCCCCCCCCCATTATTGGCCCACAGTATTGGTGTGGTACATGTATTACTGCTGATGAAAGAGTATTAAACATTACTGTTAACTATAGCACATAGATTGTAGTAGGTACATTTTCCCCATTTTTTATTCTGATAGTGTCATACATTTGTTCCAGTTCATGAAAAGGCCTTTTTTATATCACAAACATTGTCCACCACAAGATTCACTGTTATACCTCCCCATTTTTTTTTTTTTTACATGGGCAGGCACCGGGAATCGAACCTGGATCTCCAACATGGCAGGCAAGAACTCTGCCTGCTGAGCCAATATGGCCTGCCCTATACATTCCCACTTTTCAACCTCCAACTTTCTGTCTGGTGACATATGTGACTCTAAACTTCCCATTTTCACCACACTCACACAGCATTCAGTACTGCTAGTTATTCTTACAATAATGTGCTACCATCACCTCTGTCTATTTCCGAAGTTTTAAGTTCACTCTAGTTAAACACTCTGCACATATTAAGCAACAGTTCCTTATTCTTCAGCCTTATTCTACATCCTTGTAGCATATGGTCTATATTTTATGTGTATGAGTTTACATATTTTAATTCATTTGTATCAGTGAAATCATACAATATTTGTCTTTTGAGTCTGACTTATTTTACTCAACATAATGCCCTCAAGGTTCATCCATGTTGTCATATGCTTCATGACTTCATTCCTTCTTACGGTTGAATATTTCACATTTTGCTTATCTGTTCATCTGTTGATGGATGCTTGGGTTATTTCCATCTATTGGCAATTGTGAATAACACCACTATGAACACAGTGTGCAAATGTCTGTTCGAGTCCCTTCTTTCAGATCTGGGTATATACTGGGTAGCAGTATTGCCAGGTCGTAAGGCAACTCTATACTGATCTTTCTAAGGAATGGTCAAACCATGTTCCACAGTGGCTGTACCATTTTATGTTCCCACCAGCAATGAATAAGTGTTCCAATTTCTCCACATCCTCTGCTACACTTGTAGTTGCCCGTTTGTTTAATAGCAGTCATTGTAGTAGGTGTGAGATGATATCTCATTGTGGTTTTGATTTGCATTTCCCTAATATTTAGTGAAGCTGAACATCTTTCCATGTGCTTTTTAGGTATGTATTTCCTCTTTGGAAAAATGTCTATTCATGTCTTTTGCCCATTTTTTTAAAAAATGAATTGTTTGTCTCTTTATTATTGAGGTGTCGGATTTCTTTATATATTCTGGATATCAAACCCTGCTCAGATATGTGATTTCCAAATATTTTCTCCCATTAAATAGGCTGCTTTATCACTCTTTTGATAAGTCCTTTGAAGCACTGAAGTGTTTGTTTTGAGGAGTTCCCATTTCCCATTTATTTGTTTTTTCTTTGAATGCTTGTGCTTTGGGTGTAAAGGCTAAGAAACTACTGCTTATCACTAGATTTTGAAGATGTTTCCCTACATTTTCCTCTAAGCATTTTATTGTACTGGTTCTTTTATTTAGGCCTTTGATCCATTTTGAGTCAATTTTTGTATAGGGTGTGAGATAGGGATCCTCTTTCATTATTTTGGTTATGGATATGCAGTTTTCTCAACACAATTTATTGAGGAGACCGTTGTCTTCAATGGGCTTGGAAGCCTTGTCAAAAATCAATTGACCAGGGCCATGGTGGCTCAGCAGGCAGAGTTCTCGCCTGCCATTCCAGAGACCTGGGTTTGGTTCCCAGTGCCTGCCCATGCGAAAAAAAAAAATGACCATAGATCTGAGGGCCTATTTCTGACTGTTAATTCAATTGTATTGATTGATATGTGTATCTTTATGCCAATGCCCTGCTCTTTTGACCACTGTGGCTTTATGATATGCTTTAAAGTCAGAAAGTATGGTACCTCCCACTTTATTCTTCTTTTTCAGGATGTTTTTAGCTATTCAAGGTCCCTTACCAAAAAGGTATGGTTTTAGTTTCTCTTATTATGAGTGAAGTTGAACATCTTTTCATATGTTTAAGATCCATATATATTTCTTTTTCTGTGAACCATGAGTTCTCTGACTTTGCCCATTTTCCTATTGGATCGTAGGTCCTGTCCTTATCAATTCTAAAGAGGCTTTTAAATATTAAGATTACCACTGTATTATTTAAGTTGAAAATATTTTTGTCCAGCTTGTCCTGTCCATACCCTGGATAAAAGGAGCAATACACACAAAGTTTTCATAATCACACAGTCACATTGTAAAAGCTATATTGTTATGCAATGATCTTTAAGAATTAAAGCTACTGGAACACAGCTCAACAGTTTCAGGCTCTTCCTTCCAGCCACTCTAATACACCATAAACTAAAAAGGAATATCAGTATAATGCACAAGAATAACATCTAGGATAACCTCTCAGCCACTAAAATTTATTTGAAATAAAACTTTATTATAAAATCTCTCAGCCACTGAAACTTTATTTTGCCTCATTTCTCTCTTCCCCCTTTTGGTCAAGAAGGCTTTCTCAGACTTCCGGAGAAGATGGCGGCTTAGTAAGATGCGCGGGTCTTAGTTCCTCCTCCAGAAAAGCAACTAAAGAAACAGAAACAATACGAAACAGCTCCCGGAGCCACGACAGAGACCAAAAAGACAGCGTACCCCATTCTGGAACGGCTGAACGGGCAGGGAGAATCTGCTGTGGTGAGATACCCGAGGGGCGCACGTTTTCCCGGCCGGGGCGGCTGGCAACTGGGGTCCCCTCCATGCACGTGGCTCCCCAGTCTGACTGGGAACGTTGGATAGCGGGGCCCTCCCACCACGCTTGGTGTCGCAGGCCAGCTGGGCAATTTGGACCGGCACTTCCCCAAGCCGCAGCGGCCGGCACCCCCCCCTCCACGCGCGCAGTTTCCCGGGCCAACTGCGAGATTCGGGACCCGCAGACAGACGAGCGCCACGAGCGCCACCTACTGGGCAGGAAAAGAAAAACAGAGCCCAGAGATTACACAGAAAAACCTTTCAACCAGCCGGGTCCCACACCCAGGGAAATCTGATCAAATGCCCAGACACCAGCAGAAAATAATGGATGACGCTCGGAAAATTGAAGATATGGCCCAGTCAAAGGAACAAACCAATAGTTCAAATGAGATACAGGAGCTGAGACAACTAATGCTGAATATACGAACAGAAATGGAAAAACTCTTCAAAAACCAAATCAATAAATTGAGGGAGGACATGAAGAAGACATGGGCTGAACAAAAAGAAGAAATAGAAAATCTGAAAAATCAAATCACAGAACTTATGGGAGTGAAGGACAAAGAAGAAAAAATGGAAAAAACAATGGATACCTACAATGGTAGATCTAAAGAGACAGAAGCAACAATTAGTGAACTGGAGGATGGAACATCTGAATTCCAAAAAGAAACAGAAACTATAAGGAAAAGAATGGAAAAACTTGAGCAGGGGATCAGGGAACTGAATGACAATATGAAGCGCACAAATATATGTGTTGTGGGTGTCCCAGAAGGAGAAGAGAAGGGAAAAGGAGGAGAAAAACTAATGGAAGAAATTATCACTGAAAACTTCCCAACTCTTATGAAAGACCTAAATTTGCAGATCCAAGAAATGCAGCGCATCCCAAAGAGATTAGACCCAAATAGGCATTCTCCAAGACACTTACTAGTTAGAATGTCAGAGGTCAAAGAGAAAGAGAGGATCTTGAAAGCAGCAAGAGAAAAACAATCTGTCACATACAAGGGAAACCCAATAAGACTATGTGTAGATTTCTCAGCAGAAGCCATGGAAGCTAGAAGACAGTGGGACGATATATTTAAATTACTAAAAGAGAAAAACTACCAACCAAGACTTCTATATCCAGAAAAATTGTCCTTCAAAAATGAAGGAGAAATTAAAACATTTATAGACAAAAAGTCACTGAGAGAATTTGTGACCAAGAGACCAGCTCTGCAAGAAATACTAAAGGGAGCACTAGAGTCAGATATGAAAAGACAGAAGAGAGAGATATGGAGTAAAGTGTAGAAAGAAGGAAAATCAGATATGATATATATAATACAAAAGCCAAAATGGTAGAGGAAAATATTATCCAAACAGTAATAACACTAAAAGGTAATGGACTGAATTTCCCAATCAAAAGACATAGACTGGCAGAATGGATTACAACCCAGCAATACCACTGCTAGGTATCTGCTCAAAGGACTTAAGGGCAAAGACACAGACGGACATTTGCACACCAGTGTTTATAGCAGCATTATCTACAATTGCAAAGAGATGGAAACAGCCAAAATGTCCATCAACAGACGAGTGGCTAAACAATCTGTGGCGTATACCTATGATGGAATATTATGCAGCTTTAAGACAGACTAAACTTATGAAGCATGTAATAACATGGATGGACCTAGAGAACATTATGCTGAGTGAGTCTAGCCAAAAACTAAAGGACAAATACTGTATGGTCCCACTGCTGTGAACCGACATTCGAGAATCAGCTTGGAATATATCATTGGTAACAGAGACCAGCAGGAGTTAGAAACAGGGTAAGATAATGGGTAATTGGAGCTGAAGGGATACAGACTGTGCAACAGGACTAGATACAAGAACTCAAAAATGGACAGCACAATAATACCTAAGTGTAATGTAACTATGTCGGAACACTGAATGAAGCTGCACCTGAAATATAGTTTTTTGTTTGTTTGTTTGTATCTTTTGTTTTTGTTTTTTTCTTTTTCATTTTATATATATATATATATTATTAGTATTATTATTTTAATTCTCTTCTCTATATTAACATTCTATATCTTTTTCTGTTGTTTTGCTAGTTCTTTTCCTAAATCGATGCAAATGTACTAAGAAATGATGATCATACATCTATGTGATGATACTAAGAATTACTGAGTGCATGTGTAGAATGGAATGATTTCTAAATGTTGTGCTAATTTCTTTTCTTTTTTTTGATTAATAAAAAAAATTTAAAAAAAAAAAAAAAAAGAAGGCTTTCTCAATCCCATGATGCTAAGTCCAGGGGAATCCCAAGATTTCTGTCCCACTTTGCTAGGGAGATTTATGCTCCTGGAAGACATGTCTCACTTAGAGGGGAGGGCAGTGAGTTCACCTGCCAAGTTGGCTTAGAGAGAGAGGACATGTCTGAGTAATAAAAGAAGTTCTCTGGGGGTGACTGTTAGGCCTAATTTTAAGTAGGCCCAGCCTATCCTTTGCAGGAATAAGTTTCGTAGGCATGAACCCCAAGATTGAGGGCTTGGCCTATTGATTTGATTGTCCCCACTGCTTACAAAAATATCAGGAATTCTCCAAATGGGGAAATTGAATATTTCTTCCTTTCTCCCCATTCCCCCAAGGGGATTGTATTAGTGCCTGGAAATGACCAGGTTATATACAAATAGCTCAGTATCTCAGAATTTAGAAATAACAGTTACAACTCCTGAATATATGTGACTGCTATAAGAGCTTATAATCTAAGACCCTTTACAGTAGGCCCCAACCTGATAACCTGTGCTTTCAACTTCAGTTCCCCTAGTTTTGGTATTATAGTTAGTCCATATGAGTGAGGCATGATAATATTTGCCTTTTTGTTTCTGACATTTCATTCAACCTGCTGTCATTAAGGTTCATTCACCTAGTTGCAAGCCTCACAACTTCATTCCTTCTTGCAGCTGCTCAGTATAGAGGGCCAGGAGCAATCCATCAGGCCCAAGCAGGAGCAATTAATCAGGCCCAAGCAGGGAATGTCCCCACGACATTGGGGTGGAATGTCCCCAAGAGTTAAACAATAACCAATGTTAGGAAACTGAGGGAACGGGATGTGTTTTGGCAACAGCTAATGGCATTTTTCTGCTTCTATGATACACTTGCTTGCTAGCAACTGCAAAACCACAACATAATTTTAGCCTTTATGAGCACACCTTGAAAATCTCTAGGTGCTGCTCTCTGAATCTTCCTTCTTGGAAGTTTCTGGGGCAGTCGCCAGCCCTCTAATAAAGACTCCAAATTGGCTTGCAGTTTTGAATTATGTGGTTTCTCTTTCAGTGCGCCCCACAACACAGTGGTCCATTGTATGCATACACCATAGTTCCCCCTCCCATTCCTCAGTTGTTGTACCCTTAGGTCACCTCCATCCATTGTGAGTCATGAACACAGCTGCCATAAACACCAGTGTGGAAATGTCCATTCTTGCCCCCATGTTCAGTTCTTCTACATATATACTGAGCAGTGGGGTGGCAGGATCATATGGCAACCCCACCCTTAGCCTCCTGTGAAGCCACCGCACAGCTCTCCAAGGGTCTGCATCTCTCAATTTCCCTACTGACAATGAACAGGTACATTCTTTCTCCACATTTTCTCTAGCACTTGTTTCTCTCTGTTCATTTTAAAATAGTTGTATTCATATATCATCCAATCCAGCCTAAGTGTACTGACACGCTTTGGCCACCATACTCTATCTGAAGACATTTCCTTTTCTTCCAGAAACAATCCATACCACTTTCCCAATCCCCCCTCCTGTTGACATTTAGTTTTGGCAGAATGCTTTTGTTACTTTGATTGGATGCATATTACAATGCTACCGTTGACTACAGACCCTTACTTGCATTAATTGTACTTTTTCCCATATGCCATCTATTTGCAACACTCTGCAATACAGACATTCCTTTGTTCTTCCTCATGCAAAAACATTTTTTAATGTGCACATTTAATCACTATCACTGTGCACTCTAAGCATTCCTAAATTATGCCATCTCAGTCTTTACCCTCTTATCTTTCTTTCTGGTTACATCTGTGCCCCTAGCTCTTCTCCCTCTGTCATGCTCACATTCAGCTTCATTCAGTGTACTTATATTATTGTGCTACAATCAGATACTATTGTGCTATCCATTTCAGAATTTTTACAATCAGTCCTGTTGCATAATCTACATTCCTTCAGCACCAATTGCTCAATCTCTACCCTATTTCTATCTCCTGATAACCTGTATTCTTGACTAAAATTCTCCAGGTTCACTCATTCATGTTAGTTCATATCAGTGAGATCATACAGTATTTGTCCTTCTGTTTCTGGCTAATTTCACTCAGCATAATGTCCTTAAGATCCATCCATGTTGTTATATGCTTCATGACTTTATTCTGTCTTACAGCCTAGTAATATTCCATTGTATGTATATACCACAGCTTGTTTAGCTACTCATCTGTTGACGGACATTTGGGCTATTTCCACTTCTTGGCAATTGTAAATAATGCTGCTATAAACATTGGTGTGCAAATGTCCGTTTGTGTCCTTGCCCTCATGTCCTCTAAATAGATACCTAGCAATGGGATTGCTCAATCATATGGTAATTCTATACTTAGCTTCCTGTGGAAATGGCAAACTGCCGTCTACAGTGGTTGTACCATTTTACATTCCCACCAACAATTAGTAGTGTTCCTCTTTCTCCACATTCTCTCCAGTATATGTCATTTTCTGTTTTTTTGATACTGGCTATTCTAGTGGGTGTCAGATGATATCTCATTGTGGTTTTGATTTGCATTTCCCTAATAGCCAGTGGAGTTGAGCATCTTTTCATGTGCCTTCTAGCCATTTGTATTTTCTCTTCTGAGAAGTATCTGTTCATGTCTTTTGCCCATTTCTTAATTGGCTTGTTTGTCTTTTTGTTGTTGAGTTGAAGAATCTCTTTATATATTCTGGATACTAAACTCTTATCTAATATGTGGTTTCCAAATATTATCTCCCATTGCATAGGCTGCCTTTTTTCCTTTCTTGACCAAGTTCTTTGATGCCAAAAGTGTTTAATTTTGAGGAGTTCTCATTTATCTATTTCTTTCTTCAATGCTCATGCTTTGGATGTAAGATGTAGGAAACTGCTTCCTGCTTCCTATTACAAGTTTTATAAGATATTTCCCTACATTTTCTTCTAAAAGTTTTATAGTCTTACTGCTAATATTTAAGACTTTGATCGATTTTGAGTTAATTTTTGTATAAGGTGTGAGGTATGGATCCTCTTTCCTTCTTTTGCATATGGATTTCCAGTTCTTCAAGCACCATTTATTGAAGGAGCTGCTCTGTCCCAGGCGAGTTGGCTTGACTGACTTATCAAAGATCAACTGTCCATAGATGAGAGGGTCTATATCTGAACACTATTCAATTCCATTGGTCAGTATATCTATCTTTATGCCAGTACCATGCTGTTTTGACCACTGTAGCTTCATAATATGCCTTAAAGTCAGGTGGTGTGAGAGCTCAGACTTCATTTTTCTTTCTCAAGATATTTTTTTTTTTAGCTATTCAGGGCACCTTCTCTTCCAAATAAATTTGGTTATTGGTTTTTCTATTTCTGAAAAGTAAGTTTTTGGGATTAAATTGGTATTACATTGAATCTATAAATCAATTTAGGTAGAGTAGACATCTTAACTATATTTAGTCTTCCAATCCACGAACATGGTATGCTCTTCCATTTATTTAGGTCTTCTGTGATTTCTTTTAGCAATTTCTTGTAGCTTTCTTTGTATAGATCTTTTGTATCCTTAGTTAAATTTATTCCTAAATATTTTATTTTTTTGGCTGCAATTGTAAATGGGATTTTTTCATGATTTCCCCCTCAGATTGCTTATTACTGGTGAATGGAAACACTACAGATTTTTGAGTGTTGATCTTGTAACCTGCCACTTTGCTGTACTCAATAATTAGTTCTAGTAGTTTTGCTGTGGATTTTTCAGGGTTTTCGACATATACCATCATATCATCCACAAACAGTGAGAATTTTACTTCTTCCTTTCCAGTTTTGATGCCTTGTATTTCTTTTTCTTGTCTAATTGCTCTGGTTAGAACTTCCAAAACAATGTTGAATAACAATGGTGACAGTAGACATGTTTGTCTTGTTCCTGATTTTAGGCAGAAAGCCTTCAGTCTTTCCCCATTGAGGATGATGTTAGCTGTGGGTTTTTCATATATTCCCTTTATCATGTTGAGGAAGTTCCCTTCCATTCCTATCCTTTGAAGTGTATTCAACAGGAAAGGATGTTGAATTTTGTCAAATGCCTTTTCTGCATCAATCGAGATGATCATGTGATTTTCTGCTTTGATTTGTTGATATGGTGTATTACATTAATTGATTTTCTTGGGTTGAATCACCCTTGCATACCTGGGATGAATCCTACTTGATCACAGTGTATAATTCTTTTAATGTGTTGCTGGATTTGATTTGCAAGAATTTTGTTGCGGATTTTATGTCTATATTCATTAGAGAGATTGGTCAGTACTTTTCTTTTCTTGTCATATCTTTGTCTGCCTTTGGTATGAGGGTGATGTTGGCTTCATAGAATGAGTTAGGTAACTTTCCCTCCTCTTCAATTTTTTGCAGAGTTTGAGCAGGATTGGTACTACTTCTTTCTTGAATGCTTGGTAGAATTCATAGGTAGAGCCATCTTGTCCTGGACTTTTCTTTTTGGGGAGCTTTTTGATGATTGATTCAATTTCTTTACTTGTGATTGGTTTATTGAGGTCTTCTATTTCTTCTGTAGTCAGTGTTAGTTTTTCTTGCTTTTCTAGGAAGTTGCCAATTTCATCTAAGTTGTCTAGTTTGTTAGCATATAGTTGTTCATAGTACTCTCTCATTATCTCCTTTATTTCTGTGGGATCAGTAGTGATGCCCCCTCTCTCACTTGTGATTTTACTTATTTGCTGTGCTCATTTATCTCTAGAAGCTTTGTTGTGAGTTCTTTGGGCGTTTTCAGCATATAGTATCATATCGTCTGCAAACAGTGAGAGTTTTACTGTTTCCCTTCCAATTTGGGTTCCTCTTATTTCTTTTTTGTTTCTTTGTCAGGCTAGTTAAGGGTTCATCTATTTTATTGATTTTATTAAATAATCAATTTTGGATATCATTGATTCTCTCTATTGTTTTCATGTCCTCAATTTCGTTTATTTCTGCTCTAATCTTTGTTATTTCTTTCCTTTTATTTGCTTTGGGGTTGGTTTGCTGTACTTCTCTTATTCCTCCAGGTGAGTCATTAATTCCTCAATTTTTGCTCTTTTTTTCTTTTTTAATATAGATATTGAGGACAATTAATTTCCCTCTCAGCACTGCATTTGCTGCTTCCCATGAGTTTAAAATTTTTTTTTCTTATGAAACATAACGCATACAAACAAAAACATTCTTACCATATGATCATCCCATTCTTGTTATATAATCAATAACTGACAATATCATTACATAGTTGTATATTCATCCATCATGATCATTTCTTAGAATGTTGGCATCAATTCAAAAAAGGAAATAAAAAGAAAACAGAAAAAAATTCGTACATACCATACCCCTTACCCCTCTGTTTCATTGATCACTATCATTTCAATCTACTAATTTTATTTTAACATTTGTTCCCCCTATTATTTATTTATTTGTAATCCATATGTTTTACTCATCTGTTGATAAGGTAGATAAAAGAAACATCAGACACAAGGTTTTCACAATCACACAGTCACATTGTGAAAGATATATCATTGTACAATCATCTTCAAGAAACATGGCTACTGGAACACAACTCTACATTTTCAGGCAGTTCCCTCCAGTCTTTCCATTGCACCTAAACTAAACAGGTGATATCTATTTAATGCATAAGAATAACCTCCAGGATAACCTCTCAACTATGGAATCTCTCAGCCATTGATGCTTTATTTTGTCTCATTTTGCTCTTCCCCCTTTTGATCGAGAAGGTTTTTCTCAATCCCTTGATGCTAAGTCCCAGCTCATTCTAGGATTTCTGTCCCACATTTCCAGGAAGGTCCACACCCCTGGGAGTCATGTCCCATGTAGAGAGGGGGATGGCAGTGAATTTGCCTGTCATGTTGGCTCAAAGAGAGAGAGGCCACATCTGAACAACAAAAGAGGTTCTCTTGGGGGTGACTCTTAGGCCTAATTTTAAGTAGGCCTAGCCTATCCTTTGCAGGGTTAAGTTTCTTATGAAAAAACACCAAGTTTGGGGTCTCAGCCTTTTGCTTTGGTTGTCCCCATTGCTTGTGAGAATATTAAGAATTATCCACTTGGGGAAGTTGAATCTTCCCCCTTTCTCACCATTCCCCCAGGGGCACTTTGCAAATACTTCTTCATTCACTGTTCAAATCACTCTGGGATTTATGGGGGCATCACTCTGGACAAACCTACAAAATATCATGCCCTACTCAAGGTTCCAAGTATTATGGTGTTCAATTAAGCTATCCACATGAGTTATATTAGGAAATACACTAGTCAAACTATAAATTTTGTACCAAATGAGCATTTTTTGCTTTAGCCTCACACGTAAGTTAAAGTTTTAAAATATTAATTACCACCTATTTTCAACACCCTGTAATATTGACATTCTTTTGTTCTTCCTCATGCAGAAACATTTTTTAATTTGTATGTTTAGTCACTATCATTGTACACTCTAGGCATTCCTAGATTGTAGCATCTCAGTCATTACTGTCTATCTTTCCTTCTGATTTTCTTTGGGCTCCAGGCCTCCTCCCTCTATCATTCTCACATTCAGCTTCATTCAGTGTTCTAACATTATTGTATTACAGTTAGGTATTATTGTGCTACCCATTTCTGAATTTGTATAATCAGCCATGTTGCACAATCTGTATGCCTTCCAGTACAAATACCCAATATCTACCCTATTTCTATCTCCTGATGGTCTCTGTTCTTAACTGAAATTCTCCAAGTGCATTCACTAATGTCAGTTCCTAACAGTGAGACCATACAGTATTTGTCCTTTTGTTTCTGGCTAATCTCACTCAGCATAATGTCCTTAAGGTCTGTTCTAGTTTGCTAGCTGCCGGAATGCAATATACCAGAAATGGATAGGCTGTTAAAAAGGGGAATTTAGTAAGTTGCTAGTTTACAGTTCTACGACCGAGAAAATGTCCCAATTACCACAAGTCTATAGAAATGTCCAATCAAAGACATCCAGAGAAAAATACCTTGATTCAAGAAGGCCAATGAAGTTCAGGGTTTCTCTCTCAGCTGGAAGGGCACATGGCAAACAAGGTGGTGTCTGCTGGCTTTCTCCTGGCTCTATAAATAGGAACTCTCTCCAAAATGTTTCCTCCTTCAAAGGATTCCAGTAAGCAACTCCACCTTCAGTGGGTGGAGACACACCTCCATGGGAATCATCTAATCAAAAATTACCACTCATAATTGGATGGGTCACATCTCCATGGGAACAATCAAAATATTCCCACCCAACAATGTTGAATGAGGATTAAAGGACATGGCTTTTCTGGGATTCACCATAGATTCAAACTGGCACAAGGTCCATCCATGTTGTTACATATTTCCTAACTTGGTTCTGTCTTACAGCTGCATAATATTCCATTGTATGTATATACCACAGCTTGCTTAGCCACTCATCTGTTGATGGATATTTTGACTGTTTCTATCTCTTGGCAATTGTAAATAATGCTGCTATAAACACTGGTGTGCAAATGTCCACTTGTGTCCTTGCCCTCATGTCCTCTGATACCTAACAATAGTGTTGCTGGGTCATATGACAATTCTATACTTAGCTTCCTGAGGAACTGCCAAATGGCCTTTCACAGTGGTTGTACCATTTGACACTCCCACTAACAGTGGATAAGTGTACCTCTTTCTCCACATCCTCTCCAGCACTTGTCATTTTCTGTTTTATTGATAATGGCCCCCCATAAGTTTTGATATGCCTTGATATATTTACTAATTTCTCTTGTAATATCTTCCTTGACTCACTGGTTATTTAAGAGTGTGCTGTTTAAATTCCCACAAGTTTGTGAGTTTTCCACACTACAGTCCATTAAGATCTGAGAAAGTACTTTGTATAATTTCAATATTGTTGAATTTACTGAGACCTGCATTGTGCCCCAACATATGGTCTGTCCTTGAGAGTGATCCATGAGCACTTGAGAATAATGTACAACCTTCTGTTGTGGGGTGCAATGTTCTGCAAATGTCTGTTAAGTCCTGGTCATTTTTCATATTATTCAAGATTTCTGTTTCCTTATTGATCCTCTGTCTAGATGTTCTATCCATTGATGAGAGCAGTGTATTGAAATCTCCATCTACTATTGTAGAAGTGTCAATTCCTCTCTTCAGTGTTGTCAGTGTCTGCTTCAGGTATTTTAGGGTGCTCTGGCTCAGGGCATAGATATTTATGATTGTTGTGTCTTCCAGATGAATTGCCCCTCTTATTAATACATAGTATCCTTCTTTGTCTGTTATAATGTAAAATCTAATTTTTCAGGCATTAGTATAATGCCTCTGCTCTTTTCTGGTTATTGTTTGCATGGAATATCTTTTTCCAACCTATCACTTTCAACCTGTTTTTGTCCTTGGGTTTTAATTGAGTCTCTTTTAGATGGTATACAGATGGATCCTGTTTTTCAATCCATCCTGTCAACCTATGTCATTGATGGGGTAGTTTGATTTGTTAATATTTAGTATTTTTACCATAAATGTTGTACTTTCTTCAACCATTTTTCCTTTTAGATTATATATGTCATATCTTATTCTTTCCTCTCTTTTAACCCTATTAGTTACCCTACCTGTGAATCTTCATTTCTATACTTTTCTCC
Source organism: Tamandua tetradactyla (assembly GCF_023851605.1). Lineage (NCBI taxonomy): Eukaryota > Metazoa > Chordata > Mammalia > Pilosa > Myrmecophagidae > Tamandua > Tamandua tetradactyla. The sequence goes on from NC_135352.1 coordinate 13,798,496, forward strand.
AAACCTCTCTCTCATGTCTTTTCCTATCTGTCTGTAGTGCTCTCTTCACTATTTCTTGTAGAGCAGGTCTCTTGTTCATGAACTCTCTCAGTGTCTGTCTGTAAATATTTTAAACTCTCCCTTTTTTTTGGTGCCAGTTTGAAAGGATGTATGCACCCTAGAAAAGCCATGTTTTAATCATAATCCCATTTGGAAAAGTCAGCCATTTCTTCTAATCCTTATTCAGTACTGTATGTTTGAATCTGTAATTAGATCATCTCCCTGGAGATGTGACTCAATCAAGATGGTTGTTAAGCTGGATAGGGGGAGATGTGTCTCCACCCATTCGCGTGGGTCTTGATTGGTTTACTGGAGTCCTATTAAAGAGGAAACATTTTGGAGAATGAGAGAGATTTGGAGAGAGTAGAACAACATAGCCACGAGAAGCAGAGAGTCCACCAGCCACTGACCTTTGGAAATGAAGAAGGAAAACACTTCCCAGGGAGCTTCATGTAGGGAAGCCAGGAGAGAAAGCTAGTAAATGATCCCGTGTTTGCCACATGACTTTCCAGATGAGAGAAAAACCCTGACCCTATTCACCATGTGCCTCCTCACATGAGAGAGAAACCCTGAACTTCATCAGCCTTTTTGAACCAAGGTATCTTTCCCTGGATGCCTTAGATTGGACATTTCTATGGACTTGTTTTAATTGGGACATTTTCTCAGCCTTAGAACTGTAGACTAGCAGTTAAATTAAATTCCCCCTTTTAAAAGCCATTCCATCTCTGGTATATTGCATTCCAGCAGCTAGCAAACTAGAGCATTTTTTGATTTTTATTTTTTGTAGACGTGCATGGTCTGGGAATTGAACCTGAATCTGCTGTATGGCAGGTGAGAATTCTGCCACTGAACTACCTTTGTACCTCCTTATTTTTGAAGGACAATTTGCCAGAGATAGAATTCCCAGTTGGCCATTTTTCTCTTTCAGTATCCCTAAGTATATTATCCTACTGCCTTCTTGCTTCAATCATTTCTGCTTGGAGATCTGTACTAAGTCTTATTGAGCTTCCCTCGCATGTTGCATGGTCAGGTTCATGTGTCAACTTGGCGAAGTGGTGGTACTGTTTGTCTGGTTGGGCAAGTGCTGGCCTGTCTGTTGCAATGAGGGCATTTTATAGATTTAAGTCATGATCACGTCAGCTACATCCACAGCTGATTCCATTTGTAATCAGCCAAGGGGAGTGTCTTCTGCAATGAGTGATGCTTAATCTAATCACTGGAAGCCTTTTAAGGAGGATTCAGAAGAGACAAGTTCTCTTTTTTTTGGCGGGCAAGCCTCTCCTGTGGAGTTCATCCAGACCCTCCATTGGAATCATCAGCTTCACAGCCTGCCCTATGGATTTTGGACTCTACGTTCCTACGGTTATGTGAGACAATTTTATAAATTTTATGTTTACGAATATTTCCTGTTGATTCTGTTTCTCTAGAGAACCTTAACTAATACAACTTGGTACCAGGAGTGGTTCTTTTATTTATTTATTTATTTAATTTATTAATTAAAAAATTAATAACAAACAAAACATTAAGATATCATTCCATTCTACATATATAATCAGTAATTCTTAATATCATCACATAGTTGCATATTCATCATTTCTTAGAACATTTGCATCAATTTAGAAAAAGGAATAAAAAGACAATAGAAAAAGAAATAAAATGATAACAGAGAAAAAAAGATTATACATACCATACCCCTTACCCCTTGCTTTCATTTATCACTAGCATTTCAAACTAAATTTATTTTAACATTTGTTCCCCCTATTATTTTTATTCCATATGTTCTACTCTTTCATTGATATGGTAGATAAAAGGAGCATCAGACACAAGGTTTTCACAATCACAGAGTCATATTGTGAAAGCTATATCATTGTTCAATCATCATCAAGAAACATGACTACTGGAACACAGCTCTACATTTTCAGGCAGTTCCCTCCAGCCTCTCCACTACATCCTGAACAACAAGGTGATATCTACTTAATGCGTAAGAATAACCTCCAGGATAACCTCTCAACCAGGAGTGGTTCTTAAGAAACGGAATCTTAAAAATGGGTTTTTATGAATGGTTTGCTACTCTGACTAGACTCAAAGGCACGAAGGACTCTGATTCCCATAATTAGAATGACATTGCCAATCCATGAGTGAGTTGGCAAAAGAGATAGTCATAATATCACCATTCAATTATTCTAATGCTTCGCTTGTGTGAAGCCAGGCTCTGGGGGATAATGTTTTTAATATCTTTATGGAGTTTTGTGGAAACAGGAAGTATAGATATTTTGGCTGGTTGTTGTTAGGTACACTGTACACATTAATAAGTGAAAGGAATGAGCTTAAGCCTTCAAATGAGAAGCTTAAGTGCCATCTGACCAATGTAGACGTTTCTGTGAGTGTCCTGAAGGAAAATCTTATTTCTTGCTGAAGTAGACTTGAGATCTCTGAAAATCAGACTCAGAATCTTATTGTTAGAGTAGCAACTTTATGACATAAATTGAAATCTCAATCTTGGATGGTGTCTGCCATTAAAGTGAGGGCATTGAATGGAAAAGAGTGGGACCCATACAAATGGGATGGTGACATATGGATGGATAATGATGTCAGTAGTGAGGCTGAAACCCTAAGTCATGCTGAGTCTTCTCTAGTTAAACCTGTAATAGTCTGCCCTGAGGACATAGCTGCTCCACCTCCAGCCTGCCTTGAGGAGTTTGCCACCCAAATTCCACTGAAGGGATTAGCCCTAGAGTGATTAATCCTGTTTCACCAGATGAAACTACAAATGATGCCCTGAAGCAAATGGCTTGGAAGAGACTTTTAATTCTTTTCATGACCTATAACTAGACTAAAGTCCCAACAGGCCCCTAAAGGTGAGGTACAAAATATCACACATGAGGAGGTACATTATACTCCAAAAGAACTGTGTGAGTTTTCCAATTTATATAGACAGAAATCAGGGGAATATATGTGGCAAAGGATTTTAAGGGTGTGGGATAATGCTGGGAGGAATATAAGGCTGGATCAGGTTACGTTTATTGATATGGGCCCACTTAGCAGAGATTCTGCATTCAATATTATAGCTTGAGGGGTTAGAAAAGGCATTGTTTGTTTGGATGGTTGGTTGAAACATGGATCAAAAAGTGGCTGACGTTACCTGAGGTTGAAATGCCAGAACTGCCCTGGTGTAATGTAGATGAGGGGATCCAGAGGCTTAGAGAGGTTGGAATGTTAGAGTGGATTTATCATGCAAAGCCTGCTCTTACACCCCAGGAATGTCTGGAGGATGCACCTTTTACCAGAAAAGTGAGAAATACATTTGTGAGACTAGTGCCATCATTCCTGAAGAGCTCTGTAGTTGCACTTCTCTGTAGGTCAGAAATTACTGTGGGAACTGCTGTCAGTGAGCTGGAATCTTTAAACACAATGGGGATGACTGGATCCCAAGTTGACAGAAGTCCAGTGGCAGCAGTTAATCACCAAAGACAGGGAGGATGCGGCTATTATAATAGACAGCAGACTCAAAGCAGGAGTTAAAATAATCTGACTCACAGAGACTGTGGCATTGGCTAGTAAATCATGGGGTACCTAGAAATACAGTAGATGGGCAGTCTACTAAATTCTTGTTTGAGCTGTATAAACAAAAGAGTTCTAGGTCAAGTGAATAGAAGTCTTACTTGAATTACAAAAACACAGAGTCAGGGCCCCTTAATCAATTTCCAGTCTTGAGACACTTTACAGACCCAGAGCCCCTTGAATGAAGGGGAGGCCAGGTCCCTTTGGGGGAGAACCCTATTACACTGCTACAACTCTATACTGTAAATCTTCCTCTAAGCCTTCCCCAAGGAGACTGATGGCCTTTTACCAGGGTAACTGTGCATTGGAGAAAAGGAAATGATCAGATATTTCGGGGATTGTTAGACACTGGTTCAGAAGTGACATTAATTCCAGGGGACCCAAAATGTCACTCTGGTCCACCAGTCAGAGTGGGGGCTTATAGAGGTCAGGTGATCAATGGAGTTTTAGCTCAGATCCATCTCACCATGGGTCCAGTGGGGCCCAGGACCCGTTCTGTAGTTATTTCCCCAGTTCCAGAATGCATAATTGGAATAGACATACTGAGTAATTGGCAGAAGCCCCATATTGGCTCTTTAACTTGTGCAGTGAGGGCTATTATGGTGGGAAAAGCTAAGTGGAAGCCACTAGAACTGCCCCTACCTAGCGAAAAGAATTAGACTAATGGTTTGCAGGGCTGGGGAGGGACAGACGGATTGAGAGGTGACGGTTAAGGGTTATGTCTTTTTTTAATTAATGAAAATGTTCAAAAATTTATTGTGGTGATGAAGGCACAACTGTGATTATATTAAAAGCCTTCGATTGTACATTTGGGGTTAATTATATGGTATTTAAATATATTTCAATAAAACTACTTAAAAAATCAAATGGCCATCAGGTCTTTTTATGAACTCTCAGGTTGATTCCATTGGTCAATATATCTCAGTTTTATTCCAGTACCATGCTGTTTGGACTACTGTAGCTTTGTAATATGTTTTAAAGTCAGAAAGTGTGAGTCCTCTAACTTCATTCTTATTTTTCACGATGGCTTTCACTATTCAGGGCCCCTTACCCTGCCAAATGAATTTGATGATTGGCTTTTCTGTTTGTGCAAGTAGGCTGTTGGAATTTTGATTGGAATTGCATTGAATCTGTAAATTCATCTCCCCTCTCCCCCAAGCATGGGGTGGTGGTCTTTTAAAGTACAAACATATTTGGGAAGGATAACATTCAAATCCCCAAGCCATCCATAGAATGAATTGGCTGCCTGAAAGGAGAACAACTGAAATAGAGCTTTGCACTTTCTCTCCTCTATGAACTCAAATACTTTAGCCTCTCTAAATCTCAGTTCTCATCAACTAAAAGGGATTAATAATGCTTACTTAGTTGTGGGGGCTATAAAGAAAGAGTAGATTTATTTAAACCCAAGCATAGTGTTTGACATATAATAAATATGCAATAGGTGGTAACTATGATAATAGTCAATTGTTTTTATCTGACTTTTCCTTGAGGGAGAGAAACCATATTAAGCATACAATCTTGAAGAGGAAGGGGAACCCAAAGTAGCAAACTAGATTAAGAGAAGGAAAAGGTGAGAAGAAGGCATCTGAAAAGCAAGTTGGGTAACCTCAAGTTTTGTGTAGATGCCACCTGAGAAGGACACAGATCCTCCCTTTACAGGGTTATCATAGCAATTGCAGCTATTTTCTTGCCTGCATCCTCCTAAGGTAGTCACCAATTGAGACCTATGTAGTTCTACTGTGCTGTCAATCTTATCACAGTCTTTGGCAATTTTTTTTTTCGAGACTCCTTCCTCCAAAGTCAAGATGGATTTTAACTTCAAACAATCCCTAGGAATGTGCATGTTTTGTATGAGTAAGTTTGGGATCTCTCTTTTGCATATGTCCTTATCTCAATGTCCGAGTCAAGCAGGACAATTGGGCTTCTAAAGCTGGGACCCTAGTATGATTAGGCAAAGTCTTTTTTCCCTTCTGCATACTTGAGAAACTGGGGAGAACTTTAGTTCCCTGTGTTCCACCTTCATCCGTTAAAAATGGCAATTCAGGAATGTAGAAAGAATAAATGTCTCCTGTCAGTCATTCATGAGTTGAGATGGCGTGACATATACCAGTCCCTGGATTCACAGAATTGGTTCAAAGATCTGTTTCTGCCTCTGTGCTTTCTTTGGCAGTGGGCTGTATAAAGGCATGCCAGCTGGGATTGTTCCCATTTTCCTCCTCCACCTCCCTTGGTATTTGAACAAAATTTCCTTGTTCATATATAACCATCCAGCTCTGGTAGTGAATTTAATGGCTGTGTGTTTATCCTGGGAATTAGTTTGTGGACCAGATACCAGCAGTATGCATATATTATCTAGATTGACTGATAGATCAGTTTATTCATTGAACAAACAGTTTTTCAAGTATCTGTGTGCCGGGTATTAAGCTGGTGTGAATGCCAAGTATGAAAACATCATCTGAATTTGAATTGTTAATACAGGTAGAAGGCAGAAGCTTGTTTGTTTGTTTATTTGAATTCTCCAGGTAACTGTGGGGACTCAACCATGCAGACCTGTCTGAACTTGTACTGCTGTATATATACCCATCATAATCCTAATCACCACTGCATGTTGGCTACTTTCCGAAAGGTGGCTATCAAGATGCCTTCCTAAGATGGGCAAGAGTAAATAAACAAGGTGCTGTTGTCACTTTCCAACAGTCCTCAAGAGATGATTTTACATGTAGATACTGGGTCTCAGAAACAGCAGATGGCAGGATGTATTTATAGACTATCTGAATCTATAAACTGGGGCAGGGATGAATCACTCTGACCTCAACCTTGCAATTTGCTTTTACCTTTCTAAATTTAGCTCTAAAATTTTTTCCATTTCATCAACTATGGATTCTTCTTCAATAAAAAGTTCTTGTAATCCTTTGATGACAACAAATCTCTGCTGTGTGAGAAGGTCTTATAGTCAAGGCTTTTTTTGCTGAATCGTGCAAGAAAGACTTCAACATTGAAGTTCTTTGAGAAGATGTGGTAGAGATTTCTAGTGCTACCTGATACCCATTTCACTTTTCCATCTGTGCACATGGAAGGATTACCATCCCCTGCCCCTTGCAGTAAGGCAGAACCATGTACTAGTTCTGATCAATGGGTTATGAGTGAAGTTATCTGTGTTACTTCTGGGCTGAAGCATTTAACTGTTAGTGTGAGACACTCCATTGCTAAGATATAAGTCTACAAGCAGACATACTGGGTTATGTGGTAATGTACATCTTTACATTTATAATAAAAAGTCCAATTTTGCTTTCCATAATGGTTGTATCAATTTACACTTTGGGGAAGGTGTTATGAGAGAGCTCATTTTGTCACATCATTGTCAAATTTGTAAGCCTTAAAAACTTTTGCGATCTAATGGGTATAAAATGATCTATATCTTCTATAAATTTGCATTTTTTTTATTACTAGTGGAACTGACAATCCTTTCATATGTTTACTGGCCATTTGGGCTTCCTTTTTTGTGAACTGTTTCTCCCTTTCCATAGGGATCATGTTTCATTTATTTCTGCTCCAGGTATTCTCTCTACATCTTGGTAACTTTATTCAGAATCCGTCCTTCACAAGATTGATGTTAGAAGACTTGCCTCTCCAGGCTCCCTTGCAACTAAGGTACAGCATGCAACCTAGATTCTTCCTATCAGATGGGGCCAGCAAAACTTAATTTGCAAGTGAGCAATGTGAGTGGCATACTTAGGGTGAGTAACAGTAGCTCCTGTAGCAGGTAAATCTCACATCCTTGACACTGAAACATGATATACATTTATTTCTCATGCATATCAGAGTTCAGTGTGGTAGTTCTTGGTAGAGAAGACTTCCCTGTTGTCATTCAGGAACTCAAGCTCCTTTCATCTCATGACTGTGCTCTCTAGGGTCCTTGGAGTCCTCTCCATTCAGACAGTAGAAGAAGCAAGAGGACGACTTGTAGATATTCATGGGCTCTTCCTGGAACTGTTACAAATCTCTTTTACTCACGTTCCATTGGCTAAAACTCAGTCACATGCTACAGCTAACAGTAAGAGGACCATATGATGTAATCTAGTCATGTGACACAAAGTAAAAAATGGGTTTTGGTGAATGCATAGTATTTTCTGCTACATGATAGAATTGATCTTCTGACTAGCATAGTGACAGATATCTGGTGCCTTTGAGAAACTTCAAATGTTCAGTCTCAAGAGGCATAGGGGCCGAGCAATGAAGACAAAAATAGTCCACTTGAAGGTCTCACAGAATAGTTGGATATTGTTCCTGTAGTTCCGATAACAGGATTTCTATCCTCCCAGAAATTCTGTGAGCTGACTAATGTCCTTAAGCAAGTTCCTTTTTATCTTATGTTAGTCAGGGTGGATGTCATGGGTTGCCACTATGAATCTTGGGTGCTTGAGTTTCTTTTTGTAATTTGTATCTACCATTGAGATTGGGCTTTGGGAAGAATATCTCTACTAAAATAAGTAATGGTGTTTACTTCTCTGTGTGCTTTGCCTGTGTTAAGAACTAGTCTATTCTCACTTGTGTACAAAATCATGTCTATACAGAATCCATTCTGTAAGTGTCAGATCCAAGGACACAGCTCTTCTTAAACTAAATCAGAGATAGGTAAATATTCATCATTTGTGCTCGAAGGAGGACAGTCTCATCTAACTTTTTTTTTTTTTTTTTTTTTTATTTTTTTATTTATTTTTTTTTTTTATTAACGGAAAGAAAAAAAAGAAATTAACACAACATTTAGAAATCATACCATTCTACATATGCACTCAGTAATTCTTAACATCATCACATAGATGCATGATCATTGTTTCTTAGTACATTTGCATCAGTTTAGAGGAACTAGCAACACAACAGAAAAAGATATAAAATGTTAATATAAAGAAAAGAAATAAAAGTAGTAGTAATAGTAAAAAACAACAACAACAAACAAATCAACAAGCAAACAAAAACAAAAAAAAAACCCTATAGCTCAGATGCAGCTTCATTCAGTATTTTAACATGATTACTTTACAATTAGGTATTATTGTGCTGTCCATTTTTGAGTTTTTGTATCTAGTCCTGTTGCACAATCTGTATCCCTTCAGCTTCAATTACCCATTGTCTTACCCTGTTTCTAACTCCTGCTGAACTCTGTTACCAATGACATATTTCAAGTTTATTCTCGAATGTCCATTCACAACAGTGGGACCATACAGTATTTGTCCTTCAGTTTTTGGCTGGATTCACTCAGCATAATATTCTCTAGGTCCATCCATGTTATTACATGGTTCACAAGTTTATCTTGTCTTAAAGCTGCATAATATTCCATCGTATGTATATACCACAGTTTGTTTAGCCACTCTTCTGTTGATGGAGATTTTGGCTGTTTCCATCTCTTTGCAATTGTAAATAACGCTGCTATAAACATTGGTGTGCAAATGTCCATTTGTGTCTTTGCCCTTAAGTCCTTTGAGTAGATACCTAGCAGTGGTATTGCTGGGTCGTATGGCAATTCTATATTCAGCTTTTTGAGGAACCGCCAAACTGCCTTCCACAGTGGTTGCACCCTTTGACATTCCCACCAACAGTGAATAAGTGTGCCTCTTTCTCCGCATCCTCTCCAGCACTTGTCATTTTCTGTTTTGTTGATAATGGCCATTCTGGTGGGTGTGAGATGATATCTCATTGTGGTTTTGATTTGCATTTCTCTAATGGCCAGGGACATTGAGCATCTCTTCATGTGCCTCTTGGCCATCCGTAATTCTTCTTCTGGTAGGTGTCTGTTTAAGTCTTTTTCCCATTTTGTAATTGGGTTGGCTGTCTTTTTGTTGTTGAGTTGAATAATCTCTTTATAAATTCTGGATACTAGACCTTTATCTGATATGTCGTTTCCAAATATTGTCTCCCATTGTGTAGGCTGTCTTTCTACTTTCTTGATGAAGTTCTCTGATGCACAAAAGTGTTTAATTTTGAGGAGCTCCCATTTATTTATTTCCTTCTTCAGTGTTCTTGCTTTAGGTTTAAGGTCCATAAAACCACCTCCAGTTGTAAGATCCATAAGATATCTCCCAACATTTTCCTCTATCTGTTTTATGGTCTTAGACCTAATGTTTAGATCTTTGATCCATTTTGAGTTAACTTTTGTATAGGGTGTGAGAGATGGGTCTTTTTTCATTCTTTTGCATATGGATATCCAGTTCTCTAGGCACCATTTATTGAAGAGACTGCTCTGTCCCAGGTGAGTTGGCTTGACTGCCTTATCAAAGATCAAATGTCCATAGATGAGAGGGTCTATATCTGAGCACTCTATTCGATTCCATTGGTCGATATATCTATCTTTATGCCAATACCATGCTGTTTTGACCACTGTGGCTTCACAGTATGCCTTAAAGTCAGGGAGCGCGAGACCTCCAGCTTCGTTTTTTTTCCTCAAGATGTTTTTAGCAATTCGGGGCACCCTGCCCTTCCAGATAAATTTGCTTATTGGTTTTTCTATTTCTGAAAAATAAGTTGTTGGGATTTTGATTGGTATTGCATTGAATCTGTAAATCAATTTAGGTAGGATTGACATCTTAACTATATTTAGTCTTCCAATCCATGAACACGGTATGCCCTTCCATCTATTTAGGTCTTCTGTGATTTCTTTTAACAGTTTTTTGTAGTTTTCTTTATATAGGTTTTTTGTCTCTTTGGTTAAATTTATTCCTAGGTATTTTATTCTTTTAGTTGCGATTGTAAATGGGATTCGTTTCTTGATTTCCGCCTCAGCTTGTTCATTACTAGTGTATAGAAAAGCTACAGATTTTTGAATGTTGATCTTGTAGCCTGCTACTTTGCTGTACTCATTTATTAGCTCTATTAATTTTGTTGTGGATTTTTCTGGGTTTTCTACATATAGTATCATATCGTCTGCAAACAGTGATAGTTTTACTTCTTCCTTTCCTATTTTGATGCCTTGTATTTCTTTTTCTTGCCTAATTGCTCTGGCTAGAACTTCCAACACAATGTTGAATAATAGTGGTGATAGTGGACATCCTTGTCTTGTTCCTGATCTTAGGGGGAAAGTTTTCAATTTTTCCCCATTGAGGATGATATTAGCTGTGGGTTTTTCATATATTCCCTCTATCATTTTAAGGAAGTTCCCTTGTATTCCTATCTTTTGAAGTGTTTTCAGCAGGAAAGGATGTTGAATCTTGTCAAATGCCTTCTCTGCATCAATTGAGATGATCATGTGATTTTTCTGCTTTGACTTGTTGATATGGTGTATTACATTAATTGATTTTCTTATGTTGAACCATCCTTGCATACCTGGGATGAATCCTACTTGGTCATGATGTATAATTCTTTTAATGTGCTGTTGGATACGATTTGCTAGAATTTTATTGAGGATTTTTGCATCTGTATTCATTAGAGAGATTGGTCTGTAGTTTTCTTTTTTTGTAATATCTTTGCCTGGTTTTGGTATGAGGGTGATGTTGGCTTCATAGAATGAATTAGGTAGTTTTCCCTCCACTTCGATTATGTTGAAGAGTTTGAGGAGAGTAGGTACTAATTCTTTCTGGAATGTTTGATAGAATTCACATGTGAAGCCGTCTGGTCCTGGGCTTTTCTTTTTAGGGAGCTTTTGAATAACTAATTCAATCTCTTTACTTGTGATTGGTTTGTTGAGGTCGTCTATTTCTTCTTGAGTCAAAGTTGGTTGTTCATGTCTTTCCAGGAACCTGTCCATTTCTTCTAAATTGTTGTATTTATTAGCGTAAAGTTGTTCATAGTATCCTGTTATTACCTCCTTTATTTCTGTGAGGTCAGTAGTTATGTCTCCTCTTTCATTTCTAATCTTATTTATTTGCATCCTCTCTCTTCTTCTTTTTGTCAATCTTGCTAAGGGCCCATCAATCTTGTTGATTTTCTCATAGAACCAACTTCTGGTCTTATTGATTTTCTCTATTGTTTTCATGTTTTCAATTTCATTTATTTCTGCTCTAACCTTTGTTATTTCTTTCCTTTTGCTTGCTTTGGGATTAGTTTGCTGTTCTTTCTCCAGTTCTTCCAAGTGGACAGTTAATTCCTGCATTTTTGCCTTTTCTTCTTTTCTGATAAAGGCATTTAGGGCAATAAATTTCCCTCTTAGCACTGCCTTTGCTGCGTCCCATAAGTTTTGATATGTTGTATCTTCATTTTCATTTGCCTCTAGGTATTTACTAATTTCTCTTGCAATTTCTTCTTTGACCCACTTGTTGTTTAAGAGTGTGTTGTTGAGCCTCCATGTATTTATGAATTTTCTGGCCCTCCGCCTATTATTGATTTCCAACTTCATTCCTTTATGATCCGAGAAAGTGTTGTGTATGATTTCAATATTTTTAAATTTGTTAAGACTTGCTTTGTGACCCAGCATATGGTCTATCTTTGAGAATGATCCATGAGCACTTGAAAAAAAGGTGTATCCTGCTGTTGTGGGATGTAATGTCCTATAAATGTCTGTTAAGTCAAGTTCATTTATAGTAATATTCAGGTTCTCTATTTCTTTATTGATCCTCTGTGTAGATGTTCTGTCCATTGATGAGAGTGGTGAATTGAAATCTCCAACTATTATGGTATATGTGTCTATTTCCCTCTTCAGTGTTTGCAGTGTATTCCTCACGTATTTTGGGGCATTCTGGTTCGGTGCGTAAATATTTATGATTGTTATGTCTTCTTGCTTAATTGTTCCTTTTAATAGTATATAGTGTCCTTCTTTGTCTCTTTTAACTGTTTTACATTTGAAGTCTAATTTGTTGGATATTAGTATAGCCACTCCTGCTCTTTTCTGGTTGTTGTTTGCATGAAATATCTTTTCCCAACCTTTCACTTTCAACCTATATTTATCTTTGGGTCTAAGATGTGTTTCCTGTAGACAGCATATAGAAGGATCCTGTTTTTTAATCCATTCTGCCAGTCTATGTCTTTTAATTGGGGAATTCAGTCCATTGACATTTAGAGTTATTACTGTTTGGATAATATTTTCCTCTACCATTTTGCCTTTTGTATTATATATATCATATCTGACTTTCCTTCTTTCTACACTTTTCTCCATGTCTCTCTCTTCTGTCTTTTTGTATCTGACTCTAGTGCTTCCTTTAGTATTTCTTGCAGAGCTGGTCTCTTGGTCACAAATTCTCTTAGTGACTTTTTGTCTGAGAATGTTTTAATTTCTCCCTCATTTTTGAAGGACAATTTTGCTGGATATAGGAGTCTTGGCTGGCAGTTTTTCTCTTTTAGTAACTTAAATATATCATCCCACTGTCTTCTAGCTTCCATGGTTTCTGCTGAGAAATCTACACATAGTCTTATTGGGTTTCCCTTGTATGTGACGGATTGTTTTTCTCTCGCTGCCTTCAAGATCCTCTCTTTCTCTTTGACCTCTGACATTCTAACTAGTAAGTGTCTTGGGGAACGCCTATTTGTGTCTAATCTCTTTGGGGTGCGCTGCACTTCTTGGATCTGTAATTTTAGGTCTTTCATAAGAGTTGGGAAATTTTCAGTGATAATTTCTTCCATTAGTTTTTCTCCTCCTTTTCCCTTCTCTTCTCCTTCTGGGATACCCACTACACGTATATTTGTACGGTTCACATTGTCCTTGAGTTCCCTGATACCTTGTTCAAATTTTTCCATTCTTTTCCGGATAGTTTCTGTTTCTTTTTGGAGTTCAGATGTTTCATCCTCCAAATCACTAATTCTATCTTCTGTTTCTTTAAATCTGTCATTGTAGGTATCCATTGTTTTTTCCATCTTTTCTACTTTATCTTTCACTTCCATAAGTTCTGTGATTTGTTTTTTCAGTTTTTCTATTTCTTCTTTATGTTCAGCCCATGTCTTCTTCATGTCCTCCCTCAATTTATCGATTTCGTTTTTGAAGAGGTTTTCCATTTCTGTTCGTATATTCAGCATTAGTTGTTTCAGCTCCTGTATCTCATTTGAACTATTGGTTTCTTCGTTTGACTGGGCCATATGTTCAATTTTCTGAGCGTGGTCCGTTATCTTCTGCTGGCGTCTGGGCATTTAGTCAGATTTCCCCGGGTGTTCGACCCCACGGGTTGAAAGATTTTTCTGCGCAGTCTCTGGGTTCTGTTCTTCCTATCCTGCCCAGTAGGTGGCGCACGTGGCACACGCCTGTCTGTGGGTTCCACCAGCGAAAGTTGCTGTGGGTCCCTCAACTCTGGAAAACTCTCGCCGTAGGGGAGGTTCGGCAACCGAAGCGTCTTGGAAGAATGCCAGCCGGCCCGGGGTTCCAAACGCGGGGCGGGTCGCCGGCTGTCGCAGCACAGGAGAGCGTCCGGCCAAATTGGCTAGTCGGCCCGGGGCACCAAGCGTGGCGGGAGGGCGCCAGCTGTCGCAGCCCGGGAGAGTGCACTGCTCCCAGCCGACGGGGGAGTCACGTGTTTGGAAGGGATCCCCCGGTCACTGTTCTCCACAGTCTGGGGATTTCCGACCCAACTATCTCAGTTGTTCCGGGGGGCCTCGTGTGGTGGGGGCACCAGCCGCCGCGGCCTAAGGGGACCGCCTGTCCAATTCTACCAGCTGGCCTGGGAAGGTGGAAGGGAGGGACTCCGGTCGCTTGCTGTCCCACCCAGGAAAGCCCGTGCCTCTTGGTGATCTCACCGGAGCTGGTTCTCCCAGATAGTCAGCCGTTCCAGGATGGGGTACGCTGTCCCTTTGATCTCCCTCGTGGCTCCGGGAGCTGCTCTGTATTATCTCCACTCCCCCAGTAGTTGTTCTGGAGGAGGAAAGGTGAGGGCGGCAAGGCTGTCGAGGCTGGTGGCGGAGGAGCACGGTGAAGGCGGGGGAAGAGGGCACCGTGTTGGTTGGAGAGCAGCCGGAGCAGGAGGGGGAGGAGGGGGTCCGGCGGAGAGAGAGAGGGGGTAGGGAGGTCGGGCGGCTCGGCTGCTGCGGGGCGCGTGCGCCGCGCGGCGGTCCGGCGGAGAGAGAGAGGGGGTAGGGAGGTCGGGCGGCTCGGCTGCTGCGGGGCGCGTGCGCCGCGCGGCGGTCCGGCGGAGAGAGAGAGGGGGTAGGGAGGTCGGGCGGCTCGGCTGCTGCGGGGCGCGTGCGCCGCGCGGCGGTCCGGCGGAGAGAGAGAGGGGGTAGGGAGGTCGGGCGGCTCGGCTGCTGCGGGGCGCGTGCGCCGCGCGGCGGTCCGGCGGAGAGAGAGCTCATCTAACTTTTAACTGAAGAAAAGTTTTTTTTGAAATCTCATTCTTGTCACCAATGGTAAGGGAATAGTGCCAACGAGGTGAGCCTAATGACAGGTGGGGTGTTGCCAACTATGCTTCCCTCTCTGTTGGGAGTTCTTAAAGTTGGGCATTGAGGTCAGGACAAATAGCTGAGAATCTGACTGCATACTCTTGGAGATCAACCATGTAGACAGTCAAGATGGATATGAGAAAAGCAGAAGTTGAAAAGTTTCAGAATGGAGTATAAATTCCTTGATAAATGAGGCCCTTTAAAACCAGCTTTTCTCCATCTTTTGGTTCATATTGGATATTTAAATCATATCCGATCCTAATTTAATAATGCCATTATCAAATTCTTTCAGCTTGGGTGAGTCACTTAAAATTACCAGGTTTCAATTTCTTAGTGTGTAAAAGCAAAGGGTGTCTTTAATCAACACTTCTAGGATTTGATTTCACTAGCAAATTTTCAGTGATTCTCGTTATTCTTTGTTGCTTTCCAAATTCTCCACCAAATGTTTCTAATCTTTCTGTGTAAACCGTCATCCACAGCCTTCTTTTGAGCCAGGCTTGCTTTTGTGGGTCATTCCTCTCTGTATACTCAACTTCTGCTCTTCTCCAGGTCTTTAAACAAAGCTGCTTCATATGTTGGAGAGCATGCTCTTCCTTCTGTCTTCCACAGCACACCCTCTTTGCTTTAAATCATAGAACAAGACCCAAAGAGTCCAATAATTAATTTTATTATTTTTTTTGATGTCATCAAGCTATTCTCTACTATGCCAGCACAATCCCCATGGTGGGATTATGGTGAAGTCTACTGTTCCCAAACCTGAAGCTGGCCCACTGGTGCTGTTAGAAATAGAATACAGAAGTATGTACTTATATGCTGCAGGAATTTCCCCATATGGCATAGGATATTCCTATAGAAGTCAATGAAATTCTGGGCCCTTCTGTCTTGGTGGATTCCTTACTCTACTTGACCAGCTGAAAACACCCAGTTTTGTGGCTCTCACTGTGAGAAATTAGGAAGCCAAGAAGGTGTTTGCTATTCATCCATATCTTCATTCTTGTATAATTCTTTTTACTACTTGTTTGCTAGTTGGGTAGCAAACAGAGGCAAAAGAAAACTTAAGCCAATCTGAATTGTTATCCTGAAAATTGTTGAAACCAGACTAGCTTTTGTGATCTGCTCCAGCTACGTCTCCAATCTATCCTATCCCCCCAACATACTCAGACAATATAGACATATATCTATTTTGTGTGTGTGTGTGTGTGTGTATCAGGTGTTTTGTTTTGCTATGGACTCACCTTGAAAGAACAGAAGACACTTTTCATTTTCCATCCCTGAGCAAAGCTTTTTTTTTTTTTGAAGATCTAGGTTCATCAGGGATGATGTTCTTGGCCAGAAGAAAGTTGGGTCATATAAGAAAAGGAAAGAGCTGGAGATTTGGTACCTTAAATCATTCATTCAACTGCTACTTCTTACCAACTTGTGGGGGATGGCTATGGTTCCTGCCCTCATGGAACTTATGTTCTTCCGAGGAGCATGGCAAACCAACACCTACATTAATAAATCAGATGTTTTCATATGGTGATCAGTGCTATGAAGAAAATATAACAAGCAAATGGGACATAGAGTGACAGGAGGGCTATTTGAACTGAGGCCTTAAAGGGTGAGGGAGGCAGTGACTAAGTCCCTCAGGACTAGGAAAGGGATTATGTGTTTCATAACCAGTGGAGATCTTAACTCACTTGAATTCAACATCTCAAAGATGGAAAACCCTTCAAAGGTAATGGCTACTGGGATGTCTGGTTATCTCTGGGAGAGAATAAAACTGCTTGTCCCCAATTTGAACTTGCCATGGAGGGAATAAAATGGCTTGCCCCTGATACATGTAGCATGTCATCCTGGAGAAGGAGCAAAGCAGCATAAATCATCTTGAGTGTTAATTAAGGTTGTCTTCCTGCATTTTTCTTTTGAATCAAGTAAGCCCTGTGGTTTACTTCACAGGAAGGGGAAAGAACCCTCTGAAATGACAGATACTAGACTTTTCACCAACTTTGGCAGGTAGGGCCTCACTAGATTTAATTTGACTTAAAAGTAAAGAAATGAGTCATTTCTTATATCCCCAGTGTCATGGAGTTGCATGAGCCAGTTACAGATACATTACCTCTAGTTGTATGTCAAATTGTCTCTTGACCTCATACACAGAAAGTTTCAGTGATGCAAAATCTTACATTCAACAGCCATTTTAACACAAAATCAATTTTGGCAGCCACACATGGATGCTGGGAGAGTTTGCCAAATGGGGCATCACTGGGTCTGCCCAGGATGGGATGGGCAAGGAGATAGATCTGAAGAACTGTTTTTTTCAGAGGAGCCAAGGATCCTCATTTGGCTGTTGTGATTACTCAGTGATGCTTTTTCTCCTATCTGGGCCTCTACCTTTACTTTGTGTCCCTGTGATCTGGCAGGAGCCGCAGGCAGTGAGGCATAGGCAGAGGCTTCTGTGACCTAGAAAACGCAGGTCTTTAGTTCTTGTGGGGTGAGTGACAGATCCTGGAGGATTCTATTGAAGGGACTGGTTCCAGCACCGGGAGGCAAGTTCCTGTGAGGCGCTGGCGCAGAAAGAGCCAGAAGGTGCCAAGAAACCTGCCAGGAGAGTGACGTTGCATCTGCTGTGAACTCACGGTGCAGCTGCCAGATTCGATGCTTGCCACCTGTTTCTGTGTGCTTCACTGATCGGGGCGGGAGGTGGGGGCCTGAGGAAGCAAATCTGGATGTCGGCCTCTGAGGTGGCCATGTTGCCAGGAGCCAGTTCACTGAGCTGTCCTTCTCTCTCTCTCCCAGAAATCTTGGCTTCCAGGAGAGGTGCTGCATGAAAATGGTAGATATGGTCTGGTCCCTTGGCTATGGGCTGGTTTGTTGAATAGGCAGGTGTTGGTATCTGTTGCTAGTTGCTAAGGTTCAAACCCAAACCAGGGAAATGGTGGGAGTGGAGCAGGGCAGAGTGGGGGAGGAAGAGCAGGTGCAGGGGGTGGGGGTGGAGGGTGAGGCAGTGGGAAGGAGCCACCTCCCTTCCTTCCATGCCCACACCTCTGGCACTGAAACCCGGAGGCGTACCCACCTCCCAGTCTTGGCCCTGTCGGTACCTGGCTGCCTGACCTACTGGGTAGCATTGGGCAGCTGAGAGGCTCTTCTGTGTGCCAGGTGAACTCGGGCCGCCAGAACTTTTGGGTTTAAATGGACATTTTTCTCTTTTTTTGTGTGTGAGTTTCTTCTCTCCTACAATGTGTATAAAGGAAACCTTTAAACCAAAGCTTGGCTTGCTCCCTTGCTTTCCCTTTGCCCCTTTAGCTCTGGACTCGGCCTAGGGGCAAAGCGACCCCGTGAGCACACACTTCTCACTCCCGATGTACTCTGTCTCCTTGGGAAGTCATTTAGCCCCACTCCACTAGTGGAAAAGTTTTATTTGGTCCCCAGCAAGGCTAAACCTACAGCTGAAACTCCCTAGGCTGCTGAGCAGAATAATGAGTGATTTTAAAAGAGATAGGGATGGAGGCAAGGGGAATCTCCACTCTCATGTCTGGAACCCTCTCTCCAAGAGAAGAATTTGAATGGCTGAGGTTTGGCGGCAGGGGACACCAGACCTCTTTCTATATGACTTCCAGGAGAGGTGGCATTAGCTCCGTGACCTTGGGTATCTATCTAATCTAGAATTTCTAGGTCTCTTGCTTCTCTACTTGTGAAGTGAAGAGGTTTGTAAAGTGTGAAATGGTAACCACAGTCTCTTCCAGCTTTAAGTTGCATGGCTCTTTTCTAACAGGTGGGATTGGCAAGAGGTCACACTTAGCTTCCCATGCCTTTGAAGGAGTCATCAAGCTTTAGTGGGGCAGCTCTGGGTTTGACTTGGGGAGTGAGTATTTCTAGTTCTAGGGTTGATGCCTCTGGAGACATCGAGATGACAAGAAACCCAAACTAACCTCTACTTGCCTCTGGTATCAACTGAAAAATTCATATCAATCTTCCTAAAACGACTGACTTTTTTCTTCCCCTTTCATATGGCTTTCAGTTACGGAAAAACAATTTGGGCAATTTTAATTAGTTTCTGCTCAGAGTGATGGCAGAGACAGTAACAGAATGGGTAAGTCCAGAAAACAGATAGTCTTAAATAGTTTTTGCTGTAATTTGTTTGCTGCCATGAAAACCTTTAATAAATTTCAATACCCATTTTGCTATAGCTCTGTGCTATACCCCTGCTCTTCTAGCATCAAAATCATCTTGGGTTGTAAGCAAAAAATTTCCTGAACCTACCACAGACCTACTAAATAAAAATACTTGGGAGCAAAGCTCAGGAATCTGAGTTTGATTTACAGCACATTTCCATTGTGCAATTTTGCACTGCTATATTCCATCAGCACTGTTTTATATATGCTGTTCTGGCCTCTAATTTGATTGCAAGCTTTTGGAAGGCAATGCACCACCTCCTCCTTTTTTTTTTTTTTTTCTGCATGGGTAGGCTCTGAGAATCGGACCCAGGACTCCGGCATGACAAGCAAGATTTCTGCCACTGAGCCATTGTTGCACCACCCGCCACCTACTTTTTTTATGTAGTGTTTAGCATGTAGTGATTCAACTATTAGGTTTAAATAAAAATCTGTGCATTTCTGACCCAAGGGTTTGAGGGATTTGGAGAATTAGCCACTGGTTCTAGGAAGGAGGATGAGGTGAGGGGAAGAAGTTAAGAGTGATTGTTCTAAATTCATTGAGTATTCTCTCTCCCCTCCTCCAACCACTGGAAATTATCTGGTATACAGGACTTTTTCCTGGATTGGAAGGGTCCTAGTCTAAGGACTAGGCTCCAGAAGTGTGTAAGTGTGGAAAAGGGAAGCCATGTAAAGGGAATATTAAGACCCCAGGGAGATTTCAGTGATGTTATTTAAGGGTCAAGAACAACCTTGAAAAGGCCCAGGTCCTTGTATAAAACTGGTATGTATGTGCCCAGAAACATCCCTGTCTATGATTCTCTACTTTTTTCAGGTTTGGATTTTGGAAGTAAAGAGGAGCTAGAATTGCAGGTATGAGAGGCAGTCTAGAGCTCTGGGCACCGGCTCTTGCGTTGAACAGCAGAACTTATTCCAACAAAAGAAAACAAAGCTCTGTTTCCCCTTAACTATAGCACACATTGATTTTTATTCAATGAAATTAAAGGGAACTCCAGCTCAGATACACAGCCCACTCTGAAGGGATAGTTGCACATTGCATTGGCCACAACTGTAATATTTTTGTTGGCAAGTGAAATGCATATTGTCAAATGCTGAAATATAATTTCTCCAGAGGTTTATCTCTTGTTACAATATGCCCACCAATGGGAAGGCTTTTACTTTTCTTTGATGGTGAATTTTCTCCATTTTTCCTTTATTTTTCTACCCTTAAATTTATTGGCATATGAATTTCAACCAGAAAATGACCTGTGATCTACAAGAGCATTAATATTATTTGCCGAGATTGATTTAATTGTCCATAAAACATAATTTGGATTGCTTCACTGGTATCCCTTACATTTGTTCATTCTGCCTTTTCACGGTTTGACTGGTGCTGAACCATTCCCTGGGCTGGGTCTCCATCCCTATAGCGTGGATTTGGAGATATTTGGATAGTTGTGTCATTAATTTCAGATTGTATGGGGCATGAGCATGACTTGTGATTTCTGTCACATCTGTCCTCTGCATTCTAATGGCTAAACCAAACCTTCAGTGAAAGACCATAACCTGTCTGGAGTTTTTATGTTTGTCCCAAGTTCTGAACTGTATATTATTCATACTCCCAAAAGCCCCACCCCCACCGCCCTTTTTTATTTAACTTTTTTTAATTGTATAGTATAACATATATACAAAGCAAAGAAATAAAAAAGCAATAGTTTTCAAAATACTCTTCAACAAACAGTTACAGGGCAGATCCCAAAGTTTGTCATGGGCGACCGTACAATCCCCTCATATTTTTCTTTCTAGCTGCTCTAGAACATAGGAGGCTAGAGGGTTTAAATACATTTTTATCATCACAATTGACTTTTTCTCCTTCTTTTTTTTTTGTGAACAATAACATATATACAAAAAAGCAACAAATTTCAAAACACAGCACCACAATTAGTTGTAGAACATATTTCAGAGTTTGACATGGCTTACAATTTCACAATTTTAGGTTTTTACTTCTAGCTGCTCTAAAATACTGGAGACTCAAAGAGATATCAATTGAATGATTCAGCATTCATATTCATTTGTTAAGTCCTATCTTCTCTGTATAACTCCACCATCACCTTTGATTTTTCCATCGCTCTCTTTGGGGGTGTTTCCCCAAAAGCCCTTTTTAAGCTGGCTTTTAGGCCATCACTGCTTCCTGGCTTTTGATAATGCTTCTGGTCACCCAGTTAATTTTTGAGACTACCAAGAACTTCCCCTAAGGGGTGGGCAGGGAAAACAGCCAGGACAAAGCACAGTTCTGCTTGATTCCAGCCTTCTTAACATTTAAGGAAAGTTGTCATTAAAAAATCCTGAGCTATGGGAACTTTACAGCAAAGAAAGGACAAACATGAGCAATTCATTAACATAAAGCACTTGAGATTTCCTTCTGACTTATATACACATACTAGTGATTAAACTGTTTTAATAGGTATGAATGTACTATTTTATGTTTTGATTTTTCTCTTGATTATCTATTTCATGTATTTGTGTCAACATTATGCTCAACCTTGACATTCAAAGCAGTTGTATAATAGTCACATGGAATTTCGCTGATAGACTATGCTTTTTTTTTTCTTTTTTAAAAGTCCTGTTTTGTTTGCACTTACTGCACTTTATTTACGATTAATAGGTATTTGGTCTTTAGAACACTTACTGTGCTTTATTTACAATTAATAGGTTTTTGGTCTTTAGAAACAAAAGCCTTGAAATGATCTTTTAGACTTCACCCATGTGCCTAGGGTCAGTTAATGGCTTATACTTGATGGGGGAAATGTCTGTAGACCTGAAAACTTTACTTCAAGCTAAATATATGTTTAAGCGGTTAAAAAGCTGTTTTTTTTTTTTTTTGAGCTAAAATCAAAGCAACAAAACAGAAATCAAACCAAAAAATGTTAATCATCCCATATTCTAACACACCCTTTTTCATTACTTTATATTCCCCTCTGGTATTTGTGCACATGCATACAATATACACATGCTACAACTTGTAATTATGCTGTAAATACAATTTATAATTATAATGTGCTTTCTTCGTTTCCATTCAACTACACATAAAAGTCTTAAAAATCACTATTTTGAGTTAGTTAACAATGTAATAGTGAAAAGTGATCACAAATGAAGCTGCAGTAAACATTCCTGTTTATATAATTTGTTAAAATTCTGTTCCATTTTTCTCCTCTGAGATCAGGATCAAAAGATAATGATATTTTATGATTCTTGAATATATTGTGATGTTGCTTTCCAATATTCAAGGGAAGCACGAGCTTATTAGTTTTTCTTTAACTTTGACAGCATTGGGATTAGCTTAATAGAGATAAAATGGTAACTGCACAACCATTAAGCTTGGCAACTACTGCTTGTGGATGGTGTGTAAATGACCTAAGGCTCCCTTACAAAACTTTTTTTCACTCTGAGTAATTTTTCAAAAGACTAGATATCCTTTATCTGTGCTTCCTAGGGCTATAATAGTTTATGAAAAAATTAAAGCAATAAAAAATTAAGGTGCTAGGAGATGGTTATTTACCTTGTAATAATATTTTCATGTTGTCTATACAGTGTTGCAGGATTGTTAGGGGCTCAGTGCCTCTACTTGAACACCGGAGGGCGCTTGTGGCTGTCTAATAGCTCTGCCCTTCTGCCCAATTTTCCTTAGCATTGTCTCAGGACAACTGGCAGGGGAACCAGTGCACAGGGCCTCATAAATGCTGCTTCATTTACTCACTGGTATGATAGTGTCAGATGATCAGAAATGCAAAGGGATTTTTAACTCCTTGGAGACTTGCTTGCCTTTTCCTTTTTTTCATGCATGTTTTCAAGATCAAAGATACCAAAAGGGCTTTCAGTGGAGGATACGCTGGTGCTCAAACATCCCCCCCCCCCCCGCCCCCCGCCCCAGGCAGCTCTCTGCAGCAGGATGTGTGCCACAAAATAAAACAAGGACTGCTCAAGTGCACGGGAGCTGAACCTCAGGCCTCGGACTGGGATGGACTGAGATGGAAACTGGACTGGGAGGACGCCAAAGGCAGGTCAAGAAGGCAGGGAAGAGAGATTTATAGGCTCCTGGGGGTGGGGGTGGGGGTGGGGGGAAGAAAAGGGAGAAGGAAACAGCGTTGATCCCCTGGAGCCAGCTTTGATTATCCTACAGGAAGAGAGGAAGGAGCATGGCACTTAATTATTTTGCTCCTATGAACATAATTAGAATAATATTTTGTCCTGAATTTAGAGAGCCTCTTCCTCTGAGGAATTCAGAAGACGTGATCTCATTAGCCCGGAGGGCATCTCTGTGAGAACTGTCCCCTCCATGCTCTCTCTCTTCTTGAGGAGGAAATCAAGGTCCAGCTGCCGAGGCTGGACAGAAGCTGGGGCGTGTTTACGTCTTGGAAGTACTTGACTGTGAATGTCTGTGAATGTGCTGCATCTTCCTGGGGTAATCATGTGAGGGCTAAGGAAAGGCTCAAGAGCATCGTCTTTTCATAAACACCTGCTTTCTCCAGAGCCTTGCCTTTTAAACGGAATATCTCAGTTTCTCTTAGATCATCCTTCAAGAATTCAGGTTTCTCCTACATTAAAACAAAATCCCTCAAACCACTCTTCCCTCTACCTGTCTTCATTTGGAGCCACCGTCTCCTCTATCTTTCTTTTCAACATTAAGGAAGAAGGATCTTTGTGTATAGTAGTAAGCAATTTGAAACAACCTGGACTGTCCTAGCTGTTTGCATAAATTTTGGTTTAGGCAAAAGGCGGAGTATCTCTCAAAAAGTAAAGACAGGATTAAGGAGATAATGTAATTATGTAGAAAAATTCTTATAAAACTTACATGAAACAATCAGGAATAAACCTGCATATAAAGTATGATTCCGATTAAAAATAGAAATTTCTTTAAAATATGCATAGAAAAATGCCTGGAGGGAATTACTCCAAGATGTTAATAGTGTTTATCTCTAGGAGGGGGGTATATGGGAGATTATGATTTTCCTCTTTACAGTTATCTGAATTTTTTTTTGCATGAGCAGGCAGTGGGAATCGAACCTGGGTCTCCAGCATGGTACCTGAAAGCTTTTGATGGTAAATTGATACTAGTTTTATTATCAGTAAAAGGGCTTTAGGGTTATTATTTTGGCTTATCTTTTCCATTTCCTGCTACTGGCTCTCTCCTTAATTAACCCTTTCATTTCTCCTCCATCACCCTCTGTCTCTTCTGAAGTTATTCTCTTCAAGGTCACAAATGATCACCTGTTTACCTAATTCAGTGGCTTTTTCTCAACATTAGCTTAATCCGCCGGAGATCACTTCTCTCTTCCTCACCACTTTCTAAACGTTTCCAGTTGGCTCACTAAGACCTCGACATCAAAATGTCCAAAATGGATTAGACAGTCTTTATTTAACTGTCTTAGTCCCTGCCTGCTCTCCTCCCCTCAACAAGCTGTGGCCTTCTGATGTCTTTATTCTTGATGGTGCCAACACGGTAATTCCTTAGACCTGGTTGTGAAATAGCTGGTCACCTGTAGCTCTTCCTCTTCTTGGGTCCCTTCCCCTCCACTCACTTGCTGAGTCCTCGGAATTCTAACTTTATATTTTTTCTTTCATGTTTTGTTCTCATTGTGCCCCTTTTTTGCTCAGATGCTCCTTGTCTGATACCTGGATTATTTTAATAGCATCCTAACACCATACTTTGTCTCTAGTCTCTCCCCTGAACCAATCAATGGACCCACAGAAGGTGGACTAAAGCCCAGCTCTGCGCATGTCTGTCCTGTGCTCAGGAATCCCCATGGTCTCCCCATTGTCTACCAAAACCAAAGCAGATTTTCTTAGGGCTTCTTAGAGCTAGCTAGTTCTTTGTTTCCTGTTATTCTCCAAATAAACTTCGGGCTTCAGTTCGCCTAATTGGATTAACATTTACCCAAATGTGTTCCACCAAAAGTTTGCTTTCCTGTACCATTCAGAGAACCACAGACTGAGAAGCAATGAGGCTTAGCTAATCTAACTCCTCCTGTCATTCCTTCTTGTTCAACCTTTTTTGAACGAACTCCAGCTTGTCCACAGACCTTTAAAATTAGGCACCCAGAACTGAATTCAGTATTTTGAGTTCAACAGGCATTTGTCTGGGAAGGAGATTGGAGACCAGCTGCGGATGGAAAGTGAGATTATTTGCAGTTCCTTATTTACACATGATGCTGAAGAAGTTCTCCTAGAAAGAGGGCATGGGATTCTGACTCCCACTGAGGTCCTAGGATTTAAAGCTTATCTGATAGACTGAAGTGGCTCAGACAAGGGGCGTGGGGCCCCTGAGAGGGACTCACTAGCAGAATAAGAAGAGATGAATTGCAAGCTACCTTTAACATTAGGTCAAAAGGCTTGGAGAGGTAGAAACTGGGTAGAGAACCCGTGCTAACCTAGCCAGCCTGGGATAGGTGGGGATGGCAGAATGGGTGTTGGTGGTTCTGGCTTTCTGGATATGAATTCAAAGTGTTAACACTTCGGGACACAGGCAACTTTGTTGTGGGAAACCTTCCACACATGGAGGGAATTTTTTTTCTGTTTTACTTTAAAACACCACCATTGGGTGACCACCAAGAGACTGTGGCTGTTGTAGAAATTTCCTTTACAATCAGTCCTGAAACCATTGGTTATGGCATCTGGCCAGTTGAGCTAACATAAGTTTCCATTATCCTGTCAAAAAGGGAGAAATCTCAACTTAGTTGTGGGCAATTATAAATCCACCAGGATGTTCCTTGAGTACTCTATCGGGGAAGAGAGTCCCGGCTAAGAGGCTGGACTTCTTGTGAGGCAAACATATGTGGAGGGAGGGCATCAAGATGTGCAGTAATATTGTAAAGTTGTCTTCATTTGCACTCACAGGCTGGTGAGACCTGAGATACCAATTACCCAAGTGTGATGTTCTCTCATTAGATTGTAAACTCCGTGTTTGCAAGAGTATGCCTGGCTTTTTTTTTTTCTTCCATTTAATTTTTCTATTATTTTTTTTCTTTTGTGGGAAAAATAACATATATACAACAAAGCAATAAATTTAAATCACATTGCAACGATTAGTTGTAGAACAGATTTCAGAGTTTGGTATGGGTTGCAAGTTCACAATTTTAGGTTTTTACTTCTAGCTGCTCGAAGACACGGGAGACTAAAAGAAATATCAATATAATGATTCATCAACCATACATGCTTGTTAAATCCTACCTTCTCTGTATAACTCTACCATCATCCTTGATCTTTCTCCCACTATTTAGGGGGTATTCTAACTTTTTCATGTTGGAAAGAGCTGTTGATAAATATGGATTAGAGGGTTGGAACTAGTTGATGTTTTGGAGAGGCTGGCCCCTCTGCATTTCAGGACTTATCTGGTCCAGGGATCCATCTGGAGGTTGTAGGTTTCTGGAAACTTACCCTAGTGCATGGAACCTTTGTAGAATCTTATATAATGCCCTAGATGTTCTTTAGGATTGGCAGGAATGGTTTTGGTTGGGGTTTGGCAAGTTATGGTAGGTAGCAATACATAACTGAAGCTTATCTAAGAGTGACTTCCAGAGTAGCCTCTTGACTCTATTTGGACTCTCTCAATCACTAATACCTTACTTGTTATACTTCTTTTCCCCTTTTTGGTCAGGATAGCATTGTTGATCCCACAATGCCAAGGCCAGACTCATCTCTAGGAGTCATCTCCCATGGCTAGGGAGAATTTCACCCTGGATATCATGTCTCACATAGGGGGCATGCCTGGCTTTCAAGCTGTAGTAAATTCAGTGCCTACTCTTAGTGGACAATTCATCAAAATTAATAAAAATTTGATGAATGAATGACCAAGTGAATCAGTAGTTTGACTTGACATACCGTAGAAAGCACAATCATTTCTATTCCAGGGCCTATATTTCTAGTAATACAGTCCAAGATCTCACTGATATTTGTGAGTGCCACATTGCTTTCACGACTGATCTTGTCTTAGATTGGTTGTCCTCAAATTGGGGCATACTTCAAAATCACTTGTGACATTTAAAAACTGTACAGATACCTGGGACAATCAAATCAGAATCCCCAAGGCTTGGGGTCCAGGCTTGTAGGTGCCGCTGGGTTACTCTGCTTAAACCTTGGCTAAGGTACGAAACACCTACATAATCGCATAAGCACTGTTGCTAAATCATATTTCCTTCTTTCTCATGGTTTTGTTGTTAAATTTTTGGTCTCCTTCTAAACTGTCAATTTTGCCTCATTGCTCTAGCTCATAAACATCTTTTTGATCCTAATTCTGCCATTCATTATATTGGCTATTTTCTCCAGATTTGTGTCATATGTAAATTACATAAGCCCTTCTTCTTTATCTTCATATGAGTTATTGAAAACCAAGTGGAACATGAAAGAGTGAGGGTTAAAATGGATTCATTCACTCACACCCAAAAATGAAATAACCTTTAAAAGTTACTTTTAATGACTGGTTCCCCACAAGTACAGTTTAGAGGGAAATAACACTAGACCTAGCCAGGAGATTTGAATTGCATTTCCAGCTTTGCCAATAACTCTCTCTGTGGCCATGAGTAAGTCACTTAATTTTTATGTCTAGCTTTCTTTACGATGTAAATCTCAGGTGGAGAGATAGTGCTCACAGCTGACCAGAGACCTTTCCTTCTGTGGTTTCTTCCCTGAACCTGCCCCTGTTCTGCTTATTCCCTCTAGGACCCCAGGCTGGTGTGGCCCCACCAATTCTGGCCTTAAAGGGTATAATTTCCCTACCCTCAAGCCTAGTATAGATAGGTGACCTGTTCCTTTAGACAAGCATGAACAAAACAGACATTTTTCAAAAGTTACTTTTCTAATGGGAAATAAAGCCCTGAGGGAGTGGAAGGAAACTCTGTAAACAGGAAATAGGAGGCCTCCCTCATAAGCCAACATGGAGGCCAAGATCTGTGGGATAGGAAGGACACAGGAGGAGAGCATTACAGGTGAACAGCAAAGGCTCTGAGGATGGAGCACACCTGTGTGGTCTAGGAAGGACGTAGGGGCAAGCGAGAGATTAAATTAGTGGTGGTGGAGGAGGTGGAAGCGGCAATAGACCCAAATCCCAAAGAAGGACTTTGGATTACACTGAGTAAAATTAGAAACCATGGGAGAGTCTTTGAACAAAGAAATAACATGATCTGACAAGTTTTTAAAAGGATCAGGCTGGTTGCTGGGCAGTGAATAGACTCTATGGGACAAATGTAGAAGAGGAGAGAACCAGTTAGGGTCCATTGAATGAGGATGGGGGTGGCGAGGTGGTGGAAACAGTACCTTGAAGGTCAGTTAGCCGTATTTTGCTGGTGGGTTAGACGTAGGGTGTGTGGAAGTTGGGGTGGGGTGAGGTGTAGTTGAGGGAGGCTCCAAGCCTTTTTATCTAAGCTGGAATGACAGAGTCAACATTTGTTGAGATGGAGGCAAGGGTGAGTTTGATTTTGGACAAAAGTTTGAGATGACTTTTTGACATCTAATTGAGTCAAGTTTTGGTTTGGGCAATGGAAACTACCATGGCTATTTCAAGGAGGGTTGGTATCTAGAAGAGGGCTGCTTTGAAACAAAACTCACATGTCTCCATGTCTCCAGGTCCTGAATTTGGTCTTTGGCCCTTCTTTTTTACTCTGTTCCCATTCATTTTACATAAGACATCCTTATTTACCACTTGCAGAGACTGGTTTTCCCTCTGGTGAAGCATGATTTTCTTCTATTGTGATTTTCATGAACCGGCCTCTGTCACCAGCATTCCTGGTATAGGCGAGAGCCACCTGACAGCTGATAAAAGACTTCCTCTCTAATACCACTGCTAGGTATCTATTCAGAGGACTTAAGGGCAAAGACACAAATGGACACTTGCACACCAATGTTCATAGCAGCATTATTTACAATTGCAAAGAGATGGAAACAGCCAACATGTCCATCAACAGACGAGTGGCTAAACAAACTGTGGTATATACATACGATGGAATATTATGCAGCTTTAAGACAGAATAAACTTATGAAGTATGTAACAACATGGATGGACCTTGAGAACATTATGCTGAGTGAGACTAGCCAAAAACTAAAGAACAAATACTGTATGGTCTCACTGATATGAACTGACATTAGTGAATAAACTCGGAATATGTCATTGGTAACAGAGACCATCAGGAGATAGAAATAGGGTAAGATATTGGGTAATTGGAGCTGAAGGGATACAGACTGTGCAACAGGACTGGATACAAAAACTCAGAAATGCACAGCACAATACTACCTAACTGTAATATAATTATGTTAAAACACTGAATGAAGCTGCATGTGAGGACAATAGAGGGAGGAGGGCTGGGGACATAAATGAAATCAGAAAGAAAGATAGATGTTAAAGATTGAGATGGTATAATCTAGGAATGCCTAGAGTGTATAATAATAGTGAAATGTACAATGTACAAATTTAAAAAATGTTTTTGCATGAGGAAAAAAAAGAGACTTCCTCTCTGCCTACTCAATAGATTCTCGTTTCCTCTTCTTCCGGGATTACTGCTGTGGCTACCCCATGTCCAGAGTGAAGATGATCAGGATACTGTGGGCCCAGATATCTTTCCAGAGCAGCCACTTCTAGATTCCTTGTGATGATTTGGACGTTTCCATTGCCCATAAGAATGAAAGCCTAGAATTTGAACACCAAAGATAACCAACAGAAAAATACATTAAACACAGACAGCAACTCAATAAACAGAAAACCCATCCCACTCATGTTTCTTTCTATAAATTAGGGGATATATGATCATTATAATAGGTAATATCCCAAGATTCTGAGATTCAGGGACCATATCACAATGCAAAAAATTAGGGGTTAAAAAAAAAGAAAAGAAAAAAAGAGGGAAAATAATTTCTTACTTTGATTCTGAGGAGCAATCTATAGTTAGAATTATTGGATTCTTATTTTAGATGACGCAGAAGACATCAATTAATCTATCCCTCTGTCTCAGGGCAAGTTGGACTCATAGTATTTACCACCCCCCCCCCTTGCAGTTCCATTCTTTTTATTTTCTGTGAAGGTGTTAATGATCAGTTAATTGCTTAAGCGTGGGCTTGCTGGCAAAGAAGGAAGAATATAAGCAGGAAACCAGTGAGAAGGGAGGAGTTAAAAAAATGTTAGCAGCAAATTCTAAATGAAATCTTGTCTAGAATTCCAGACTAAAGATCTGAAAGCAGAGCTGCTTGGGTCTGGCTCCTACAGAGTGTCTTCTGCTCTACCCCCACCCATTTTCTCAATAGTGTTTTTGCAACAGCTGTTTGCATTTTCCTCACAGACCTCCAGAGAAGAAAGGGCTATGTTCTCTAGTTACTGATTATGACAAAGGAGGCTCTGGGTGTCCTTCAAGGTGAAAGCTTAGATTTGAGAAAGAGAGGGCCAGGTAGAAGACGATCTGGGTTAAAGCTGTAAGTTTGCTCCATATCTGTGGACCTGAAACTTTGCTTGCCTGCATCAACTGGAGAGTGAGTGTTTGGAGTTCCATTCCCTTCTTGTCTGAGAAGAAGGCAGAGTCAAGGTGTATACACAACAGAAAGAAACAGAGGGAACACGTTCTGTGCCCGGGGCCTTTGAAGAAGTCCTTGTCTGTTTAATTCGCTGAATTCCCCAGAGTTTCCTGGTCTTTGCACCCACTCCCCTCAGACTCATCATTCAATGAAAGCACACTTATTCCCCTCTAGACTGTGGTTTGAGCTTCAGATTGACAGTGTCTGACAGTGACGGCTTCGTCTTTGAGAAGTGAGAAGGGCGATGGGTTGTGACTCACTCTGAGTGTTTCCATCATCTGCGCTGTAGCCGGTCATCTTCTCCATTATCTGTGGTTTGTCTCATCCTCCCTAAGCCTATTAGCTCATGTCTTTTTTGCCAAGTTGACGTTCTGTTCTCCTCCTTTGTTCGGACCCCTGGGACAGTCTGTGGCATTACCTCCATATGTGCTCATTGTCCCATGCAGTGTCACTTGCAGATAATATTAACATGCCATTTACACTCCCCTGGATCACTGATAAAAATGGCCATCCATGGTGTCAGGTTCTGACTCATTTAACATTTATCATTACCACAAACGTATGGCCTTTGAAGGCAGAAATCAGACCCTGCAATCGTAGCAGTCAAAACTAAACTCATTCAAACATGACTTCCAGCATTTGCAGTGGCAACCCCCGACCCTAATAACCATCATCGTCTGTCATCTCCACGGAGAGTGGTGGTGTGGGGATCACGCAAGGAGCTGACCGGGTGTCACAGGGAGTAAAGGTTGCTGACGAGAGCTGAGCTTATGCTGTCAGATCTGAAATTCACTGTTTTTGACTCTCCAGGTACTTTCCGCAGTCTACACGCTGAGAGCAGGGATGAGTTGTCCCTCAAATGGGTTTGGTGAAAGTAGCAGCTGACACAGGTCGAGCTCTCTTGGGTTATTGGAGATGCAAAGTCCAGTTTTTTTGGTTTGAGTTATTTGACTGTCCTGTCTACAGTGATGAAGTTGAACCTTGAGCACAGACACAATGCAGAGATTTATAGATATTGATTATCTTATTACCTTGGCACTTTAGAATATACGAATATATTCTTTTCTTTTTGACATGGGCAGGCTCTGGGAATTGAACCTGGGTCCCCAGCTTGGCAGGCAAGAATTCTTGCCACTGAGTCACCATTGCACTGCCCTAGAATTTTTCTTTTCTTTTTTCTTTATTTATTTATTTATTTATTTATTTATTTTTTTTTTTTTTAAAGGAAAGACAGAGAGAAGGAAGGAAGGATAGAAGGAAGGAAGGGAAACATTTTTAAACATTTTCTTGTTTTATTGTATTCTGTTTCTCCGTTTTTGTTACATGGGCTGGGGCCGGGAATCGAACCGAGGTCCTCCGGCATAGCAGGCAAGCACTTTGCCCGCTGAGCCACCGCAGCCCGCCCTTCTTTATTTATTTTTTGCGTGGACAGGCACTGGGAATCGAACCCGGGTCTCTGGCATGGCAGGCAAGAACTCTGCCTGCTGAGCCATGTGCCCTGCCCTAGAATATATTTTTAAATGCTCATTTACGTATCTTTATTTTTCAACTTTGTGGTTTGATTTTTCCCCATTTTATTATTCTGACTCTTTACTTTTTTTTTTTTTTGCATCTTCTCATTAGTTCACTACTTGCCTTATTTATGAACTTGATTTTATTTATTTCCTGATAGGAAATTTTGTTTTGTTTTTCCTGGAGAATTGAACTTATTCCATGAATGTATGTGTATGTGTGTGTGTGTGTGTTCAATTCTGGACTGTATACATTGGTAGAACACAGTCTTATGAACTTTCATGTATTTTCCACTCTTGATTATTCTTTTTTTGTAGAAAAGGTTTGACTGCTCCTTTAAAAGTCCATCTTATAGGCCTTGTTTCTCAGAAGAACTGAAATTTCTTAGTTGGTATTTTGCACATTTAATAGACTCTGGGGTAGATGTTGATTCTTCCCTTTACCTTTATTTTTGACAAGAGAAGGAAATAAGACATGGACATAAATGTAAGGGGCAAAGTAATATGTGGTATAACACCAATGGCAGTATAGTGATGTGAGCCTACAGTGGAGGACCCAACAAATCACTTTCATTACCCAAGGGTGTTGCAGGGTGAAGAAGCAGCCAGTAAATTCTGTAATCATGGGTCTGTTTGTTCAGAGCACTAGAAGCTGGAATTTCTAAAAGCAGGAAAAGAGAATTTTAGAATTAGCAGCCATGAGTATCATTTCTTGGAATAGTTTCCTGGAAGAGACAGCCCAAATGCAGGAAGATGGTGAAAAAGTAACCTTTAAGAACTTTCAAACTATTTATTCAACTAGTATGGACTGAAGCAGGCTTGGAACTAAATGCTCTACCTGTCTTATCTCTAATAATCTTCCTATCAATCTAGTCAGCTTAGAGAGGATAAGTAAAGAAAACTTTACGAGGTTCATAGTTAGTAAGTGCAAGCAAGATCCAGATCATTATTCTATCAGACCCCAAAACATAAGCCATTTACCATTAGTCTAAGTGTCAGAGGTGCTGAAATGAATCAGATGGTGCCTGCACTAAAGGACCTTATGACCATATGGGTGTGGAAGTGATGTAAGCAAATTAAAAAAAAAATGGCCCAACAGGTGCTATGATAGGAAAATTAAAAGAGTCATTAGCGCACAAAGAAGGGCATTCTAAGTTATAGGGATAGTGGGTCAGGAAAGGAAGAAGAGTCTTGAAAGGTGAATTGGCCAGAACTTTTCCTCAGGCCATCTTTCTTCTCTTTTCTTGAGCTCCTGAGTCACCAGGCGATCCTGGATTCAACTTAACTTTCAAGATAGTGCCTTTAATTCAACTAGTAGGCATTGAGCACTGGCTACATGAAAAACTCCTCTCTAGAAGTTGAGAGGGAAGACAAAGAAAATATAAAACATGGTCTCAGTTGTGCAGTAGGTAACGGGGGAGAATGAGGGATGCAGGCATACTATGCTCAAGCCGTTGAGAGCAGGGGGAGTTGGGTTGGGTGGGTCTCTCATGGGAACTTCAGTAGAGAAGGCAACCTTGGCGTTCTGATGCAAGAAAGGGATTGGAATTGGTGAAGGGGTTGTGTTCCTGGCATGGAGGTGTGGCATGTGCAAAGGCTTGGAGATGGGGCCAAGGAGAGGCTTACTGGTCTGAAGCAGAGGATTCTTGTTGGGAAAGGGGGGTAATTGGTGTGAAAGGGAGGAGTTAGGGCTGCTTTAGGAAACACTTTCTGAATGTCAGACAGACTGAGGACTTTGTCTCTTCTAACACTGTTTTTCCCACCACCTGCCTGTATGGCTGCAGAGCTCCCAGCTGGGGAGTTGCTCTCAGATCTCCCCCACTTTGCCTGTGGTTGACTGACCCTCCTCTAACTCCACTCTCATTGCTGTATGGGGAGAGCCAGCTTCCTACTACCCAGCTTGCTTTGTTGTGGTTTTCTTGGCCAATTCCAGTGTCATTTCAACTTGTCATTTCGGGAGTTGGTATTTTTAAGATCATAAATCTCTATGGTTTAGGGCTTAGGGGCTGACTTCCAAGGGTCTCCTGACCTTATATCTAGTGTAGCATTTCCTGGCCCTAGACACTGCCTCGGGCACCATCAAGTTCCTCCTTCTGTGGTTTGGCTCATGCTCCAGGGCATTCACGTGCTCTGTGTACCACACATCCTTTTATCTCTATGTAAACATGCAAAATTCTTCATTCTGGATGGTGATACCGCTATAATAATAGAGGGTGGGCAAGTTTCCCTACTTGGTGGAGTTGTTCTAAATATGGAATTTTCAAAAATCACTTATCAGCAAATTTGTAGTAGTTTCTCTTACTTTTCAACCACAATTCAGGGTATTTCTCCATCGCAGAGTTCATTTCCATTACATATAGTAAGCCTTTTCAATAGCCTTCCTTTCCTTCTGCCTTCCCTCAGTGGACTCAAGTCTCCGAGGAAAACAGGACACAGTTCTAGGTAAGGTTGCGGGAGGTGGTTTTGTCTTCCTGCAGGTCAGAGCACAGACTTTCAGATCAATTTACTAAACGTAAAGTCAACACGCACTATGAGCAAGGTCCTGTGCTGGGCACGGTGGGCAATGCCCATGTGTATAAGTCTCTGCTTTGACTTCCCATAGGACAAAAACCCAATCATATTAACAAGCAGTGTAATGAGTTGAATGGCGGCCCTGCCATAATATATGTCCATGGCCTAACGTCTGGAACCCGTGAATGTCACCTTATTTGGAAAAAGGACTTTGCAGATGGTAATTAAGTAAAGGATTTTGAGATGAAGAGATCCCATCTAGATTACCTGGGTGGGTCCTAAATCCAAAGGTAACTGTCCTTATAAAAGACACTCAGGGGAGAAGACACAGAGGGAAAGGTGTTGTGACAATGGAGGCAGAGATTGGAGTGACACAGCCTTAGGCCAAGAAATGCAGGCAGTCACCAGAGGCTGGAAAGAGGCAAGACACAGATTTCTGCCTAGAACCTCTGCTTAGACTGTGGCCCTGCCAAACTTTGGTTTTGGACTTCTAGCTTCCAGAACCATGATAGAATAAATTTCAGTTGTTTTAAACCACCAAGTTTGTGGTGATTTCTTACAGCAGCCCTAGGAAATGAATATAGGAGGCTTTGGGAAAGAAGACTTGTTATGGTAGTTTCATTATTTAATGTGCCCAAATAGTTATTAAACTGGATATATTAACATCAGTTGAGTTTAATGCATGTTTTTCCTCTCTGCAAGTTTTAGCATCCTGGGTTTCAACCCTGACACACTATCTTTTGTCTTGGAATGCTTTGATATAAGACTTTCAAAGCAATGTTTTTTTGATATAATTTGGGCCTCAGTAATCATAGCTTTTGTAGTAGCCAGCTTTTTAAATAACATTTTTAATATATAAGAAATACTTTTTAAAGTACCTTTTGACAAGTAGTTTTAGAACAGATTTCAAAGTTTGGTATGGGTTATGGGTCCACAATTTTCTTCCCTCTAGCTGTTTCAAAACACAGGAGACTAAAAAGAAATATTAATGTAGTGACTTAGTTGTCATCCTCATTTGTTAAATCCTAACTTCTCTGTTGTAACTCCTCCTTTTCCTGTCATCCTTCTCCCAATCTTTAGGGATATTTGGGCTGTGCCTAATCTAACTTTTTCGTGTTGGGAAGGGGTGTTGACAATATGGGATAGGGGGATGAAAGTGGTTGATATTCTTGGAGAGATTGGCACCTCTGGGTTTCAGGACTTACTTGGCCTAGGAACAATCTGAAGGTTTTAGATTTCTGAAAAACAAACTTAGTGCATTAAACTTAAGTAGAATCTCAGCTAGAGCCCTGGGTGTTCTTTCGGGTTAACAAGAATAATATGGACTAGCCTTTGGCAAACTGTGGCAATTAGGAATATCTAGCTTAAACTTGCACAAGAGTCATCTCCAGAATAGCCTCTCTACTCTATTTGAACTCTCTTAGCCACCGATACCTTACTTTGTTATGTTTCTTTCCCCTTTTGGTTAGGAAGGCATTGTTGATCCCATGGTGCCAGGGCTAGGTTTATCCCTGGGAGTCATGTCCCATGTTGCCAGGGAAACTTTCATCCCTGAACTTCATGGACTATGTAGGGAGGAGGGTAATGATTTTCCTTGTAGATTTGGACTTAGAGAGAGGCCACATTTGAGCAACAGAACTGGTTTCCTGGAAGCAACCCATCAGACATGATTATGGATAGTCTTAGCTTCTCCACTACAAAAATAAGTTTCGTAGGGGGAAGTCTCAAAATCAAGGGCGTGGCCTGTTTTCTTTGGAGTCCCTAATGTTTGAGAGAGTACCAGGGGTTTCCCAGGTGGGAAAGTTTAGTAGTTTCATATTTTGAGTATAATATAGTGAACCTTGTGGTGGACATTGCTAATGATTAATACTACAAATATAAATAAGTTTTTTCATGAACAAGAACAGATATATGATACTTTTACAAAGAGTTAACAGTAGAGGGGCATATGGAAAAAAATGTACCTATTGCAAACTATGGACTATAGTTAACAGTAATAAGTTAATATTCTTTCATCAACAGTAATGAATGTACCACACACTACCAGGGGTCACCAATAATGGAGGATAAGGCACATGAGGTGTTTTGGGTTTCCTTTTTTTTTTCCTTTTAAAATGGGCAGGCACCAGGAATCAAATCTGGATCTCCAGCATGGCAGTCAAGAACTCTGCCCACCCTGCGTTTCCTTTTTTATGCATACTTTTAATTTTTGTTTTTGGAGTTATGAAAATATTTTAAAATTGATTGTGGTGATGATTGCACAACTATGTGATGATATTGTGAGCCATTGATTGTGTACATTAGATGGATTATATGGTGTGTGAATATATCTCAAAATTTGCATTAAAAAAGTAAATTGTTTAAATTTGAGTCATCATGAACTATTTACTACAAGAACTGCAAACATCTGATGTGTGCAGAAATGATCTGTTCCACT
Organism: Tamandua tetradactyla; assembly: GCF_023851605.1. Taxonomy (NCBI): domain Eukaryota; kingdom Metazoa; phylum Chordata; class Mammalia; order Pilosa; family Myrmecophagidae; genus Tamandua; species Tamandua tetradactyla. Next base: position 13,835,521 of record NC_135352.1, read on the forward strand.
CCCAGCCCTTGCTGTCATGTCTGGGTCACCTGCAGGGGTACAGTTAAGAGCTTTCTACCCTTAGAGCTGGAAGACCACATTTTGTTTTTCTATATTCTGGGATCATTTTAAGAGCCAATCTAGGCCAAGATCTACCTTATTTGGTTTCTGTGTAACCTTGCTCTGGGATATGAACTAACAAACATCTCATCTGTTTTAACCTAGGACTGACTTCCTAGACCAGAGATAAATCTAAGAGCTAGCTATTTGCATCTTACACAGAGAGCACAGACTCAAAATACATCAGCGCTTTGTGCCAGTTAGATCCAATGGAGGAAGGAAAGGTTCCCGGTTCATCGGAAGGGAAGGGCTCCAATTCTGACCACCCAGCCTGGGAGCAGATGGAAGAGAGTGGGGGTGAGTTCTGCCCCACAAACTTTATTGGGTCTGGTTGCTAGATCAGCTTCCTCTGATCCTAGGAGATGTCATATGCATGGTAAATTCACTCCAGCAACAAAAGCACTAGTAATACAAGACTAAATTTATTCTTTCATAGACATGCCATGAATAGTGTCTACTCAGGGATCACCTGTAAAGGGTCTTTAACTTTAGAGAACTTATTTAAAGGCTGTGGGACTTTCAAGTGATAAGGAGGCAGTCTAGGTAAAGCCAGAGAAGAATGTGATTCCTTATGAATTTGCTAAGTCCACATTTAATCCACATTTAAGAAGCATTTGCTATGTGCCACATGCTATGCTAGCACACTGATATATGTAATTTCATTTAGTTTCAAAACAATGTTGTGAGGTAGATATTAGAGTTATCTGAGTACAATGGAAGTTATAGAACTTGCAAACTGGGCTCTTAGCAATTACTTGGCAGCACCAGAATTTGAACCATCATCTCCTGAAAAGAATTACAGGGCTCTTCCTGTTTGAAAATCCTTGGATAAAAACGACCTGTGAAAGTTTAAAGTTTTGCTTTCTCATAGTAACAGCTATGGCTGAGGATATAAATATAGGCAGATAACAAAGCGAAAATCAGGTGGATTTGTAGATTGCTTGATGCAAGAAACAAACAGGAAAATATCAGGGCTTTTCTTCTTGACTTGTCAGGCAGTAAAGAGGAGCTGAAGCTAATGATTTCAACCTATAAAGGGTTAATGCTTGCTGTAGTTGCAAGCAATATGATGATATGATATGCAGCATCAATTAAAGAATCACTTCTTCACAAACTTAATTGAGTGTAGTTGTTTAATAAGTACCTGGTAAAAATGAGCTCAGAGAGTTGCAGTTGTTTCTCTCAGCTTTGCTGGGAGATCTGAAGGAAACAGTGTAATCCCAGAGACCTACTAAGCCATGCTGGAAACAAGCTTCATGGCTGGAGGAGGCTGTCCATCAGTATCCCAGACTCAGATTGCTGGTTGTGGTGCAGCAAATGCTCCCCTGAGTTATTCCTTCCTGGAGTTTAGGTACCACTGGGCTAAGACCATCTCTGGAGATGGTCGTGCTGACTGTTGTGAAACCACAATGCACACCCTAGTGATTTTATTTTTATGATTGAGAAAAACAGTCTGCAGGGGTTTCCTGTTCTGGCTGCATTCTCCCAGACACTGTTCTCTGGATGGAAGGTGGGTGTCCCAATCCTGATGTCCTGTTCCCTCCTTCCCATATTTCTAGTCCACACATGAGCCAGAAAATGGAACCATGTAGGGACCTGGGCTGAGGGGCAGTGTCCAGATTTGATACCCATTGTGACCTTGCTGGTAGGTGGTGTGTCCCATCCCCTGTGCTCCCCCAGCTCCCTCAGAATCCCCATGCTGTCAGTGCTGGAGTTTGGGTTCTCAGAAGTGGATGGGACTGGAGCAAATGTGGTGACCCATAGAGAAGAAACCAGTGGGAGAGCTAACATCAAAATCATTAGGAGAAGGTCAAGGCCAAAGTCAGATACATCAGTTTGGAAGGCCAATGAAAGGGCAGAAGCAAGTCTGAAAAGGACAAGGTTTGGAAGTGTGCAGAACTGGAATGGAAGGACAGAAACATCAGGAATAAAAGGAGGAGGACTCTGAGCCCTCTGTGCTGTTGTCCCTTGTCAACCTCCTCTCCAATGTCTCACTCTCCACCCCAACCCATCACCTCCAGTCACACTGGGCTTTCTTTTTGTCCCTCAAATCTACCAGGTTTGTACCCCACCAAGGACCTCTCCTCCCCTTGACTTAGAATACTCTGCCCCTGACTGCTTCCTTCTTATCACTTTGATTTCAGTTCATCTTGTCACTCTCCCTAGATAGAAGTGCTCACCTCCAACCACCACCCCCCCATCATGCTCTCCATTCCATTGCCTTAATTTCATCGTATCAGGTGCTATCTGATGTTAAGGTACTGTATGTATATATGCATGGGTCTGTCTTCTCCACCTAGAATGCAGATTCCAAGAAGGTAGAGGCTGTCTGCTTTGTTCATTGCTGTATGTCTAGCATCTATAACCAGTCCAATATTTATGGAGCACGACAGGTGTTCCATAAATATTTATTGGATAAATGGGGTTTCTGACTGATCGCTGCGACATGTCAGTGGCTTGTCTTATTACCTGTTAGCCACTGATAAAAGATCAAGGAAGTCTTCCTGCAAAGAGCTGGGAAATAGGGGAGGACAGGCACTTAACTCTCCTGTAGACCACCACAGACCCTTCCAAAGTAAAGCCAGACCCTACTTGCATTGCAAAGGGGGAAAATAGAGAATATATCCAGGTATAGCTCAGAACCTGGGGATAAGTTGGGACTTGCTATTTTGGAGAACTGAGGGTAAAAATGGTTAGAGAATAATGGATTGCCTGAAAGATATGAGAGGTGGCATGGAACTGATAGGGGCCTTTTTTGAATTGTAGCAGCAGGGTTTGTATGTAGATTTGTATGTTAATTAGGGTACGTGAGATGCTATCCAAACCCCAAGTTGAATAACACCTCCAACACCACAGAAGTTTATTTCTCCCTCGCTGCAGTGCCAAACAGTTACCCAGCTCTTTTCCAGGCAGTGACTACTGGCCTCAGGCTACTCCACCAAGGCTCTACCAGTAGCAACTTGTAGCTCCCAAGGTCACCTTGCTGGGCTGCCTCAGGCCAGTAGGAGGGGTGAAGGAAAGATTGGAGAAGGCATCTCTGCTTCTTAATGATCTCAGTCCAAAATGGCACACATCAGTGCTACTCGAGCTCCACTTGTGAAAAATAGTCGCTCAGTCTCACGATACACGAGGAAGCTGGAAATACAATTTTGGCTGAGCATCACTTCCCAGGCTTAACTCCACATTCTGGCAGGGAAAGTGTGTGTTATGCAGAAGGCTTAGCCATCCCTATCAGAGTCTTATGAGTTTTTTTTTTTTAGGGTCCTCATTACAGGGGTTTCTTAATGGGACCCACTGTCAGCTGCCCATTTTTATTTAATATGGCATTAGTTAAAATTGGTTGTTCCATAAACCAGGGCCAGCAGCCTGTGGGACAGGTGAAGAAGGCTTGTGAGATGATGCCTGTGTGTAGTTTGGCAGCTGCAGTCATGGAAGAGATTGTGTGGGAGTAACAGGTGGGGAAATCTACCCCTGATGGCTTCCTTGAACCACCTGTTCCCAAATCCTGGTTTAGCCACCCAAGTTGGTCCTGTTCCTGCATTCTCAGGTACCTGTGACCATTTCCCTGTAGTGTCTTGGGCAACTGGGACCCCAGAACGTGTAGTTCCCTGGTGGCCATTTCCCTCTCTGTCCTTCAACCTAACCCTTTTTCCCCCATCGTCCTCAGGAAGGTGTAGATAAAAGCAGGTGAAAGGGGGCTTGCCCTCTGCTCTAGGGTATCAACCAGGCTCAAAGAGCAAGGGATAAAAGCTAAGTTGTGTCACCAAACACGAAGTGCAGATGAAGGGATGCTAATTATGAATATTATTGGAAACATTTTCAATGGGAATCTGTAGAAGTGTTGAAAATCACCTTAGGACTTAGAAAAAATATTTATTTTTCCATTTACTAAGTGACCATTTTTTTATTATGAAAGTGATATATGAAAAGCAGTTCAATGTGGCTCCATGTAGTGATAATTTGTATAGCAGTTTGTCTCTGAAATGTTTTCCTAAAATAGACATAGTAATGTATGTGTATGTAAAGTAATCAGTTATAGAAAATACTGTATGGTATTTTTTATACTAAAAAATCCATGCTCTGAGTGTTACTGTGCCATGGAAGGAACATTAAAAGCCTTGAAACAAAAAAGCCTAAAAACTTTGAATCCACTTTAGATATGTTAAAGAAAATCTAAGAAGTTTATCTAGGAAAACTAGATAGGCTATATCTTGAAAATGTAAAGACAGGTTGCTCTATCACATGCCTCAACAAGGTAAACCAGAGAAGGTTAGAGTATCTTACATTCAGCTAACCACAGACTACAGTGAACCAAAAGCCCATTAAGACTTGCCTGGTGGGACAAAGGTCCTGTTTCAAGTTAAAACTATGCAGGCTCTGTTTCTTGTCATCACAATTACAGTTGCTTTCTTCATGCTTGCTGACACACAGGAAGAAGGAGCAAAAAAAGCTTTCTAAGTCATTTTCTTTTTTTTTTTTTAACTATGTAGTTTTTATTTTACCTCCTGGAAATGTAATGCTTTAAACTGGAAGGTTTATGATAAACCAAAAATGTTGAAAAATGTGTTTGTTGTAGCAAACTGGAGTCATTTACTAAGCCATAAATTGTTTGTATAGAAAATTGAATTTGCTTACTGAGGCTGTATATGAACTCCCCAGCCTTAAATTAATTAACCCACTACTCTCATAAATGAATTTGCCAGCTTTATGTGAATTGACTTTCCACTAGATGTACCGTGTGTATTCTCTTGTTACTGAGAAAGCAACCAATTCTAATCTAGTTTTCTCTCCAAAGGCCTGTTTCAAATAATGGGTGCCTCTTGCAGATTTTGACTCAAACACACTGCCTTAGTTTCTTAGCTGCTAAAACAAATACCGTACAATGGGTGGGCTTCACAACAGGAATTTATTGGCCCAGTTTCAGAGGCTGGAAAGCTTGCTACCTCTCAGGGTTGGTATCTTCTGGCCTTCCGGCAGTCTGTGGGGTTCCTTGGCTTTTCTGTCATATGGCAATGCATGTGGAACCATCTTCTCCTTTCTCTTCTGGGTTCTATTAACTTCCAGCTTCTGGCTGCTCCTTGTGGCTTCTCCTTCCATGTGCAATTTCCTTTGCTTATAAGTACTTCAGCCAAATTGGATGAAGGCCTACCCTCATTTACTTGGGGCATACCTGAACTAATAACAACCTCAAGGGTGCTATTCAAAAATGGGTTCACATCCAAAGGACCAGGGGTTGGGACCTGAACATGCCTTTTGTGGGGAATTCAATCCCCAACACCTAGAATAGAGTTTTATTCTTCCACAATATAATCTTAGTTAACAAGAGCTAATTCTTGAGACTACACTTTGTTCTCTACATATATTAGCTTTTATATTTTAGGTCAGTGGTCTTTCATACACCACATTGCAAATATTTTCACCCAATGACTGCTCTATCATTCTATCCTATGTTGTGTGCATTTCGCAATGTGCATTACTAACTGTGGCTTCTTTTTTTTTTCTGCCAATTACTTGATATTCTATGAATTGTTTTGAACTGAAGGAGCTGGAAAAGGTGCATGAGCGATGGTGCTGGACCACTGAGAAGCAAGTGTTAACATCTTGGTGGATGTTTTATAGTGTGAGTTTTATGGTATCTGGAGTTTATTCATGGATACAATTGAAGGAGTGAGGGTAAAGGTCAGTAAGCAATTAGAGATAGGTGGACATCCGTGCTGGTTTGAAGCTATGTGCCCCATAAAAGGCCATGTACTCTTTTTTTTTAATTGATAAATCTTAACATATAAACATTTCATACATGGTTTACAATTAATGGCTCCCAATATCATCACATACTTGTGCATTCATCACCATGATCATTTTATAGAACATTTGCATCACTCCAGAAAAAGAAATAAAAAGAAAAAAACCTCATACTTACCATATCCCTTACTCCTCCCTCTCATTGGCCACTAGTATTTCCATCTACCCAATTTATTTTAACCTTTGTCCCCCCATGATTCATTCATTCTCCATCCATATATTTTACTCATTTGTCCAAATCCTAGATAAAGGAGCATCAGACACAAGGTTTTCATAATCACACAGTCACATTGTAAAAGCTATATTGTTATACATTTGTTTTCAAGAATCAAGGCTACTGGATTCTCAACGGTTTCAGGTACTTCCCTCTTGACATTCTAATACACTCTAATATACCATAATCCAAAAAAAGGTATCTATATAATGTGTATGAATAATCTCCAGGATAACTTCTTGACTCTGAAATCTCTCAGCCACTGAAACTTTATTTTGTCTCATTTCTCTTTTCCCCCTTTTGGTCAAAACAGCTTTCTCAATCCCTTGATGCTGGGTCCTGACTTATCCCGGGATTTCTGTTTCATGTTTTAGGAGATTTACACCCTTGGGAATCATGTCCCATGTAGGAGGGAGGGCAGTGAGTTCACCTGCTAAGATGGCTTAGACAGAGAGGCCATATCTGAAGAACTCTCTGGGGGTGACTCTTTTTTTTTTTTTTTTTTTTGAAATAAAATCATTCTTTAATTATTAAAAGATTAATGCTGGGCTTTAAGCCTATAAATCTTCAATGTAATGTTGAACTGGAGAAAGTTATAGCAGCCTCACATAAATTATTTGAATGAATAAACATTATCACAGTAGTAAGAAGGCAAGGTAAACAAATAGCTTAAGTATTTTATTTGTTTGCAACTAAGCTTGTTAACACTATATAATGAAAATGTACAAAGAATAATGTTGCAGTTTTTGGTTAGATTTAAGTCAAAGACATTCATTAATAAGGAATCTTTGAATGTGAATATTTCAGAAATTTCTCTAAGCCATCTGATCAGAACAACTGTCTATGAATATTACCTTACTTTTGAAGGTACTGGCATACATTTGAATTAAATTCAGAATTTTTCAAAATAAGCCCTAATTAAAAAAACTATTCTTTATTAAACTAAAACAATTTCAATAGAACTTTCCTTTCCAGAAATAATAATAAATGAAACAAGGCATTTTGTAAAATGTGGTCCTGAATAAGTCACAGTAAAAAATAAATGTATACTCAATTTCCACCTCCTCAAAACAGAGGCTACTTTCTGTTCCTCAGCCTTGGAAACAAAGTGAAGAACAGCAGTAAGCAACCTCAGGAAGGGGGTTGCCAAAATAAAGCTCAAGCAGTTGAACATGGACACCTCTTAAAAGAATTTAGGAAAACCTGACTAAAGGATCTAAATTCTGCCCAAGTAGCAGTGCCGCTGCGGCCTGGCCCCGTTCCATGCTCACCTGTGCTATGCTATGGAACAAACCCTGATGTTCTTGCTCTAGGGGAGCTCCTTTCCCTGGAGAGTTTAGTGTCCAGTGAGCTTTTTGATTATATGAATGAGGTGAACACAGACTCCATATGGATATTTTAAGGCTTGGAGTCAAAGTATTTTTCTAACACGGCTAGGCAGAGTCCATGTGTCAAATGGCCCATCCTCCAGTTTGTTCTAATTCCTCACCATGCATTTGTAGACCTAGATTGCAGACCTTTGCTATGTCATCATAATCACATCTAATGTTCATCCTAACTTTGATTCATATTCTGTGCCTGGAAACAGTCCCTGTATTTAACAATAATACCTACACATAAACAATCCACTGTTACAACTATATGGTCACAAAACATTAATGATCTTCTGTAGACCAAGCAAATGTTTTTTAACCATAATTGTCGTGCATCAAATTCACAGCCAGAATCCCCAAGATCAAAAAATTTGCACAATACAAATAATAACTTAAAATATACATACACACATATACACACACTCTCACACACACACTTCTTACAGAGCTGTACTTGGGGAAACTCCATTTGTTGAGTGCCACTGAAGGCATATTTTGCTAAACTGCTGCTCCAGGTTTTTTGTTTGGAAAATCTATCACAGTAGGGCACAGCTGTTTATTGGATGAGCAGGAAAGAAAGATATGCTTGTGGCAACCAGAAAGTTTCAAGGTCTTTCAAGTTGTATAAAATGGACCTGCAGAAACGATTAAGTGTTCTCAGGATGCAAAGTTGGAGCTGAAATGTGATATCAAACCAGTTGCAAAAAGTGTACAGCAGCCATCTCTTGAGGTCAAACCTGGTACTCATATATATAGGAAACCTTCAGGACACATAGCTTGTTGGCCTTGTCCCATATCGTCGCATAATCTGATCATGTGTGAATTTCACAAAAGATTCATATTGTTCTGCTAGTTTGGTATTGAGGATTTGCTCATACTCCTCCCGAATTTTATCTTCATAGTCTTTTAAGAGACGCTCACATATTATGCCAACTTGACGGAGGGTAAAGGTAGGCTGGTCTTTCTTCATCCAGGAGGAACCTGGAGAATTAGGTGCTGTGAGTGCTGAGGAGTGAGGTTGACTTTCTGAAGTACAAGCTTCACTCTGATTAAGAACAACTTCTAAATGTCTCCACCTCTGGTAACGACTATATTCTTGTTTAATATTCTGAAAAATTTGCTCCGGAGTTGGAAGGCGTCGCTCGCTACCAGGCGGGACGTGCTGCTGCAGAGTCGGCGGTGAGATCTGTGTCTGAAGCGGCGGAGGCGGCTCGGCGTCCGGGGGCCTAAGGCCCGGAGCGGGCCCAGGCAGAGGGGCGCAGCGCCGCCGCTTCGGGGAGCCGGGGCTCAGCAGCGCCGCCTCGAACTCCATAGGCCGCTTCAGCGTCGCCCCGCACGCCATGTCGCTGAGGGGCCAGGGACCAGGCGGGGAAGCGGCAGTAACTGTAGCCTGACCTCCGGCTCCTCAGCGGGGCTCGCAAGCCAAGCCGGTTCCAATCTGGGGGTGACTCTTAGGCCCAATTTTAAGTAGGCCTAGACTATCCTTTGTAGGAATAAATCCTAGAGGGGTGAATCCCCAGGCCATGTACTCTTAATCCGTCCCTGTGGAGGCCAAACTATCGCTGGGTGGGAACTTTTGAACAGGTTGTTTCCGTGAAGAAGGTGGGTCTTAATCCTCTTGCTACAGTACTTTATGAGGAATAAAAGACAGATGAAACTAGGAGAGCTCAGAGAAGCTAAGATATGAAATCCTGAGAAAAGCCTCTGGAGTAGAGAGAGAGACATTGAAACCAACCCAGGAGAGAAGGACCAGCAGATGTTGCCATCTGCCTTCTCATATGACAGAAGGTGTCCTCCTCTTGATGCCTTAATTTGGACAATTTCATGGACTTAGAACTGTAAATTTGCAACCTAATAAATCCCCATTGAAAAAAACCAACCCATTTCTGGTATATTGCATTGTGGCAACAAACCAAAACACTACCCTTTTATATTATGAATGACATCATAAAAATAATTGTGACCAGAGAATGATTGGTCAGCAGTTGACTGAATGGAGGCCAGGAGAGACCGACAGGAGAGAGAATTTGAAAGGAACAGGTCTATAATTGCCAGTGTAGAATTTTGGGCACATCTTCGCCCCAGCAACGCTATGCCAACCTTGTTAACTCTGATGTAGTCAATGCCCCAATTTCTAAAAATGCATCTCTCCCCCTCACTACCTCCATCAAACAAAATGGGTATTTATGTTACTGCACATAGTTGAAAAACTAACCATCTAGAGGGAGTAAAATGAAAATGCAGGTCTCTTAGCTATCTTTTCTAGCCCTACTCTCCAGAGGTAACCACTGTTAGTCATTTCCTGGGTATATGAACAGAAAATTTTTAATACAAATAATTGCTTATAGATACCTATAAGTGGTGGCAAATGTCAGACCATACATTCAGGTGGCTGGAAATACAATGAATATATATTTCTTTCTGTAACAGATGCTAATTATTTCTTTAAGCAATTATTGGGAAGTGGAAAATTGAGCACAGTCATTTCAGGGTTTGCCACTTCCCTGACTCAGGACCTGTGACTAAGCCTTGTGGGTTTGGTGGACAGAGGGCCTTATGGAGAGTGAGGTGAGAGGTGGGGGAGCAGCTGGTCTGCAGTGTCACTGGCCACCATAGCACTTTGGACTTTTGTTTCCTGTTCAGTACCCTGTCACTGGCCTATATAGGTAGCTGTAGCAGTTGCTCTTGTTCTGGCTTCAAGGCCTCTGAGCTGAGCCCTTAGCCAATTCTGGGCCTTTTCTAAGTGTCTTAGGGAACATTTGATTCTTCCCCTTCCTTAACAAGTGTTGCAGCAAGGGGGAAATTGCAGATATTTCTGGGCCACCTGACATGGCTGTCTGCTCTTCTGTTGCCATGTCCTACAGGATGTGGGGAACCCTGGCATGCCGGCCTCCTCTCTGTGTGCACTGAAGTGAGGCCCAGGCATTCTCTGCTCTCAGCTGCCCTGATCTGTCATGCTTTCCATCATGACCACTGCTGGTGCATGGTGGGGGAGGGCCGTGGTGGAACACAGGGCCCCCATCTCTGGGACCTGCTACCATCTACCTCACTTCTCTCCCTAGCCCATAGAATTTACATTTAGTCTGAGAGTGAGAAAAGGGGATTTGGCTGAGCATATATTCTTCTAAACCTACGGCATATGGCATAAATTACATGCATCTCAAAACTCCATGTTCTGATAAACTCAAAACCCTTGGTTTTTGAGCCTCTCAAAGCTATTTTTTTCTTGCAGGAGTACCAAAAGCCTATTTAAAAAGTCAAGAGCCAGGAATTGACATCTTTGTTCTCTGTATAGTACATCTCTGAGGCGGCACACACAGAATATCCATCTGCTGCCTGAATGGTGGGAAGGTCACCGAGTGACAGGAAATATGAGTAAGAAAGACCACGTCACTATTACGATAGTGCACCATGAAACATGTCTATCCTTTGAGAAAAAAGTGAGGTGATCAACATTCCTCTTTTACACCTTGGGTATTTTTTGTTTGCTTATTTGTTTTGTTGTTGTTTGCTTAATTTATATATTATGTTTGATATCACTGTATATAGAATGGACTTGTTTTTTTAAACATTTGCTTACAATTGTTTGCTATGGCTGTATCACAGTTTATCCAAATAGTGTCTTCTTATTTCTTCCTTAGTTAATTTGTGTATTATTAAACAGAATGCTCCAAGGGCCCCCCCTGGACTTCTTTCCCAAGAGGATTTGTCTTAAATTTCCTTGGGGCTACCATAGCAAAATACCACAAACAAGGTGGCTTAGAACAGAAATTTATCTCACAATTCTGGAGGCTGGAAGTCCAAGATAAGATGTTGGGAAGGTTATGGTCCATCTAAAACCTGTAGGGGAATATCCCTTTCTTGCCTCTTCTAGTTTCTGGTGTTTGCAGCAATCCTTGATGTTCTTGCTTTTCTTCTCTCTTCTCCTTTCCTTTTAAGGACAACAGGCATGCTGGAATAAGGAACTACCCGACTCTGTATGGCCTCATTTTAATTTAATTAATTCCATCTGCAATCACTCTATTTCCAAATAGGCTCACATTCATAGGAATTGGGGATTAAGAATTCAATATATCTTTTTTTAAGGGCTATAATTTAACCCACAGTGAGATTCAAACCCACACTGTACTATGTTCCTTTTCTTTCCCACCATTATTTGAGTCTGTTGGTCTCTAAGGGGCTCAAAGGAGAAGAAAGTTGTTCTATGGAAACCATTATATCCTCTGAGCTCTTTTGGAAGAAATTAAACTCTTGTTAGGGGCTACTTATCAATTCTTAATTTCCTAAGATTTTTTTTAATCAGAAAGATTTTAGAATGATTTTAGCTGTTAACATATTCATAAGTAAAAATCTTAGATAGTAGTAATAAGTAGTACTTTTTACTCCAATTCTTTTCTCGCCACCCCAAAGTGTTAACCTATGAGGGCATCAGATTTGAAGTCTAAGACTTCATGATCTTCATCAGGTTTGGATGTGACTTCTTTTGATTTGGAGACTTCAGAATGCAAACATTATTTACCCTGATACTCCTGAGATACAATAGTGAAACAGAATAACCACGATACAAATTTCCTTTTGAGATGGGGAAAACTTGTAAGCATAGAGCAGTCACCGGTCCAAAAAAATTTGAAATCCTTTGGATCAAATGTTGCCAAGTTCCCTATTCTTGAGATAGGGAATGCTCCTTGATTAGTATATTCTGATCCCTGGAGTACCTTATGCTCAGTGGAGGGCCACCCTTCTCTGTGGCTCTTTGCTTCATTCTCTGCAATGTCATTTCCTTTCCCATCATCTTCCTTGGATACTTTTGAATAGGACATTGGAAAAAATGACCTTTTTTTGTGTAAGCAAAATTCTCGGCCTGTTTCCTGTATGTGGAAAGATGGGATGGGGTGTGCATATTTTGCATGTGCGAGGAAAGAAAATGGTTGCAGCCAACAGAGAAGACAGCTAGAGTCCATTATCAGCTTCAATTCTTCATCTCTCCTTGTATTTACAATCTTTTCCATGTGATTTTACAGCCCCTCTAAAGGCAGAATATATTTCCCATCCCTTGACTTTGGGCTTGGCACAATGATCTGGTTTGGCCAATGTGATGTCAATAGGTGAATCATAGGGAGGGACCTTGGATTGATACATTTCAGAGTAATTTGAGAAGAGGATAAAAGAAATATTTGTGAAGTTCCCTTGAGGGACTGGGGAAAAATGTGGAAGTATTAAATTTCCTCACCTAGGGAATTCCTGATAGTCCCTCAAGCATTGGGGAATACCATTTTAATAGGCAAAGCCCTCAATCTTGGGACTTGCCCTTATGAAATTTATTCCTGCAAAGGAGAAGCTAAGCCTACTTATAAATTTGCCTAAGAGTCACATCCAGAGAACCTCTTTTGTTACTCCAATGTGTCCTCTCTTGCTAAGCCAACTCAGTGGGTGAACTCACTGCCCTCCCCTACATGAGACATGACTCCCAGAGTTATAAATCCCCCTGGCAAAGTGGAATAGGACTCTGGGGGATGAGCCTGGACCTGGCATCATGGGATTGAGAAAGCCTTCTTGACCAAAGGGGAAAGAGAAACAAAATAAAATTTCAGAGGTCGTTCTGGAGGTTATTCTTATACATTATCTAGATATCCCTTTTTAGTTTATGGTATATTGGAGTGGCTGAAGGGAAGTATCTGAAATCGTTAAATTTTGTTATTCCAGTTGTTTTAATTCTTGATGATGTTTGTATAACTATATGGCTTTTACCGTGAGACTATGTGTTTGTGAAAGCCTTGTGACTGACACTTTATTCAGACAGATGCGTGAGGAAATAAAATAAATAAATAATAGGGGGGTAAGGGGTAGGGAACGTTCTCAGGGTTCTTTTTTATTTTTATTTTTTTTGTTTCGGAGTAATGAAAACGTTAAAAAATTGATTGTGGTGATGAATGCGCAACTATATAACGATGGTGTGAGCCATTGATTGTATATTTTGGATGATTATATGGTATTTGAATATGTCTTAATAACATTGTATAAAGAAAGAGCTTTGGGGAGTGGTGATTCTACCTTTGCCATGAGAAGAACATGCCCAGGTGGTCCTATAAGGAAGAGATACATGTGGAACACAGCTATCCCAGATGCCTCATCCTGAAGCAGAGTGAAGAGGTGACCAGACCCCATTTGACCTATAGGCACATACAAATTAACGAATGATTCATGCTTTAAGCCACTGGGTTTGGGGTGGTTATTATGCTGCAATGGCAAACCAAAAAATCCAAATCTGGGAGGCTTAGGTTGGTTGGAAGCAGTATAGGGCATGGTAATTGCTATCAGTCTCTTCCATCTGAGAGGAGAGGTTGGCGTTTTACTCTTGATGTTTCCTATTGTATTTCTGTTCTAATACTTAGCAACTCAGATCATACTGGGAGACACTGGGTGAAAACTAGAACGGGACAAAAATGTCTTTCACCAGCACTTGGCAAGGGACATTTAATTTGTTGAATATCCCAAAAGAGAGCAAGTTTTCTAGTATTTACAAATCTGGAGACAGAATATCTTTGCCAGCAGGCTTAGATGGGGGTCTAAATTTTAGTTTGAACTATTTGCCTGCATTTCTTTTCATCCATTGCATATTGGGATCCCTAAGTGAATTAAAGTTCATCTACTTTAGGTAATTACTTTCACAGGTTTTGTTTAGCCAGAAAAGGTCAAGGAGGAGAGAAGATATGTGGTGTCACTGATCTCATTTCTTTTAATATAAAACCACCCATCTTCCCTCTTGCCCCATTTGTTTGATAAACAGCTGCATTACATTTAGTCTTGAGCTGCTCTCCCACAGCTTCTCATCTGCAAAAGATCCTCTGGGAGTTTTCATTCATTAAGAAAGTAGCCAACAGGATGGAAAGAGGTGAGTTTTCCTCAATGATAAATTAATAACAACCTAGAGTCAAGATAGTGAGAATAACAGCAACATTTGTTGTCATGGGGCAGGCACTGTGTGAATTATTTAACAGACATCAATTTGTATTGTCTTAGAGAATGTCTTCCCCTCCCTGATAGTGACATCTCCTTCCCTGTCTTTAGGGGCAGAGTGTGCCACCTCTGTTTCCGGGTAGGTGATTTCCAGGTGGCTCTGATGTAAGCAGAACGTGAGTTTAGAGGCCAGACTAGGAAGCATGTTGCATGCCCTTTTCCTTATTTCAAGGTGTTATGAGCACCTTGGAAGGAGGGGCGAGAAGGTGAGGAAGTGCCCCAAAGAATGGGAGTGTTGGTATTTTGTGAGGATGCTGCTTGGCATGTGGACAAGATGAATGATAGTGTGGGGCTAACATGGGGCATATCGCATAGTGAATATCAAACACACATTCATCCAATAAACATTTTATTTTATTCAATAAACATTTATATCCAATAAAGATTTGTTGTAGGCATGTATGAATAGTTAAAAGTTTTTAATTTAAAAAGAGAAAACTGTTCTAAACATAAAGTGATATTCTTCCTACGTATTCTAGAATCAGAGCCACTGGCACCCCAAATTTCAGCACCATAACCTAGAAATACTTTTTGTTGAAGGGAGTTTTCATTTTTTTATCCTGTTAAACCTCTTTCATTAAGATTAAGAATATCTTTTTTTTCTTTTTCCCCGGGATACATAATTCAACCTATCACAATACTTCACAGAGGTGTTGTAAGGATTAAATGAGGTAAGTGCTCAGATTAGTGCCTAGCATGGAATAAGCAGTAGATAGTAATTGGCTATTATTTTTATTTACTCCTAAGCAATATGTAATTGTTTGCTCATTTGCAATTAATGTCTCAATGGGACCAGTCCTTAAGCAATGCTGTTGGCTGAATAAATACCCCATCTCTCTGGTCTTTGATTGGGATAACTCTAAGGCATGTGTTTTAGATTGTTTTCCAGGATTCCTCTATTGGTATTAAGCTCCACTTGCCTGCAATTGCCGCCTGCTTGATAAAGTAAACTTGGTAGGCCGCATTGCCTTCTCTGCTTCAAATCCATACTTTATTGGTGTTTCTTTTGTCTCCCAAATAAATTACTTGCACTGAATAAGCTACTTGTCTGAGGGTCTGCCTCAGAGGGAACTCTGAGAGACCTCATTAGTTCATTGATTCTCTCTTCAGTTGAGTCTAATCTGCCATTTAATCTTTCACTCAATTTCTAATTTCAGTTATTTTATTTTCTTTCCTAGTTGTTCTATTTGGTTCTTTTCTAAATCTTAATGACTAATTCTTATAGTCCCCAATTCCCTGTCAGTCTTTAATTTTTTCTCTCTTTTTAATTGAATGTTCTTAATTTAAAGTCTATATTTGGTCATTCCAATACCTCCTGCCTTTCCCATTTTGATTCTGTGGTTTGTTGTTTCCGCCAACTCCTTGTGGTGGTTTCCTTCCTGTTGTTTTTCGTGACTTTATCTAAAGAATTATTTGAGGCATGGTTTTAAATCCATTCCTTCAGGTAGGATGTACATTTGATTTGGCTGGGTGCCCGGGGGCATCGCTCACCTGGATCTACTTTAAATTCCAACTTTGGCTTAAGGTTTATATGTTGTTTGAATTCAGATTTCAAACTTCCGTAAGTATAAATTTGTAATTAGCAATTCCTAGGGGAGATTTTTGTTTTTTTATTTGCTTCGCTTACAGCTAAGATTAAGAGAATAATGTATCCTATTGACTACATCTGTGGGTTTTTTCCCCCCTAGGCCATCCACTTAGAAAAGGATGTCTCTGATCCCCCTGCATTACAGCTTTAACAGTGAATATCTTCACTCCAGCTTCCCACCCAGAAAGGGCCACAGGCTTTATCTTCTTAGTCCCCCAAAGAAATCTCTAGCTCTAAGTCCATTTCTTTGGATTTGAGCTTTCTTTTCTGATCTCTAGAGAATACCATTACTTTCTTGCCAGCTCATTGATATGTTAAAAAGTGTTTTTTTGTGTGTGTGTCTGTGTGTGTGTGTGTGTGTGTGTGTTCAGTCTTTTTTAGTGTGCTACACAGGGAGAAGTTTTTTTAAACAGATGATCCGCTAAAAGTGCAAAGACTCCAGTGTGTTTTGCAATAATGATGAAACAGTTGTTCTTTACCAATTCCTTAAAACAATATTGATCTCAACAATTTGCCAGATTCTCTTCCAGGGTTTTAGTGTGAACAGATAAGTAAAAAAACACATTCCAGAGGAGACTGTAAGCTCAGGATCTCATTGCTAGTATCTTATTGTTCTAATGGGCACCTTTGCAATGTACAATGGAAGCAGTTGTTGTGCCAGACTGAGAAGTGTAACGGGCAGTATTCTGTGTTTGGCTGCTGCTACCTGCAATTCAAAAGAGGAAGAAATTATACCATACTGTATCTTTCTACTTGGAAAGGTTAATGAATTGTATCTGGAGCTGAAGACATAAGACAGAGGATAACATGCAGATAATCTTATTTTTTGTGCCTTTGGAGGGGAAGGAGGGTTGGGACTCTCAGCCATGTAGCTTTGTGTTAGATGCTTTACATACATGTTCCCATTTAACTCTGACTCCTCCCAAATAAATTCCATGTTGTAGGTATTAGTTCTATTTTAAGTTAAACCATAGTGTGGTAGAAATAGTTGTCCCTTGAGATGATTTATATTATTATGCTTCAATAGTAATACATCGTTCAGCTCAGCACATGGCTTTCCACAGGAAAGACTCATTTTCTAACCTCCTTTGAAGTTAAGTATGGCCATATTACAAAGTTCCGGTCAAAGGGATGGAGAACGGAGGTGTCAGGAAGAAGTTTATGGAAAATTTTCCTAGTTGCAGTTGGGATATACGTTTTGTTCTTCCTACTTTATCCCTTCTTCTATTTGCTGTCTAGAAGGTGGATATTGCTTTGGATCATGATGATGATGGAAGTGAGAATTGGGAGAAGCTGAGTCTCTGAGGACTTTGATCAGCTAGACCTCTATACCAGCCTTGGATTGCACAGCTCTGAATGTTTATATTAGAGAGAAACAAGAGTCTATCTTGTTTCAGCTATTGTTATTTATATATATATATATATAAAGTATATATATATATCTGCAGTCAAACCTAATTCTAACAAATATATTGAGGCTCAGGAATATGTAACTGCCCAAGGTAATATGTCAGGTAAGATAAAGAGCAAGGATTTGAACCTAGGGCTTTGCATATGATTCATAATGGCTGAATAAGTAAATGATATTCGGTAGAAGGAAACCACTGTATTATATATATCAAGCCAAATTACTTGATTGATTTTTTTTGTATGCTGTACGGTGGGGGTCGCATTTCATTCTTTTTCCATGTGTCTATCCCATTATTGCAGCACCATTTGTTGAAATTTTTGTTTTTAGAAGTGCATGAGCTGGGAATCAAACCTGGGTCTCCCACATGTCAGGCAAGAATTCAACCACTGAACTACACTTGTACTCCCTACTTGATTGATTTTTAAAGCTCCTTTAATTTCCCCTCCGCTTTACCCATCTCTCTAACATTCCTCCCACAATTCTGAAACATACAAATCTTCATGTAGACTGGCCTCCTTACTTTCTCTCATTGTTATCAGTCTAATTTATGCTTCTGGGCACACATTGCATTGTTCAGAGTTCAAACATGAAATAATCAAGGAAAGGCTAAGGAATATTTCAAGCAAGAGAGAGATTTAGAGCTAGAGTTTGGATCTAAAGATAAATAGGATTTGGATGGATAGAGAAGAGAAGAGAGGGCATTTTAGATGAAGAGCAATGGGAGAAAATACACAGAGGTACTGTCAATTTTCTGGGCAAGGTGGGTCTCGATAATCTATCATGTCTCAATAATTACATTTTATGTGCTAGACAGACCACATTAACATAATGAAGAAGACCAGTGAATGGGCCACTCTCTTAATGGTACCAAAACCATTTAAGGCTTTACATTGCCTTCCTTAAGTCATTTTAAAGGCTATGAAGACACTGTAGATTATTGCTGTAGGATATCCCGGAATTTGCCTTTACAATTAATTTCATGCTGAAATGGACAACAGATAATATGAATTCTGACTTTAGACCCTTTCCTCATATCTTATTTGTGTATCATTTTTGCTTTCTACCTTTAATACTACTGCACATATTGTTAACTCAGGTTTTTGGCTATTTGTTTTAAATTTAGAAATGTAAGGAATCAACTTTTGGAAATGTTTTTTTAACATGCTATTCCCTCTCTCTCTTGAAACAGCTTCGTAAATGACTAATTTTTAGAAACTTATAATTTGAGGATTACTGTATCACTTAGTGTTGAATTTTGAAACCTAGCTCTAGTAATGTGTGCGTGTGGTTGAAATGGTAAGTAGAATGTGTGCGTGTGGTTGAAAGGGCATGGTAGATGCCCTTTTCAGAATTGTGGGTGGTACATGGGATGATTCTGAAAGGCTTACTATCTTTGCAAAGATGCAAAACCTAAATATATGGTTTTCTGATGGCAACTATTCTTTTTTGCTGATGCTTTGTGGCTTATAAGGAAGTAAGGAATGCACGGTAGGGTATAAACTAATAGATTTTCATTAATCCAAATCACTGTTTCACAAAGCAAGGCCATTGACCAATATTTAGCACAAGAGGTTTTGGTAAGTTTAGGAAATGTTAATATGAACAGTTATAGATGTTCCTTGGTTGTGGGACTTCTCACATATACCTAAATATACTAAGGTATATCGTGAATCTCTGAGAAAAGTATAGAGTAGATAGCATTCCAAAACTTTAATTCCAAGACCTGTTCTTAAGTAAGCATTTCACAAAGATATTCTACATTTCCTTTATGGAAAACCTTTGGAAAATACTGATCTAGGTGATATAGAAGTTGCAGGGTGTGGTATAATGAGAAATCCCTTGGGAAATACTGATCAAGGTGATACAGAAATTGCAGGTTGTGGTGTAATGAGGACTCAGGGGCTAACCAATATGGCCAGCAATAACAAGGATCTGTGCAACAGGGCCACTTCTGAACCCAGAATCATTTCAATTTCCAGGCCGAAGACTCTATGGAGATCTTAGTCCAACCTCTTCATTTTGCAGGTCAAGGAACTGAGGCCCAAAAAGGTTAAGAAGTTTGCTCTCAGTTGTGTCCTAATTAGTGGAAGTGCTACTAGTCCCTCCATCCCCTGGTTCTCAGAGCCCACTGTGCTGTTTCAGTGGGTGTAATGGGCTTCAGATGAGCACTCTGAGTTCAGCTAATGGAATACACGTTGATGGCAGAATGAGGAGTGGTGGTGGGAATGTCAATGTTTGGTTAGGGACATCTCTATCCCTTTAATCAGGACTTAGGTAGCATGGTCCAGATACCACATCATCCTGCTCGTTCATATCTGAACAAACTCTTGTTTGTCAATTTCTTCTTATATCATGGAGCCCTGCTTCTTGACCAGTGCAGAGAGCACTGTGATGCTTCTATTATTGGCTGGCCATATTTTTGAATCAATGAAAACCAAGAACAAGATAATAATTTTTTTCAGCATCCATGCATCACTTTTGGCTCATGTTAAACTTGTAGTTAACCCCAGTTCTGTTTTATGCGCGTTGCTGTCAAATTTCTCCTAAGCTTACTTGATTAATTTTCAAACCTAAATGTAGGTTTTCATATTAACCTTGTTTCATTTCATCTTGGTAGTTTTGGCTCAGTACTCTGAACTGTCAGGATTAATTTTGAATCTTGACTCATCATTTATTCTTCCAGCTCTCTATTCTAGACATGCATTAAGTGAATATTTCTACATTCCTTAGTCTATGTTTCCCTGTAAGGGGAAGGAAGAGAAGCTGGCGAACAGTTATTTAGCATCTATTATTTAGGGTCTATGCTAGGTATTTGGCATGTATTCGGTTATTTAGTTCTCACAGTAGCTATATGAGATTGTAAGTTCCTTTTATGTAAAGGAAGAATATAATTCTTATCTCACAGCGTTCTGGAGAAGAATAAATGAGATGATTTAGGTTATATGCTAATATAATGTCTGGCAAGTAGTAGGAATTTGATAAATATTAGTGATCTTTACCTTTGCTCTTCTCCTTTCATCTTTTCATTGAACATAATAAGAAAAAGGACAGAAAACTATAAAATTGCATGAAAGAACCTGCCTCCTGGCTGCCACGGAACCATCATCAACTCTTACCTGTATTGGTGACTTTTCAGAACTTGTATTATTTATCTGTTACTGCATAACATTTTTTCCCCTGAACTTAGCAGCTTAAAACAATATACATTTATTTCCTCACAGTTTCTTTGGGTCAAGATTCCAGACATGGCTCAGTGGGTCCTTTACTTTAGGATCACTCAGAAGGCTGCCATCACATTGATGATCAGTGCTGCAGTCTCATCTAAAGGCTCTATTGGGAAGAATCTGCCTTCAAGCTCACTCGTGTGCTGCTGACATGATTTAGTTCCTGGAGAGCTGTTGGATTGAGGGCCTCAGTTCCTCACTGGTGGTCAGCTGAAGTTTCCCGCAGTTCCTTGCCAAGTGTGCCTCTTCAGCCTGCTTCAACAGTAAGAAGAGGTGGAGAGTGAAAACAAGATGGTAGTCATAGCCTTTTATAATTTGATGTTACAAGTGACATCCTGTTACTTTTGCTGAATCCTGTTCATTAGAAGTGAATCACTAAGTCCAGCCCACACACAAGAGGAGGAGATTACACAGGGGAGTGATGTCATGAGGTAGTGATCATTGATGGCCATTGATGGTAGGCAGCCACCTACCATATATCATGATCTTATTTATGAGTTCCCATAATGTCTTCGTTACGTAGCCCTAGAATGTAAATTCAGGTTTCCAAGTCCTTGCTCTTCCCAAAGAAGTCTACCCAGGAAGGAATCTAAAGTATTAGTTATAGTCATATTATAAGCTATTATAAAATATGGGACCATATTTTCCCTCTTTTCTTTGTTTTGAACCAGTGCAATGCAATTGTAACCATACTGGAATGAAGAGCTGTGATACTCTTTGCATTTTCTTGTCCTTGATCCCTTCCCTCTTGTTCCCTCAAGTGCTATTTCAATCTCCTTCAAGGTTTCAAGTCTCTAATCTCACTCTCAGCAAATTTTCTCTGTAAGGGGAAGGAAGAGAAGCTGAAGAACAGTTATTTATCATCTGTCAGGCTCTGTGCTAGGTATTTGACATGTATTTGGTTATTTAGTTCTCACAGTAGCTATATGAGATTGTAAGTTCCTTTTATGTAAAAGAAGAATGTAATTCTTATCTCACAGTGTTCTGGAGAAGTTTTGTTTTCCAGTGGTTTTCCAAAAATGGTTTTGTTTCCAATTTCATAGAGAAAGTTAAGACAATATCATTTGTGAACTCTTCAACTCTTATAACCCCATCCCATCTTTTTTTCCTTAGAGGATGGGAAGTCACTTTTTTCTGTTTACCTTTTCTCTGTTAAGATTCCTGCTGTCTTTTCATATCTTAATTAATTATCTTTAATTTGGTTTCTGAAGGAGCTTCCAGGAAATAGGCCTCTGTGTTTTCCATTTAGATGCCTAACAATTTGGTAAATGAAACAAAGAATAAAGACAGAAGGCACACCATTATTATGGTTAAGGCTGAGTTGAAGGATATGGCTTGGTGGCAGAGTCAGATTAGCCTGATATGTGAATCCTGGACCTGTGTTGGATGAAGGCCTGATCAGGGAAAACATATAGCATAAGGGAGCAGAAGAAATCTCATACCTTCTGTGGGCAGGTTCACTCCCAGCTGGAAGAAGATCAGAGATGAACCAAAATTGACATTATTCTTCCCAAATTTACCAATGAAATAAGTTATTCTTCCTCCACAGAGATTCAGTAAGTAAAGAGATGAGAGAGGTCTTCAGCTACGTTGAGATCTTCTCACAGGAAGAAAGCATCTGGAATGGAAACATGTTCCACCAATATCCTCCCACCTAAATTTTAAAACTCTCCTTTTTCATTAGCTCTTTTTTTCTTAGCTAATAAACATATTTTAGCTTCTTTCACCTATTGAAAACACTTCCTGAATCATCCTATAATTGTTGCCCAATATATTCCCTTTCTTTCATAACCAAAATTTTTGAAAAGGTAGTTTGAATTTGCAGGATCTCTGTACTCATTTCTCCCACATTTCTTAAGCCAACCAATTTTGGCTTTTGCTATCACTACTACATAGAAATTGTTTAAGCAAATGTCACCAGTGTCTACTTACTCGTCAAAACCAGTGGAATTAATTTAGTATTGATTTGACCTAAGTTCTCTGTAGTTGTTCATGTATTTGGCCACTCCATCCCTCTGAAAGGATCATTGATTTCCAGGCTTCATGGCTGGTTTCTCTTCCACTGCTCTTCGCTATTGATACTTTCAAGGATTCTAGCCTTGACTAGTAAATCTCATTCTATTTACTTTCCTTGGGAGAATTTATTCTCTTTCAGTTTCAACAATCATTTGTCATTGGTTACTTCTGAATATTCGTCTTGAGTTCAGACCTCTGTCCTGAACTCTAGACTGAACCATATAGTAAATTGCCTACTGGGTATCTCAACCTGGACACCCACATATTCTTCAACACAGTATGGCCCGAATCGAACTTGTTTTCTTGCTCTAACACCTTTCTTATTTCTGAGTCTCCTATCTTGGTCAGTGGCTCTCCACATGGTCTGTGGCACAAGCCACTAAGAGAATCATTCTCATTTCTTACCCCCTACTCCCAACCTGGGTATACTATTGATCTTCAGGTCTTATGGGTTCTACTAGCCAAATTGCTCTCAAGTTTATCTTTTCCTTCTATCTCTGTCCTAACCTATAATAAGGCATTTTAGTTTGAGCTTTTACATTTCTTACCAGTGCTATTTCAATAGCTCCTTACCTGGTCTCCTCAACTCTGGGCTTTTCACCTTCAATTCCTCTCTCCAGTGCTGCTTAAGTTTAACTTTCTGAAATAAAAATCTCACACATGTGAAATAGTTCAGCACCCATGAAGAATCTCACCCATGTTAAGATAGTTGAAATCTTGCTATTGCCTACAAAATAAAGTCTAACCACTTCAGCATGGGTTTAAAAAAATCTGTTCTTTGATATCTTTGTAAGCCTGTTTCTCTCATTTGCTCATTCTTTGTCTAAATATTCATTCATTAGAGGAACTGGGGGAATAAAGGTGAACTAGTGCAGACATAAAGATTGTGCTTGTGCACTTTATCATTTAAGGGGGAAATGTCTTGATAAAAAATCCACAAGTAAATATGTATTTATCAATCATAATAAATGTTCTGAAGGAGAAATTAAATGATGCCACAATAGGTTTGAATAGGAATCTAACTTAGTCTGGGGATAGGAACAAAACTCTGAGATGTGCTCTGATGGATGAGTGGACCCTGCTAAGGTGAAAAGGGGTGATTGGAGGTGGCGAACTTCCCTGCCATCAGGAGAGACATGGACAAGTGCCTGAAGACAGGAATAAAGGAGGCCATCAGGACTGTTACATAGAGAGGGAGAAGGAAATAGTCCTCAGCAGAGGGTCTCCGGTCACATGGCAGGCAGTCAGTGAATGTTTGGGCAGAGATAAGGTTGAGGAGGAAGGGAGGTGCCAGTTCATGCAGGGCCTTCTTATGGATTTTGTTTTTCTCTTGTGGTAGTGGCAAGTCATAGAAGGGTTTCAAACAGGGGGGTGAGATAAGAGATGTGCATTTTCAAAAGATCACTCATTACTCTTAGAGAATAAATGGAAGGGGGAGGGGACAAAACTGGAAGTGGGGAGCCCACTTAGGGTACTGTTGATTTTGTGACTTTTAATTTTGAAATAATTTCAAATTTACCAGACAGTTGCAAAGACATACCTGGCTTCTTCTTGCCACTACCTTCTGTCATTGGAGTTAAATGTCTTTGTCGCAAATTCTAATGGCAATAGCAACAGATTCTAATCTTATGTTTTGATAATCTCAGGCTGACAAAGTTCCTGAAGATTCTTTGGATGCATGAGAACTAATTTTCTATTCAAACAGCTGCTGTCTGCTTCCTTTGACTTGACATTCAGTCGAGAGGTAGAGAGTACAGAACCCACACAGTGTTGGCAGGCAGATGGGTCCCTTGTGACAGTCCCTTTCCATTGAGAAGACTCTTAGTCACCTGACACCTTATCATGCCTGCAGGGATGTAATTCACCAATTTAATTTCATACTTATGTTTAAAGACAATGGGTTCTTTCTCTTCCAGTTGTTCTCTAGGGCTAGCATCAGTTATAATATTTGATTTTTTTGTCTGACCAATGTTTTGTGCACAGACTGCTTTTTTTTTCCCTTAAAGGAGCTACGCCTTTTTTCTTTTTTTTTTTTTTCCTCTCTCAAGGTTTAAAAGTATTATAGACAGATCAGGGGGAATAATGTAACATTTTCGTATGTTTATTTTAAATAAGTTCTCAGGAATATCACAAGACATGGTGTGCATTCAGTCCTGGGAGGAATCCGTTTCAGGCAGGTGCCTCTGGCCCATCACCACCATCTCTAACCTCCACCTGGGCATCTCTGTTGAGAATGGGATGGGTTGCCATGGAAACCTACATCTGTGCAACCGGGAGTGTTGGGGCATTAACAGCAGGTGATGTGTTAGCTGTGGGTGGAGCGAACGTTTGATCAATGGGCTTTGGGAACTGGTAGATACGTGTTTCTCCTTTTCCCCCTCTCCTGACAGCTCTAAAACATCTTTCCTATGGCTTCACAGACAGTCCTTGAGTACTGAGAAACCAACTGCCTATGGTGGAGGCCAACTTGATAATGTATATTTTTAATGACGTTTCCTCTTTGTGTGCTTTGCTACTACTGTCATTCACGCCTTTTCCCTTTAATCATATGTCAATCATAACACCTCAGAAAAGTGCTCAAACAGATGCCTTTATTGCAAGCTCGGCTTTCAGGGGAATCCAAGTTAAGAGAGTGGCCAAGTTATGTTCACTACATTCTAAAAAAATATGGATTAACACAAAGAACCATCCTCTTATGATGCTGGAGTTATTTATGAAATCAGTCTCACAAAGGTATTTAATGTCACGTCAAAGTTACTTATACATTTAACAATTCTCCTTTGTCAAGAAGTGCGCTGCCTCAAAACTGTATCCATTAATTCTTCCTTCCATCCCTGGTCTTTAAGACCATTCTGAGCAGCCAGGCAAGATGAAAAACCTCCACGAGTTGTGGACCCTGGGCACCTTTCTCTCCCCAGGCACTTTTTCTTTTCTGCACTGTAGTACATGGTTATGCCATCTACTGAAAAAGTTAACATTTATTCTCTTTGGCTGGGATTTTGTTTTTTATATCCTACAGAAATGGTACAAGGGAATAAAAAATAAATAAACCACAGTAAAGGAAAAATATGGAGAGGAAAAATAACACCAAATCTATGTGATAGGTCCTGTGCAGTGGCTGCAAAGGCATTCAGATTGGATGTGTGCTTCCTGGTAGCCAAAGCGAAGGGGTAAATAAGGTGTATAACAATAGCCACAGTATCCATAAAATAAAATTTAGTTGCTTCCCTGGAGAGTCAGAGTTTATTTGTACAGAGACCTGAGTAAAATTTCTTTAGGGGTTTCACAAAATGAGTGGGTATTATATGATCAGGCAGATAATATACTACATGAGCTTTCTGCTTCACAGATAAGAAGGATTTCCTAGGATTATTTCTTTTAGCATCCTTCAGCCCTATTTAGGTGACTCTCAGATGGACTCATTGACTGAGTCTATCTGAGCTTAGAAACTTACTTCTTCTTCTTCTTTTAAAAAATATTTTTATTGCATATTTTGTTAAAACCTTAACAAATATACAAACATTCTTGACATACAAACATTCTTGACATGGTGTACAATCAATGGCTCACAATATCATCACGTAGTTGTGTATTCATCCCCATAATCATTTTTTTGAACATTTGCTTCATTCCAGCAAAAGAAATTAAAAAGAAAAAGGAAAAACTCATATATACCATACCCCTTGCCCCCACTCATTGACCACTAGTATTTCAATCTACTCAATTTATTTTAACCTTCGTTCCCCCTATTATTTGTTTATTTTTTATCCACATTTTTTACTCATCTGTCCATACCCTGGGTAAAGGAAGCATCAGACACAAGGTTTTCAGAATCACACAGTCACATTGCGAAAGCTGAATCATTTTACAATTGTCTTTAAGAAACAAGGCTCCTGGAACATAGCTCTATAGTTTCAGGTACTTCCCTCCAGCTATGCCAATATACCATAAACTGAAAAGGGGATATCTATATAATGCATAAGAATAACCTCCAGGATAACTTCTCAACTCTATTTGAAATCTCTCAGCCACTGACACTTTATTTTGTCTCATTTCTCTCTTCCCCCTTTTGGTTGAGAAGCTTATCTCAATCCCATGATCAGCAGCTTACTTCTTCTACTTCTCCCAAGTGAACTTTTGATGAGAACTGGGCTCACCTAGAGCGTGTCTTTGGGAGTATACTTTTAGTCTTATTGAACACAATGTCACTTAAATATGCATCTCCTGATGTGATAAAGGCTTGGAGCCTATAGTGCTGCTTCACGTTTTGGGGAGAAAATGATCAATTTGGTCAACGGTGAGACATGGCCATATTGTTCAGACAACATGGAGTCCTTCCCTTCTTTGGGGAGTCTCTCACATCCAGACAGCCTCATCTATGCTGCTTCATGTTTTGGGGAGAAAATGATCAATTTGGTCAACAGTGAGACATGGCCATATTGTTCAGACAACATAGAGTCCTTCCCTTCTTTTGGGCAGTCTCTCATATCCAGACAGACTCATCTCTACCAAGTGTGGTGATCAGCTGGCTTTTGCATTTAGTTGGATATTATATGTGTCTTTATCTTTGTGACATATATGTGGGACTGTGGCTATGCCATCAAGTGTGCTTACTACTTGAAACATTTCCTAACTCTTTTTAGGGGCTTGGGATGTTTGACTGGTAGGTCTTTGCTTTGATCTGAGGACCAGCATTAGTTTTTGGTAAAAATCTGCATTCTCAGACTCTACTGCAGTCTTAGAGTGGGAGCAGGGAGCATGGAACATGCAGACATACATTGTTCTCCTGGCTCAGTAACGATTTCCATTTTATTATGAGTGTCATAATCATTTCTCACAACACCTATGTGAGAGGAAGATGACATTGTCAGCCCCCTTTTATAGATAAGTTGACAGATATTCATGTGGAAGAAGAGTTCTAAAGTCCAACTTCCCATTGAGGAAACATCCCCCGCCCCCCACCAAGTTAACTCTTTATTTCCACTTCTATTTCTCATTTGAAATCTCATCTTTCAAGACCAATACAAATCTCAAATTTTCTGAATCGTTCTTCCTGACTGCTCATCACTGGGCAAAATTCTTTTTCCTTCTCCAGGCTCTAATGGAGCTTTTTACAAGCCTTTATTTTTAGAATTTATCATCATTATTTGCTATTTGAATACAAGTGTATAGAGTTTTTTAATATGACCTGCCCCTATTGATCAATTTGTTCTGAAACTCTCTTATACTTATAAGGGATTACCATATATATGAGGTCCCATTATAGAAACCAACAAGTTATTTTTTGAGAAACAATGAAAAACAGATTTGACCTTCTTTATCCTTCAGGGAAAACAAGAAATTTTACTGTTCTCACAAGTTAAGGAAGTCATGTGTTTGCAGTGGGAGAGACAGACAATTCAAAGTTGTTCTTCCCTCTCCTACTTGATACCTTAAAATAAGCAGATATCAATATGATGCCAATGCAGATATTAATATGATGCCAACTGAGACTCATGAAGAGCTACCATAATGGCTACGTAGTCCCTCGGCTATGCAGACCCTAACTGCACTGCAGGGAGTATCCCAGTCATCAGCGGGCCTGAGCCAAACAGTAAAGATGCCTTCTATTGAAGGTTAAACATTTACTCTAAGTCTTTGATCAGGAGCGGCTGTGTCTGTCTCCCCACTTCCATAACAACTGAGTAGAGCACGTAGGACTATCACTACTTGAGAGTTAATGGCAGGTTTAGTGAGAGGAACATGATTATGGTCTTACAAATGGAGCAATTAAGGTGGATTAAGTGGCTGGGCATTGCTAGAAAATGAAAGACTGCGGTGAGAGTGGCCATTTCAGTAAAGGAAAATGGAAATGGGCATTGTGGTTCAATTGGACCAAGGTTTACCTAGTTATCATGAGAGCTGAAACTGTTGGAATTAACATAGATTCTCAAGATTAGGGTCCTATTTTGCTTACCTTTGTATCCCTGATAGCATGTAGCAGAGAGTATGCAGCAGATAGTAGGACTGTGTGAGCTGTGTGGAATCATGTGGAGGAAAGTCATAGACTTTGGATTAAAGAGATCCACTTTCAGATCTTGGCTCCACTACTTATTAGCTGTGTGACATTGGGAAAATTAGTTAACCTTCCCAATCCTCAGTTACCTTGTCTGTAGAAATGAGGATAACACTTCTTTCACTAGTTTTTGTGAACAGTGAATGAGATCGTAAGTGTAAAATGCCTGGCATAGAGAAAGTGCTCAATAAAGACTAATTTATTTGATGAGTAATTTGTGATGACTCAATTGAGAGCAATGCCTCTGTTTTTCCTCCTGTGAAGTGCATTCTTTCTTAAATGACTGTGAAGGATAAAATAATAATAAACATGTCCACATAGGACCTAGAATAGTTAAAATACTTTTGAAAAAGATGACTCAAGTGGGAAGAATCATTCTACCTGATTTTTTTTTTTGTATGCTGTATGGCTGGGGTCACATTTCATTCTTTTTTCCATGTGAGTATCCCATTTTTGCAGCACCATTTATTGAGTTTTTGTTTGTTTGCTTTGTCTTTGCTTTTTTGGGAAGTGCATGGGCCGGGAATTGAATCCAGGTCTTCCACATGGCAGGGGAGAATGAACTACCACTGAACTACTCCATCTCTACCTGATTTTTAAGAGTTACTAAATATTTACTGTGATCAGCAATGTAGTATTGGCTAAGGGAATGACATATAAATCAATGGGCCAGAAGGGAGAAGCCAGAAATAGAATCAAACAATTACATCCAAATGGTTTTTGACAGAGGCGCAAAAGCAAATCAAGAAAGGAAGGATAGCTTTTTCCACACATGGTACTAGAGTGATTGGACAGCCACGGGCAAAAAAGTGAACCTGGATTTAAACTTTACACTCTATACAAAACTAATTCAGATTGGATTACATACTTAAATGTAAAATGCACAACTAAAAATTTTAGACAAAACCATAGGAGAAAATCTTCATAATCTAGGACTAGGAATATAGAATTTTTTTTAGACTTGACACTAAAAGCATGACACATAAAAGGAAAAACTGATAAATAGAATATCATCAAAAATAGAAAACTTTTGCCCCTTGAAAGACCCTGTGAGAAGGATAAGATGAGCTGCAGACAGGGAGAAAATATTTGCAAAACACATATCTGACAGAGAATTAGTGTCTGGAATATATAAAGAACTCTCTAAACTCAATTAAACTCTCTAAACAAAATGAACAATCCAACAAGAAAATGTGCAAAAGATGTGAGCAAACATTTGACTGAAGAAAATCTGTAGATGGCAAATAAACATATAAAACAATGTTCAACATCATTAGCATTTAGGGAAATGCAAGGGAAAATCATGAGATATCACTATACACTGAACCGAATGGCCGAAATAAAGGGTTGATGCTGGTGAGGCCGCTGACATGGTGGGAATGTAATCTAGATGGCAGTTTTGGGGATCCCAAAGATCCCTACAACTTGTGGGAAGATGGCACAGTAGGAATCCATCTTTCCTCCAAAACAACTATTGAACTAGGATGAACTGTCTGAATCAACTATTTTGAAACTCCTCACTGCATCAGAACACTGTGCAGCATCCATGGAAGAGTGACAGAGAGAGACTGGCAAATTGTGATAAAAGCCAGTGAGTTTCACCCTTCCTGCAGTGGCGACCTTCCCCATCCCCCAGCCTTGTGGTGGGCAACAGTGGGGACTGCAGCTCAGGCTCCTGGTGCAGGTTACTGGTGCCAGAGTGGGACATAAAGCCCTAGTTCTCCAAATTCTGTGGGAGGGGTGGATGGGTGTGGTCTGATCACCGATCCCTACTTTTGATCAGCAACTACAGATCTCAGTAGGCTGGCTCTGAGGGCAGCCATTGTTCCACTCTCCCTTGGGTAAAGGAAGCAGAGGAATCTTAAAAAGACAGTAACTTTCCTCAAAATTATGGAAAACAGTTCAAGGGTGGCATTAACTGGGCAGGTGCTGGATCAAGAAAACTTAGCTTCAAATGCCATAGAGGTGGAGAACAGATTAGTGGTTACCCAGGGTTAGGGAGGGGGAGGAAGGGAGGTGTCTGCAAATATCAAAGGATAGTTTAAGAGATTCTCATAATGGAACTGCTCTGAACCTGTTTTCTCATTGAAAGGGTGACTTAGACCAGAAGGAACTTTTTGTTGATGTTTTAGTTTCCTAGGGCTGCTGTGACAAAGTACCACTAACTTGGTGGGTTAAAACCACAGAAATTTATTGTCTCCCAGTTCTGGAGGCTGTAAGTCCCAAATTAAGGTGTTGGTGGGGCCATGCTCCCTCAAGAAACCTGTAAGAGAGAATCCCTCCTTCTTTCTTCCAGCTTCTGGTGCTTGCCAACAATCTTCATTGTTCCTTGGCTTGTAGATGCATCTACCTCCATTGTCATCACATGGCCTTCTCCCTGGTATGACTGTCTGTACATCCTTTCCTTTTCTTATAAGGTCACCAGTCATATTGGATTATCTCCCCAATCTAGATTGGTCTCATTTTAACTAGTCTCACTTTAACTAATCTCATTTTAACTAATTAGATGTGAAGATTCTAATCACATCTTCAAAGAATCTATTTCCAAAGGTCATATCCATGAGACTAGGTATTGAGATTTGAACATCTTTTTGGTGGGCACATTCAACCCATAAATGGTTGGAATCCTGGAAATCACTGAATCAGCTGCCTTTAAAGGTAAACTAGAACATTGAATGGAGAGGTGGCGTTTAGAGATATTACTTGCCTTCAAGCCCTAGGACCATGGCTTTGCCCTGGGGTTTGGGATGATGGTGAAATAAACAGACCTATACTCTTAAATTACATGTAATAAGCACTGGCCAAAATTGAGTAGCATGCAACTTTGACTCCTCCAATTAGTACATCACTTGTGCTTTGAGATTCTTTGGCCTTACAGTGGTAAGGAGTATGGTGCATAGAAAAAGCTCTGTTCTGTAAATCAGTCAGTGACATGAATCTGAAATTACAGGTGCTGGTGGCTCTGGTCCTAAAAAGATGCTAGGCCCCTCTCTGGGCCTCAGTGTGATGATTGAACGAGGTGACTTTTAAGGTTTGCTCCACTTCTCAGTGTTTTAGTTTCCTAGTTGCTAAAACAAATATCCTACAATGGGTTGGCTTGAACAATCAGATTTTATTGTTTCAAGCTTTTGAAGCTGGGAGAAGTCCAAAATCAAGGCCTCAGCAAGGCGATGCTTTCTCCCCAAAGATGGTGGTGTTCTGGGGTTGGCTGCCAGCCATTCTTGGTCCTTGCCTGTTCCGTCACATGCCAATGCACATGACCATGTCTTCTCCTTTCTCTTCTGTGTACCATTGACTTCCAGCTTCTGGCTGTTCCCTGTGGATTCACCTTCCATAACCAATTTTCTTCTTCTAAGAACTTCAGCCATATTGAATGAAGGCCCATCCTCATTCAGTTTGGGTCACCTTACCTGATAACATCTTCAGAGGTCCTTTTGAAAAGGGTTCACACCCACAGGACCAGGGACTGAGACCTGAACATGCCTTTTATGGGAAGCATAAGTCAATCCCTAACACTCAAGTTTTTGTTATTATTATTATTAAGTATACGTACTTCAATCCAGCAAGTCTTTTGGGAGAATGGTTCCAAGGAAGAAGTGCTGAAGAAAAACTATGTTCTTTTGACCCATTTCCCCCCCAGATCTCAGTGATAAAATTAAAATGTAATACAAATAATCAAGAAATCAGGTTAAGGAGCCTTCTGTTTGGGACTGATCTGGATTGTGATATCATAAATGCAATGTTTGGTCATTTCTTTTAAATTGTAAGATTTGAAGAACCTGTTTTGATCCAGGGATGATTTACTAAAAAGATGAATTTTCCCTCAAGGTCCTTGGAGGATCTTGGCTTAGCAGAGTAATGTTATGTTCAATAAATGGTTGAAAATGTGGGGCATATTAAGATTTCTTCGGATAAGAAAGTCCACCTCTGACCTTTAAATGTACTCAGGGTGGCTCTAAACAAAATACTCCCTCAGTTTCTCTAAGATTTGATGGAACAAGGAGAAGTCTTGTAATATCTTCTAGCTTCTGAAGTGACATTTCTGGGATTTGGTTTAAAGGAGAATGCTTTCAAAATAAAATGAATGTATAGGGTCCCCTTTTCCCAGGGACCTCAGAACACTTTATTGTCATGTTTCTGTGAAGAGAACAAGTGGAATGCACTCACCGTGTGTGAAGACCTCGAGCCCCCGAGATTGATATGTTCAAGTTTTCTCTGCCCTTTCTACTTGATTAGACTTCCTCTCTTGAGTTACAAGCTTGGGCACTTAACATATAAAATGGTGAACAGATGGAGATGACGGAGCCCTTTGATGGAATTAAGTCCCACAGATCCCCCAAGGAACCCATGGCTGTTACTCTGGAGTTAAGTAGACTCCATTTGGAAGTTTTTGGCTAAAAATCCTTATTCAGTGCATGGCTATGAGCAGAGTAACCTGTTCTAGATAAACACAGACCAGTGAACAAATTTATTTCACATGAACTGCTTGATTTGGATATTTACCTCTTCCTCTACAGGTGAACTTGGGCTGCCTCATAAGCTGAGGGTCTTGGTGCAGTTGACTTCACAGTAGTGTAATATTATTCATAGGCCTCAATTAGTATTTAGAATTTTATTTTAGCTTTGACCAAGACAACTGGTGGATTCAATATAATAGGAAAAAGAGTTATAATAACTCTTACTGAATTAAATTACTCTATTGACAAAAATGTTTGTCTTTAAGTAAAGAGGATTAACTACCAAGATTGTCAGAGGACAAATAGGACTTGACCTCCAGTCTCTAGCTATGTTTTTTTGTGAGGAGCAAACCGCCTGAATTGGTAAACAAGTCATCTGAGATAGTTGCTTCTTGCCATTTTTGCCTTTCGACATTGATGGTCTCTTTCTCTTGGTTTATTTGGTGGCTTGGAGCTACGTACCCCAGAAAACATATTTTAAATTTAATTCAATCCTGTGGGTGTGAACCCTAGTAAATAGGACCTTTTGATGAGGTACTTCAGTTGAGGTGTGGCCGAACTCAATTAGGATGCGTCTTAATCTTAATACTGAGGGTTTATAGGAAAGGTTATAGAGATAGAAGCCACAGGGAGCAGCCTGAAGCTGAATGTTAGTGGACCCAGAAGAGAAGAGAGAAGCCAGGAGAGACCATCATGTTCATTACCATGTGACAGAAAAGCCAAGGCCCAAGGATTATTGGCAGCCAGTCCCAGAATGCCAATCTTCTGGGAGAGAGCATTGATTTGATGATACCTTGACTTTGTACTACTTCTAGCCTCAAAACTGTGAGTCATAATTTCCTGTTTTTTTTTTTTTTTTAAAGCCAATCCATTGCATGGTATTTGATTTGGCAGCTAGGAAATTAAAACAACTTGCATTGTGTGTGTGTAGTATTTTAAAAGGTAGGGCAGGGTCTGAGAGATCTCTGTACTTTTCTCTCTGAGTTTACTGGCTTGTATTTCTCCATCTATTACTTTTGTCAGGTCAGTTTCATTCTTAGCCAGTATATTATCACTGTTAAGCAATTAATCTTTGCATGATATGGAGAATATAGCAATGTTATGAAGGAATCTGGTTATTTTGAAAGTGTGGAAATCTTTTTAAGACTGACTTGTTTTCATTAACTCATTTTAGTGGTTATAAAGAGAGTATAGATTATTGCTTTGGAATATCATCAACCTGTATCCTTTCAATGAATTTTAAGATGAAATGGACAGCAGCAATGGGCCATTATGAATTGTGTTTCTATGTGTATTTTCTACTGCTTGTTCTTTTATGCTACCATCATGCATCTTTATTGAATAGTCGGAAGAAAGTTGTGTGAATGTAAGGATAGCATTTCCAGTTCAAGTACTTAATGTTGACCTTCTTCATTAATTACCTTTTTAAGAAGTGAATTTCTTATGTCATTTTTAACCTTACAGAGAACTGTTGCTGAAGTTTTAGTAATATATGCTCAGTCGTTTGGGAGATATTCAAATGCAAAGACAGAAAAAGTATTTGTCAACCATTCAAAAAATTATTCAGATCCTCTGTTGTACTCAGAAACCTTGAAAATAGATCAATTTACATATGAAATTTATTATGATTATTTATAGTTTGATGTACGAAATAAGCTCAACATGCAAACTTGCTGGATGCATACTAAAAGAATGAAGGCTTAAAGGAATTTTAAGATGAAGATAAAGTTTAAGCTGAATGCTTGGCTCAGCCATCTTAGTTAAAATATGTGTGTACTTGAATGGAATGTATTTTGTCTATTTAAAATAAATGAGGGTGGTGTGATGGTGGCTCAGTGGCAGAATTCTCACCTACCATGCAGGAGACCTGGGTTTGATTCCCAGTGCCTGCCCATTCAAAAAAAAAAAAGTAAAATAAATAAATAAATGACTAGGTTGTTATTAAAACAAAGTACTAGATACACACTGAAGACTTCAAATACAGATTTTGTCTTTAATTCTATTACGTTTCTCTGTAAGAAATACAAGGCACTATGGGAAATATAGGAGTAACATAAGACATGAACTCTTCCTTTGGAATCCTACAGTTTAGTTAGGAAGATTTAACCAGCGGGTATGAAACCGTCATCATTATAGGCAGGACAGTATCTAATCAAGTGGTACATTTTGAGATATGGAGTCAAATTGCCAAAGAATTTCTGAGAAGGGAGAGAAGAATGTGGATTGGAGTAATCAGAATAAAACAGTTAGTGTACCACTTTGCCAACTTGAACAGTAAAAATTGAAACCTTCTGGATTTACTTGAGTTCCTCAAATACACAAATAGATAAATAAACAAACAAATAAATAAGTCAACGCCATTCTTTCCTTTGATTGAATCCCCCCTGGAGCTCCTTTTAGGTATATTTTATTCTTTCCTCTCTGTCTCATAACCTCTGGCTGATATTTTTCATTTCTTTTTGTGTCTTCTAGATTCACGTTGAGTAATTTCCTCAGATCTATCTTTGTGTTCACCAATTCTCTCTTCTACGCTAACTCTATTTAATACATTCACTGAATTTTATCATTTCAGTGGCTATATACTTTTTTATTCCAAGAAATTTTACTGCTTATATTCAGTGTATCCCCTTTCTGAACTTTTTCTTTCCTGATTTTAAATTTCTTAATAGTGTACTGTTCTTATGCTTTTTTCATGTCTTCTTTTCTGTTTTTAGACATTTTAAACATATGTATTTTTTGGCCTCATTCAGATTGTTTAATTATCTGAATTGATTGAAGGTCTAACCCTGCTAGTTCTGGTGTCCATGGTGGATAGATTCCTAGTGTATTTATAAAATATTGCTCATGCATTTATAGTTACTGAACTCTGAGTTCATCCTCATTAGCACTTTATCTGTGGAACTGAATAGGAGGCATAGCCCTTCAGAGTTGTTGTAAATTAGCTTCCTCTAAGCACTTCAGGGTATTAACAATTTGGGATTAATTTTTAGGTTAGTACCTCACATCGACAGTTATCATAATATGTGCCAATACAAACTGAAACCAAAAATCTGAAAACTCAGATCCAGGCACATGAATTCCTGGGAGAGAATATTTTTTGTACCAAGACCGGTACCTGAGCCAGACAACTTTCTTGATGTCTCCACACGCTGCTGGTTGATTTATTTGTTCCTTAATCTACCATTTTATGAGAGTAGAGTTTTAAAGGGTCCTGGTTTTCAGTAGGGGCCTTCATTCTAATACCCATGTGGGCAGGAGATCAAAACCTCTCGTGTGCCAATAAGAACAATGTGTCCCCCCCACCTCCCTGCTCTGACCTGCAGAATGGT